>NC_133157.1:53167500-53792500 GCF_040802235.1 Manis javanica
GTGGAACCTGGTTGACTACAGTCTACTGAACAAAAAGGACAGTCCTGGACATCTCCAACATGAGCTGGTAATGGGCTTAGAAGATTAAGAAATTTCTTGGGAAATAGTTTGAGAATATTGTAAGTGAAATAAAACTTTTAGAGAGATTTTTTTGCGCTTTACTAAAAAGTTTGGTTTTGTTGTCATTGAACAAGATTTGGGGATAGAACACAGATAGTACTTAGAGTCCTCGCAATGTGAAGTCCACGCTTGAGTTAAATCTCTGGATTTCAAATGCTAGAAATAGCTGGACTAGCAGGGTAGCAAGCTACATAAACTTTATGTACCTCAGTTCCCTCGTCTATAAAATTAGATACTGTTGAGAATACTTCTTTCAGAAAGATAAATACTTCTCTCAACAGAGGCATAAATGAGATCATGCATATAAGGCCCTTGGAGTGCCTGGTGCATGGTACTTATTATTAGGCAATGTGACACATAAGTCAGGAATAAATGGATTAATTTGTTTCTTTTAGAGTGAGGACAGAAGGACAAGAACTGTTATGTTTGGTGGGTTTTTTTATGTTGTATTGTAGTTTTAGAAGAATTGAAATGCTGCTGGTTGGAGATCATTACCTTCTCTCCTGTAGAGTTTTAATTCTTTGGCAGTCAGCAAGTCTGCAATGAGAGATACTTCAATGGACTCCTTCCCAGAGCTCATTCCTGGAGTGGAAACTGCACACCTATACATGACCTTAGTTTCTGGAAGTTCCCTTCAGGTGATGTCAATAGTTTCCTTTCTTTGTGAGGAAAGAAAAGCATGGATTTATTCATTGTAATAATTCTCTTAGAAACTTTGTTTTACAGGGTATCCTCAACTTTGCAGGAATAGAAGTTTCTCAAACAGAGAAAAGTCATGAGAATGAACTGAAGACATTGGGGGGAGAGGAAGCCGCAGGCGAGAGTGTAGTGTCTGGCCCCTCCCCACCCCCCCTGACAGGCTGACATCTGCCATCTGTGCTCCTCTCACGGGACACTCCATTCTTCCCTCTTAAGGTGGGGACTGGGGAAGGATGTGAGATCTGGAATGGCCTGCGAGAGCCTAGATAAGGCCGAGATATGTAGCTTCCCAGACTTCATACAAAGAGGCCCACAGAGTCTTTACAGGATAGCACCGCTCCATGGGAAAGGAAGCAAAATGTTCTTTTCTTCCAGGCCCCCTCCCTTTCCCAGCGGAACCCGCCCTCCTATCCCTCCACTCCTTGTTCTCCAGGTCCCAGCTGCCACCATACCACTGCCATTCGGAAGTTGCCCCAAACTGCTCTTTCCACTCAGGTTTGGCACCTCCAGTGATGCTCACAATATCTCTTGCTTCAAAATGGTCCTGTCCTCTATGTCATCAAAATGCCCCTTCTGGTCTGCTGGACTTAGATGTGACTGAAGTGATTCACACTGGGGCCTGAATGACAGAAGGAGGACAGAGTGGAGGTGGGGAAGTTGCATTTTCCAAGAAGTTATTACACTGTTATTTTTAAGACAGATATTTCTCTGTGGGTAGATTATTTGAAGAAGCCTTTGTGGTGTACACTGTTTTACTTCAGGGGTCAAAAACACAAATGGTAGAGACGGACTAGGCAGGTAGCATAACTGCGTTAAGCAAGCAGAGTCAACCAATAGGGCAGGTGGGAACAGATAACCTGGAGAGGGACGTTAAACACAACCCTTTGGGAGCTGGTCATGTCCCACAGAAGCACCCTCCCTGGCCCCACCGCTCCGTTAGTGTGACCGTTGAGGAAATTGGCACTGAGCTGGACCCACACCACCTGCTCACCCTCCCTGCGGTGCGGCACCCCACGAGGTCAAGAGGGAGAAGAGACTTTTCTCAGACACTTAAATGCTGTGTCCGATTCACCCAGTGCTGATCACATGTTTCTCCCAATTACTCTTTCTCACATTTTCCCTATTCCAGAATCAAAATGATCTGTGTTGGTAGAAAAATAGTGGCTTTACACTATCCCAAGGAAAATATGAGAGGAGTGGAATGATGGCGCTTTATCATGACAGGAAATCCAGATTAAAATATTTTTAAATAAGATTTCAGTCCAATATCCATTTATACTGCAGCTCTTTATCTAATTTGCAAAAACACAAACACATAAACAACCTAGTGTTGTTTATAAACATAACAACACTGAAGCAGATTATCTAGAATACTTAAATATTGTCATTTCTGAACTGCCTTATAATTATTGCTTGATTTTTTTGAATAGATGGCACTGGTTGGATCAAGAATAGCTGATTTTTCTGTTCCTAGAAAGAGTTGATTCCTATTAAAGAATATTCCATACAACTAAATGTAAACTGGAATTTTAAGAAAGTGTGGAAATGGAAAGACCTGGGCTTACTTTTGGCTTCCACATTAACTGTGAACATTTATTTGTTAAATATTGTTGGATTGTTTCATTATCTAGCAAAGTAATCAGTTCCAAATTAGTGTTCAGATTAGACAATGGTAACAGATAAAAATATCCTGCTCTATTTGCGAACATAAGCACTCTTTTCCATTGAAGAGCAGTTTTCAGAAAAACATGTATTAAGAAGTCAAGGGTTAAGCCTAATTAACTTTATCTTGTATCTTATTGCTAACACAGGCAGGGGAAAGGAAAGAAGTCTCTTTTGCTTTCTTCATTTGTAAGACAGTACATATACAACCTAGAATGTAATCAACCACTGCTAACAAGCTCAAACATCTTAATGTATGAGGCATAGCTGGGAAAAGCAAGAATAATATTAAATTAGGAAAAAATAGTAAGATGTACAAAAAACTGTAAATATCGCTCATAGGTTGTAAGAAAGGATAAAGACCACATGAAATTTTATCATAAACCTATCAGTTTTATATTTTAGATCCAGTCCCATAATAATCACAATGTTACAGCTTGCCTTGAACTAATTAGAGCAGATGGAATATGGTAAAGATGAAAGAGATGATTCTTAAATGTTCTTGAATTTTTCTGATACATTTGTGGGTTCTTCACAACTACAATATATGTGAATTTTCAGTTTTCCAGAGAAGTTCTGATTATATCTACTCTTCCTTTTTGGTTAATCATTTACCTTTTATGTCCTCATAAAATTTTGCCTATAAGTAACTGCCTTACACAGAGAAGACACAGATTTGTCTTAAGGCTTAGCATAAAAAGTATCCCAGTGCAGAACCTGGAGTGAGTGATAGCACCTCCATGAGGACAGAAACCCATTATGTCTGCTAGAGTTTGTATTGACTTTCTCATTGACCTCTTGTCTGGGTAGCCTGAAATCAAAACTGGGTTCTGCTCAAACTTATGTCCTCACTGGGAGTACTTATTAAACTGTGAGTGTGTTACCTGGTGCTAATGAAACTCACATGGGTTGCTCCAGGTTCCGTGCCTTCCCCGTCTGGTTTCCTGTCTCTGTAGCTTTGCTCCCACAGGCCGCTCCTCTGGTGGGAAGTCTCAGGGCACATTCTCCAACCAGCTTAAAGGAGGTGTGTGTGGAATAAGAAATAAGTCAAATTAATAGCACATGTTAGAAATCACCAACAAACCACCAATCTCAGAACTTTACCATACAGTGCAAAGGTACATATTATAGGATGATAGAGTGCAGGAAAGGTTTCAGGGTAAGAGGGAAAAGTTTTGTCAGCAGTAATACAAGAGTAGACATCATTAACATGTTGAATGATTACTGAGTCAGGCCCTGGGCAAAGTAGTTTCTTATTTATATATTATATTATTTATATGAATTGAATAGTATATATAATTACAAAAAATATAAATGAATAACTTTTTTCTATTGCATTATTTAATCCTCAGAAGATGCCTAAAGGGTAAGTACTAATAACATTGCCATTTCACTTGCGAGAAAACTGAGGCACAGAGGGATAGGTGATTTGTTCAGATAGTGGGAAGTAGTAGATTTAAATAGCATCAAATTAGCAGGCCTACATTGCTTAACATATGTCTTAAAATTCAGTCCAGTGAAGTCATTCAGTTAAGTTTTCTTTGAATAGTATAGAACCTGAAGATTTTAGACCTCTCCTAACCCTAAATCTGAACTGGACACTACAGGAACCATTGACCTTCTCTGTTTTCTAGGATTTGTGTGGGGTACAATAGTTTGGGCATCATTTCAATTTCAAATTGTAAACCTTATTAGCTTTGATGAGGGTGAACATGAGAAATTCAATATGTCAGCAGTTGTTCTACCATCCTCTTCCTTGTTAATTTCCCATTGGACTTATATTCAAACAATAGAGAAATAACTACCATTTATTAAGGACTTATTACAGTAAGTCAGTGCCTGGGCTAAGTATTTTACAGAATTTAATTTAATACTCAATAATAGTTGGCTG
The DNA here is from genome assembly GCF_040802235.1 of Manis javanica. Taxonomy (NCBI): domain Eukaryota; kingdom Metazoa; phylum Chordata; class Mammalia; order Pholidota; family Manidae; genus Manis; species Manis javanica. The sequence continues at coordinate 53,171,873 of NC_133157.1, forward strand.
TAATTACCCCCACTTTGCAGATGAAACAATGAGAAATTCAGAGACTGATTAATTAAATCACATTTGTTATCACAGTTACATTAACACCTCCTCCAAGAAGGCCTCTGCCACGTGGGCCTGAGGTCCTGGTGCAGGTAGGTTAACTGGTCTCATGATGATCTTAGAGATCCGAGGGTGGCTTAAGGGTGCTCATGCCCTTGTGAAAACTGAAGTACCCAGAAGTCACAGGGCAGAGTTAGGGCACCTTTCCGTGCTCTCCATTCTTCACACCTCACATTCATCGGAGACAAGGAGAGCACAGACTGGACGCCAGCACAGCCTTCATCCATGTTTTTGCAGGTAGCTGAGATTTGGAAGTAGCTTCATGTGTTCACCTGGAGACATTGGTGGTTAACTGTTGGCCAAGCTGTCTAATTATGATGCAAGTGGGCTTCCAGGCCTCAACAAGTTTTATCTCAGAGTGGGTGCCCTGGGGAGAAAGGAGGGGTTCTTGGTATGGCCTCATTGTTAGAGCCTGCTGGGCAGGTGCCTGGCTGTGAAACAATGGGCTCCATTGATGGCAGTGCATGGCCCTGCACATGCCAGAGCCAACCCGTGCTGCTATGGGCAGGTATGGAAATCCACAGTGAGGCATAACCAGGTGGGCATTCAGGACCAGAAATGGCCTCCTTCTCCTGACAAAATTAATCACAGCTATGTTAGAGAGCAGACTACCTACTCTATTTTGAGACCAGTCTGTGAGTTTGGACAAATACTTCCGTTCTAAAGCTCTAACATGATGGCAGATTCATCTGTTTCAGCATCTTCTCCATGTGGAGAGCTCTTTAAGTTTTGAATGTGGAAAATTACATGCACTTTATTTTTAAAGAAGGTGGTAAGTCCGCAGAACTCTTTCCTGCAAAAGAAGAAAAAAAAATCCTAGAAACTTTCTTATATTTGTTTAAGTTCTCTTGTTAACTAGAAGAAATACAAATAAGAGAGTAGAATATATCATGGAATATTTTTTTAAAATAATTACTCTGATTTTCAATAAGAATTACTATGTGCCTAATTTCCCATGACTAAGCTTTGTCTTTATGCCTGATTTTTTCCAAGCCAAAAGCTTCTATGTGGAGGCACACAGACATGGAAATGCATACAGAAAATCCGGTAGGAAGGGGCATAGGGATATAGCCCATAGGAATACAGCCTGAAGTATTTTTGAAGGAGAATGCATTCATTTATATATTCATTCACATATGAAATATTTATTAATCTCAAGCAACATGGTACCACATAAGCTATTGATCTTTGGACATGAGATTTTCAGGTTTCTTGGTTTCCAAGTTGTGGAAGGTAATTCACCTTTCGGTGGCAGCCCAGGTGGCCATTTTCATTTTGTCAGGAAACTATTTATGACAACCATGTGCCAGCCCTGGTGGTTTGCACTGGGGACACAGAAGAAGCAAAACTTGCTTACTCCTTCCTGCAGACCTCGTCATTCCTTGGTACAGGGCAGATCTCCTGTTGCCCTCGTGGCATTTCCTGGTTGACTAGACCCTGAGCAGGACTCCAGTTTGATAGAAATCGATGAGGTGATGTATGACAAGTGCCCAGCAGAGAGCCAAACTTTGCGGGTGAATCGCTAAAACCCTAGAGGCCTCAGTATCCCCATCTGTAAAATGGAAACAATAAAGCCTACCTTTAATGGTTTTTGTGGGGAATTAAATGGGATTGATTGTGTTTGAACATCACCCATCTCAGTGCCTGATATATAACAGGTAGACCAGAAAGGTGCTAGTCACTCGTCAGTTTTAGATATCATGCTTCTGTCCATATTTCTGCAGCTGAATTTATAAATTAAATTTCAGTGCCCCTGAAGGGCTTGCCGTGTGGAAATTTAAAGTGCATGTGAAGTAGACTTTGGTTTCTTAAAAATCTCTGACACCTGTCTGAATAGCTCCATATCTCCCCTTTCTTCCTCCAATGAATTGTGCCTATCTTTCAGGCATTTTTCAGCTCACAGTATATTTTTTTTTGGTATTTTGCCCAACAGGGATGGGAGACAGGGAGGGTGTCCAGGAGGTATTTTCCCCTTTTCTGATTCTTAAGATCACCCTCACTCTGTGTCCACTGAGGGAACAGGCTTGTTATTACCTTCAGGAAGATTTGAAAACCAACCCCAGGACTTGGCTCACCAGCATGGATATGGGGGCAGCAGGCAAGGTTAGAACCCATTCTGGACACCACGTCTCCTGGGAAAATGTGCCCAGCTCTGTTTGTATTGGTTCTCAAGGAGCCTGACGTCATGCTACCTGGGTGTTGTATGAAAGTCCATCTGATGACTGGCTTCCTGCAATTGGCTTTTGGTTGTGCCAAAGGAGGGTCCTGAGAGCCCGTGTGGACCTGGTCACCAGGGAGGGCCTCTGTCAGAACAGGCACCAAGCTCCCCTTGCTTGGAGAAGATAAGAGGAGAGCGGGGAAGGACTTACACTGATCTCGGAGCACCCCAATCTCAGGAACACTTTTTGGCTTAAGTTGAAGTGCAGGATCTTGCCCTATTCTTGGCTGCTGTGGGACAAAGGCCTTTTCTCCAGCTAGAGTCACAGAGTGGAATCCAGGGAAACACAGAGTAAAATTTAAATTTATGTGTTTTTTTTTCATTACTGATAACACCTTTGGTCCCCAAACACACTCCCCCACTCCTCCTTACACACTCCTCACCAACATCCTGATTGGGTTTCTTATGTTGACGCCATGAAACCAGAAATCAATCCACAGCCTTTGACTTACTGGCCTTCCCATGATTTGGTTAAATATGATAAGAGATAAATGAGTTTTGCTTGGCAGGAGCAAAAGAAAGAAGGAGCAGGTCCTAAGGGAAGGAAAAAGCAGAGTGAAGCTTATCCATGCTAACTTACCTTGCCTTATCTGACCTCTTGGAATCCCCCCTACCCCCTTTCCTGCGCTACTTCCCTCCGCAGTGCCTGGTGCCCTGAAGCTTCTGTTTCTCAGAAGTGTCCCGGCTGACCCCTCCCTCTGGCCCGCGCCTGTCCCTTCCTCCTTGTGACTGTCAGTAGTAGGGGAATTAGCAAGCTCACACACACTATGGGAGGAATTACCGGCTACCACAGTTCCCTCTGCCACCTCCCTCCATTTTCCCAGAGGTGTTTTCTTGTGGCTTGGACTTTCAGGATGGGGGAAAGAAACTCTGTAGGGGGCCAGATTTAAAGACACTTTGGCCTGGGAAGACAAGGTCTGCAGAGCCGAAGAGATGCGGGTCCTCCCCATGTGTGTTAGGTCAATTTATCTAATCTCTTTGAGATTCAATATGCCCATTTACAGAGTAAAGATATTATCTTTAGAAAGGATAAATGTGATGTCTAGCTTGGTGCCACAGAATAGATCCTTCATAAATCACCGGTGCAATTGTAATTATTGGGGTGCTCTATATATACTTGAGACCAGTCCTGGACATGGGGTGATCAGTAAGGAGCTGTTATTACCACAGCTACCTTTCCCCTCAGTGTGGGGCCCTTGGCTGCCTCTGAGGGAACCTGGAAGTCAAAGAAGGATGCAGGAGAAACAAACAGAAGGAAGCATGGTGCACTGCTTGAAATCAGTACCGAGTGGTGCCTGGCTTGGGCCCCTGTGGTCAGCTGAGAGACAAGAGGCTGAGTGGGCTAAGCCTCTTCGATATTGGGCAGAATGACCTCTCTGCAGAAGCTGGTGAGTCTGCCTCTGAGGAGTTTCCAAGTTCCCTGATGACCCCAGCTTCCATAGTCCACTGTTTTCTTTCTACGCCTGTGACTCTCAACCCTGGCTGAACATTAGAATCTCACGGGGAAGTGGGTCCGGCGAGTTTTAAAAGGTCCCCAGGTAAATCTGCTGTGCAGAGTTGAATGTCACTGTTTGAGACCCAGCTGAGCCTGTTGGAGAGCTGCTTCTGCAGAGGAAAGCTGTTTTGGTTTACCAGTCTTCCCAGATGGGTTCCAAATGAGCATGGAAGCTGAATGATAATTATTCACGTTCTCAATCTGTGTCATGCTTTAAACCCATTTATTTACTTTAAAATTTATGCACTCCTTACTCCAATAAGCATAGTCTAATTTGGTCTAGTTATCTTGCTCAGAGAATTTTTCCTAGCCTTTCAATTTAAAAAAAAAGGAAGGAAGAATCATTACTTAGGTTCCTTTCTGGAGCAATATCAGAGAGTAATGTAGGGGTTAGTAAACACATCCTTTTCAGGATAAATTGAGGAAATCTGAGGTGAATTTTACATTTCTCTTAACTGGTCAATTAGCTCAAATAGGAAGACTCACATGTAATGATAGGCGCTTTGTCTCCCAGGATGCCTCTGTCATCTAAGCTGCTCCTTTAGAAAAGGCAGGTGCTCTGCAATTCCATGTGTGTGTGACAAGAAGCCTGCACACTAAAGGTTTTGACTAAGTTTCAACTCTCATTGCAAAGGTGTAGCTGTGACATTCCCAAGTTTTTATGAAACTGTTATTTTATTCTGAAGAGCCTCTGTGAAACTTGGTGGATGCACAGGAAATATCAAGGAAAACTGAGGTTGACGACACTGTTGGTAATTTTATCTCAAGGATTGGGTCACCCGCTACTGTCAAATAGGAAAGTGACATGACTAGTTTTCTTAGGGTCAAATGAGAACAACCAGGACTAAGGGTTAGAAGTTACAAGGAGACTTATTTCTACTAAGTATGAGGGAGACCCTTTGACAGCCAAAGACAGAATGAATAAACAGCACACCTGAGCACCTCATGACCAGTCAGTTTAAACACCTGAGAGTCAGAGGATGAGTGTTAAAAGGGGGAGCAGCTGGATTGTTCGTTACTCCAGAGACATTGGTTTACCTCCGCCTGGCCAGGCAGAAGTATGCTACATACTGAAACCAACAAGGACAGAATAAGAGAATAAATACATTTCAATCCACATCTAAAAGTGTCTGGCATGTCCATGAGAATTTTGAAAGAAGGAGCTTTAACTGTGAGGTGTTCAAGCTACTATTATCCACACTAGTACAGCTGAGGAGACCCAGGTTCAGTGGGGTTAAGCCACTTTCTCCAAGTCTCGTGGTTACTGAATGGCAGAAGCAGCACTTAAAACAGATCAGCTCAATTTACTATAACTCTGTTCTGATCTTAGGGTTTCTGCTCTGCTCGATTTTTAAAAGTTTGGGGGTATTTGTTTCTTCATATAGTATTTGTACCGTCACTTCAAAATCTCATAAAAATGAAGTAAATTATTCATTCAGTACATATTTTCAGCAATGATTTACCTAATACTTGGTTTGAACATCAGGCAGATTTTATGTGCTGGTAGACATGGTGTGACCAGGGAGGACCATCCATCAGATGTATTTTCCAACTGAGTTCATTAAGTAGAATAAATGATAGATAAACTAATGTAGGTCTTATTTGAATGTGCCAGGCCTGCTTTCAGATCAGAATTTTGTTGGGTCGTGATTCAATTCTCACTCTTTGTGAGCAAAAATAGTCTTTGCACCAACCAGGTGTGCAGGAGTGCTTGTGGGCAGTACACACTTACATTCTCTTTTGAGTCAAGTGGACCCAGGTCGTATCCCAATCCTGCCTCTGCTAATTCTTGACTAATGACCTAGAGTGAGGCATGTATGTATCTTTTCTAATGAATGCTTTCTCATGAGGTGGTCGGAATTAGATGATAAAAGTGCCTCCGATGGTGCAGACATGGTTTCCTTCCCTCCCTCCTTCTTTGACAAATATTTAGCTCCTACTCTGCACAGACATTGTGTTGGATGCTGAGGATACAATAGTAAATTAGAGCTATTTTCTCTTTGGGAACTTAAAGGCTGGTGGGAGATGGAGTAAAGACAAGTAAGCAAAATAAGTACACATTGTGAAGAGTGCTGAGTCACATGGACATCGACCTTGGGGTGGCCAGAGTTATCGGTAGTAATTGTACTGTTGTTATGATTATGGTTTAAATGGGTTATTTAAAAAAAAAACTTTTTGTAATGGAATTTTCAAATGCATGCTAAATTAGAGAGTGGTACCTATGCCATCACACAGCTATAACAGCTTTGATCTATGACCACACAGCATGCTTATTGATATCCTTTTCTATTTCCACATCCCCTTGCAACTGGATTATTTTGCCAGAATCCTCAGCCATCATATCATAATCTGTAAATGTTTCAGTATATATTTATAAATGATAAACATAAGTAGATGATTCAGATAATCTTATTACAGGTGAATCTTTGGGGGCCTTGGAACTGAAACTCTTGGATACATGTTGTCTGCCCCGTGTAACCTCACTTTTCCTTCTTACTACATGTACTGCCCTCTGTTAGACTTAGACCTTGACGGAGCCTCTAGACAGTTAATGAGTTAATACAAGGAAAGTGCTTAGAAAAGTGTCAATACAGCATGAGTTCTTAATAAATACTGGTTATTAGAGATGTTAAAGCATGACAGCAGTCTGAAAATATGTCCAAATTCTTGTTAAGGAACATTTCAATAATAGATTTAATGAATGGGTGATGTATGAGCATTAAAAAGCCTCATATGATAGCCAATAAAAGTTTCTCATAAACGAAAATTTTAAACTTCACAGGAATTGTAGACATTTAGAAGAAACTTCTGGAAAAAGAGTAAGCGAGAAAGTGAATGCAATTTTTAATATGTAGAAGTACCTTCTGATTTATGCTAGAATTCTGTCTAAACTTTTACAAAATATTTTGTGAAGATCTAACAAACCCATGAAAATGAACCACAGTAAGCTCAGATCTGATTTTTTTTTTACTTGATTTCTGTTGAAATCATCCCTACAATTTACCCATGCACTCAGTCTTGACTGTCCACTATGTATTTGCAAGATTCTGGAGATTCATAAATGAGTAAGTTATAGTACTTGGCTCATACACACACTTAGGTAAAATGAATGAACAACACTATACTGTTAAACAGAGACCTAAATAAAGTGCAGAGGGCTATAAATTCTCTTGGACCAATCCAGTTCGGGCAATGAAGTGGTGAAGTAAGGGCATCTGGTCTGAGGGAAGCTCCTAGAAGGAGCTGATATTTAAGTTGGGCTTTAAGAACAGGTAATACTTTATTATGTAGGTAACAGGGCAAGGGCATTTTAGAGGGTGGTAGAAAGTGATGTAAAGCAGTAGAGTGTAGCAGTGTTCTTGTGTTCTGGGTTCTTCCATAGATACTTGAGTTACATGGGGATAGTGGGTGGGAAAATATCCTGTGAGTCTGGGACCCCAACCAAAGTATAGAAATGTATTTTACTGCTTTCTTAGGGCAGTTATGTCTGTATACTAAAATTTGGTCTTTAGCCTCAGGAAATGGGAAGCACATATTTTGGAATGTAGAGGAAGCTATCACTAGAAAAATAAAGGTATAACTTGGCATAGTATATCATGCAAAGCTGGACTATCTCTGTGGGAGTGATTTTCCCAACCCCACCACACTCCCTGTAAATCTCCCTGGTTCTCTTGTTTTCCAAATAAGAATCTTTGCATTCTTTATAGGTTCATGAAGATGGAAGTGGGGAATCTGTGAAGTAATTTCAATATTTTAATAAGCTCATAAACTCAGGGAAGTTAAGCAATGCTTATATGGTTAAAACCAACCTTCTTGTGGAGCAAGATGACTTGCTGTAGTTGTGACTCATCAGTAAGGGCCTTTGGCCACCAGCTTTAAGAGGGTTCTTCTTCTCAGAGATCTCACATGGAGGAGTTATATAAATGCGGGCTTTGAAGGCAGGCAGCTCTGTCACTTCTGAGCTATATGATATTGGCCAGTTTGTTCAATCTCCTTAAGCTTCACTCTCCTTGGTTAACAGGGTATATTGTATGTTTATATCTCATTATATAAGTATGGAGTGTGGCCTGCCTATGGAAATTAGAAATGCTGCTGGGTAAATCACAATCTTTCATGCTTCCCTCAGCATCATTGGTCACTCTTGGTGAAGAGGGCATGGGGCAGAATTGTTCCCTTTTGGGTTGTCTACTGAGGGTCTCTAAGGTAGGCTCCTTCCAGCATGTAGATATTTATGCTCTTGGCAATCCAGCTGGCCACTGTGCCTGCTGATGGCTGTCTGAGTGCCTCCACTATCCCAATTGATCTCCCTCTTTTTGCTGTTGAGTAGATTTCCTGAGCCTGGCTGCCTGCCTCCATCTTGCAAAGGCCAGAGGAAAACACTCTCAGTGCCATTCCCCACCCAGCTCATTAGTCAACTTCATGACTTCAAAAGACATGCTCTGTTTAAGTTTGCTGTTTTCTATACCTGACACATATATAAATGTGTTCAGTGTACACTTCTTATGCTTCGGCTTGGCTTTTGGGAGGCCTAATGGAGACCTCATGGTTGTATGCTTCTTAGTCTATATTGCCTACAAGAACTGATACAAAGGCTAAGCAAAGAGGTGGTAGGTATGAATGTCGTTTAATGTAACAATCATATGGCAAATCTGAAAATGATCTCAGAGTTAGTGGTGTGCCCTAAATGGCCTTTTCATATACACTGAGTTCCTATTGAAAATGGTTTGAAACTTAACTTTCCGTTACTGAGTTGACTCTTAGGAATACAGAATCGTTGACAACTCATATCTAACACTGTTGTTCATTGTACAGTGCTGGGCGAACATAAAACGATTCTCTTTGGATAACTGCCCGTGTACTTTACTGTTCATATACACTTTCCAAACTTTCAGATCTGGAAAAACATTAAGTAGTCAGGAAATCTCACCTGAACAAGCTTTCTTGGGCAGATTTCTGGCAGATAATGCTTCCTGTAATGTAGGAAATACTCTTAGGCTTAGCTTCATTTATAGTGCTTTGGCTTACCTACTGTCTAAGCTATGAATTCTGTTTGGTTGCTAGTAACAGACATGATAAAGCAAAATAATAAGTGATTTGAAGATATTAGGGGTTTATTTTGCTCTCATGTAAAATATATTTGGAGATGGACCCTCAGGCTGGTATGGCAGCAGCTTGAAGCAAACCTTCTGCTTTGTGCTCCACCATCTCTCAGGGGTAATTCTCATCCTCATGCTCTCAAGGTGACTGCTAGAAGGCTAACCATAATGTCCGTGCCAACCATAATGAGTAAAGGGCCAAATAAGTGTGAACCCTTATTTTAAGAGATTTTTTTGGAAGTCCCTTTTTGTCATTTCTAATCACATCCCATCAATAATAACGCTCTTACACAATATTCCATAGCTATAGGGGAGAGTGCATACATATTTGAATGGGCCCATTTCCTCCTTTAATAATATTAGTGTTTGTTCATAAGGTAAGAATTACTATTTGTAGGCAAGCAGCAGTCTCTGACATATCCACCTTATTTTTAGCTAGAACTTCTACTGATTCTTTGGTTAAAAAGTCATAAGGGGAAAATGGAAGAGTTACTTAATCTTCCAGTTGTGAACAGAGTTAAAATCTTTTACATAATGAAGAGCTAATCAACCATACCCCAACCTACAACAATACATTTGAGGAGACATGTTAATCCTGTGGGATCCCATTTATTCTCTTACAGTTTTTTGTTCTCTTACAGTTCTCTTACAGTTTTTCAGTGGAAGTTTCATGATGTTTTTATCGTATTGTAAGGAAGAAGGACATTTGGATGGGAAGATATAATGGAAATTCTAGGCTCCAAGAACAATGTGTATAATTGTTTAATTGTTTTCTGATAATCATTGCAGTAAGTTAAGTGGTGGGAAGGAAATGAATAATACAGCCTGTGATGAAAACTACAGAATAGTATAGTGCAGTGTTTTTCAATTATCTTTAGTAATAAAATTATTTCTTCCAATGAAATCATACCAAGGGTGTTTAACTATATAAAAAAGATACAAAGATTCTTCTAGTTGTGTGGGTCTTTCCACTCACTTCCTCTCTCCTTCATGATCCCTGGGAATTTATGTGGAACACCAAGAGCTCCAGAATAAACATTTGATAAACCACCCTCTCGCTGGATTCGTGCCTCAGCTCTACCACTAGCTGGCTCTGTGACTTTCAGCAAACTAGGTTTCTTCTCTGGGCCCAGGCTTCTGATGTAAAAGACAGAAGGGTTGGACCAGATGAGCTTGAAAAACTCACTTAGCCCATGTTTCTAGGATTTCCTGATTGTCCCTGTTTATATGGTCAGCTTCTAGTGACAAGTGTTATCTATTCTTTTTTTTTTATAAAGGTATCATTGATATACACTCTTATGAAGCTTTCACAAGAAAAACAATGTGGTTATTACATTCACCCTTATTATCGAGTCCCCCCCATACCCCATTGCAGTCACTGTCCATCAGTGTATCTATTCTTTTCTCACTGAAATGGCTGGAGGTAAAAAAAAAAGAAAGAAAGAAAAAAATTTCAATCATTAGTACTGACTAAAAAGAAAAATCGGAAGTAAGAATGCTTTTCACTTAAACATTTTCCTTCTCATAGAGAAAAAGCTGAAACAAAGTCATAGTGGAATTCAGTTCCCAATGCAGCATTATCACAAGTTCCATAGAAGGAAGCCAAGACTAGTGAAAACAGACCATTTCAGAGCATCTATTACCTGCAAAGCACAGTGATAATTGCTCTTCCATATTTTTAGTTCATTTAAATTCTACAGCACTCATCAGAGGAGATATTATCCTCCCTTATACTGGAACCTAGCCCAAGTTTGTGCTGGATTTGAACTTGCCTCTTCTCTCATTAATGTTCTCATTGATTGAGTCACACGTAGGCTTAGGTAGTATAGTAAAAGCTCAGAACCTCAAACCTAAGCAGCTTTAGTGACTCATGCCATGAAGTCCAATGTTCTTTCCTTGATACCAGTAGTACTCGATCGTTGTTATACATTAGAATTAATCAGCAGGAAGAGCACAGTTGATTAAAATGCAAATGCTCTGGTCCCCTTCCTGCCTCAGATATCTTCACATGGCTGATCTGGGGTGGATTCCAGGCAGCTGCACTTTAAATTCACTGCTCAGATGACTCTGGCCCAGCCATGCTAGGCAACCCCTGCTTTATACCTATTAGTTATTGATGTGCACGTCTGACTTCCTAACCAGATGGTGGGCTCTGGTTGAGTGGACAATGGCCCTTTTTTGTGTGTGTATTTGTCCTGTATATTGATGTCCAAATATATTTGCAGATTAAAACTGTAAAAAAGGGGAAAAAAGTTTGTGTTGCCTTGAAGCATGAAATTCATTCACACCACTGAAATACAGACTCTGCAACAGCACAAACAAGAAGGGCCCATTCTGGGGAGAAATTCTCATGGGCATTTCAGGATTCAGACAGGATGGCCAACAAGCAACCCTTATTTCGTCCCACCCCCGTTCATTCCTCTTATGCTCATTTCTTTTCATCTCAGCACTGAACACCTGCTTGGCCTTCCTTCACCAACCTGACTACTGCTAGTATAAGTTACTGGAGTGAGGATTAGGTCTACTGCCCATTTCTGCACTCCAAGTGCATTCAACAGTCCCTGGCACACAGTGAAGGGAATGTAAAAGGAATTATGTGATGGCCTGAGTCACAGCGGAAAGGGGTGAGATTGGAGGGGATGCAGGCTAGTCTTGAGTATCATGAGACTCAGGAGGCAAAAATGCTAAGTTACTCCAACACTTAATTAGCTATTTTTATTAAGTGTCCAAACCTCCTTCATTTAATGGGTGTTTTACTCCTTTTATCTCAAGAAAGATGGCAGAAGTTTGTGTCTTTTGGCTTTGATCACATTATTTCTGGGTTTTGTTACTTAATAAGGGAGAAGTTTAAATTACCATCATTCTCTGTTGCCTGTTTTGGGGTTAGCTGTATAGTATGGAATGGTGTTGGCTGTTTTTCCATGGAGGAAAGAAAAGGAAACCTCTGTTTGGGAGCTGTAGTAGGGAAGGAGGGAAAGCCGTTTACCTGCACCCTTGGGGCTACATCTTATTCCCAGAAAAGATCTGCCATGAAATCAAGTAACTTGATGCTTGGGTCAGGGCTACAGCTCAGGGGGCAGGTAGGAGGAAGACTGGGCTAACTGTAGCCTTCTGTTGTTAGAGGGCCAAAGAGGAAGGTTAGAATGTGCATTCACAGTCACTTCTGTGTGCAGGGCCTTATCACACTGTGCAGTGAAGTCAAACACGTTGTCAGGCTGAGCACAAGACTCCTCTGCAAATCCTCCTTAAAACATGAAATTACCTGGGCTCTGACTTAAGGTTGATGACAGCAGGATGTGCATTTATTGTTTTCCTCTCCATTGACTCATTGCAAGGATAGCTTGCTGGCTTACAGAACCCGGCAACTCTGGCTTGCTGCACACTTGAATCACTTCAGCCAAAGGTTTGTAGCTGTATTAATTGGCTTCAGAGAAAACATTGCCTTCACTTAAACTGCTTGAATACTTCTTGTTGAATCATAGGCTTGACTCAAGTGTTATTGATTCAAGAATCAAAATGCCTTTTGTCCATATCAGATAAACGTTGCCATAGCAAGTGTAGCGTAAACAGATCTCAAGCCACAGCAACCTATAGAAGCCCACAGACAAAGGCAGGCCAGTTTTGCCTCCCAAAAAGTCCTGGTGTTGCATTAAATGCTACCTGTTAGCCTGGGGTACCACCCCAGGAATCACTACTGATGAATGGACCCTGGGACCCGCCAGTCTCAGGGAGAAGCCTTTATCATTGGTGGGTTTTATCAAATTTGAACAGCCAGTGGAACATCTGGCTTTAATACTGATAGAAGCTGGAGGATTTTGGCTGGTCTCTGGCCCTGCATATTTTCCACCCTCTGTATCAGCGCCTGTTGTCAGTGATTTGATGAAGTTAAATAGCCTGCATTTGATTCTTTGAGCACAAGAAAAAATTGTAGAATGCATGCTCCTCTCTCTTGTATAGAGAATAAGTCTGCAGTGAGTCAGTTTGGGTCGTGAGCCCAAGAATTTAAGGTGGAAAGAGGATGAACAGAGAATCTTCCAAAGCCTCACTCAGATGAGCACCCCTTTTGCTCTACAGTCAGAGAGGGTGCAGTTAAGCTGCATGGGTGATGTCACTGAACCAGTACCAATCTTTGCTGCTTTGATTGCATTCAGAAGAATAAAAAAAAGAAAACTGCAAGAGAGTCCCAGGACTGAAATGAGTTTGCAGGGTCTTTTGATGTCAACCTTCCCCAGAGGACCTTGTCAATCTCACCGACCCTCCACTGGTCCAGTTGATATTGTCTGGCACAACTGGCAATCACAGCACAGAAAATGACAGGACCCAAGTGAGGATGGAGATTGAATTCACACCTCATCACATCCCATAAAGGGCAATTTTCAAGGTCAGCGTTTAGGTGAATTAAAGGAACAGCATTTGGCAGAGGGCCCTCCTCTTACCCCTCAGCAGGCCATCCATCCAGCTGCCGCTCTCTGTGTGTGGAGGGAGTGCAGACAGGCGCACAGCTCCTGTGTTCTAATGAGCACATCTGAGTGCTTCCAAGCAGGCTGCTGGGTTGGGGGGCATCTTGTATTTGTTAAAAGATGCCCGCATGGCATCCAAGAGGGGAAAATTGAAACAGCAACTGTAAATACATCGGTAATGGGAAAATAGGCTCAGGAAAGACCAAATTATTTTCATCTGAGGGTGAAAGCTTTTCATCTGTCATTTACCTAAACGTCAGTGTGGGACCAGGACACATTCCGAGCTGCTGGCTGTTTCCTGATGGGGCGGGACTGACTGCCTTCCGGGAAGGAAGCATTGATGCCTTTTAGCCAGGGAGAATTCTGTAGTGTCAGAGCCCAACTGGAGGGGAGAACCCCCAGCCTAACTGCTTCATCTTAGGGATGAGGCCACAGAGGCCCAGGAGGCGGGGCGAGTTGCCCGAAGTCAGGCAGCTAGGTAGAGGCTGAGGCAGGGCTCCTACGGCACTTTCCTCATTCCCGGCAGCGCTGTGCTGGTCTCCACGCTGCCTCCAACATGAGGATCCGCAGCAGCCCTGGCCATTTCCGCCTGTGGGTCTGTTCTGGCCATTTGAAATTCTCTGGTTTTGTTCTATTAGGTCAATTAGATAATCATTCACTTACCATAATCCTGGTACCATTCTGTGTCTTGAGAAACAGGGAGGTACAGATCTATCAGGGTGCAATGAAGAAAACTTGTCATGATGGAGGGGTGCCATTATCCCCATTTTATGGAAGATGGAACTGAGGCACAGAGAGAGAGATGGAAGGGCTCCATGAGCAGGAAGGAGGAAGGGATTGGTTCCCCTGAGGACCTGGGAAAGGCGTGTGGGAGAGGTGTGTAAGTTGTCTCTTAAAGAACAACTAGGATTTCAGTGGGAAGAGCTAGAAGAGTACAGCATTTTATGTTGAGAAATAGCATGAATTCTGGAATCCCACGTTAATGAAGGTTTGTTGTTTTATGTGAAGAGTTCAAGTACGTTTTCTAAGTATTTTATAAGATCCAACCCAAAGAAGCTGTAATTTGTTATCCCCGAAGTTTCTTCTTGTTCTGTGTATTGAACTTGATTTCTCTGCTTTGGAGGAGAAGCAAAGAAAACAACTACACTAAATAGGCTTCGTGTGTATATTTATGAATAAACTATGCAATTTCAATGAAATTAATGAGAAATACAGGATAAGGAAAAGAAAGAATAAAAAAAGTTAGAAAAGCTGGGGTAGTGAAAAAATGAAAGGGTGAAACAATGGTTTTGGGGAAGTTTAATTCTTATCTTAATACTTCTCTTCAAATGAAGCCTAATTTAGAAAAGCATCAGGGAACAGAGGATTGGAGCCTCCTTCCTCAGCCTAACCCCCACCCAACACATGCACACACACACACACACACACAGGCACTGAAGGGGGTGCCTGTAATACCCCTGGCTCCCAGAGCAGAGTGTGTATTCAGTGGTGTGCTCCCAGGATTGTTTTTCCAGTGTTCCAGCCCAAAGCATTTTCATTGCCTTCCATACTCTGGCACAAAATAGTGTAAAAAGAGTGATTGAATTCATTCCAAAAATAATTGAGCACCTTCTGTATGGCGTGTGCCATGATACAGTTAGGATATTCATATTGCACTGAGGTTTGAAACTGAAATGGGGTCTAGTTTAGCATTCCTAAAACCTCCTAATTCTGCCGTCAAAAAGTTCGGCAGTACCCTATTGTGGACTACATGTTTGTGTCCCCCCAGATTCATATGTTGACACCCTCACCCCCAGCTAAGGGGCATTAGGAGGTGAGGCCTTTGAGAGGTAATGAGATTAAGAAGAGGAACTGAGGGTAGAGCCCCACTCTGGGATTAGTGGCCTTAGAAGGAGAAGAGGCACCAGCGCCTCTCTCTCTCCCATGCGGGAACACAGCAAGAAGCAGCCATCTGCAAGCCAAGAGAGAGCTCCCGTCCAAACCCAACTGTGCTGGCACCCTGTTCACAGACTCCCAGCCTCTGGAACTATGAGAAATAAGTGTTGGATTTTTAAGCACCCCCCCACCCCCCCGGTCTATGGTATTTTGTTATAGCAGTCTGAGCAAAGATACACTTCATGGGTTTTTACTCTCTTTGAGTTCCATAATTCACATGAAAAAATGGATGATTTAATTTAAGCTTCTATAACCCAGTATTTTCAAACTCACTCTAGAGAAAAACTGCTCTCTACCGCCCCCCACACACCAACAGACTACCTGCTATCTCATGAGATACCAGGATTCTGCAGAAGCCACTACATAGTTATTTATCATCGGACACTTTGTTAATCAAAAGAATGGCACCTGGAGCTGAGATCCAGAACCTGGAGCCCCACCCCCAGCTTGGCACAGGCACGTTTCATTACCTAGAGTCCCGCGCCCTCCTTCCCAGGGTTTCCATCTGTCAATAGGGCATTTGCTCCTACTCAGTACTTCATAAAGAAACTAAGGACATGTCAACCCTTTTATCCATTCCTGGAAGAGATGATATTATATTATGCCCAGAGGCATCTCATTTTTAAATTTGGTTTGGGAAATGGATATCTGTATGTAATCTTTGTAAAGCTAGTTTGATACTCTTCAGGAATAAAAAGGAGTCGAGTGGTGTTTGGTGTCTATTTGAAAGTGAAATATCATGGTTAAGATTCCTTTTTAATAAACCAGAGGAAAGGGAAATGGAACTTTAGTTATTGAATTTTCTAATTAAGTTCTTAATGGCAGAAACATCCCAGAATGTTCCAAAGTTTCATTTGGCACAGAGGCAAGTCACTCAGACTCTTTTCAAACATTAGTTCAAGATAGGGGGTTGGATACATCAGGAAAATAAACTTCCTTATGAGGGCTCAACAGTGGAAAAACCATGGAGAAAATGCATTCCTGTGAAATTCTGATATTGGCATTTCCTATGGGAGCTAAGATTTGTAAAAAAAATATAGAAGTTAGCAAGTTTGGGTAGTCATCCACAAAAAAACAAGGAAGTGAAGTTGTGCTTTTAAAAAATTAAAAGGGAAGTTTTATGTATGGGTTAAGTTCGTAGGTCATTCTCTATTTCATCACATGCTGGAAGTTAGAGAAATCTTTCTGATTTCTGTGCCTCCATAGGGTACCATAATTTAATCTAGCTGGTGGCATCAGATGCTGGTATCCACAGCCAGCCATTATGGGCAGGGGTTCCAAACATATGGCCTGTGCATTGCATCCCCATCTTCCTTCCATGAATTACTTTTATATTGGATGCCAACCTAGAAAATGCATGAATCTTGATGTGCACTGCTAGCCTATTACCCGCCAGCTCCCCTCCTTCCCCTCCCCTCCCCTGCCATGTCATTGATCCCCTCACTCTCCTAGGCCAGAGTCTCCTGCCAGCGCAGCATGAGAAGGTGTGGGCTGCCAGCACCGGGGGCGCCTTTCCGTTTCTACCTGACCAGCCGCCCAGTGCGCCCCTGGGTCTGGCCGACCACTGTGCTCTATTTCTCAGGGGCAGCTCTGCCCTGGGCTGCTGTTAGAGTCAGACAGTGCCCTGCAGATCTAAGGGAAAAAACAGATGTCCCAATAAATTTTTGTCAAAACGTAATTACCTCGGGATTAGAAAACCACATGGGGGTGGGTAGGAAAGGAACAGATGTATTACTTTCAAATATGCAATCATGATTCTGCAGAAGTTTAAATAATCAGGAGGTTTAAATGATGGCAGTTGAGAGTGTCCTCCTCCTCTCCCCGCTTTTTTGGTCCACTCCTTTACCTTCAGCTCTGGACAGTTTGGAAGCCTCTCTTATTCACTTTGCACTAATGGTGCTCTGAGTAGGAGAGGAGCATGCTGCACAAAAGTATCATCCTGAGTGCTTTTTCATAAATAAATCTCAGCAAATATGACAGGCTATCTTTCCCCAGGAACCTGCCCAAGTCTTTTCTTCCTCTCCAGCTGACAAAATATGATAAACTATGGATTTTTCCCAGTAACCATAAAAGATTCTTATTTTCATGATTTGAACTGTTAGGTACAGGTCAAGGTAGTATATCAAACAGGAATTCTTGCAGGGAAAATCTTTTTTTTTTTTTTTCCCATTTTCTCAGGTGGGAGGGAGTGCTGGGTACTGGGTGCTGGGTATTGATTGAAGATTCACTGCATTATCTGTTAGCTCATTGTCATTGGCCTCTTAATGGGGGATGTTCATCTTTTTTAACTATTTGCGCATAGGGCTAAGTGAGGGTGTTGGTTGGATGGGGAAACCCGAAGCCCTCAGAAGTGTAAGTTTCAAGGAGCTACTATTGCTTCAGCTCATTGGATTGTGTCCCCACTGGGCAGAGGGTGAATGGGTGAGATATTACTAAATATCTGTCTTCAAAACAACTGTACCTGGAGTAGGGGATAAGCAATACCTTCGTACTCTTGGATTTTGGAAATTCTAGTTATGATTTCAATGCTTTCACCTTTATAGAAAATGGTTTTGCCTGGTAACACATGAGTTGGTATTCATCATAGTTACAAATTATCAAGAGTCTATTGATTGCAAAGGTCTATGCTGAGTCCTTTACATATATACTTCCTAATCTTCCCAGATGCCTTATAAAGAAAGCATTATTACCCGAATTTAGAAATATGGCAGTTGAGGCACAAATAGGTTAAATAACTTACCATATTCACAAAGCTAGTAAGTGATAGGACTCAACTATGAACCCATGTATGATTGTATACAAAAACTTCATTTATCCATTGTTCTGTTATACCTTGGGAATCTTACCCCTTGCATACAACAAAACCAAATCTACTCGGAAAATGGAAAATAATAAGCCGAAAGAGCAATGCATGCTAAGCCATCCTGGCTATGATATATACATTTTCTGCATGAAACAGTCACTGATGATAGAGCTATTATGTTTTCCATTGCTGATAGTAGACTTATTATAAGTGAGGCTCATGCTGTCTCACAATTTTAGCTCATTACAATTGGCCCAAAGCTAATTATACATTCTTATACATGAGAGAGTTAAAAGGAAATCCTCAGCAAGGCAGAGGAGGGTTAACCCCAGCTGCTTCAGGGATATCTGATAGAGGGCATCAGTCAGGAAACCACGACAGGAAAAGGTATTTTCAGGAATGGGGGTGTCTTCCCGGAAGCCATTAGCCTGAAAGTATTTTTTTCCCACCTGAATCCAGAGAGGTTTTAAAAAGTCCTTATGGCACAGCAGCATGGAGAAAGGTACATTGTGCAGAGAGAAGCAACAGAACACTTTTACCCTGGAAGAGGTGACACCTTTGGTGGGTCAAACACAGTAAGGATTTATAAACTAGCGAATAGAGGAAGCCACAGTAGTTGCAGAGGCTGAGAATTTTGAAATTGGTTCCTAGCCCTTATTTCAAGAAAGGGTGAGTCCAATATGAGACACTGATACAGACAAGATCATTCAAAGTACACTGCACACCTACTAACATGAAAAAAGAGAGTGCCTAGGATAGTACTGGGGCAAAGACCTGCCCGCTGATGGACTCTCCTTGATCAAACTTGCATCAGGCTCCTCTGAGTCGTCTTTTTCACAATGACTTGACCTTGGTCTCTGCCCTTGACTTGCTTAGTCCAGTTTACCAAGAATCCTGCTGAGTCAGTTAAGGAAAATCTCCCACTCTTGGTACCTGATTATCCTCAGTGTCTGATCAAGTTCCTCATCTCCACCCCTGGATATCTTATCATCTGGCCTGCCTTCAGCATGAATCCTGTTGAGTTGGTCTAGCAAGAATTCCCCTAGCCTCAATGTTTTCTCTTAATAATTTTTTACCTACTGGCCCTACCCAGCTCCTTGGCTGTACATCTCCACTTGTTCCTGTTGTATGTTGAGGTTTATCTCTCTCCCCTACTGCAAATCCCCCATTGCAGTGGTCCTTCTTGAATAAAGTCTTTGTCACTGAACAAGTATCTGAATAATGAATTTCTTAATTATTTCCATGGAATTTCAAGTTGTATAGGGAAATGGAGAGTAAAAAACATTCACAAAACTCAACATGAGTAAAATTTGCCTCCCTCCACAGGTTGTTTAACATCAGCATACTTCACATCAATGTCTAGATTAGTCACTCTCTTACAGCATCCAGCAGTAAAATGCAAAATACAATATAAATTGATTGCAAAGTTAAATAAAATACTTTTCAAATTGTGTGGGATTTCATGAAAATAATGTTGGAGAGCCACTCTAATTGTGAGGCAAGGAGCTTTAGACCAGTTAACATTTGAAGAACAGAAAATCCATAAGGAGGGTGGCATAAAATGTATGTTGAAAAACAGTGACTTAAATGTCAAGGAGCTAAGAGAAGCCCTTAGAAAAATTGATGAAGCTGCTTAATAGTTTTCTATAAATGGCTCTTTTTATGATCATTTCATTAAAGTCAAGTGTGAAGGGAAGGATGTTATAACAAGCAACCAGGCAAGTTTTAAAAAATAATGCCCCTAAACTCCAACACATGGTTCCTTTTTTTAAGAATTAGCATATTATAACCTAAACTGAGACAAACTAATCTTCATAACTTTGAATTTCAATCAAGTTCTTGTCTTGAGTATGTTTACCTTAAGTGAATTTTCTACTACAAATTATTCTTACATAATGAGATGTTCATATGTATTTTAGTTAACTGGATATGGTTCATTCTTTAGTGTGGCATCAGCTTTTATCACCTGATCTTTTCTATTGCCTTTATGAAGTCATAAAATAAAATAATTCGTTCACAGGTTGTTAAGAATGATCCAAACAAGAAATTACATTGACTACTTATAGAAAAGGTTTGAGATATTTCCAGGGAATTCAGAGGAAAACAAAGAGATTAAAGCAATTAAAGCAGCAATGAAAGGTATAGAGGATATCTAAGGCTATTCAGCCAAAGGATATCTTTGTTTCTAAAGTTGAGAGCACAGCAAATGAAACAAATTCTAAAGATGATAAAAGAAAACTTTCCCCAAAGTGCATCTTGTTCGTCAAGAGAAATTTGATGGTATGTATAATAGTCCTTATGAAGATAATGGATAAACATCCATCAAATTCAGAGGTAAAGAATCTTATCAAACCAGATGCTGTTTTTCAGGTATAAAGAGTAATCCAGAAATCCTCAAATATGAACAAATGCAGCAGACATGGCACCCATAAGTCCTTCTTGAAAAAACTCATTGATAGTAAAATTACTCTAAATAAAATAAGTCAAAATAAAGAATTTAGGAATAGACAGACTGTGGTAAAAACTGGTGGTAAAAACCACATTCATTGAAATATGAAACTAAGATGGGACAACCAAGAGAATAGCACTTGTAGAAAGGAATATGAAAATTATAAACAAGAACCTAGTAAAAACAAAAGCAAAAATTGGGCAATAGAAATTCAGTAGGTGACAGGAAGTATAAAGTGATAAAAATCACTTCAGGTTTCAAAGCAGTGTCACCTGATATTGTCTGAAATGGAAATACATAGTTATAACAAGGATGCAAACTTCTTGATAGTTTTAATGATCTCTTCTGTTTATCTTAAAGGACTATATTAGTAATTAGTATCTCTTGTGATGAAGAAGTACTTAATCTGAGGGTCTGTAGTTCCTTTGATTTTTATTTCACTATGTATGTTTGGAATAATGTTAACAGATGGTCCACTTCTCCCACTGAGAGCCACTAGCTAATGCATGAGGAATTAAACAACACTCCAGGACTCTGTTGAGAGGAACACTCAGGTCAGAGATGAACTCAAGTCCTGTTCACACCGGTTAACTACTTCAAACAAAAATTTAGTTACAGAAGAATCAGCGAAAGCTCAACTATATCCTGCCTGTCGCTTTTCTCTGTGGTCCCTTTAACTGGCATGTAATGAAATCCAGTTTAGTCCTAGGATGCAAATCAGAAGAGATTAATCTGTAAATTGTGCTGCTGATCACTTTACACTTACGTTATTGAGCAAAACCCAGCTATCAAAGACCTCTAAAAAGCTGCTAATACCTTTTCCAAAAGTATAATGTTAAAGTTACATTTTTCTTAGCTGTAACAAAGTTGAATATGAAAGGACCATTTTGGATAAATGCTTTATTCTAGACTGTTAAAGAAGTTTTAAGAAGTATAAAAAAAAGCTAGGTCCACTTTACCCTTCTAAAATCATTTCCACAAAGCATACTTCCTCATCCCCCAGATCCAGGTCGATCTAATTTGCCAGAGTCTGATTTTGGGTGTTTTTGTAAATTTGTACAATGCAAAACAAAACAAAAAAAAGAGAGAGAGAGAGAAAGACATGATTTTCCAGTGAGCTTTCTCTTTCTGAAGGCCTTTTATTTAATGGGGCTTTGAGAGTCCTTTTTCCTAGATGAAAGATCATGTATTCTAAAACTACACTCTTTGGGTCCTGATTAACTTAGTTTGGATAAAAGCTCCTTTGATTATCAGGAAAAGTGTTAAGAGTAAATGACAGTGGCATTGCTAGTTCCTAAAATGGCTGAAGATGGAAATGAGACCTAGGTGGCCCTTGACTGTTGGGAACCTTCTATCACCATCTCTTCCTAACTGATAAGAAGCCGTTGGTCTTTTGTTCAGACAAGAGCACAGGAAGCTCATAGACTTGAACCTGTCTCAAGCCTTTGCTGGGTGTGGCCTCAGGAGAGAAAATCAAGAAGCCAAAATTTCCAGAATATTTAGAATTCAAATGACATTGCCATCTATTTCTGGGTAAATCCTGAAGGAAAGAAAACTTATCAGACAAAACTTTCCTTGGCCAGTGCTTAAAAATGTCTACTGCCACATCTTCTACTAAGGTATGACTCATTTTGAAATTTCAAGGACAGCATTTGATGGCTTGAAATAGATAGCTTTCTGTAAGGGCTACTGTTTCTCAATTTGTTTGTTGTTCCTTCATTTTAACATCTTGTTATAATACCAGTCCAATCATGTGTTTATATCACCATCTAGGTAGTCTTTTAAATTTGGATCTCATGGAGCCAATAAAAGGGTATTTAGAGAAGATAAAACCTATACTCTGCAATGTCCTTGATGTAGAATTTATTGAATTGTATAAATATCTCAAAATCAGTAAGATACACAGCAGATTCTACAAAAAATTCCAGTACCTTCTCTAGTTCAAATGATTTCCTTTAACATCTGCAGGCCCCTTTATGTCCTCTCTTCATGTTGCCTGTACTGGACTATGTACGTGTGCTGTGGTCCCTTATTCAGATGCTCAGGGCCAAGTGATGAATTCTAGCCAGTGAGAATGAGTAGAAAACCCACGGATCACTTTGGTGCCAGCACACTGAATCACCGTTATTAGGCCCTTCAGCTTGCACTTTTGCTGTAGTGACTGTGGGTTATCATGTTTCTGTTGATAAGAGTGAAAAGATTGAAACCGAGTGAAATGCTAAACTTACACCTGGAGGATGCCCTATCTGGATAGACTCTTAGATCTGCAGCAAACTTTGCATAAACAAGAAATAAATCTTTGTTTTAAGACACTGAGATTTTTGTAGGTTGTAACTGCAGACTAATCTTGCCTGTCCTGGTAGACACAGCTTCTATATAGTAGTCCTACAAAATGGTGGCCGTTTTACCCATTAGGTAAAATTATCTTTCTCACCTGAGAGCTCTGTGTCTGGGTTCTCTCTCAGTGGCTGTTTTCTTTCAGTCGTATTTGCTTTCACTTTAGGTACCTGGGTGTGGGGCACATTAAGACACTTTGTCAAAAAGAGGCAATGGCTCTTTATAAATCCTGCCTGAAATACAGATTCTCTCTTAGTTAATCCCCATGGCACTTCCTGTGTAATACTGTTCAACATTCCCTGGAGGTATATTAACTTGAGTATTATTATTAAACTCCCTAATGCTTGATGTCGTGTGAGCTACAGAGGTTTGGTTTCTTTTGAATGTAATAGGATCACTCTAGAGTAATACTAACTTATGGACTATCAGTCTTCCATACCATTTTAAAGCCTAATATCCAGGTATTCCATTTCTCCTTGGGCATTCTGAACACAGAGATTTGTATGTATGTATCATCTGTTCTGTTAAGTGGCACTGGCTACTGCTTTATGTTTTTCTCTCTGCCATGCTATGTTCAGAAATGAAAATTCTAACTATTAATATTAATAAGAAAGTGTTAATAAGCACCATGGTTTTAAAACACGTATTTTGTAATTACAAGGTGAGAGACTACTATTAGTAAAAACAGCACAACAAACCCATAACAGTCCATTCACTGTCTAATATCTCTTTTACATGTACCATTTTGATTGAATTTAAACAAAATATCAGGTTATTACAGTCATGTAACAGATGAAAAAATTGAGGCTTAGAGTTTAGAAGCAGCTTGCTTTTAGCAAAGTAGAATTGCAAAATGTGCCTTCAGATGGTCCTGTATTTGCTTTTCATATTAATACTTTAAGAAGTTATTTCTTCAGATATAAGCAATGAGACAATAATATAATTTTTCAGATCTAACCTATGATTTAGCACTTTTGTGTTAGAATCAGTGGGCAACTTATAACCCAATTGAAATGTAGTCCTGCAAATGGAAATTTTGCCTCCTCACTCTCCTCCACAAGCCCTGGCCCTCATACTTGTCCATTCTGCTAGAATGCAGAGTCCTAGAGAGCAGAACTCCTGCGTTGTTTTCCATGAAATGCAAATTGTGGTTTCCATGCTCTGGGAGGATTTCTGATCAGGCTTCAGTCCTTCTGGGAGGAAAGAATACGGACTATTTGTAAAATGAATGTTCTAAAGGAGTCAGTCTGAAGAGCCATCTCAAATGTCCTCAAACAAATGTTGAATCAACATATCATGACATTATTATTCTAGAAAAGATGAGGCAAAATACTTTGAAATATGAAGAATGACACAGTGGTTCAAGAGATATTTTTGTTTTTGAAACCATTTACATGAGGAGCAGATCTATGTTAGACATACTTGGTACTCTCCTATTAGAGAAAGTGATGAGTAATATTTTAGAGACTATCCCAATTAAAAAGATACTTATTACAATATAATAAGTAATTATATTTCTAATTGTATTTTCACCAAAGACCCATGATCTTTTCTATTTATTCCACCAATGCACCTCCTTAAACTCTCATCGTTTTCTGTTATTTAGGTATCTATATAATGCAGGCTTTCAAATGTCACAAAGAAGCATTATTATTACGCGCTAGTTGTGGAGGGATAAAAAGAGCTATTTATCTCAAAGCTGTCTGTGTACTTCCTGATCACTCTGGTGTATGAGAACCCAGTAATTCGAATATTATTGGCTTAGACAAGAGATCTGAGTTCTAGATCCAACTCTGCTCCTACCTGATTTGTGTCCGCAGTCAGTCTTTCTAGGCCTCTGTTTCCTCCTCCGTAAAAGGAGACGGTTCAACTAGATTAAATCTATGGTCTCTCTAGCATCAGTATTCTTTTTCCTTCAACATTCTAAGACCCTAACAGCAACATCTGGAACTGATTCAGGAAGGAAAACGTAATCATACCATTTGCCCCCACTCCCTTTAGCCTCAAACTACTATAACTTTCATAGTCACAGAATAACCCTTCTCAGATGATACCATAAATTCAGAAGATTACACTGGGCTTTTCTATAACTTTTTTCTAATGGGCTAAAGGAAATTACTCCAGTTGAATTGGCATGCTTGCAAATAACCAATTTGTGAAATCAGAGGACTTCACACAATCTAATTTCTTTACAAAAATATATTTTAAAGGTCCCATCGCTTGCTTTTCCCCTTGGCATAATCTTGTTTGTTCATACAACAAAGGAAAATTGCTTCTTCCTTAAGTCTAGATGGAGAATACCTTAAATGTCATAAAGTGAATGTCTAAGTGAATTGTGTAAAAGCTTATCCTGTAATGTGACAAAGGGTGCATTTTTTACCAAAACTCTGGCAATTCTCAAAGATGAAGTTTCTTTTGATAATTTTTTGAACATGTATTTTTTGGTGTTTAGTTTTGAAATAAGTATATATGCACTGGAAGTTACCAAGAAATGTCAGGGGAGACACACATTTTTCACACGGATTTCTTATGGATTGTCTAGCATATCTGTAATGGAAACAACAAAGGAATGGGTGTGAATATATACAAGAACAAGGAGCATAGAAATGTAACATGATATATACTTGATTGTATTAAATGAAAAATACAAGTGATAACATTAAATCTCTTAACATACTAGTTGAAAGCCATCCTAAGAATAAATGATTGATAAAAATAAGGAAGAATTTGAGCATTTGGAGATTTAAAAAATTGTCAGAGAGAAATGTATAAAACAGAGTTATGTGCCCTGAGAATTCTTAATTTATACTATGTCCTGGGTTTTTTATAAAGAAACACCTCCCCCATCCTTAAAAAGTCATAAAAAAAAGAATTAGGAACTGTTACTTGGACCATTATCCAGCAAACTAAAAGCAAATATTACTCGTATTATCAGAGCAAAAAGGAATTTAGTGAAGAATGCCACACCAACTTTTCCACTTTACTAGCTTTGTTACTTAGGTAAATGACTTTTCATTCTGCCTTCCCCAAAGTTGACATCTTAATTTTTCTATAGTGCAGTGTCAAAACCAAGGAATTAATATTGGCCCAATCCACAAACTTTATTCACATTTCACTAGTTTTATATACTAGTGTATTTGTGTGTGTTTTCAATGTTGTTATGTCATATGTGTAGCTTCATCAAAATGTATATTTAAAATAATAAAATAGCCAAATTTGGGACTTCCCCAGGAAATTAGTATAGGCTTTTTTTTCTCATGTTGACTTTTTTCCATAGTAGTTTTGCTTCTAATAATAATTGAATATCTTATAGCAGATCAAACTTTTGAGTGAGAATAATTAGAGAAGCTATATGATTTAAAAAATAATCTGTTTTAAGGCATCAAAGAACTACCAAGGCAGCCAGGATATGAGAGTCCAAGATCCTGTAAAGAAAGGAAGTACTATCAAGTAAGGAGGCAACTTTTCCTCCTTAATTTATAAAGGGCATGTGCTGAAAGGCAAAGAAGCTGAACACAGAGCATCTGTTAAGAATCAGAGATGTTCAGAGCTTTCAGTCCTCTCTCAGAGATTGGAAGACAAAAACTGAAATTCAAGGCTACAAAGATAGCCAGGAATTGAGGTGTCAAGCCCCTCGGAAAAAAGAAGTGCCAAGGTACCAACAGTGCTCTCAGTAGTCTCAAGGTGATGTAGAGATAAAAATTCAAGTGCAGGTTCTGCCAGGGAAGACACGTCACTGATGAATACCCAGGGCTTTCAGGTGAGACACCTGAAGGTCTATACCCTAGCAGTCAGGTCAAACTGGAAACAAGCCGAACCTCAAAAAGACTTCAGCCCAGCTTTGAAATAACTCATGTCTGATCGGACAAAGTTGATAGGCCCCGTTCTATCTGCTTGACAGAAGCTGAAGATGCACCTGAGTCCTCCACAATCCTTAGTATGCAATGTTTGATGTTCAAACAAACCAGATACGCCATTAAACAAGACCAAATAAAGCAAAGGGTAAAAACAGCCAATAAAAATGGACTCACAGCTGATCCAAATATTTGAGTTGGCAGACACAGAATTTACAAAAACTATGATTAACATGCTAAAAAAATAGATTACAATATGGATAATTTCAATAGAAAAATATATAAAGGAAATAGAGGGAAAGCACAGTAACTGAAATGAACTCAGAAGATAGATTTAACAGCAGATTGGACACAGTTCCTTTATGTGAAAAAATATCCAGACTTACGCACTAAAAGAAAAAATAATTACTAATACAGAAAAAAGCATAGAGATCCATAAGACATCTGAAGATATAATGTCTGAGAATTTTCCAAAATTAATGAAAGATATCAAACCCCAGATTCAAGAAGCATTTCTTTACCTCAACTAGAATAAATGCAGAGAAAGATCCATTTGGGCACCTCCTAGTAAAACTGGTGAGAACCGAAAGCAAAGAGAAAAATCTCAAGGGTAGCTGATCAAAAGATACATTATCTGCAAAGAAGCAACAATAACAAGTTTGACATTATAAGAGCAAAGATGGAAGCCAAAACATAGTAAGTTTTAAAGTACTGTAAGAAAAGAACTTTCTATCTAAAATTCTACATTTAGCAAGAATTTCTTTGAAGAGTGAAGAGTAAAGAAATTTCCTGACAGATAAGCCCCTTCAAAAACTCTTGCTAGTAGTCTTACATTGAAAGAAATACTTGAAGGAGTTTTTGAGAGAGAAGACATATATATTCCCATATGGAAAAATGAAACTACAGGAAATAAAGAAGAGCAATAGAGAGAATAAGTAGTTAATTGCAGAAATATATAAATTGGACACAATAAATAAGAATGCCTTTGGGATTTAAAATATATGAGGAATGAAAATAATAATAAAAAAGGTGTGAGGAAGGTAAATGTAGTTAAAATGTTTAAAGACCCATTGATTGGAATGGAATATAAATATGAATTTATTCTGGATTGTTACAAATCTAGGACATACAGTGTAATCTGTAAGAAAACTACTTTAAAAAGAGTGAAACAATACATAACAACAACAAAAAAGTGAAATAATACAAACCAAAAAAATAAAGGGGGAAATGTAATGATAAAATGTTTAATCCAAAAGAAGGCAAGAAGGAATGAAAAGAAATAAAAAATATGTATAAAAGAGAAAATAAAGACTTAGATGACTGATTCAAACCTAAACAAATAGAGTAAATGGGTGATAAAATGAAATTTGTGAGTCTGCATTGAAAAACACCAATTTCATCTCATTATTTCTGATTTTTCATCCTTTTATCAGTTTTTCAAACTAGGATTTTCATTTCTTCCTAATTTTCAAGAGAACATCCTCTTATCTCTCAACTCTTTCTGGAATTTCCTATGTTTGGTGAAATCTTCCAATCTGTGAGACAGGATGAGGAAATGGGAGGAGAATAGCACTTTGCAACTGTTGATGACACTTCCTGAATGAACATGGAAAATATCACTTTGCCTCTTAGGCGTCCATTCATTCCTTCATCTGAAAAATAAATCTGCTGGTGTGGATTTTCTCCCAGCTTTTTTCAATGCTAGGCTCCTTTTAACTGACTCTGTACCTATACCATGGAGTTAAGGTTTATCATAATTTCTCATATTTTGAATGCAGTTTGAATGCAGTTGTGAAGAAGGACTAGAAAACAGAAACTTTGTGACCATTTGTTTTGATCATGTAGTCTGCATCTGCAATGCCAATACAAAAAATAACGATGGACTGTGTGGTAGGAAAGAGTAGAGTGGTGGAGGTATCAATGGATATGGCTCAGGAGTGCTAGGTTCTAGAACAGACTCTGCTATTTATTAGCCATGTAATAAAATTGGACAAGTTATTTAGGTCCTTGGGCTCTTAGGTAAAACTGGGTTGCACATTATTGTTATCTTCCTACTTTGAGACAATGCTACATGCAGAAATGCCCAATGGAGACTTTCAGTAACTATATTTCTTTGCTGGGTCCAAGGTTGATTCATTTTACAGTATATAAAAGTTTATGAACTATAGTATTTTCATTTAATGAACTTCATTCTGGTGTTGTATGATAGATAATGGAAGTAGGGTCAAGAGGAATGGATTGAATACTCTCCTAGTTCTGTGATTTTAGACAATCCATTTATTCGTGCCTCATCTGGAAAATGGGTGGGGTGGCAATACTTAATCAGTTTTTCTGACCAAAGATAATAATAAGAAAATAATTTGTAAACTATAAAGCATTTTATGAACATACTGATGAAATTAAGTGTTATTATTATTGAAGTCTTGTATAAGTAAACTCTAAAGAACTGTACAAATGTGATTTGAGTCAATAACAGAATTAGAAACAAGAATGAAATAAAGATTTCTGTTTATCAGTTATTGTGTTTCAGTATCTTGACTCTGCCAATGAAATATGTGAAAGATTCAGGGTGGGGCTGAATTGTCCTTCTCTCTTCCACCTTTACCTTCCCCTCATTGGATAAGAGTTTGAAGCACATCTTTCTTCATTCTTCTTCTTGTATCTACGCAAATATTTGGGGCTTTTTCCAAGAAATAATTGTACCATACTTCACACTCTGCAAATTGCTTTTTAAAAAGCATAATATACCTTCCAGATTATTAAAGAGTGGTAAATAAAAACTTACTTTATTTTATTTTTGTTGCATATTATTTTATAGAATGAAATGCCATTAATGTTATAAAGGATACTTAAACTGATCTTTTAGGCTCTGTATAATTATGTGAGAGTATTTTTGTAGGAGAGATTTCTAAGAATGCAATTGATCAAGCTAGTAGGTAATACATGTAATTAGGTATGTGTCGTTAAGTTACTCTCTAAAATCAGAGTTTAGGTCTTCCAAATTGCACTCCTATCAACAAAACATAAGTGCCATTTTCCCCATACCCTCATCAATGCTGTACATTTTCAATATTTAAATTTTGGTTAATCTGGTGGGTGAGGAAATAACTCTCTTATCAATAGTTAAGTGGAGCATATTTATATATATAATATCTCCTTGCATTTTTCTTGTGTGAATTGCCTGTTCATATACTTCATCCATTTTCTATTGGTTTGTGTCTTATTAATTTGTAACATCTTTTCATATTTTATGGCTCTTTATCCTTGTTCTTGATGTATGTTATAAATATTTTTTCCAATCTATTACACATATTTTAATTTATTAATATCATTCCCATTAAAAGTTTTCATTTTCATATTTTTGTTCTTTTCTTTATGACGTCTATAAAATATTTTCCAGTGTACTTTTCTAATGCTTTTATTGTTTTTTAAAGTTTTTTGTTGTTGTTAGTCATCTGGAGTTTATTTTTATGTGTAATAGGAATTAGGAGTATAACTTAATTTTCCCCTAAACATATAGCCAGCAAATAGCAAAATTATTTCAACATGATTTTGTTTAATAAATTAGTCCTTTCCATTGTTTGGAATATAGCATTTTGTATATTAAATTTCTACTGACATATGTGTCCATTTCTAGAAGTCTCTATTCTATTTCATTAATCTAATAGAGCAGTCTTACATCATAAATGCAATTTTTCCCAGTATTATTGAGAAATAATTGACATACATCACTGTGTAACTTTAAAGCATATATCATGATGGTTTGATTTATCTATTTTATGAAATGATTACCATAATAGTTCCAGCTAACACCTATCTTCTCATATAGGTACAATAAAAAAGAAAAAAAATTTTCTCCTTGTGATGATTTACTCTTAAAAAGTGTTCTGTATATCATATAGCAGTGTTAGCTATGTCATCATGTTGTACATTGCACCCCTAGTCCTTTTTGATCTTGTAATCAGAGTGTTGTACTTTTTAACTACCTTTCTCCAATTCCTGCTCCCTCTACCCACTGCCTTTGGCAACCAGAAGCTAATCTGTTTTTCTTTGAGTTTTTGCTTTTAGATCTCACATATAGGTGAGATCATATAGTATTTGTTTTTCTATGCCTCACTTATTTCAGCTTATTTCATAATGCCTTTAAGGTCCACCCATGTTGTTGCAATGATAGGATTTCCAATTTTTATAGTTGAATGATACTCCATTTTATGTATGTGTATGCATATATATAATATATAATAGGTATATCTACCTACACACATATATAATATATTATAGATATGTATACATACACACACATATATAATATATATGTATATATAATAATATGTATTTTATATGTATATCAATTTTTTGAGGCCCCCCCTGATATTTTTCCAGAGTGGCTTTCCCAATTTACAGTCTCACCAACAGTGCAGAAGGGTTCCCTTTTCTCCACATCTTTGGTAGGGTTTGTTATCTCTTTTTGAGGATGGTCATTCTAACAGGTGTGAGGTGATACCTCATTGTGGTTTTAATGTGCATTTCCTAATGACCAGTAATTTTTGAGCATCTTTTCATGTACCTATTGGCCTATAATGTATCTTCTTCAGAGAAATGTCTATTCAGGTCCTTTACCCATTGTTAAATTGTGTGGTTATTATCATTATTACTATTATTTTCATTACTGTGTTGTATGAATTCTTTATATGCTTTTGGATATGAACCCCTTATCAGATGTATGGTTTGCACATGTTTTTCCCAGCCTGTAGCTCGTCTTCTCACTTTGGTGTTGACGGTTTGTTTTACTGTGCAGAAGCTTTATAGGTTGATGTAGTCCTACTTGTTTATTTTTGACTCTCTGGCTTGTGCTTTAGATGTCATACCCAAAAAATCATTACAAGGACCCCTGTCAAGGAGCTTTATTCCTATGTTTTCTTCTAGGAGTTTCAGGAGCTGTACAGCTTTTGGATGTTTTCACCAGCCTCTGCTCTTATGGGACCAGCAAACACTCTTCACAGTGGGCGGGGCTTTCTCAGCCCCTATTGCTAGTGAGAAGGGGAGGAGCCACTGTGGGCTACCCTCAATTTCCAGAACAGACTGCTTGGTTTGGAGTGGCCTGGAGCCACCCTCAGCCTTGGCTGTGAATTAATCGCCCTGCATCTGCACAGTGCGAGAAACCTCCATGCGTGGTACTGGCTTTGCTCTGGGGGCTATCAGCTTTGCCTGCTCACCACTCAGTGGGAGCATCAGTGTGTGGTACAGCCGCCAGGGGTTGTCATCAGTCCTGGTCAGAAGTGGCTGGAAGGCACTATCTATAATGGTTGGGATGGTGCCTCAGCATCTTGCCTAGGGTTAACGTTAAAAATAAAAGTTATTTTACCAGCAAAAGTTGGTTTACTCGGGAATAGCAGAGAATTGCAGTGCAGGACATTGGAGCTATGGCAAAACCAGGAACACGTCTGGAAAACGAAAGAGAGAAAGCTCTTTTGGGGAGAAAGGGGCTCATTTTCCCCTTCTATGAAGGAGGGCTGTTCAAAGCAAAAACTCCATTGGAGTAAACTGGCAGTTCCACATAACGTGGCTTCTCATTGGCTGAGTTGTGTACTCTCTCATTGGCCGGGTGATTGCGGGAACACAGAGAGGGGGGAATATTTCTTTTTCCTGCAGGAGAGTGAACTAGCTAAAACCCTCTCTTCCAGCTGGTCTGAGATTTACAAAGAGTGGTAGGCCTGAGAACTTTGCCTGCTGGCCTCCTCCCACCATGTCAGGGAGGTTTCTCTTTACTCATTTTCACTCTGGGCTTGGGCAAATCGGGTTCAGCAAAACTTGTTTGAGGATCCAAATCATGCAGGTCTGTAACCCATCAAGGTCACAGTGCACCCCCATCGTAGCTCTGCACATGAGCAAAGCAGCTGGTTGGGATTACTACCTGGATAGTGCAGGTATGGTTGGTTCCCCCTTGGGTCCCCTAAGATCCCTGTGCTGGTTTTTCTAAGTGCCCCACCCTTTTTCTCTCAGGCAGATTTCCCATGGCTGGGCCTCAGAGATTCCCCTGCAATCCGTATGGCGTCAGATCCGAGTAGGGCTGCTGTAAAGCGACCCACAGTGTGAGGGTTGGTGGTGGGGTCTGTCCTTTGTCCCCCTGGGTTCTCTTTTCCCACTAGAGGAACCGTGGCCCAGGGCCGACCGCTCTGCACGGTGCTGCACTGGCCTGGGGGAGGAGCAAAGTGGTCAAGTGTAGCTGCTTTTCTTTTTCTCCTGATGCAGGCTGTTTTGGTCTCTGTGGTGCAGAGGATGCTCACCCTGTGTATTAGGATTCTCTTAGTGGTGTCTTGTTCTCCAGCAGTTCTTAGTTATTCTTGTAAGGGAGAGCAAAGTCAAGAATGAGCCGGCGCACTCTTGCTGACGTCACTCTCTATAATGCAGTTTTAATTACGTATTTTTTTCTTAAGTGTTTGGAAAATTTTTTTTTCTAAATTAAATCATTTTATCCATTTATTTTGGTAATTTAAAAATTTCTTTCATATTGAGCTGGGAAGCCCCATCTTTTTCTATGCTCTAGATACATTTATGCAATATAGGAATTATCTGTTCTTTGAAAGTTAGATAGACCTTATCCATGACTTTGACTGGGCTAACTCTAATTTTAGAGGTAGATTTATTTCTGTAGTGATAATGATTACATTTTTAGCCACTATATTTAAATACATTTGCCTCAGTTTTAACATTTAAAATGTTTTGTATGTAAAAGGTGCTAAAGGTTTGCTAGTATATCTCCACAAATAGCACACTATGTAACGTTAGCACTCATCAGTTATGTCCCAAAAGCAGATTCACTGCAAAAACTCAAAATTTTGATTATGTTTCATGTTTGGTAGGAACTGTTTAATTTATTTTTCCTCTAACAGTATCTAATATAAAATCTCAAATGTATACTTAGGCAAGAGAAAGAAATGCTGCTATCTAAAGCAGAGTCTTTCAGATTCTTTAGTTCAGACTGCCTTCTCTCAAAGCAGTGTGACAGTCAGGAGTGAGAAGACCAAGACAAATAATTTATTACTTAAAACTAATTGTGCTCCTCATCCCTCCTTTCTTAAATACAGAAGCAGTGAATATTTTTGACAAAGTAGAAAATACTAAGAAATAAAAAAATAAGTTAATTCACCTTAAATCTACCATCCAGAGGAAAAATCATTTGCTGTATAATCTGCCAGAAATCCTGTGCAAATTACCCATAAATACCTTGAACAAAAGTGTTCATTTTATATGTAGGGTTTTGTATTTGTAAACTGTGTTTTACATTTTCCGTTATGAACATTTTTCCATGTCAGTAAATACAGTTCTGCCTCATAATGGCCACAAAGTATTCCATTGTGCGAGTCATTACAATGTATATAGTCATACTCCATGTTAGTGGACATTTATGTTGTTTCTAATTTTTCACTACTTTAAACATGCTGTCACAAAAGTAATTTGAAGCATTTTGTCTTTAATATTTGGTGCTAATTATATAATGGATCTGTGTGAACGGAGGTACTCTCAGGCTATTTAGAGCTCTGAGTCATGAGGTCAGCTGATGTCATTCATTTTGTTTTATGCTTATTACATCCATTTTGTAAGAGAAAAAACACCCAAGATGGTTACAATCCACTCCTTGTACAGAGAACCTTATGGTGAACTTCAAATTGGGCAAACTTGTGCCCCATACTGCATTTTGCCTCCAATTCCCCGTCCTGCATGGTCTTATTATTTAGTATCCTCTGACCTTATTTTTATATCACCTTTTCTCCTAATGAATTAAGAGAGAAAATAATTCAAAGCTGGGATTTGACATACTTAGAACCTCAGCAAACAATTGAGTGCTTGCTGAGTGGGGATACTAAGATGAGTAATGGCACATGGAGTTAATGTTTATTGAGTACTTTCTCTGTGCTAGATTTTTAATATTCATTATTTTACTCAGTCTTCATGATACTGCTGCAGAGTTGATGTTCCTGATGAGAAAACTAAGTTGCAGGAAAGTTCCCTAACTTTTTAAGAAATGTTATTCTTAAGCAGGACTTAAACTGAAATGATTACAATGAAAATATACATGAACAAATTATGCATGGACAAAAACTGCATGCTGTAGCATTCCTGGGAGCTAGGGCTTTTCAAAAATTATGAACACAATTTTAAAAATCAGCCAAGCAGATGTAGTCATCAAATATTCAATGATGAAAATAAAAACAATAACAACAAAATATTTTTTAAAAAAGATCAATTTATTCATCTCTCTCCAAGGTTGGAAAGGTGTATGGCTGATCAGTAACTTTAAGATGGTTTAAAAGGGAAACATGTTTAATAAGTTGGGAAACATGTTTGATGCATGACAATATTTTTCATTTCAGCAACTATGCCCCAGCAAATGTTTTAAATATAGATATATTTTTAAAGCAAGACCTTTAGTTCATATTCCCCTGCATAGACATGTAACCCAGCAAGTCAGAGAAACTCCCTGCTGAGCCCTCCTGGGAAGGGGATGACATAGGGTCTTTTCTCCACATCTGTTTCTTCACCTCCTCAGGGCTTCCTGCTTGAAGGAAATAATGATATTTAGTTCAGAGAAGTTATGCTTGCCTTTTAAGCAAGACAATACAGGCACACCTTGGAGACATTGCAGGTTCAGTTCCAGACCACCACAATAAAGCAATTATCACAATAAAGTGAGCAAACTGAATTTTTTGGTTTCCCAGTGCACAATAAAAGTTGGGTTTACATTATACTCTAGTCTGTTAAGCATGCAGTAGAATTATGTCTAAAAACAGTGTGCACACCTTAATTAAAAAGCACTTTATTGCTCAAAGATGCTAACAATGATTTAAGCTTTCAGCAAGTCATCATCTTTTTGCTGGTGGAGGGTCTTGCCTGAATGTTGATGGCTGCTCACTGGCAGGGCTGCTGAAGGTTGGGTGGCTATGACAATTTCTCAAAATAAGACAATAAAGTTTACTGCATTGATTGGCTCTTCCCTTCACAAACAATTTCCCTGCAGCATGTGATGCTCTTCGATAGCATTTTACCACAGTAGAACTTCTTTCAAAATTGGGGTCAGCCTCTCAAACCCTGTCACTGCTTTATCAACTAAGTTCATGTAATATTCCAAATCCCTTGTTGTCATTTCAATAATTTTCATAGCATCTTCACCAGAAGTAGATTCCATCTTCACAAGAAGGTGAAGAGTTGCTTCATATGAATAGTCAAGGAAAGCAGTTCTTGAGATGCAACTCAGTCACCTCTTCAGGTTCTTCTAATTTTAAATTCTCATAGTATTTCTACCACATCTGTAGTTGCTTCCTCCACTGAAATCTTGAATTCCTCTCATGCATGAGAGTTAGAATCAACTTCTGAACTCCTGTTCATGCTGATATTTTGACCTCTTCTTGTGAAACATGACTGTTTGTAATGGCATCTAGAATGGTGAATCCTTTCTAGAAGGGTTTCAATTTACTTTGCCCAGATCCTTAGAAAAATCAGTATCTGTGGGTAGCTGTAGCCTTATGAAGTGTATTTCTTAAATAATAGACTTTCAAATGTCACAATAGCTCCTTGATCCATGGGCTGCAGAATGGATGTTGTATTACGCATGAAAACAACATTAATTTCATTGTCCATCTCTGTCAGAGCGCTTAGATGACCAGGGGCATTGTCAATGAGCAGTAATATTTTGAAAGGAATCTTTTTTCTGAGCAGTAGGCCTCAACACTGGGCTTAAAATATTCAATAAACCATTTTGTAAACACATGTGCTGTTATCCAGGCTTTGTTGTTCCATTTATAGAGCACAGGCAAAATAGATTTAGCATAATTCTTAACGGTCTTAGGATTTTTGGAATGGCCAATGAACATTGGCTTCAACTTAAAAATCACCAGCTGTATTAGCCCCTAACAAGAGAGTCAGCTAGTTCTTTGAAGCTTTAGAGCCGGGCATTGACTTCTCTCTCACTATGAAAGTCCTAGATGCATCTTTATCCAATGTAAGGCTGTTTTGTCTACATTGAAAATCTGTTGTCTACTGTAGTCACCTTCATTAAAGATCTTAGTTAGATCTGAATAACTTACGGCAGCTTCTTCAGGAAGCTTTTACAGCTTCGAAGCAGGGTTGCCACAAAACTTCAATTTGTAAAAAACACTGTGTCTGCCAAGTGCAGTAAAGCAAAGCGCCACCAGATGAGGTATGCCTATAGCCTGTCCACGTTCTGTTTGAAAAGAAAAAGAAAAACAAACAAATGTGAATTTCTTTTTTTCCCCCATGATACTCTAGTTATCAGAAATAATAGCACCAAGTAGGAATTAAAGTGAGAATTTTTTTCTCAAAAGAGGAATAAATATATCAAAATTGATGATATGTGGAAAGAGTACCATACTCAACGCTAGAAGTTTCAATTTCATGTCTTCCTCTTAATAACCCTATGAACTTGGGCAAATGCCTTAACCTGTCTGGACCTCAGCTTGTTTATCCAGGTACAGGGAAAGTATTTGCCCCACCTGCCGCTTAGGATTGCTGATGACAATGAAATTAAATAATGAATATGAAAGCCATCTGTGAAATGCTGAGTGCTATATACAGTTTGTTATTATTGTTATAGTGGGTATTATTGGCCTCACACTGCCTGATATAACTGGGTACTTGGTTGCAACTTGTTTTTGCTGTTTTAGCAACATTCCCCTAGCAAGAAGCTGCAGTTTTGGGCTCTGTGCGTTTGTGCTGGCATGTTATGTGAACCTGTTGAAAAATGATGGCTGATAACCGAAAAGAGGAATGTGAGAAATCTGTGGGCTGTGCACCTCCAGCCTGAATTTATCGTTCCCACTCAGCTGGCCAGGTTCTCATAAAGCTGTGACCCTAATATATCAACATACGAGAAAAGACAAGAAAGAGGGTTCCTCAAACTCTGACTAGCATTCAAAACTGGCAAACACAAACCAAAATATCCACAGCAACAGTGAGGACACAGCACCTTTCAGATGGTCTGCCGTTTTCCAGGACCAGCATGCGGCCACGAGCCCGCCAGAGTGTGTCTGGGTGTGGGTGTGGGTGTGGGTGTGGGTTAGAACGACGGCTTGCCCCAGTTAGATGGGCCAGGAGACATGGACCCGGCCACCCGGTCTCCACGCTGAGGTCCAGGCACAAGCAGAAGTAGCAGTGCTTTAGCGGTTGTTTTCACGCTCTCCACAGCCTATAGAACGGTCAGCCAGAACACCTGATGCATATTTCATCCCCTGAAGCTGTTTCTGAAATTGCACCCAGTACAATACAACTTGGTCAGGCAGCAGGAGAGCTGCCATGAAAGGTCTGTCCCCAGAGGAGGGCCGGACGGGTGTGGCCCCAGGGCGGCGTGGGGTCCATGCTGAGTGTCTGGGCCATGTCCATGCCACAGCCTTTGCTTTTGAATTGCATTATTGGCCTGTTCTCCCTGCCTTTTTCTTCTTCCCTCCTCTTATACATTCCTTTATTCCTTCGTCCTTACACATTTTCACTCTTCAGAATCTCATGCCTTTTCTCTCCTACTTCTATTTTTGGTATTTAGTGGATACACAATTTTATGTGACTGGATTATCTGCTTTTTGTTGCATTTTTCCTTATTTTTAAAATGGGAATAGAACACTCACTAGAGGATTGAGGGAGATTGCACGCTTGTTGGCTTCCTCTATTCCCTTTTCTTGTCCTCTCCTCATCTTTAAAGTCTCTTTCATTTCTTTCCTTTCACTTTTGCCTACTTTGCCTCTCCCTCTTTTCCTGATGCGTCAAGCTAATGGTGTCAGCACATCACTTTGGGACATTCCATTTGATCAGCTAACCACCTCTCCCTGCTCCTGGGGCAGGAGTGTGGCTGTGAGAGCCGGGCTTTCAGAATTAATGACAAGCCTTCGTTCACTTTGACTCTCATATCATTGTTGCTGAATCCAGGCTATCACAAATGCAGATTGGATGGTCTCTCTCTTCTTATGCTCAACTACACTGGGTGTCATTTTCTATCTTTTTCAATGAGAATTAATCAAATAGGAGGTCGATTGGGAGTCTTGCAAGCACAAAAATGATTTGACTCTTGAGATACGCAGCCCAGGACTTTCCCTTGTGAGACTGGAGCCTGCAAGACCCTTTGACTCCTGACACCAAGTCTCACTGCTGCCCTCTCACACCTGCCTTGCAGTGTCAATGCACTGGGTCTATAGAACCTTGACCATTTTTATGTTCTGTAGGAGAGTGGTATGGAGTTCACTGAAATCATTCAAACACTGTGGGAGGTTGCTTCATTAGGAAGAGTATAACATTGAGTTGGCAAATGAAGTTCCTGGAGAGGGCTGGCTTGGATCACTGAGCCTCTGCTCATCCCGTGCTTCCACCATGGGCCAGGTGCTGAGCCCACACCAAGGGCACAGTGATGGACAAGGCATCTACTTTGCTCGCTCACAGTCTAGTGGGAGGGAAAACAAGTGGATATGCAGTTTGTCTGTCTGTCCTAGAGGTAAATCCAGGGGTTGGAGAGAAAGCTAGTGGTGATGGGCATTTTCTCTTCCTGTACTCCAGATACATCTAGAGTTTAGGGGACATACTACAGTGGTGCTAAACAGCAGCTGTCTCAGCCTAGGACTCTCTCCAAGGAGAAATAACAGGCTTGACTCCAAAGGTGAGTGAGAAGAAGTTAGATTTTAGAAGGTCATGGACAGGGGGAGAGAAATTTCTAATGGAAGGAGCAGCTCGTTCCAAGGCTCGGGGGTATACACACGGGGGTTGAGGTAGTTGCATGTGGCTGGGTGGGCGAGCATGGAGGCAGGGACTGGCAGGAAATGAGCTAGAGAGGGAAATGGAGGATTGACTGGCATGCTGAGGAATTTGGCTATTTTCCTGTAGGCATCCAGGAACTTTAAAGACCATTAAACAGGGAAAACAACCATAACCATATATATTACTTTAGAAACCTCACTTCTAAATTCAATGGCATCACTGACTGGAAGAGAGCAAGACTGGATACAGGGACACCAGGCAGGATGGGGGCTTTTCAGGATGCCTCCCCTCCACCCACAGAGACTCTGATATGATTGGTACAGGATGTAGCCTGGGCTTTGGAAGTATTCAAAAGCTTCCCAGGGGGGTTCTAATTTGCAGCCCAGGCTGAGAACAGTTGACTTAATTGGTGGCCAGCTGGAGATGACTGAAGGACGGTGAGCTGTGTCGGGCTTGGGCAGAACCATCCCTCAGCACTTCCTGAGAATTTTTTTTCATCTAGAAGTGGTGAGGAGGTCAAGTCTTGAACTTGGTGGCCAACTACAGGTAGGTTCTCAGGTAGTTGTAAGGGAAACTGTGAGCCTCTGAGGTTATCAGTCCCAGTACTGAGACATTCATTGATTGGAAGTAGCAGAATCTCAAGAATGGGTTGATTGGTGACAACAGGATTGGGGGTGAAAATGTTATAATTAGACTAAATCATCATATGTAAATTAGCACTTATATATATAACCACTGAATATCCTCCCCATTCCTCTATCCCTACATTTTGTCTAAATGTTACTTTAATTTTTCTTCCCCAAATTGATAAGGTCTGGACAAAAAAATTCTAAATAAAGTGCACTGAAAGTTTTATATTTAGCCTGTCCAAACTCTGGCTAATTTGTGAACAACACGACAACAAAAGAAGCGTTTATTTTTCAACTGAGAAAGGGTTTATTCAGTTTCTTTCTTTTGTTTTTCCATGCATTGTTTTTCATGGAGAGCTCAATGCCATACCACACAGTCCGCATTTCCCCCGTTTCTATTTAGCCCTTCTAAGAATTACTCAGCCTGAGAACACTGAGAACATTTGGGCACGTTTGTGCAAATACCGTGGAGTTAACCCCTCCATGCACAGAAGGGCTCTCCGGCTTCTGCTTCACAGTAGGGCTTCGCCGGGAGCTGCAGTGCTCCAACGGGTCTCCAAGCGACTGCGGAGATGATGTGACTCAGGAGTTAAACCCAGTTTGCAATTTCAAAAAATATTTGATTTGTTGAAAGAGACTCCTGAGGAAGAACATGTGAGTCTGAAATGGTTTGCAACATCTGAGAAGGTGGGAGTGCTTGGTCAGAGGACCCAGGAAACTCGGATTTGGGCCTGAAATCAGGAGAAAGACTCTATTGGGGTTTCTAGGACTCTCATCAACTTATAAGCCTTCCTGTTGAAATCCCTGACAGTACCTTTGACAGCCTGTTATTATCTCACAGTAAAATCTCTCCCCCACCCCCCAGTCCTGCTCCCCCTGGTTTCTAAGAAGGTGTTGAATGGTTAACTGTTGGGGGATAGAGAGTTAAAAAGCATATTCTAGAAGTTCCTAGAGACTTGCCTCTTTCAGGGCCTAGGTTAGGCTCAAACTCTCTAATTTTATTTTTCCATTTTCACTGGAGTTGAATTAACAACAGTGAGAGAATGCCTCCAGGTTTATAGTTGTATGGCTTATTGTGTATATATCCTATAAAAAAACTGAAAACCATATAGAGAAAATGCTGCT
Source organism: Manis javanica (assembly GCF_040802235.1). Taxonomy (NCBI): domain Eukaryota; kingdom Metazoa; phylum Chordata; class Mammalia; order Pholidota; family Manidae; genus Manis; species Manis javanica. Next base: position 53,213,129 of record NC_133157.1, read on the forward strand.
TTCTTGAGCTTTGTGTGTGTGTGTGTGTGTGTGTACCAGGAAGTAGTAAAATGTTTTGAGGTGCTATTAAGTCTTTAAGTTACAAAACCAAGATACCACCTTAAAAATTTTCCATACTGTACGTTGCTGCACAGCCTGAGGTGCTGACTGCCTGCCAAATATCTATCAGAGAGTGATTTATGATATATGATATGCTCCCCAGCCCAAGTGGAGACTGTGTCGTTGAAACATGAGAAAGGGGAGGCCTTGCTCTCTCTAAACCATGATGACTGGTTTCTGTTCAGCTTTTCGGAGAGAACACATAGTATAAAATGCACCACATTTTATAGCACCAAACTTATGTGAGAAACAAAACAGAGTTCGGCTAAAAAATGTGTAAATTTCTCTTTGCCGTTTGCTGGGGACTGTTTTCACTTCAAGTCACCGTTTTTCCTTTTTCCTCCATTCTTTCTACTCCTCCCTCTTCCGTTGCTAATCTACCGAGCTCTGAAATAAAATGGAACCGCTCTGTGCAGGCAATTAAAGTGTTTTAAAGTGAAATCTCAACTCCATGTCTTAAATATTTCATGTGCTTTCCATTCTACTATGACTAAGAATATATTGTGATTTCTAGTGTTTTCTGTTCTGCAAATGTTTCCTTTGCAGCTGTGAAGAAGTACAGTTCCCATATGGCTTTTAGGACACTGCAATTTGCTTAGATAAAGCAATATGGACCAAAAAAAAAAAAAACCCAACCGTTTTCCTTCATATCAAAATCTTTCTGACCTTTAACTTGATATTCTAATTAATTATAATTTAAAGGGCTGTGTGATTGGTTTTCAAAAATACTGTTAATGATATTGCTGTAGGTTGTTTAAATAGCCTATCTGTGAATGCTGAGATTGTGTGAAATCTGTGAATGAAACAGATTTGTCAATATTAGTGTATATTGTTTGTTGTCTAAATATAAAAGAAAGGTGTGGTCACTGAAGGAAATTTGGAAAATACAGAAGGATGCATTCAAGGCAATATACAATAATTCACTTGGTTTCCCCAGTTATAGTAGTGTTTTTCAATGTTATTGCACATTCTTTGAAAGCATGATTTCTAATGGCTCCATAATTTATGACACTAGCATGAAATACTTAACTAATTTCCTTATTATAGGACATTTGTTTTATTTCCATTTTTAATGGAACTGTTATTATAAATAACAATGTGATAAATAACTGCATATGGTGCTTTGGCCATATTTCTGTTTACTTTGTTAGGACAGACATTCTTTAATTGACATTACTAGATCAAAAATATGAGGCTGTTTTAGTGATCTTGCTACGTATTTTCATATTGATTTAGAAAGTCTATACTGTATTTTACTACCACCACTCGGAGTTGAGATTGTGTCAGTCTCTTCCTTACATTTGTTAGTTCTCTGGTGGTTGGTTGATGGTTACTTTTTAAATCTTTGCCAATTCAGTACATGTTAAATGATAAACTTAATAATAAACTTAATTTTAGTCAGCAGTATTTATATTATCAAAACACATACATTTTTCTCTTGTATATCATTCACTAATACTGAGCTTTTAGTGGCTTGGTTTAGTAAGTTTCCCCAAACCCACATTTGGTGTGTCAGAGCTTTCTTTTGAAAACTCAGACTACACATCTTGTAATAACCTGGGAATTAATTTTCTATTAGAGCAGCTGAGTACTATATAGAAATATGGCCAGAACTTGAACAAGTGGTTCCAGAATATGGGGTGTCCTAAGTCTCCCAAGTCAGTGTAACACAGGACTTACCCCAGGCATGCTCAGTGCAAGTTGGTCTCTGCAGGGATTGTGGAAATCCTGTGGCGGCATTTCTCAACAGATGTGTTTGTGTTCCACAGATAAACTGGTGCAAACTACTTTCTGTTTTTTATTCTGCTCATGAACTTGTAGCCCATTTGACAAATGAGTCTTGAATCTAGAATGCTTTACATAATGTGTTGTTGGATCAGCTTTACCTGTCTTGCCCCAAACTGCCTCCTGAAGGCTCCCGTGGCTTTGCCATATCAGGGTTATTGCTAGGTTGTCCTTAATACTGGGTTGAGAGGGTACAAGTGGTAGTTAGAGCCACTTTAAAGCCAGTCCTGGGAATGCCTCTCAAAATCCCCTTGCTTTCCTATTTTCTAAGTTACCATTTATTGAGCATCTATTGCCTGCCAGGCACCTTTCACCTGGAGCTCATTTAAGCTTCACTACCATCCAATGGAATGATCCTTTTTCACAGGGAAAAATGACCTCAGAGATTAATAGGGTCATTTCCATGGAGATACAAGGATTATAAGTGGTAGCTGGTCAATACACATAGGTGCAAAATTCCTGTTTAGTCATTATATGGCAAGTATAGGAATAGGCAAGTCAAGGGGTGACAAGTGAACTGTTGAGTGACTCAGGATGACAATTGGGGGCATCTTTTCATTATCAACATGAAGGAAGACTCACCTACTCCCTGAAGAACACATATCATAGTGTTTTGAAGTCATTTTTCAAATTTAATTGCTTCCTATGTAATCATTAGAGTCACAAATATTTCTTAGAACATATACAGACACTGGAAGGATTGCAGAAATTTACCCAGTGACCTCAGGCTATTGGATTTATCCCACAGCTTTGGTTGAGCACCTTGAATTTCTGTGCACATGGATCTTGCAAATTCTTTTCCTTTGTGGCTCAGTAGCAAGGCATTTACCCTCTGAACAGTCCAGCATGCCCATAAAAACAGGGGTTGGTCATTTATGGAAGCTCATCATGGACTATACTAAAGGTGTTGTAAGGACATGCTTTTAGTGTCTACTCTTGGAAACCTGTATTTCAACTTCCCAGGGGCTCAGAGTTTTAAAGATCAGGCTTCCTAGACTCTTCAGCCTCTGCAAGCTGAGATAATCTGCTGCTATTTTTTAATATAAATAGATTCTATTAGGCATTCAAAGAACTGCCCAAGGGTTTCCCCCCCTTTCTCATTTTGGTGTTTGGATTGGCAGCGGAAGTCTTGAGCTCTGAAACTTGGAAGGCAGTGCCTCGCAAACAAACATCCTGTGGACAAAATTGTCAGCCCAGCACTAGGTGTTCCAGGATGATTGACAGGAAGCAGGGTGTGCGGTGAGGGGGAGGACGGACACTGAGCCATGGTGGCTTCCAGTTCCCCCGAACAATAGCCAGGCTCCCAGGGAGCCAGACACGTTCCTTTTCCCATCTGCTGGTGTGGAAGTTTGAATGGTTGGTTGTGGTGGGGGTTAGGGAGGATGTGCGATGGGCAGGAGGTGCACAACCCTGCAATTACAAACAGAAAACCGAAGCCGTTTGATAGGCTTCTATTTGAGGGATAGGATCATGCAGGTATGTAGAGATCTGGGGTGGCAGCTCAAGTCAAATACTGGTAAAAAAGGAGCTATCCAACGAAACGACCAGCCAAAGCCAAGAGTGGTCATGAGAAGGAACTGGTCTTGAGGTGGGGGCTGGTAAGGAGAGACCAGGGTGCTTGAAGGAAGTGGAATGAAACTCATAAGGACAAGAAAATGAACATTTTTAACAGCCCAACTACCTGCTGGGATTTTGCATGTTTCTGTGTGCGTTCCTATTACAAGTTTGGAGGCAGGTGTTATATTCATTTTTTTCAAATGATGAAACCAAAGCTTAGAGATATTAAATAATGTTCAATGTGACAAAGTTGGACCTGGTGACATCTGGCATTTAAATGTCTGTCCTTCAGACCTCCGAACCCATGCATTTTCCTCTGTCCCATGTCTTCCCTAAACCTGCCCAGGGTCTGCCCTCTTCCTTCCTGCTTCAGTCCTGGTGGGGCATATGTAGAAGAGAATTTCTCTAGCAGTCTCCTACAACTTCTTAGCATAAAGATTTACTGAGTGCCACTTGTCTGTTTGGTGCTGCAGTCGATACTGAGGACACAGGGTGAGCTGAACCCATGCTCCTGTCCCTGTGGAGCTTTAGTCCATTGAGGAGGATAATCATTACAGGGGCAACCCACCAAATATACAATTGTGAACTGCGATGAACACTGAAAAAGAAGTCTAGGAGGCTATGCAATAACTCAGGAGGACCTGAGCTGGTCTGGGGAGCTGGTGGGCAGTGGTTGGCAGTCTGAAGTGCATTTCCAGAGAAAGGAGTGAAGACAATCTGAAAGGGCTCCTGTGGCCAGGTGGCAACCATGTCCCTGAAGGCAAGAGCTATTGCTGTTGTTCACAGCAGGCTGGGGGTGGAGGGAAGCCCTCTCTGAGCAGAGAGAAGAAGGGTAGTGGTCTCATAAGACAATGCTCAGTTTTGTTCATGTAGTAGGATCAGAAAAGCCAATCATTGAACATAGGAAGGTGCACACCTCATGTTCTTGCTTGTTCAGTCAGAAAACAGTAGGGCACTGAGAGCTGATGATGAAATTCAGATGTTTTTCAAGTTGCATTCACTTGGAAGTACCCCATGTCTCTATGAATGAATCTGTTTATCTATGTATCAATCTATGTATCTATGTACTATCTATCTATCACATATATGATACATACATGTGTACATATACACACACATAGTTTTCTTTGTATTGAACTTTTTCCCCTGACTTTGTAGAAAATTGGTTGTTGTTTGTTTCATATTTTCCTTGGATTGCTGAGCAGCAGAGAAGATGGGGGACAGTGGAGGTTGTGGAGGAGCAGAATAGGCCACCCAGACTCATCCTGTGAATCAAAATACTTAGAGGTAATTCACAGAAGGTTTCATGGACTGTAGTCCTGCACATGAACATCCCATCTGGGGTTCCTTGTCCCTTCGCTGTGTGTGTGTGGGCCTTGCAAGTAATTTGTGATTTGATGAGGCCAGTGGGTAGAATGCCAGAGACTAAGACACTAAAAGCAACATGCTCTTGCGTGCTTTAGAGAGTTGCAGAGATAGAATTCAGCCACATATTTATACATATAGCATTGTACGTTCCATAGATAGCCATAATGAGGCACGTAGACTATTTGCCAGAGTCCACTTCCTGCTTCCTTCCTTCTTTTCTTCCTCTGAAGTCAATTTTGGAGAAACAGGGGCCAAATTAGAGAAGCTACATTGTATTCTATTTGGATTTGAAATGGTTGTGATACCTCTAGATTTATAAAAACTTATATTATCAATATTTCTGTTCAGAGAACAAAGCCAAAACTCCATACCTTGGCATTCAAAACTTTATACACCTGGTTCTTAACCATTCCTCCAGCCTTATCAACTGACTCTCCTGCTCCAGGCCACCTGGTCTCCTGAATGTCTTTGAAGCAATCCTGCTCCCTTTGTTCTTGTCCTTAGGTTGTACCAGAGCTGAACAACCCCACACTTGCACACCCCCAGCTCTTCCTCTGCCCTATTCTATCCACCCTAGGCATCCTACCCAAGTCACACCCACCTCCAACTCGAACCATCTCCCTTTCCCACGAACTCACAGCATTTTTGGCTTATTTTTCAATTAATGCTGTGTGAGTTTGTGAAGAAGCTTGTTCTGTTGAATTGTGATGTTGTGGAACTCATATTTTCTATTTAATTTTTCTATTTTTCATTTCCCTGCCTTATAACCGCCATAATTGCTTGGGGACTTGTCTTTTATATTTTTGTCATCCTAGCTGTTTGAAACACTGCATAATCTCAGCAAATCATGTCTTTAATAAATCATAATTAGTTATTTATTTATTGAAGAGATAATTTTTTACTAGACTGCTAGATGAGGGATCAAGGAGGTGAGAACTGATATTGATTAAGATATTATTCATTAGGCACAGGGCCAAAAGTTTCACAACACAACTTTATTTCATTTTCTTCAAACCTAGTAATTCAATTATTTCTAATATCCATTTTATAGATAAAGACATTTCACTTCGAAGTTTTACGTTATTTGCTTAAGATCATACAGAAGGTATGTCAAAGCTTGGTTATCTTTTTTCCCCACAACAATATATTCCAATATATTCATTGAAACATTCAAGAAGCAAATGTTTGAGTACCTTATGAGTCAGGTAGTAGAGATGCAGTGATAACCAAAGACCTACCCAGCTTGTTTTCATGATACTTCCATGAGTGGAAAAATATGTACAGACCACACAATGATTCAAAGAAATGTGAAATTGCAGCTGTGTTGGTGCTAAGATAGAGATACCCATGCTGTGAAGTGTATAATAGAATGTTTGATCTGCTCAGAGAAGGAAGGGAATATTTTCTTGAAATAATACCTGGGCTGGATGTGTAGGGTGGGTAAGAGTTAACCAAATGAAGAGAGAAGGAAGAGCACATCCAGACAGGGACCAGCAAGTGCAAAGGTCTTGTGGCTCAGAGGAACACGGCAAGTAAGAAAGACTGGAAGATTTCAGTGTGACTAAAGTGTGTGTGTGTGTGTGTGTGTGTGTGCACATGCATGTGTATGAGAAAGATGAGGTGTGTGTGAAGCTAGAGATATAAGCCTTTCTGTCTGTTTTTGTCTGTATCCTAAAAACAGTGAATCCATTCAAGACTTGTCAGCTATGAATGCTGCGATGACTCTAGTTGCATTGTGGAGAGCACACACCAGAAGGGCAAGAATGGGTGAGGGTAAACCAGGCAGGAGACTGTTGTAATGGCCCTGTTGATAGACAAAATGGCCTAGTGCAGGGGGTCGCTGGAAGAAAAGGGTTGCGTTAGAAAGCTGGTTAGGTGGCCCAACTGAGACTTGTTGATGGATTAGACATGGTGGTGAAGAAAAGGAAGGTGACACAAATGACACTAGAATTTTTGCCTGCAAAGCTTGTTGGATGGTAGGGCTATTATTTGTATAGGCAACTGTGAAAGATGATCAGATTGGAGGTGGACATTTATAACACCGATTTGGATATGTTGTAAGGTAACTGCCAGATATCTAAGATAGATGCTAATTTATGTAAACATGTCTGGACTTTACATGAGAGGTCTGTCCTGGAGACATAAAATAATAAGAATCTATGTAGAGGCAGATTTGAAAGCCATGAGAATGGAGACACTGGCCTGAAGAGAACATCTGAGTGATGCTAGATTCACAACATGCAATGCTGGAGGCATTGAGGACACAATAAAAATGATACTCAGTCCCTGGTTAAAGGGACTCTCGGTCTAGTGGTCTACACTTTGATTTGTCAGATTCCAATTTCCACAGTTTTTCAGTGACATCACCCTTTGAAAAAGCAAAGGCAAAAGTGAGTGGGAGTCAGTGCTATAATTCTTGACCTTTAAGGTTTTTTTTTTAGCTTTGTTTTCTAAGATGTGGTTTCCTGCCACTGTTTTGGCACATTTGTTGTTGAGATTGAGAAACAGTAGTGTGTATTATATTTGGCAATTTTGCTCATTACCTTACAGTGTTTGCTTGAGCTTAGGAAGTGTAAACATTTTACTTTGCAAACAGGAAAACGGAGGCCCAGGCAGGGTTGGGAGAGTTTTGAGTGAGATCACCAGAGGCCCGGAAATAAAGATTAGAATCCACAACATCTCAACTCCCAAAGCAATTTCCTTGCCTCTGAAGCATGCTGTCTTGACAAGCTGTGTTTTTATTTTTTTCTCTTCACAGGACTAGGAAGAATGACTAACTGACTAGGAAAGTTGCTGGCACTGCTGTCTCAGAGGGACCCCTGACCTGTCCAGTGTGTTCTAAATGAGAGCTTTAGCATCAACATTATTATTAGCACCAGAAACATCAGGATCAGTCATCATATGTGCAAACTAAAAATAGGAAAGGTGAAGATAATGAACTGCTCCCATTCCAGTAACATGTCATTCATGGTAATAGGAATAAACCACAATAGAACTAATTTTAGAGAAATTGAGAAGATAAATTTAAGAAGGAAATACTGACTTAAGGAACCTTTCAGGAATAGTGACTAAAATAATTTGTATTCAAGGAAGATGTGAGTTTTTAATGTAATTAGTTCCAATAAATAGCATTTCCATTTGGTAAAAGATTCAAGCAGTATAGGAAAGCACACAGTGCATAGATCTCCATTATAATACTGCTCCACACGGAACCCAATTTCCCTCCCCTCAAGTAACTATTGTTACCAGTATTTTCACTATTTCTCTGGAGATACTCTATGGGTATCTACTTTTTGTATACAAATGGTAGCTTGTGAAGCATTGTGCTTTTTTTTTCATTAGAATATCATATCACTTCATATCTGTACATACAGATCTACCTTGTTGTGTTTAAAGGCTGCAGAATATTCCATTGCAAGTGTCCCATAAATTACTGAACAGCCTTCTACCTATGGATATTTAAATTGTTGCCAGTCTTTGGCTGTTAAAGGATATTCCTGTATAGTCTTCTTGATATGCATGGGAATACCAGATGTGTAAATAATAGGTAAGGGTATATGTGTATTTCCAAGTTTTGATAGGTATTAGAAGTAGCCATTTGAAGATGTTGAACTAATTATTATTCTCTCAAAAAATATATGAGAGTGCTTGGTTTCCCCAACCACTGGCCAAATTATCAAACATTTTGTTATTTCACTTCAGATGTGAAAATTCTTTTAAAGATATTGCAGCTATCTGAGGTGTCCCAAGGATTTGCTTGTTCAGGAATCAAGAAGCCTCTAGATTCTTCCATTATGGCTACTCACAGATTTGAGGATTCTTCTGTGCTTTTTATGGAAAATGGCCTGAAGTTCGTAAAACAGGGAAGAAAATTTATTTTGTATTAAACTATGTTATCAAATTTGTCCTATTCATTCAGCCAATATGTACTGAATACCTGACCTATGCTCTGTTCTTGGTGCTTGAGATTCATCAGGAACAATGCAGACCTAGACTCTTAACCTCTAGGAGCTTAGAGTCTAACATAAGAATAAGATGATGAGAATGATATGATCAACTTAAATAAATAAATAAATGTGATAAATTTAAATGTTAAAAGCTTTAAGTGTAGAAACGCAAGAAAGATGCAATAAGGTGTTGCACGTTAGGAGCATTGGGAGGTGTTGCAGTAATCTAACAGAGGGATGAGGGCAGCTCGGGTGGCAGCAGAGGAGGGAGTGCGAAGCGGCAAGATTCTTGTTATAGTTTGCTAATAAAGCTGACAGGATTTCCTGAGGGGCTGGGGCATGGGCTGTTAGAGTAAAAGAAGAATTATGAATGACTCCAAGATTTTTGGCATGAATTACCATCAAGTGATCTAGTGAAGCTCTTGGAAAAAGTACAATTTTGGGAGTAGACTAAAGTTCACTTTGAACTATATTGAATTTGAAATACCTATTAGATATCTAAGTGGCTTATCAATTAAGAAGATAGATATGACTCCAGAGTTTTTTGAGAAAGAGAATGAAGAGAGCAGTTGATCTAGGTGGAAGGGAAAGAGAGTTGTATATTGTGTCTCACTTAATACAGTAACAGCAATGCTATATTCTGTTTACAGATGGGGAGAGAAACTCAGAGTAACTTGCTCTGAATTATCTGAATCCCAAATGCACTGCCTGCCCACAGCATTACCTGATATCCATTCTTTTGCCACCCAGCTTCTCTGTGCTATTGTTGTTAAGACTCCTTGTCTTAAAGAAGTCGCAGCCTATTGGTTACGCCTGGAGATACATAGTTCCTGGTGAGAAGGCTCACTTGAGTGTATGCTAGGAATACAAGGCCCCTAAGGCCTGGGGGCCCTACTGAGATGATGGGGACATGTGTGGAACGTGAAGTCTGGGGCACAACTGACTTCTCTTGAGCTAGCCTGTTTCTGGTAATACCTGTTTTTTTCTCCTCGCACTGCTGTATTGGGCTTCACTAATATCATAAAGAGGAATCCTCAGTTTATTTCTGGTATCTGAAAATCCTTTATTACTTTAGCAGTTACATTATTGGTTATTCCATAAAGAAACTTAGATCCCCCTGACATACAGGTGTGGGAAGATTTTGTTTTACATCAACTTCTGTCAGATCATTGCAGCTAAGGAGACATGTAAGAGAGTGGAACTATGTGCCTAAAATATAACTCACAGTTAACAGTAGAATTCCAGTATTTTCTAAGGTGACTCAAGATCATGTCTTACATTTTGTTTAAGATTATGATCATGTCTTAATTTTGTTTTTAGACTTTTTGTACTGACTTTGTCATTTATCTCTCATGAATTAGCTTTTGAAAGATCATTGAAGAAACTCTGTAGTGGATAAGAATTTGGGTTTTAAAGTTGGGTAACTCCACCAATTCTTAGTTGTCTGGCTTGGGGCAAGTTATTTAAGTCTCCGTTTTCTCAAATATTATAATGGCAGTAGCAACAGGATCTGAGTCAGAGAGTGGAGAAAATTAAAAGAGAATAAATGTAAATTCTTATACTTCTTGGACAGAGCAGCAATCAAGAAATAGTTATTTACTATGGAGGTCCCTCAACAAATTAAAAATAGAAATACCATATGATCCATTATTCCCACTCCTGCATATTTATCCCAAAGCATTGAAATCAGGATCTCAAAAAGATATTAGCGCTCCCATGCCCACTGCAGCACTGCTGACAGTAGTCAAGATGAGGAAATAACCTAAATGTCTGTGGTAGATGAATGAAGAATAACAATATGGTATAGACATACAAGGGAATACTATTAAGCCTTTAAAAAGAAGGGAATTCTTTAATATGTGACAACATAGATGGACTTTGAGGATGTCATGGTAAGTGAAAAAAGCAAGACATGGAGATAAGTATTGCATGATTCCATTTCTATGAGGAACTACAAACAATCAAATTCATAAAACCAAAGATTGGAATGGTGGTTACCAGGGGCTGGGAGGAGAGGGAAATGAGAGTTATTAATCAATAGACATAAAGTTTCATTTAAGTAAGATGAGTAAGCTCTAGATATCTGCTTTATAGCATTGTACCTATAGTCAACAATAATATATTGTCCACTTACAATTTGTTAGGGTAGAGCTCATGTTAAGTATTTTTACCACAGTAAAAAAAAAAAAAAGAAATGGTTATCATCAGTAGTATTAAGCTAGTATATATAATGATGTGTATAGACAGTTTATATAATGAGAGTGCTATTTGCCAAAATAGTGTATCTAAAATGAAAAACTTTAATATCATATAGAAAAATAAATATTTTCAGCAACAGTCCTTTATTCAAATAGCATTTTCAAACCATTATAATTAATAAAATTATATAAATAATATTAAAAGTGCTTCAAAAAAGATATGCTTTCAAGCGCCCTGAGCTAGAAGCCTGAAAGAAGAGCAGTAGAATGACTTGTTTTGAGTTGAATCATGAATCATTTGAGCAGAAATGCTGCTCACATTCCTTGTCAATCAAAATGGACCCAAGTGTTTCTGGAAACATTCAAACCATTTACATGTAGGACATATGAAGCTTTTCATTTGATCAGGGGTGCAAAATATGTTATTTTGTTTTTCTCTGACTGGACTTACTTTTGTATCCCCATTTTATACTTTTGTATCTCCTATTACTCCAGGAAGCTTGATGCTGGGATTTTGATTGGGACTGTGTTGAATCTATAGATGAATTTGAGAAGAACTGACATGTAGACAATATTGAATCTTCTTACCTATGAATATGGAATATCTCTCCACTTATTTAGTTCTTTGATTTAGTTTAGAGTTTTGATCAGAGTTCAATCAGGGTTTGTAGTTTTCCTCCTGTAGGTGTCATACATATTTGGTTAGTTTTGTACCTAAGCATATGTACAGTTTTTGGTGCAAATATAAATGGTATTATGTTTTTAAATTCAAATTCCACTTGCTCATTACTGGTATATAGGAAAGCTGATTTTCATACTTTGTATTCTAGAACCTTGCTATAATTGTTTGTTAGTTCCAGGATTGTTTTTGTTGTTGTTTTCAGATTTTCTACAAAGATGATAGTGACTCTGTGAATAAGGACAGTTTTATTTCTTCCTTCCCAATCTGTATACCTTTACCTACATTTTCTTGTCTTATTGCATTATCTAGGACTTCTAGTACAATGTTGAAATGTAATGGTGAGAGAGAAGGATCATGCCTGCCTTGTTCCTGATCTTACTGGTAAATCTTGGTGTTCTCACCATAAAGTATGATGTTAAGTTGTAGATTTTTTAGTGGATAGTCTTTATCAAGTTCAGGAAGTTCCCCTCACTTTTTAGTTTACTGAGAATTCTTATCATAAATAGGTCTTACAATTTGCTAAGTCATTTTTCTGTATTTATTGATATGACCATGAGATTTTCTTTTTTAGACAGTTAGTGTGATGGACTACATTAATTGATTTTTGAATGTTGAACCAGCCTTGCATATCTAGGATAAATGTCCCTCACTCTTTGATCCTTCAGCAAGTGTAGTTCCACCTCCAACACATGTCTTGAATCCAAAAGCTACTGCTTCCTCAGTACTCTTCAGAGTTGAATCCACCATCATCTCCCTCCTAGACTGTGATAACTTCTTAGTCACTTTCCCAGTCTACTTGTGCAACATCCCTATATTATCCAGAGAGTGAAAGCAATTCTTTACATATGTAAATCAAATCATATCACCCCTCTGCTCCAAAGCTCTGAAGGCTCACCATTGCCAGGAAGATAAAATTCAATTTATTTTCCTCACAGCTCATATGATATAGCTCCTGTCAACCTCCATGACTTTTCCCACCATTTTTAAGCTCAAACTTTGATTTTTTTTAGTAGAATGAGCTTTTCACTGTGTACAAGGTTATTTATGAGTTGAAAAAATTCTCTTTCCATGTGTTTATCTTTATTACCATATTTTCATCTTGTATTCCATTCAGTGCCACAATCAGACAGAGAATGTGAGGATACTTTTTTCCTGCATCTATAGTGGAAGCCTGTGCAATAAACAGTACTGCTCCAGGTCTGTCAAATAGTTGTCTACTTTTTTCACCATGATCTACCCGCATAGTCCTTTTTGTTGTTTGAACATGTCAAACTCATCCTTTCTTAAAGTCTCCACACATGGAATAATTTGTTACCTGATCTCAGCATTCAGGTTCAAGTGCTCCTTCCTCAAAGAACCTCCCCATTGAAATAGTCACATGCTCACATCCCCACTGCTGTTGTACTATCTCTTTGCCCTGCTTTCTTTCATACCTTTATTCTTCAATATTTATTGAGTGCTTATATGTGTCACATACTGTCCTGGGCAATAGAGCAGTAGTAGAACAAGAGAAATCTATATCCCTGTCTCATGGAACTTACAGTCTAGTTAGGAGACAGACAGTAAACAGATACATGCAAAATATATAGTCTATCAGATAGTGATAAGTGCTGTGGAGAACATAGTGCAAGGGAGAGGAATGCCAAGTGCTGGGATTGAGGTAAGAGATGGCAATTTTAAACTGTGTGCTTAGAGAAGGCCTCACTGTAAAAAGACTTAAAGAAGGAGAGAGAGAGACCTGCTTTCTAGGGAAGAGCATGCAGACAAAAACCACAAATATGAAGGCCCTTACGCAGCAGCGTGCCTTAGGTGTTTGAGCAATAGCAAAGTGAGCAAGGGGAATAGTCATAGAAAATAAGTCCAGTAAGGCAAAGGTGGTAGGTGTGGGCAGCTCTGACAGGTCATGGAAGAGTCTTTGGCTTTTCTCAGAAGATGATGAGATGGTTTGGGGAGACTGTGAGAGAAATAATCTGAAGGATGTGATCATTTAATTTTAAAGGAATCACTCTGACCACTTAGTTGAGAATAGATTATAACAGAAATGTCAGAAGAAAGAAGACGGATTAAGAAGCTATTGTAATACTCCAAGAGAGATTCTGGTTACTTGTCGGAATGAGGACAATGGAAATGATGTGAAGTGGTCATTTGATGGTTGATTTGGATGTGGGATATGAGGGAAGAGATGAGTCAAGAAAGACGCTAAGCCACTGGAAAGGTGAGTTACTTCTAATGAAATGTGGGAGACTGCTGGTGGAAAAAGTTTTGTGGGAGGGTGGGAAAGACCAGGAGTTTGATTTTACACATGTTATGGTTAAGACTGATGTTAAATAGACAGAAGGATACATAAGTCTGGAATTCAGCATGGATGTGTGTATGTGTGAGTACATGAGTGCCTGAATTTGAATATGCATATTTTTAAAAATTGTCTTAGAATAACTTGAGAAATATATTTAAAAGTGAATTTGAATCATTATTTTGCAGAATTCCAGAGGTATAATTGCAGAGCTTGCTTGGAGCTCAGTTATAAAATAGTGTATTTTTGGTGCAAAAAGTCCTCCTTGGCACAACCATCAGCACCAGACTCCTTGGGATGTAATATGTAAGAACAAACTATAGAATTTACTAACACACCCTCAAGGGACTTAATCTTAATTGTATTTATCGTCTCTGCTGTTGGACCCATTTCTCAGAAAAGTATCTGGATTTTTCTCACATTGATGAATATGCTGACAGGTGCTCTTGATGGACAGTGTGCAATGGAACAGATTACTCGCTCCTTTTTAGGGTTACATTGGCATAAGCCAATGAAGGAGTTTTGTGTGAGGTGCAAGTTATCATGATGTGCTTTTTAAAGAGTGTGTCACTGACACATATGCCCTAAAATAAATTAACCTTCCTATAGTGACTGATTCATATTTTGGAAACAGCAACTTCACATGTCAGTGATGGTATGAGCAGCAGGGTTGGGTAAGGGTGAGAAAGGAGGAGCCCAGCAAGAAGATGGCAATGTTATGGGCCTTCTAGTAGTTTTTTGCAGAGCACTGCAGAGGCAATGAGCATAAACCTGGATTTGTACCAGCCTGGGTTGTAATTCAAGCTCTGTGACTTTATAGATGTGCAGGACTTAACTTCTCCAAACTCAAGTATTGAGGCGTAAGATATAATAGGGAATAATTATAACTCTCTGGTAGAGGAACTAATGAGCTAATGCTTGCAAAATACTTAGAATAGCACTTTGCACAAAGCCAGCTCTCAGTGAATGATGGTTATTATCAATAGCCTTTCATTTAAATCTAAAGAGTTTGGTCTTTTGCAATATCTGAGGAGATAAATGGAGAGCATTGGTGATCTCTCATCTTTTTACATCCAATTCCTTTTTTTTTAATCGTTGGAAAAGCATGCTATTTTCCTCCAGAGCTTAGTTTCAGAATGTGATTTCATACATTGTAGACTGGACACCACAGATGCAGAGAAGGTTCCTTGTAAAAGTGAGCCCATGTCTAGGTGCAGGGACATGATAACTGAGCTGAGATGATTTCAGATTGTCATCTCTTAATTGGTGAGCAGGACTGCCTTCCCCAGCTTCAGATTCAGCTGTGAGAAGCAGCCCGAGTGAAAATGAGCCTCCAAATCATTAAATCTTATAGTTGAAACTCTTCCACTGCACACTTGAGAAGTTGACACACATACTTCATCTTTCTTGGCTGTTATTTGGACTTATTAAGCATTTCTGTAACACTTTTTTTCCCCTTAGTTGGCTGCTTTTCATTAGCGGTTCCTCACATCACCCTGTGTGAAAGGTGAATACAACAGTCCATATTTTATAGATAAGAAAATTGAGGTCCAAGTAAGCCTGGTGTGTTTTGGCCAAAGACATCAGAAATTAAACTCTGGAACTAGTCACTGAACCCAGAGTGCCTAACTGTTGAGTCACGGTTGACTTTATTAAGGAAACTGTTCTCTATAGATGACTCAACACATTTAAATAAAACATAAAAGTGAAGTTTCCTTCTCTCCCTGAGAATAAAAAAGTAGTTCTTGATTTCATGTAGTAATATCGTAGCCAGAGTGCTCATTCTCCAATCATGTCTGATCAAGTCACTTCTCTATGTAAGATCCGGTTCTGGTCTTTCATTGCCCCCTGGAAAAGTGCAATCTTAATGACAAATGTAGCTTTCTCTTTGCCCCTGTGCATCCCCACTGCCAGCCCCATTACTTCCCCCTTCGCTACAGTCACACTGAAGACTTTCAGGTCTCTTAATGTTCCTTTGTAATAAAATGTAGAAAAAAATCCTTCCTCTGTCTCATTTCCTCTCCTTTAGCTGTATGTCACATGTTCCCACAAGTCTCCTTATTTTTCTCAAGGTCGGGTTAGTTGGCCTTTCTGTACACCCCTATTGTACATAATATTTATATTTTATATTACTAAAATTTTATCTCCATTCTGCCTTTTCCATGACACTGCAGTTTCCTTGAGGAATTAATTTACCTGGTTGATTGTGGATCCCCAATTCCCAGCTAAGTTTGTAGAAACAGTGGAGAGATAGTAAATATGTATGGGTCATATGAATGAGCAATATTCCTTGTGATTGGCTATTTTCCATATAACAGAATTATACCCTTTGTATCATACCATGTAATAAATGCTAGAGGTACAGTACATTATGGTTTGCAGCTTTATCAGTGGAATTGCTGACAACAGCCAAGACAGAGGTGAGGTGAGCTTCCCAGTGTAGATATTTTTTTACTCACCTGGTCCCTTGATCTTTATAAGCATAATCAGGGTGACCATATAAGTTATGAAAACTGGTACTACTTTGTGAGTGTAAGTGGACATTGTTGACAATTATACTTTGACGATCGGCATAGACCAGGACTATCTTAGGCAAAGTGAGTGTGTGGTCACTCTGGATATTATATGGATTACCCTAAAGTACTGTTAGTCCTGAGCTTGTTTAATGGATCCATCTAATGAGCTCAAGGCTGCTGGATGAGAAACTGCACAGTTGCATTAATGAAACAGCTAAGAGACATGCTGCAGTCACTTTGCAGCACGTGGTAGCTCTAAACGTAGTAGTAGTTATATCTCAGTGACAGTAGCAGGTGAGAGGGGCAGTTAAGCAGTAATTCTGTTGCTCAGTAAAAGTTTTGGCACCTGGATTTGGACACGAAGAATGCTGACTGAGGAGCTGAACAATTTCCAGATCGACCAAATCACGCAAAGCTGCCAAGTTGGCCTGAGAACTTTTCTTTGTAAGTGAGATATGGGTGATAGCTGAGACCACTCCTTGGCTGGAAAATGCAATTGAAACATATGTTTAATAAAGCAGTGATTAAAATATTACATTTCCAGAGCCCCGTGGTTCTCCTGAATCCAAGGCTGTGCCAAACACTTAACTGTGCAGAGGGTGATTATCTTTTGAGAGCAGGAGAATAGCTTCCTATCTCTGCAGTGTAGGTCTCAGTGCTGGCAAGACTTTAGGAGGTGAAAGAGGAGGACTTACACATTAGTAATAAAAGTGAAAATCCCTAACACCTAGAAGGTGTTGAAATTCTGGTTAGCTTGCTTATCTTGTTTTGGCAATGTCATATGTCAAATGGAAGATGGCAAGTTCCCATTACTAAATATCTCTTTTCATTCCTGACAGGATTTTTCCAAATTTATGTCCATCATCTATGTCTGGAGAATGTAATAGTTTGTAACTAACAAATTCATTGAGAGAATATAACAGTAATTGCCATTCTGAGGACGTTGGGTTGAAATTAGGATCCCTTTTGTATTAAAGAAGATTAAGAAAGGGATTATCTTTTTAAGTATACCATGCAAGTACATAGAGTAAAACAAACAATACCAACCAACCAACAAACAAAATCCCCAAAATCCCTATGAAGCTGTTTGAAATCAACCCCTGGAACTTCAGCTTCATAGCTCATCTTATCCTTTTTCTAGTTTTGTATTCATGTCTTATAAAGTCCTGAGTTGACAGTAAGTGCATCTGTAAGTGGTATTCTTAATTCCCTAATTCAAACTTCTAGATCAGCAGAGAAATGATGCTTTAGGACTGGGTCCTGTAGGAGAAATAAAAAAACCCCAACAAAACAAAACAAATAATAGTGAGATGATAGTTGCCACACAAGTCAATTGCATCAGCTATATGCTGAGTACCTTTGGGAAAAACAGTACATAGTGTGCAGAAAGAAAGCAACTGACAGCTTTGTATAGAACTATAATTGACAAGATACGTATGAGGATAATATAATCAGGAAGCAAATTGTGGCTTATACCCTTCATGACCAAACAATCCGTTGGCCAAACAATAGAGGGATTTCATATGTTCAGAAGGCCTGAAGGATCAGGAATTGGAAAAAAAAAAAAAAGAGAAGTTATCCTTGCAATGACATAGAGGAAAACAGCATTGGTTGTGAAGGTGTTTTCAGTATGAAACAGCCTGAGTTCATATCACAGCTCCACTTATAGTTGTGTGGCCTTGGGTAAGGCACTTAACCTCTTAGCTTCAGTTTCCCCATCTTTAAAATAGTAACAGTAGAAGTAACTATCACAGAGGGTTTTGGTGAGGATTAAATGAGATTACACATGAAAGCACTTAGTAAAATATGTGACAAATAATAAGCTCAGTAAATATTAATTATAATTGTTCAAAACCAAGTTGTTTGACATGATGTTACAATTTTTATTTTAGGTTGTGCTTGAATATATAGTTAACATATGTTGTTTGTTGTTTGTAGTTCATTTTAATGGCTCACTAAAAAATTCAGGCTCCCAACATTGCCTTTTCTCTGGGTCAGGTTGCTCCTGAAGCAAAGTGCATCCAGAGCCCCACTCCCCTGAAGTGTTTTGGGGGGCCTTCATCCTCCTCCCCAACTTGGGCCTGCTGCAGCTCACTCAACAGAGCACGAGGGGTGCAGCACCAGGCTGGGATGAGAGGCCATGCATGATAATATTCCTCAAGAATGATGTTAGGTCTTATATATGCTCTGTTGCTATGTCATTGTGTTTTTAATTTTTTTCTATATTTTTGTATTTTTATTCTAATGCAAAAATAAAGAGGCTCTGTTAAATGTCACAGGATCTGGATATTGAGTTTCCTTGAGAAACCATGTATTTGAATTGGCACCAAGACCTCTCACCGGGCTCTAAGAACATCTCGTTCTCTTTTTCAGTGTCATTCTTCTCTTCTCCTTCCAATAACTTTAACCACAAGAATATGCATCAATTTTTACTTGTGTCACTTCTCTCCTATTTTTGTTTCTCCAGCCCTTCCAACATGTTTGTAGCCAGTTCCTTGTAATATATTTTCTTGTTTTTGAAATTCAATAACTGATATGCCGGCTTTGAATCCTCTGGTAATTTGCTATTATTTTGGTCTTATTAGACAATTGTGTAATACACTTAAGTCACAACTGTATAAATATGGGGGGCATAATGAGCTCACCTTACCTGTTTCACAGAATTGTTATATATGAGGGCAAAATAAAATATTAGGTGTGCAAATGCTTTTCAAATGCTCTTTGAGGGCACTGTTTATTGTTAAATACATTTATATACTATTTCATCTTGTTGCAAGATATTTAAGATAATTTAAAATTATATTTTCTTTGTGAAATATATCCAAACTGACCCAGTTCTGTTTTTTTTTAAGACTTTATATTTCAGAACAGTTTTAGATTCACAGGAAAATTTAACAGAAGGTACAGAGCTGCTTCTATATTTGTATTAAACTAAAATATGAGAAAAGTTTTTCTGACTTACTGATCCTTAAAAAATTAATTTTCTTCCTTTGGTAGTTTAAGCTTTTCATTGGATTTTGTTTCATTTTGTTTTGTTTTGTTTGTTTTGTGTAAGTGGAAAAGTAAATAGCCGGTCTGGAGTCCTCTTACACTTCTCTCTCAGCAGTCTCGAGCCACTATGTAAAGTGTGCCCAAGTGTACTCAGCAGCTCATAGCTGCTGCCTTGGCCTGCTTCTAACCTCTACAACAGTTTTGATGGCCCTGAGAAAATTTTATTTATCATATGGTGGAGCTGGAACAGACATTGTACAAAAGATGTGAATCTGTTTACTAGAAAGTAGGGTCGCACTGAAGTTTGTGCGTCATTGGTACCAATAATTAGTATGACTGGGGTATTTATTTTTTTCCTTTTTCCTAAACGGACTTTTCAGTGGCATCCTGATATAAAGACCAATGAGATCACTGGAGAGTGATGTTAAAAGCCAAGAATAGTCACAATAAAACTCTACTAATGAGGCAGGGACAGTACTAATTGCTTTTAATTTTCTAACTCACTTAAAACGTCACAAAACCCTGTAAGGCAGATCATCTGAGCCCCATTTTAGTGATACAGAAACGAAGCCCCAGAGAATGAGTGTGCCCTGGTAGAACACCTAGGATTTCTCCTCATATTTGCTTTTAGCTACTCCTGACAAAATCAAGTGGCTTTTTCCTATACTTGTAGTACAATGACATATTTTAGTATTACGCACACAAATGACACACATTCTGTGCATAGAGTATGCACAAATAGAGAATATCTAGGCAAATGCAAGTTCTCATCAATAATAAAAATAATAATAATATTCTTATGCTTTGTGCTAAATATTTCCTACATCTTAGCACATGTAAGCCTAGCAATAATCCATTGAGCTAATAATCATTAGCTCTACAGATGAGAATCTTAAGACACAGTGAGGTAATTGCTTGCCTAATTTGAATAATCATGTTTCTCTGACTTTCTAGACTGTGACCTTCTCTATCACAGATGTCAACCTGCCTCTTATGGAGTAGTCTCCTCAGAAATTTAAACCACTGGTGCCTCAAGCTACTTCCTGTAGCATCCTTTCATCACTGACTTTTCTAAGATGTGGTACCGTGGGATGTCGAAAATGTGGCTGGAATGACTATCTTGTCTTTGCACCATGTTTGAGACCTTTTTCAGGCTCTGTCAGGACAATGTCTTAGGGATCCTTTCCTTCTAAAATATTGTCCTTTACTTCTGATTCATGCCACAGAAACAAAGTTTCTAAATAAACAAGCAGAAAGCACATTGGAATGACGTTGTGCCTGGGTTTCTGATTGCTTCCACAGATGACATCCCAGCTCTGTCTCACCGCACATTATTTTTTAAATCATTTTCCCTAACTGAAATATCCCTGGTAACCAAATTTTATGAAACTTCCTCAAGGCAACCTGGGGTTGAAACCACGTGGGCAGTTCCATGTTCTCAGTGGATTGTTCCAAGGCATGCAGCCACAGAACTAAGGTCAGACCCCACTGGAACGGGGGCAGGGAGAGAGGGTAAGCAGAGAGGTTCAAGTCTCTCCAATATACTGGAATTTAACTGGAATGAGTGAAGGCAATTTCACTTTAAAATCTTTCCCCCCTGTCACCTCATTAACACCTCCAATGAAAGGCAGCTGTGAGACTGTTAACTCTTTGCTTGCACATTCTTGAAAGTGCTATTGGCTGGGATCTCTTGTTCTTGTGAGAAGATACCCTGCTGTCACCAATCTGGGGATCTGTAGCCTTGAAATGAGGGTTTTTCCAAGACTCATATTTATACCCCAATAGTGAGCCATTCCATAGAGTGCTACATGCATTTCTGTCAGGTTTTGCATATTTTGAGCTACTATTCCATAAGCTGCAGTATGCTGGGTTTTTTTTTTTTGAAACTTGGCTGCCTCAAATTCTTTTTGGAATAAAATGAGAGCGTATGTGAACATTCATTCAGTTATTAACTCATCCATTTACTCACACTTTTAATAAATCATATTGGATGAATGCCTGCTATATGCCAGACAAGATGTCAACATTGGAGGGATGAAAGAGAATAAGACACTGTCCCTTCCCTCAAGGAGTTTACTATTTAATGTGAGTTTAAATCATTATTCCAATATAATGTGATAAGATGATAATATGTACAATGGGAGCAAAAAAAGGAGAGGTAGTAAAGAAGAGTATATACTAAGGGATGAAGACAGAAGAGAAGATACTTGAGTTATCTGCAGCTCAAGGAGCAGGCTATATGGAGAAGAGCTGAGATGGGAAAGCGACATGTGCAAAGTCAGGAGAGAATGGTTTTGACATGATGTTGGAGACCAACTTTGAATGCAGTACAGTGAATGTTGGCATAGTGGGTGTTGTGATATATAGCCCAGAGGCTCTCTTTGGGATTGAAGCACACATTTTCCTAGCTGCTAGGACTGTTGATGGCTATAAGATCTCAGCTAAGCCCTTTTGGGAATTGCCCTTAACAAAGGGACCTGTCTTGCCCAAGTTCATGCTTCCTCCCCTGGGACAGTAGGCATCGAAGACACAAAGGTATAAAGGCCAGTTCCCTTTACTTCAGGTAACAATTCTGAATATCTGTCCCATTTTAAGAGCTGCCATTAAGATCTTCTGAAGCCTCTGCTGTAACTTTACCGTAGTCCAATCTTTTCCTCTGTCTAATCTTTCTTTCCATACCTCTCACAGCTGATGTTCTCTGGCAAAGGGTGCAAGAAGGGATCAGAATGTTCAGAAAGGATGGTGTAAGGCTGGAAAACCTGTCAGATGAACATATTTACCAGGAGACATGCTGTTTTTGTTTTTGTTGTATACTTAAGTGATTAGGAAAATGCTGGTGACGCAGGCCCCAGGGTCATAGAGAAACTCAGTGGTGGCCAATGGTAGGGGATTCTATTAGAAAACTGGGATTATGGATAGCAGTGAGAATGATAGAATTCCAAGTAATAGAAGACAGGTAGTGATCATTTTCTATTAGAAGCAGTGATATTTCTGTGAGTGTCAAGACTGGAGTGCTAGCTTGGTGGGGAAGCTATGGAGATGGTTAATATAATACAGTGGTCCTAGGGGCAAGATAGATGGGGGCCAAAAAGAGTATTGCTCAAGCTACACAATCGAAAGAGATCAAGGATGGATGATCATAAGGATGACTGTGGCCAACTCCCTTGTCCAGTCTCCAGACATGAGAATGATTTTGGACCTGAAGCCCTGAAAGAAATGCCAGATATATAATAGAAGCTGAAAGAGGATAATAAGATCACTCTTGGTTCATGTATGGGTCACTTTAACATGTGAGTGCTAGTTAAAAGTGGACTGTGACTGCATTATAGTTCTACTTGGAAAGTCTTAATGGGCCATGGTGTGCCTTGTCATTGATTCTGTGTGGGAGTAGAGGTGGCCTAAGATAAAGAATATATATAAACTCATTGGTAATGGGGAATGGCTTGGTTGATTGATCAGGGGTCTGGAAAGAAAAATAGAAGATGTGATGTAAAATGACCTGATGGAGAGGCATGTGTGTGGACCTATGGGATGGAGGACAAAGAGTAAATACCCATGCATCATATGTTAAAGCCTCCAGAAAGCATCCAACAAGGAAGAAGCAATAAAGAACTTAATGGACAGAAGGACTTCACCCATTGGCATCAGCCAGCTCTCTCATCAACACAGTGTATGCATGAATGGAGTAACTATATTGACGTGAAAGAGATTCTTCATGGATTCAGTAGCATGGATTCCCACTCACCAAGGCTGACCTCACTACCGCTGGCTAATATCCAATATTTGAGCAACATAGGTCAATGCTCAGCAGCTGACCTAGCACCATCCTTTGAGGAGATCAGTTACTGTGCAGTAGCAAGTTCACTACATTGGAGCCCTATTACCTTGGAAGGGGCATCATCTGTCTTGGCTGGAATTGTCCCATACTCAGGTATGAGTCTGACTTAGTCTTTATTATAGTGTGTAGAGCACCAACAAAGAATCCTATACAATATCATGTCAGATCAAGGGACATTTTTGAGCAAAGGAAGGGATATGGTGGGATATGACCATGGAATCCACTGGTTCTATCAGTTACCACACCCAGAAACTACCAACTCAACAAACCTATGGATTGGCCTAGTGCAAATGAAGCTCTCATTTACAGGTGATATCCAGTGAGAAGAGAGCATCATCCTCTAGGATGCATTATCTACCCTGTATCAGTGATGATTAAATGTTTTTTTTTTTAACAATGGGAAGAATACATGAACCCAGGAACATATGAGAGGAAGGAGAAGTGTATTCTCCTGTCACTCCCAGTGATACACTTAGGAAATTTGCACTTTTTGTCTGCACAACATGCATATATATGTTTTAGAATTCCTGGTTTTCAAGGGGAAGTATTTCCACCAAAGGACACAACAGAAGTCCCATTAAACTTTAGGTTGTAACTGTCATCTGGTCACTAAGGCTCCATATGTTGAGTGAGAGGCAGAGAGGCAAAAAAAAAAAAAAAAGGAGTCACTTTCCTGCCAGGGAAAATTAATCCTGATCATCAGGTAGAGGCAAGGATATTATGTTAAGAATGTGGAGAACTGTATGTTTTGTACCCAGCTGACCCATGGAGTGTCTTGGTACTCCTTTGCCCAGGGGCAAAGTGCTATAGCAAAAGTCTGAGAAGAACCTGGAAACCAGGGACTCAGACCTTTTAGGAATGAAATTCTGAGTCATCATAAACGTCTTGCCTGACGGGGATTGCCCCCAGGCAACTTCATTCTGGATTCAGTGACGCTGAATAACAACAGTGGAAGTTAGCTGTAAAAGGGTTTATACCAAGCTTTATTCTCACGGTGGCGGGTTGAGTGCTGGAATCAAGTCTGCTTATGGGGTTTTTTTCAGTCTGTCTCTGCCTCTGCCTCTAGGCAGTGCATTGAGAGGAGCTTTTTATATACAGACACTGACAATAATGGCTCATCAACAGGTGTATAAGCAGTAGCCTATGCAACAGGCCAATTACATCATCAAGTAGTTTAGAATCAGGTGAAGAGCCTGGTGATAGGAACTTTCATTTTCCCTACACTCCACCCCTCCAGAATTCTCACCTCATAATATATGCACCCTCAGTCTTCTACAGTGGTCCCTGTGAGAGAAAGCTGAAGCATTGTGACCAGATTTCACAATGGCAACAGAGGATAACAACATACAGATAACAATGAAAATTATAAAACAGGTAACAACACAAATTATAATAGTCCTCAGGCCTGAGGAGGTTATTACAGCTGCATTCAAACCAGTCCTACTCATATGAGTTTATGACCTGCAGTTCCCATGGGAGAATTCAATCTGCAGTGGACCCTGTGCAAGAAAGCTGGAACCATATAACAACAAAAATTATAATAATAATAGTTGTCCTCAAGCCTGAGGAGATCAATTGCCATCAAGTAGTCATTCCAGCTGTGTTCAAACCAGTCCTAGTTAACGATTTGCACTTTCCACAGGAGGCCAGTAGTGGCACTGATAGGGAGCTCAGTGCCCAAAACAAAGACATTGGAGGAGATCAACCTTAAAGGTGATAAGACACATGTTTTAATGACACTAACATAGGCAAATCTTGTCCATCAGGTAGGATGTATGCAAGAGAGTGGTCCTGTGATAAGACACTGGCAGGAAGGGGGTCCTGTCCAATTTTAGTATAGCATACATTTCCCCCTCTCCCTGTGGGGGTTAGTGAGGGGTCTATGGAGGTTCTACTGGAGGTGCATGCACTGGCCATAAAGATAAAACTCTCCAGCTGTTTACCTTATGACTGTGTAGGGTACACTACTGTGATTTTTGGGGAACACTCTGCTGATACTCCAGGAATTGTCCCCAAGATGCCAGGAGAGCCAACCATCACTGGTCCATGTGTGAAAACATCCAAGGCCACATCTATGGCATGGGATCTCTGGGGTTTATTGCAGTCAGTGCTGGTAGCAAGATATTCTGGTGGCCAAACCCCAGCTTCAACGAATCCTTCTTGGTTTGTACTTGGAATTAGGGTAGGCAGTAGTATGTGTTAGCTTATCTATGGGACTCACTGCCATTTCTGGGGCTTTTCATTCAAATACTGTAGCACTGTCCACAGTGGACTAACCATCCCTGTAGCTGTAGCTATTGGTGTCTGACTTCAGGCCAGATTTTAACAAACCATTGTACTTCTCTCATGCCTGCCCCAGTAGGGCATGGTGCATAAAACTTCCGCTTTATCCCTAATTGTTGCACCTGTTCTTACAGTGCATGTTCAGTAAAGTGGGTGCCTTGATTGTTCTCAATTACCTGTAGTTGGCCATAGGCTGCAAAGAGATGCTCTAGGCCTCTTTTGGTCATTTTGCTGGTCTATGCAACATGCAGGAAAAGCAACCAGAAGCCCACACAAGTCATGACCTATTGGTAACTTTCTGACATGGGCAGAGGCCCAATATAGTCTATCTTCCAACTAACAAGGGGTATTGGCCCCTTCGCTGTGTCCCATGTTGCTGTGGGACTCAATGCAAGTCTGTTTAAGAGCATACAATGCACTCTTGCTGCGCTCTGTTGACTTATTCAATGGTCAAAGGCAGGCCCCACTGATGGTCTACAGCCCACATTGTCTTCTGCCCCGCATGCAGCAAACATTGTTGTAACCATTGGGCCACATTAGAGGCAGGCTTTCTTTTCAGCTAATGTACCTTTGCCAATTCATCTGCTTCATAGTTTTCTGGGGATGCCAGTGGCAAATACCCTGTCACATGATATGCTGTAACTGTTTTAGTTTGACCAGAGGTCCAAAAGTGCTGCCACAACTTTGGCCCCACAAGGGTCAGTGACCAACTGGTTGGCATGGTACCATGTCAGTAGCTGCAGAGTCAAACCTTGAGAGATGGTGCAGCTGTCACTGTAGACAACTATAGGGGAGGGCTCCTGGCTGATCAAAAGCCACATGTCTGCAACTCAGCCCACTGACTTCTCTTCCCCTCACCATCTTCCATTCATATTGTCTCAGTCTTAGGATAGAAATCCACAGCCCTCCATTTTGGGGGCTACCCATGGCTGGCGCCATCTGTGTATCATGCATATTCAGGTATAGGAGCTCTTCCCTCCTGATAAGGACTCTCTGCTCTTAATAACTCTAAATTCTTCCTGCCTTTCACTGGCCCCAATAAGCTTTGGAGTTCTTAAGAGGCTAGTAGAGAGAGTGCTGTGCTTCTGTAGGTACTTGTCCCACTTGGCCAGTGTGGTGTGTGTTATGCCACTTCCAGCTTTTGGGTCCAGTTTTGTACCCACCCCATAATGGGATGGATGGTTATTACCTTTATTGGAGCTGTTCTGGTGATGGGTTCTGTAGCCAGCAAGATGTAGTTCATGGCAGCCAGTTGTTTCCCCCGTTAAGATGTATCGTACCTCTGCTCCTTTCCAGAATTTCCACCAGAATCCAATAGATTGGCAAGTTCATTCAAGCTGCTGCCAGAGACCCCAGCCATAACCATCTTCAGGTACGTGAACATCCAGCTCACAGAGTCTTGATGGGTCTGTCACACTCAAGGCCTGCCTGCACAGCCTTGACCACCCATTTTGCAGCAGTAAAAGCAGTTGCATATATCTCATCACAATCCCACCTGATGACCTTTTGTACCAAATGGTTTAAGGGCTTCAGAATTTGTGCCAAGTATGGGATAAACACTCTCCAGTAGCCTAAAAGACCCATAACCTCTTGCAATAATGCCACAGTTGTAGGGGTAGGGAAGGTCTGGACTTTATCTGTGACTGCTTCTGGTATAACTTTGGTCTTATCTGACCAGATGACTCCCAAGAATTTGACTGAAAAACCAAATGCCTGAACCTTGGTGCTATTCATAGGCCATCCTTTCTCCTATAGATGTTACAGCAGTCTAGGGGCTGCACCTTTTAGATCTGAAAGAGAAACAGACATGAGCATATCATCAATATTATGGTTCAGTTCCACCATTGGCAGTTTCTCCCATACTGCCAAGTCCTGGGCTACAAGTCTGTGACAGATGGTGGGACTGTGGAGGTACTCCTATGGAAGGACAGTGAGAGTCCATTTCTGTCCTTGCCACATGAAGGAAAATTATTCCTGACTTTCCTGCTCTATATCAGTGGAAGAGAAGGCATTAGCAAGATCCACAACATGATGATATATCCCTAGTTCATGACTAAAGGTGTCCATAAGGCCTGCAATAGATGGGACAGCAGCATGCAGAGGGGTTATGTCTTTATTCAGTTCTCTATAATCCACATTCATATGCCAGGAGCCATCTGGTTTTACTGGCCACATCAGAGAATTAAAAGGGCTATGGGTGGGCTTTATAATACCCACCTTCTCCAGTTTCTGGAGTTTCTCCAATTTCTTTATGCCAAGACACGGGAAAAGCTATGGGTGGGAGCGTAGCAGGTCCCCTCAGGACTGCCTTTACCACACATATTCTCGGTCTTAACTCACCTGCAGTGATCTGAAGCTATAGGCCCTGCAGGATACCTAACCCTAAAATATATATGGGGATGAGAGAGATATACACAGTATATACTTTTGGTAGTAGACACCCTAATCCCAATGGGATTTGGGTTTGTTTCACTCTGTTAGTATCACACCCTTACAGTGTCACATCTATAACAGAGGGGTCCCAGTAAAATGCTCAGAATTGCCATAAGTCAGTTAGCATTCAGCTTCTGTGTCTACTAGAGCCAGGACACATTGCACATTCACTGGGGACCAATTAATTGATATTTCAACATGTGGCTTCTGGTCCCCACCTGCTCCCCCAAGGCAGGTGTCACAACCCTCCCCTCATTCAAACTCTATCACTCAGTCATTTTCCTGTGTGGGTGCAGGTGAGGTGAGCTTACGAGAGCCTTGCAGGCTCACAGACTGGGCTTGTGGCTCCCCTCGTTGGTGCTCAGTGATTGAAACCATTGTTTCACCTTTAGCTGTTGCCACAGCTCCAGTAAGATTCAATTTGCCTTCCCATCTAATTTCTCTCTGTCTGCTCCTGATCCTATTAAATAAACCCACATCCGGGTCCTTGTATTCTTCATGGGGCCCTTTACAACCTTTCAGTAGTGGACTGTACTTCCTTCAGTGCCTGCATTGCTTCTGCCTCCCCCAAATCTGCCACAGTACAGGTAACTACAGTTACGGGCTGCCTTAAGTGAGGAGCAATATGGCCACTAAGGGCTCAAAGAGGGATGAAGGAACTGTTTGCAGCACTGTATCCCTCGTCCTTGCTATAAACAGCTCCTCATATGGGCCCTAGTATGCTGGGTTATAAATGGCATTTTTTATGCCTAACTCCCATTACACCTGATGGAGCTTGGTTTATGTCTGCCATCTAGCAAAGGAAGATGGTAAATCATCCTGATTTGGCCATACAGTGCAAGGTGCGGCCATTACCCACTCGAGAAATCAATGATTGCCTAGGGTCTGGTGTGCATTTTTTAGTTTTTTTAGTTGCTGCTACAAGGCAGGACAAGTTATCAGGGAATCCAGCTTTCCTATCTCTGATCTATACAGAATGATCCCATCCACCCCTAAATCACAAAAGTTCAGAAGCCAGGCTGATATGGACTCTGAGGGTTTCTGTCAAAACAAGGAGCCCATGTCCATCAGCTCTGCCTGTGTATAGGGGCACAATATAGGGTGCTCCATGACCTGGTAGGAGGCTGCACCTATCCTGGAGGAACTCGGCTTTGCTGTGTCTTTATTTTCTTGACTACAACTGGGCAAGATTTCAATAGAGAGGGTTTGGTGCCTACAGCATCAACTCTACCTCCTTGTTCTCCCCCAGCTCCTCTGTCATCTCTGGGGCTGAGGACAGCTCTCTTCTTCTGCAGAGTGCCTCCTCTGCTACATCCTTTACCTTTTCCACAGTGCTTTGCAGTGTTGCTGTCTCAGTCTTCAACAGCTCTCTTACCTTTTCTTCAATATCCCACAGCTGACATTCTTGCGCTGCCTCTTCTTGTGCTTCTTGCAGGGGTACATCCTTCTTCAAGGCCTTTGCCTCTTGCACAGTGCCTCACAATGCTGCCATCTCATTCTTCAGCAAATCTTTTACTTTCTCCATAGCACCTCACAGCCTGTGTTCTTGTGCTGTCTCTTCTTGTGTTACTATTATATACTTTACTGCTACAAAGCACCTCACAGTGATGCCATGTCAGTCATCAGTGATTTTTTTCTTCCTTCATGACCTTTACCTCTTCTTTGCTTGTCACAGGAGCATATTATTCTCCTTCTGGTCCTTATTAACACTTTTAACACTGTGAGGAATATTCAGCCCACGGTTCCCACCATCTCACGGGCATTCTGTTTCTTTAAGGAATTCCCTGTTTTGCAGAGGGCCTCCTTTACTGTCTCAGGCTTCACCTCCACTTCCCCCAATCCTGGGGAGGGGCCCATTCATGGAGGAGGCAAGCTACCTTGGATAACATGCCCACTGGGGGATATCTGAATGTGTCCCCATCCATAGGGGCAGCCTGCTGAAATACTACTCCCATTAGGGCAACTTATTCCATTTTTTTTTTTCAGTCTGTAGCAAATCCTGCTGATTATGCCAATAGTCTTGCCTGAGGGGGATTGTTCCCAGGCATGTTCACTCTGGATTTGATGACACCAAATAACAGAAATTAGGGGTAAGGGTTTATACCAAGCTTTATTCTCATGGTGGCAGATCAAGTGTTGGAATCATGTCTGCTGATGGGGCATTCACAATCCATCTCCATCTGTGCCTCTGGGCAGGGTACTGGCTGGAGCTCTTTATATAGTGACACTGACAAAATGGCTCATTGCCAATGAGTGTGTAAACATTAGCTGATGCACTAAGCCAATTACATCATCAAATAGTTTAGGATCAGGTGAGGATCCTGGCCACAGGAACTTTCGTTTTCCCTACTGTAATGTAGTCATCTCATGTATGAACGAAGTGCTAAGCTAATGTGTTATAACTTTCTTCTGAAATTTGTGGAAAGCCATCGAATACAGACGGGATTGAACAGTGAGTAATTTGTAAGAGAGAATTTTATTGTTAGGCGGGTCAAACAGCTATCTCGCTCTTCACATGGAAATACTGTTTTGTCATGGTATCTTTTATAACAGATGTGGTATCTTGTAGGACACAGTTGATGTTTTTGTTCTCTACTTTCTCCTCACCTGAGGAAAAAAATGGAATTGCTCTGTCAGTGTAACTGTGGAGGAGTTGTTCTAACCTTTCTCTGGAAGATGAATTAAAAGAGGAGCTTCTTCTTTCTTCTTCTTTCCTACTCCTCACAATCACAGGGACAGGGCCTAAGGGTGAAACTTAGTACATTAAAAAAAAAAAGAAGAATATTATCTACTAAGAGATAGAGATGGGTTAGTGCAGAAGAAAAAGCACTGGAAGTTTTTGCATCTAATCAAGACATCTGAACTTGGCCTCATGCTGGCTTTGCCTTTAGATTTATGACTTCCCAAATCACTTGGCTTCTCTGGTATTCACCTCTAAATTGGGTTGTTTGACAAAATAAACTAGAAGTTTCCCTTCCACTTAAAAACTTCAATATGAATAGGCCTTAAAACTGAAGGTTGGTTCCAGCTAGAGCTGGAGTTCAAGAAATGTTTGTTGAATTTAAAATTTACAATTTTGAAAAGCAACCCCTTGCTTGACCCTCAGCCTACATTGGAAGCTCACCTGTAACATTGTAGCAGCAGCAATGACAGCTGCAGACTCCTGAGTGTTCTGTGACCTCTAACAAACTGTCTAAGAGATTAGTCTCATTTTTACTGCCTATTCCCACTGCAAGTTCCACTGAAGGATGAGCGAAGGGCAATTCCGAGAGAAGGCCCCAGCCAACCAGTGGGCACCTGGATCTACCTCATGCCTCACAAAGGTTAAGAGATAATGAGTATACAATGGAGCATCTAAGGTGCTCTTTTCCTTATGGTATTTTGATGTCCATGGGAAAAGAATTATGATAGATTGGCTTTTTAACTGCAAGCACACCAGTTCTCTCTGGGTTGGCGTTCAGTTGAGATGGCAGAGCACATTCTCAGTTTCAAGCAGCTGCTGTCAGAGTGACAGACATATTTCCACTATTCTGGGTCTGGTTCAGAGAGGAAGAAAAGTGGTTACCCTCTGTGATGGCAATGACTTAAGGAGCCAGTGAGGACAGGGGTGAGAGACATGGGTGGCATGCAATGAACTAAGCTGGAAATTCACCAGACCTCCAGGACTCACCTGGGTGAAAGGAACCACGTGACCTCCTATGACCACTTGTGACCATGACACTTCAATTTCTACATCTTAAAAAATAGAGTAGCACCTGCTTGAAGTTCAGTCTTAAGTGACTTTCATAAACCCTAGCTGCTGGCTAAAGAACAAGAATTATATATTTGTGACTGGAATCAATGGGAAGCAAGGTGTGTGCACAAACTAACAATCCTTTCATGGCAAATCCTTCCTTTTCAGATATTTTTGAAAGGCCGATTTACTTATAAAGTTGAATTTCCTCCAGATTAGTGGTCATGTCAGCACCTAACATGCTAGCAGAGGGAAGGAATCAGTATCACATTTGTCTTTAAAATGGGAGACGTAGGGCACCTGGCCCTCTGTTAATACTGGGACACTGTACAAGAGTCACCTGGGGCACAATGCAGTTCTTATTCTGAATTGGAATCCATCTGTACTCTACAGTAGGAAGACAAAAGAGGATTGTTAGCACTTAGAGGCACCTTGACAGAGTCATACTGCTTGACTCTTTTATTAATTGCCCCATCTGCTAAGTGAGAGCTCTCCGACATAGGTTGGTGCAGAACTCTGAAAGCCCTTAGTCTGCTTCCTATTGGTTCCACATGTGTTTGTATTTGTTCTCAGTAGGCAGAGATTCCAGAGAGAAAATGAACCGCTGCAGATCGATTGCAGTATCAGTCATGCAGAAGACGTGGTGAAGCGTGCCATTTGATTTTGATCTCATTTTAACCCTTGCAAGTGAGAAGCCAGTTACCCTAGCTTCTTGGCTTTTGTTTGCCTCGGTTTGTGTTTGAAGTCCCAGACGCCCAAGGTAGGAGAAAAGGCAGCATGATGTCCTTGCTAAGGGAAATACACCATTTCCCCTTTAAGTCATTTGGTCCTGAAAACCTTTCAGTCTCTGTCTGGGACAGAGCAGTAGAAGAGCCAGGAAGCATTAATGTGGGGTGTGTGTGTGTGTTACTGCTGCCATGAAAAGATATGCCTTGTTTATGTAGTCAATGATATTTCCCAACAAAAGTACATTGACAGCTCAGGCAGAGTCTGGGTCTAAGCTGACAAAAGACAGACCAACTGAACTCCATGGTTTACTTAGGCAACCATTCTCCCGTTATGATTTGTCTGTGTCCTTTCCTTTCTTACGTTGTTTTGGAGATTCAACAAGATAGAGTTAAGGATGCGGTGTCCATTTCAGCCTCAGCTTTGCAGTTTCCAAATTTAGCCTGGATTGTGTTACAGCCATCATGATGCGGGGATATTTTTCTATGTACAACTTGGAGAGAAAGAGAGAAACAAGAAAGGCGTAGTGTCTCCTCTCAAAGTTCCTTTATCCTTTAGGTCTGGAGGATGCATGGGTGTGTGTGTGTGTGTGTGTGTGTGTGTGTGTGTGTGAGAGAGAGAGAGAGAGGGAGAGGGAGGGAGAGAGAGAAGAGGAAAAGGAGAGACAGTGCTGTGCAAATAAAACAAAGCTTTTGCCCCTCCATTGTGTTCTCCTCCATTGTGTTCCTTATCAGTAAGGATATTTGAGCTCCCTGCTTGTTTCTTGAAACTCCAAGAATCAAAATGTGGAGACATCGGAGAGAGGAATGAGCCTTCATCTCACTATAGAGTGGAGAGCTCAAGGTTCTGGAATGACCAAGCACAGCTTTCGTTTTGGCCCTGCAATCTCATTTTCTGCCCTCTGCTCCTCTTTAAGACTCTAAGCCTTGCAGGCCTTTCCCTCTCCCATCTTGTCTTCCCTGGAAGGGAGAACTGTATCCCTTGGAACTTTTGCTGTCTGAACCAATAGTCCGAATTGACTTGCATGAAAAAGTGCTTTGTAAATTCACATAAAACTGGGAGTAGGGATTGAATTGGCTTTTGTCGTGGCTGAATTGGAGGACTCAAAAGTCTTCAGGAGCTGGTCCATTTCCATCTTTGGCCTATCTCTGCATTTCAAAAGTCTGGCTTCTTAGACTCCATATGTGTGTATGATGATTGCAGTAGTTCCTTCCAATTTCATGTCTGGGTGGAAAGAGAACCTGTCTTTCTCCATGTAGGCCCCAGAAATGTCTCACCAGACCTGGCTTAGATAAGTTCACATGCACAGCCATGATTCAGCCCTGTGTCCAGTGGAATGCTGTACTGTGGCCAAGACTGAAGATACCATGTTCTTGAAGCTGGGGAAGAAGTCAGACTAAAGTTCATTGGATTGAAGGTTGTTTCAAAGAAGGAAATCTAGATACTATTATCAAAGTAAGTGGGAGCAGAGGCTGCCCATTCAAACAACAGCTCCAAAATTGTCCATTCTGAGAGGTCTTAGATACTTGAAGGAAAAAAGTGGTAGTTTGGTCAATCAACTCCATAAAGTATGTATATATGCATCTCTAAGTACATGTGTGTGTGTGCCTGAACATGTGGGCAAGTATATGTGTGCTGGTCAGAATGCTGGTCTAACACACTAACTTTGTAATCAGATGTTCTGGATTCAAATCCTTATTCTAGCAGTAACTCATTCTTTGACTTTTTGAAAAGTTAGACTTTTGGATTGGTTTAGATTTATACTACAAACATTTGGGGCTGGGTTAACTTGGCATAATTCTAAAATAATAAATAACTAGTGTTTTTAATAACTTTGTTCTTGCTTCTGCCACAAATGAAAGTAATATTTCATTGTAATTTAATAATTGCTTAAAAACACTTGATATACTTTTAGCTAGTATCTTGAGAGTTGCCCCACATTCTACTTTTCTAAGTTACCCCTGTGTTTCAGGAGGAAAAACTGCTTTTCCTTCCCAAAGATGTATTCTCCACTATCAAAGACCCTTCTTGGGAGAATAAGTTTTGCTTAAGTGTGCCCAGAATGACTGTGGATATGTGAAGAATGAGATAATTTGTGTTTTCAGTGAAAACATCTTTTGTTGCATGAAGCTTATGCCCTGCCACAGGCATCTATTAGTCCACAAAACTTTCACCTTCCCACAAATGTTTCAACAGCTGGGATGCAAAGTCTCATTCAGAGCCAAATGTGTGCACCACATTTACAGTCTGAAATTCAATCTTCAAGCATCACTTGATTAAAATGAACATTACGGTACATTGTAATTCTTTTCATTTAAATAGCAGCCGATAAATTTATACCATAACCCATTCTCCATCCCAAAAGCATATTCAAAAAGGTTTCAATTAATGCCATTTTAACTAACTGATGTCTAAATATTTACTGAACTCTTAGGGCACCTAAGGCAAGTATATCCCAGTATTTATAAAGATGGTATACACACACACACACATACACACATGCACATAGAGGTCACACACATACACTCTTGCGGCAGTTATAAACACATTTCTGATTCTGTTCTTAAAGTGCTTCAGTAGGGTCCCTCTATTTCAAGCACCATCTCTTCTGGGAGTTCATCTCTCCTAAGCAATTATCACAGTGCCAGTCACATAGTAGGAGCTCAAAAATGTGAACTGTATTAAAATGATTAAATTTATATGATTTTAATTATCAAACAGTATCTTTGCTAATGTTAATTTTATTGGGCTTCTTTTTTTTTCCTGACCTGGGACATATGTGGGTCTCACCCATATTTAGATCAACCACTCAGGTCATCTCCCTGAGTCAAAGACACTGAATACGTTTATTATTATTCCTGCAAATTAATTTAGAATAAATACATATACCTTGTGGACATTCACAAACTTCCTTCCCTGCAAGTTCCATATACTCCAGCGAATGTACGTTTTAGCAAAGTGTGGATCTCGATGAATGGATAGCTCTCCTTCTCCAGCTCTGCTGAGGACAATCCTGGTCCTACCTGCTCTTCTTTTCCTCTTTTACAAAGGTTATATCACTGACGTACCAAACCATTGCCTTTATTGATCATGTGATCATGTGTATCATTCTTTGTAGGCCTCTTCCTAGAAGAATGTGAGCTCCATGAAGGCAGGCTTCTCTGTCCTCATTGTTGACTGATATATCCCAGGCACCTTGAGCACCATTTCTATCCCAAATAACATTTTTTTTTTTGATGAAATGGTACAGGTTTATAGTGTCTGATAAGAGCAACTCTATTTCAGGTAAGAGAGGGACTGAAATGTTGACCTTGGCCAACCTTCCTATGGCCATGCTGTGCCTCCTATGAACCTTTTCCTACCTTGCTGCATTTGGGAATGGACAGCTGTTCTGACCTGGTATTTGTGGAATTCAGACTACAGAATGAGAAGACTAACTGTGCAAATTCCTGTGATTTAAAAACTCCCTAGTGTGTTGGTTGTTTAGTGGGCACTGAATGGACAAAAGAGGGAAAAATGCTATCGTGTCTTTAATCACACAGACACCAGAGTTCTCTGATGTTTCCTTTCCTGAATCCTCCCTGTACTAATTTACAAGTGTAGCAACTGACTTGCATGTGAGAAAACTCCAAAATAATGGTCACTTAGTCAAGATAATAGCTTACTTTTTTGATATAAAAACAGAGCAAAGATTGGAGGGTAGATATGGTGGCACCATGGGGACATCAGGGATGCAGTCATCTGTTAGCTCTACTAGGTCTGTTGTGTGGCCCTTGTCTGCATGATTCAAGATGGTCCTGAATGTGAGTCTTCACATCTGTGCTCCAGGCTGGAAGTACTATAAAGGGCAAGGAAGAGGAGCTCCCACAGAACACGTCGGCTATAACTTAATGACCAGAATGTAGTCTTATGGTCATAGCAATCTGCAGTGGAGGTCCAGAAATGTAGCTTTTATTTTGGATGGCCATGCAATCAGAAAATTGGGGCTGTTTCTATTACTTAGAATGAGAGAATGGATGCTCAGGTAGGCAATTAGTATTCTCAGCCCAAAGCACCTTTATAATTCTCTAAGTAAATAAATACTATAAACTAAAGCTTAGATTATTACCATCACTTACTAAGTGCCTCTACTTTCCTTTCCACAAGTTTAGAATGTCAGCTTAGTTGTTTTGAAGTATATTCTCTGCAGTTCATTCTATAGCTCAAATACTTTAAATAGTTCCCAACTAATAATTGGATAAAGTCAAGCCTCACTAGCCCGAAATTTCAGGCATTGTATGACAGAGAATTAGGCTTAAGAGCCCTGATCCCCAAAATAAGAATCATCACTTCTCATGGTCCTGTGTGTGGGCTGGGTGGGTCCTCCACTGGTTTCACCTGGGCTTAGTCATGGAGCTGCATCAGCTGGACAGAGGGCCGGACTGGGGAGTCCCAGATGTCCTCACTCCTCTCTGGTGGTTACGCTGGCTCTTGGCATCCTCCAGCAGCGAGGCCAATACCCCAGGCCTCATACTGTAGTCTTAGGGTAACGTTTCCATGGACAGAACCAAAGGTCTCTTATGACCTAGCCCTGGGAGTCATGTAATGTCACTCCTGCCATATTTCTGTCACAAGTCCAGCCCTAACTCAAGGGATGGAGAAATAGACTACACTTTTTTTTTTTGGAAGCAGAGATAAAGACATATTGAAAAGAGGAATGCTTTCCAGGTCAGGAGGTATTTGTGGCCACTTTTTGCAATTTACCACAGCAACTATAAAATCTTTGACAAACCACTTACCACAGCTGAAACCTCAGCTTCCTCACTTGGAAAAGAGGGATAATAACCACCTCTAGAGTGTTTGAGAACCAAGTGATACCAGGGCTATACATTGCCTAGAGCAAAGACATTTAGTAAATATTGATTCTGCCTCCCATCAAAGCTCTCCCAGATCCTACCATACATCCCTCTGACTGAACATGGCCCTCCTGTTAATCTCTTCATGCTCTCTGACACCCCACCCCACCTCCACTGATGTTCCCATTCAGTGGTTTGGCCATTTTCTATACCTGAAGCATTCTTTCCCTTCCCTTCTTAGAAGTCTACAAAACTTTATCCCTATTTCAGGATATCAAGTCCCTCATCAAGACTTAACTCCCCTGGCCACCATGTTTTCTTGGCTTTTTAACTTCTAGCAGCCCTTGTGATTAATGTCACTACTTAGCCATTTGGTATGGGTTCCTGTGACTTTTGCACTGCCTTATGCAGTTACTTGATATTAAAAATCCTTACCTTTTTAACTGCATGTCACCAAGTATATATCCTAAAGGATGGATCTGTAAGAGCTATACCTAAAGAATGGTAAGAAACAAAAACGCTTAAAAAATGAGTCCCCAGTTTTACCTTTAAGTGCTTACAAGCAAATCACTTAACTTTTCTGAACCTCAGTTTCAAAATCACTAAAGTGATCATATTCTGGGCCTGTTTAGAAATATTGTCATAAGGATTAGATAAGATTATAAATGGGAACATTCTTTAACTGCTTAAAGTACTCCATAAATATTTGACCTGTTGTGATATTTTTAATGAACATTTGTTGAATGAATATTTAATAAATATGAAATATAGGAAACTATATCTATGGAGCTTATTTGATCAGGAAATGGATATTCTTTAAATTTACCCCCCAAAAGGAAGCCAGAATAACAGGAATATCATGGTTTTGGCAACATCAATTTGATGAGTTCCAATTGAATGACTCCAAACCATATCCAATTATAATTCCAGTTTTCAATATAGTTCAGAAGACATGGGTGGAAGTCCAGCATTATTCAAAAATACTTTCTGTTACAAAGTTTTTTTAAGAGGGAACATTATGGTGGAACCTAAATGTTCACCAAGTGTTTCATAAATGAGATGTTAGTGTGGTTAAAATTGAGTTACCCCAAACACATCAGGAAGAAATTTTGTTTTGCTCACAGCCCTACCTGAAGGATGACCATCCTAGCTCCAACTCTAGTAGATTAATTTGGTCAGAGTGGTGTTGGAATTGCAAGATTATAACTTGTCAGGCTCCATATGAAACTATTACATAAGGGCTCTAAAAGAGTTGCCTGTTTATATTAGTTTTAAGTATTTCCAGGAATAGAGTGCTGTGAACTTTCAGTGTCTATCACATTTATCTTCAAGAAGGTTGTCTTGTTGAACACCAGCTCTCACTGCGACGTGAGACATTATTTTCTTGTTTAGTCCTAAATGGGGATGCCGAACAGCTGGTCAACGTCATTTTGACAACAATCTTCATATACTTGAATTCAGTTGATAAGTTGTCTCTCTGATATTCCTTCTTTTCTCAGCTTTCTTAATCTTCTTAGAGAGGTCCTGTTTTCCTTTCTGAAACCCATTTTTATCACCATTTGCAGGGCTTCAGAATTCAGGCCTCAAACTGGACAGGAAAATCAAGTCCTGGCCAGTGTTTGTAATGATTATCTTGCCTTTCCTTTGTGACACTGATTGTAATAAGTCCTGTCATCATATATTTCATTGTTGATTCAAATTTTTGTCATGGACTGTAGCATAATTCTTTTTTTAAACAATGATTCTTCAATATATTTCTTTTTATATCTTAAAAGTAATGCACATTCATTGTTTGATATGTGGCATATATGAACAAGCACATAAGAAAAAAGTAAAAATTACACACAATCTCTCTACTTGGCAATAGCCTCCCATTAAGATTTTGACTTCACAGTCTTCAGGGCTGAAAAGGTTGGCCTTCTCATGACTCTTTGATAGGGTTGCCTTTTTTCTGTCAGAGTTCTTTCTCCCACAGAAAACTCATGGTGATGAGATTCAGCCATGGCTCTTGGTAGTGGAAGAGTGGACTGACCAGGAATCAGGTATTCCTAAAATAGTAGTTAAATTCTCCAAATGTCAGAAAATGAATATCTCTACTGAGGGATCTCACTAGTAAATGAGAATGTAGATATATATTGCATGTAATTATTAGAAATGTGTTGGGAATAAACTAACAGCTGAATGAATGTAAGTGGTTAACTACTATTATTTCAGTTGCAATAGTTCTCCTGCTGCTGTTGTCATTGTAGTCTTTGTCCTCATTACCATTAACTGCTTCCTGTGGGCTGGGGCTGGCTCTAGGCCCTGGGACACCACAGTAGATCCCTGCCTTCTAGCACTCCTTGGTTTAGTAGGAGTGACAGACATGTAGACTCCAGCAGATCTAACACAGAACAAAACAATACCCAAACTACCCCTTTACCTCTTTTAACTTCTTAGCTTGCCTAAAATACCTACCTTCAGTGTGACCTGTGGACCACTTTTAAGCTGCTCTTCAGTCAGTGTCTGCCTACTTACAATAATTTACCCACTCCATATTTCATTATCTCATTATTTCATCACCGTTGAACATTTCCATAAAGAGAGCTATTCATTGTCCATGTTTTTAATGTTCTCTGTTATCAAGTTCTTCACTCACCCATTCAAGGAGGCTCTTCTCTTCTTGACCCACTTCTGAGGCTATAATTAAGAAATGTTCCATGACTCTCATGGTATTTGCAAGCTAGCGTTTGTTATTTTACAACATTGAAACAAATAGTCAACCTTGTTAAACCAGTGAAATAAATTAATGAGGTTGGCTGTCAACTTTAAGACCTACTTTGCATTGTCATCTTTGATTTCGCATCCCCCAGATTTCCCCATGTAGTTTGGTAGATCTCTTTTGAGAATTTTCTTTATTTTAAACCATTTCTATTCTTACAGATACTTGAAAATTTATACAGTTTGATGGAAATTGGCATAGTGTTCTTTCTGTCCTTCCTCCAGCTGATAGTTGTATCAGCTATCACATAGTATAAATTAGTAAAGGAAGGGCCTTGATCTTCAGGGATGCAGTTGAAGAACTGAAATGAAATCCACATGTACTTAATAGTAAACTCTTCTCTCTTATTCTCTCTAACTCTCGCTTTCCCTTGGGGTATGTCTGTGTTTGTATTTTTTGTTGTTTTTTTATCTCATAATTTTTTTATTTATTAAGGTATTATTGATATACAATCTTATGAAGGTTTCTCATGAGCAATATTGTGGTTACTACATTCACCCATATTATCAAGTCCCCCCACACACCACATTGCAGTCACTTTTTATCAGTGTAGTAAGATGCTATAGAGTCACTTGTCTTCTATGTGCTGTACTGTCTTCCCTGTGACCCCCCTATATTATGTGTGCTAATCATAGTGCCCCTTAGTTACCTTCTCTCTCCCTCCAAACCTCTCCTCCCCTGTCTCTTTCCTTTGGTAACTGCTACTATCTTATTGTGGTCTGTGAATCTGCTGCTGTTTTGTTCCTTCAGTTTTGCTTTGTTGTTCTACTCCACAAATGAGTGAAATCATCTGGTACCTGTCTTTCTCTGTCTGGCTTATTTCACTGAGCATAATACTCTCTACCTCCATCCATGTTGTTGCAAATGGTAGGATTTGTTTTCTTCTTATGGCTGAATAATATTCCACTGTGTATATGTACCACATCTTCTTTATCCATTCATCTACTGATGGACACTTAGGTTGCTTCCATGTCTTGGCTATTGTAAATAGTGCTGTGATAAACATAAGGGTGCATATGTCTTTTTGAATCTGGGATCTTGTTTTCTTTGGGTAAATTCCTAGGAGTAGAATTCCTGGGTCAAATGGTATTTCTATTTTAGTTTTTTGAGGAACCTCCATGCTGCTTTCCACAATGGTTGAAATAATTTACATTTCCACCAGCAGTGTAGGTGGGTTCCCCTTTCTTCACATCCTCACCAGCATTTGTTGTTCCTTGTTTTTTGGATGTTGGCCATCCTAGCTGGCATGAGGTGATATCTCATTGTGGTTTTAATTTGCATTTCCCTGATGATTAGTGATGTGTAGCATCTTTTCATGTGCCTGTTGGCCACTTGAATTTCTTCTTTTGAGAAGTGTCTGTTCAGATCCTCTGCCCATTTTTTAATTGCATTATTTGC
This sequence comes from Manis javanica, assembly GCF_040802235.1. Taxonomy (NCBI): domain Eukaryota; kingdom Metazoa; phylum Chordata; class Mammalia; order Pholidota; family Manidae; genus Manis; species Manis javanica. Next base: position 53,254,572 of record NC_133157.1, read on the forward strand.
TTTTTGGGTGTTGAGAATTGTGAGTTCTTTATATATTTTGGATGTTAACTTCTTGTTGAATATATCATTTATGAATATATTCTCCCATACTGTAGGATGCCTTTTTTTTTTCTGCTGATGGTGTCTTTTGCTGTACAGAAGCTTTTTAGTTTGATGTAGTCCCATTTGTTCATTTTTGCTTTTGTTTCACTTGCCCAGGAGATGTGTTCAGGAAAAAGTTGCTCATGTTTATATTCAAGAGATTTTGCCTATATTTTCTTCTAAGAGTTATGTGGTTTCATGACTTTCATTGAGTTTACTTTTGTATATGGAGTTAGACAGTAATCCATTTTCATTCTCTTAGATGTAGCTGTCCAGCTTTGCCAACACCAGTTGTTGAAGAGGCTATCATTTCCCTATTATATATCCATGGCTCCTTTGTCCTTGTCCTATATTAGTAGGCCATTTATGCATAGGTTTATATCTGGGCTCTCTATTCTATTCCATTACCTATGGGTCTGTTATTATGGCAGTACCAAATTGTTTGATTACTGTGGCTTTGTCATAGAGCTTGAAGTGAAGTTGGGGAGTGTATTCCCACTGCTTTATTCTTCCTTCTCAGGATTGCTTTGGCTATTTGGGATATTTTGTGGTTCCATATGAATTTTAGCAGTTTTTCTGCTAGTTCGTTAGAGAATGCTGTTGGTATTTTGATAGGGGTTGCACTGAATCTGTAAATTGCTTTAGGCAGGATGGCCATTTTGACAATATTAATTCTTCCTATCCATGAGCATGGGATGTATTTCCATTTATTGGTACCTTCTTTCATTTCTTCCATGAATGTCTTGTAGTCTTCAGGGTATAGGTCTTTCATGTCCTTGTTTAGGTTTATTCCTGATTTCTCTCTGCTAGTTCATCATTAGTATAAAGGAATGCAACAGATTTCTGTATTTGAATTTTGTATCCTGTAACTTTGCTGAATTCAGTTATTCTAGTAGTTTTGGGGTGAATTCTTTAGGGTTTTTTATGTACAATATCATGTCATCTGTAAACAGTGACAGCTTAACTTCTTCCTTACCCATCTGGATGCCTTTTATTTCTTTGTGCTGATTGCCATGGCTCGGGCCCCCAGTACTATGTTGAATAAAAGTGGGGAGAGTAGGCATCTTTATCTTATTCTTGATCTTAGAGGAACAGCTTTCAGCTTTTTATTATTAAATATGATGTTGCCTGTGGTATGTGGCCTTCATTATGTTGCAGTACTAGCCCTCTATACCCATTTTGTTGAGAATTATTTTTACCATGAATGGGTGTTGAATTTTATCAAATGCAATTTAAGCATCTACAGATATAATCATCTGATTTTTGTCCTTTTTTTGTTGATGTGGTGTATGATGTTGATGGATTTTCTAATATTGTACCATCCTTGCATTCCTTTAATAAATCCTACTTGATCATGATGAATGATCTTTTTGATGTATTTTTGAATTTGGTTTGTGAATATTTTGTTGAGGATTTTTGCATATGTGTTCATCAGGGATATTGGTCTGTAATTTTCTTTTTTTGTGGTGTCTTTGTTTGGTTTTGGTATTATAGTGATGCTGGCCTCATAGAATGAGTTTGGAAGTATTCCCTCCTCTTCTATTTTTTGGAAAACTTTAAAGAGAATGGGTACTAATTCTTCTCTAAATATTTGATAACATTCATTAGTGAAGCCATCTGGTCCAAGAATTTTGTTCTTTGATACTTTTTTTATTACAAGTTCAATTTATTTGCTGGTAACTTATCTGTTTGGATTTTCTGTTTCTTCCTGGGTCAGTCTTGGAAGGTTGTATTTTTCTAGAAAGTTGTCCCTTTCATAGTATTCTCTCATAATTCTTTTTATTTCCATGGTGTCTGTAGTGATTTTTCATTTTTCATTTCTGATTCTGTTTATGTGTGCAGGCTCTCTTTTTTTCTTGCTAAGTCTGGCTAGGGATCTATCTATTTTGTTTATTTTCTCAAAGATCCAGCTCCTGGTTTCATTGATTCTTTCTATTTTTTTATTCTTCTCAATTTTATTGATTTCTGCTCTGATCTTTATTATGTCCATCCTTCTATTGACTTTGGGTCTCATTTGTTCTTCTTTTTCTAGTTTCATTAATTGTTTGTTTAGACTGTTCATTTGGGTTTGTTCTTCTTTCTTGAGGTGAGCCTGTATTACTATATACTTTCCTCTTAGAACAGCCTTTGCTGTGTCACACAGATTTTGGGGTGTTCAGTAATTGTTTTCATTTGTCTTCATATATTGATCTCTGTTTTTATTTGTTCATTGATTTATTGATGATTTAGAAGCATGTTATTATGCCTCCATGTGTTTGTGGCCTTTTTCATTTTCTTTGCATAATTTATTTCTAGTTTAATACCTTTGTGGTCTGAGAAGCTGCTTGGTACAATTTCAATCCTTCTGAATTTACGGAGGCTCTTTTTGTGGCCTAGTATATGGTCTATTCTTGAAAGTGTTTCATGTGTACTTGAGAAGAATATCTATCCTGTTGCTTTTGGGTGGAGTGTTCTGTAGTTGTCTGTCAGGTCCATCTGTTCTAATGTGTTGTTCAGTGCCTCTGTCTCCTTATTTTCTGTCTGGTTTATCTGTCCTTTGGAGCGAGTGGTGTGTTAAAGTCTCCTAAAATGAATGCATTGCATTCTACTTCCCCCTTTAGTTCTGTTAGTATTTATTGTACATATTTGGGTGCTCTTATGTTGGGTACAGAGACATTTGTAATGGTTATATCCTCTTGTTGGTCTGACCCCTTTATCACTATGTAGTGTCCTTCTTTGTCTCTTGTTACTTTCTTTGTTTTGAAGTCTATTTTGTCTGATACAAGTACTGCAATCCTGCTTTTTTCTCTCTACTAGTTTCATGAAATATCTTTTTCCTTTCCTTCACTTTAGTCTGTGTATGTCTTTGGGTTTGAGTTGAGTCTCTTATAGGCAGCAGATAGATGGGTCTTGCTTTTTAACCTTTCTGAAACTCTATGTCTTTGATAGGTGCATTCAGTCCATTTACAATTAGAGTGATTATTGATATGTACATACTTATGGCCATTGCAGGCTTTGGATTTGTGGTTACTAAAGGTTCAAGGGCAACTTCTTTACTATCTAACAGTCTAACTTAATTAGCTCATTAGGCTATTTCAAACACAATATATAGGTTTTATTTCTCCCTTCTTTTTTCTCCTCCTCCACTCTTTATATATTAGGTGTCATATTCTGTACTCTTGGTGTTTCCCTTGGCTGACTTTTGGTACTTGATTTTTGCATTTGCTTAGTAATTAATTGGTCTACTTCTTTTACTGTGGTTTTATTTTCTCTGGTGACAGCTACTTAGTCTTACATCTTAGCAGTCTATTATACTAATATACGATTTATGTTAAGCCTCTGTGTTTATGGACAACATTTACATCATAGTATACTTGCATCTATTACATTTTACTTACATCTGTAGTGGTCCCTTTAAAATACAATGTAGAGACAGTTTGTGGGAGGTAAATTCCCTCAACTTTTGCTTATCTGGAAATTGTTTAATCCCTGCTTTAAATTTAAATGATAGTCTTTCCAGATAGAGTATTCTTGGTTTGAGGCCCTTCTATTTCATTGCATTAAATACATCATGCCACTCCCTTCTGACCTGTAAAGTTTCTGATGAGAAGTCTGATGATAGCCTGATGGGTTTTCCTTTGTAGGTGATATTTTTTATCTCTCTGGCTGCATTTAATACTCTGTCCTTTTCCTTGATCTTTGCTATTTTAATTATTGTATGTCTTGGTGTTCTCTTCCTTTGTTCCCTTGTGTTGGAAGATCTGTGCCCTTCCATGTCCTGAGAGACTATTTCCTTCCCCAGATTGGGGAAGTTTTCAGCAACTACCTCCTCAAAGATACTTTCTATCCCTTTCTCTCTCTCTTCTTCTTCTGGTACCCCTATAATGCGAATATTGTTCTATTTGGATTGGTTGCATTGTTCTCTTACCATTCTTTCATTCCTATAGATCCTTTTTTCTCTCCGTGCCTCAGCTTCTCTGTATTCTTGTTCTCTAATTTCTATTCCATTTACTGTCTCCTCTACCTCTTCTAATCTGCTTTTAAATCCATTCATGGTATATTTCATTTCAGATACTGTATTTTTCAAAGTTTCTCTCTTTCTTGAAGGTTCCCCTGAGGTCTTGAATATTTTTTCTATAGCTCCATGAGCATGTTCATAATTTTTATTTTGAAATCGTTATCAAGAAAACTGGTGATTTCAGTTTCACTGATCCCTCTTTCTGGTATTTGAGGGATTTTGGTTTGTACCAGATTGTTTTGTCATTTCATGTTTCTAAGGATTACAATGGAATAATAACTTTGTGTAGGTGGCACTGTCTAGTGCCCAGAAGCTCTACTCTCTGGAGCTGCCCAGCACCTGGAGCAATTGTGGGGGTTGCTGGCAAGTGGCAACAGTGCCTGCTTGCTCCTGGCTGTAGTACCTGCCTCCACTGCCTGGGCCAATGGGCTGAGCATGTGGGGAGGAGCCTTTGTGTTTTGCCCTTGTAGCTGCTGTAGGCTGGGCTGCCCTTTGGCTGGCCTGGCACAGTGGCAGGGGCAGTAGGCTTACAAACCTGTGCAGGCTGGGAAGAAGGAGTAGCAGGCTGTGTATGGCAGTGGGGGGCCACAGCATACATTACCAGGCAGGGGGGATGGAGCATATGAAGGTCCTGTAAGCTCCCAACCTGCTGGGCTGAGTGTGCTGGGATAATTTTGTCCACCTGTCCTTTCTCCTAAACAGCAAGCTCTGTCTAATACTTGCCCCTTTAGTGCCCCTCTCACTATTGGGAAGTCTTTCTAAGTGCCCACCTTTCTTTTGTTCTGGAGTGGCTAGTTGTGGGTACCTGTTCTCTATAAGCAGCTGGAATCTCAGTCTCTCTGATTTTTCTTCCTATCTTTGTTCTCCAACCCCAGTAATCTCAAGAGCTCCATGTAATGTGGGTTCATGCTCTGGAGCAGATCTCCAGGGGTGGGTGTTCAACAGACCTGTGCTTCTGCTCCCTTCCTGCTCCATTTCTCTTCCTCCCACCTGTGAGCTGGGGTCGGGGGAGGTCTCAGGTCTCTATGGATGGGGCTTTGCTGCTTTACAGTTTTCTGTGAGGTCTTCTCTTTTCCCCAGATTTAGGCAGTCTCTCACAGTCTTCTTTCCAGTCATTCTTTCACTATTAGTTGTATTTGCTGTATTTTCATATTATACATGGTTTTGGAAGGAGGTTTCTACCTCACTTCTCATGCCACCGTCTTTTCTTTCTGTATGTTTGTGAAGATTGGCTGAGACAGAGAGTGGAATGAAGAGTGGTAGAATGGGTAGGCAGAGAATAGATAAGAACTTAAATGTATTTAATTAAATATATATGTAATTATATATTCAGATACTTATATTATTACTTCTGATTCTCTACCAATTTTTAGTGAATAATATTTGAACCCCATTTTGGAAATGAAAACACTTAGATGGAAGAGGGTGATTTACTTGCCCATGTCACACAGCTGCTCTGTGGAAGTACCCAAGTCAGAACCACATTTGTCTTTTTTTTACAGTGGCTCCTTTTCTAGAAAGCAAAGCCCAAATCTTATAGAAGGTTCCATCTTGTGCTTTCTCTAGTGTGGTGTGTTGTTCATAGAGGTGTTATGAAGATGTTCATGAAATTACTTTAAAGAAAGAATAGGGGAAATAATTTTAAAAGATACCCATTGATGAAGTGTCCTGGAAATTGAGAAACCCAATACCATGGGTGGGAAAGTCAAAGCAATTACATCTGTGAGTGCTAAAAATGTGTTGTGTGCTTTCTTTCTCTGCTGAAGGAGAAGGCTGTTTACATTATGGGAGATTGTTCCTGGCTGTACAAGGAGCTTGTTAAGAGTGACAGACAGCTTTGTTGCATGAATGTGCACTCCAAATTAGATGAATGGTGAAATTATGAAGCAATCAAATGGCAAAGCTTTTAGCAGACTACAGTACATTGCCCTTTTTGGCTACTCCTAGGCCTGTTAGCATAAAAGAGGCTATAAAGATAAAGTGCACAATATTATTCAAGTCTCTGAGTTCAACAAAAATGGGCAGCCAGCACTTTATGGCAAACATCCTCAGGATTGCTCAAAGCCCTTCACCTTGCCCACATGCTGAGTGAGCCTCGCTTCTCTCCCTGCCAGCACAATATTCAGGGTCTAGTGCCAGTTAGCAAGAGGAGAGAGAAACACCTGGCTCCTTCTGAACTTCCCTCCCTTCCCCTTCTCCCCAGTCCCCAGGGGAAGGAGAGAGGGATGTGATAAATCTCACCCTGGCATGGAGGAGTGAGTGAGAGGGGTGGTTTGTGTGTACGTCCATTGCGTACACCAGGAAGGAGAATGGCATGGCTTCTCTCCATCGGGAACAGAAAGGAAAGGGCTTTTTCTCATTATTCCTGGGCTGTGCCTCAGGGTATAAAGGGGAAGTAGTTAGCACCAAAAGGATGTCTAAGTGGTTGTTGGCCCAAACCTTTCATTTTGGAAGTGAGGTACAGAGGTGGTAAGTGACTTGTCTGAGGCTGTCCAGATTCTTATATTTAGCTCTATGCTGTTCCCTCCACAAGCATTTTGGACAGGGCTGTGAGGGTGATATCTATGTATGTTCTTGCATGGGGTATAACTCAGAAGCCCAATATGTAAAAGAGAAAGTAGCAAAGATTCTCTGGTTGATGGAGCTAGTACGTGTGTATGAGGAGGTACTGGAATGTGACCCTCTCAACGTCTTTGCTCCTGTGGTCTTGGAAGACAGGTTTTGAAAACCTCAGGGTTCGGGGGAAAACTTCAGCACCAGAACACCAGAATATCGTTTTTTTTTCTTTTTTTGCCAATGCACTGAAGGTATTTATTTAATTTTTTCCTAAAGCTTCTCATTTTACACAATTCAAACACATTCCTTTTTATTAATGCTGCCTCTGCAGGGGCTGGTGCCACACTAATGGCTGAGCAGCCTTTGTTGACCTCAATCTTGTTATCCTGGCCTGACAGAAACTAAGAGTTTGAGAGGTTAAGCGACATCGGGGCTGGGATCTGACACCAAATCTGTGTGATCCAGGATCCGTGCTCTTCTCTTAACTGTGATATCCCACTTCCAGCACAGAAGGATTGGTCTGCAGTTTTGAAAGTTGTCTGCTCTGCATCTTTGGAGATTTTATTCCTGGAGGAGAGGAAATGATGATATTAGTCAGGATGAGGTCTAAGGCCCTTTCTACTCTAATGTTCTTCAGTTCAGTATAGTTTATGGTTTAAGCTAATAGCTCACCTAAAAAGAAGGGAGATTATTCTCCTCCCAATATGCATGTATGGTTTGGAAACTGAGATTCTGGAGGCCATGGCCCATCTGTAGGAATTTTTACATGATTATTCTTTTTACAGATCACTTATAATACATAACCATGTGGAGGCTCTTTTGTTCTTTCATAATCTGTTCATATCCTGCTCTCTTTCCCAAATCCATCCACTTTACAAATTTGGTCTGTGGCTGTTCAGGGTTTGGTTTATAGGCTTTATTAGAAATAACAATTTGCAGTAGCATATCATATGGTTAACAATGGAGCCATCCCAACTACTCCCTTCTGAACAGCAGGGATGGGTGCTTCCTGATACCACACTATCCCAGGAAAAGGGAATAATTCAGTCCATCATACTGATGTTTGGTCCATTTAGCAACAAACTCCAGGATAGTTGGAAACATCTGTCTTTTGTAAGTCCTCTCCCACTCCTCTGTTGTCTCCATTTCACAAATCTGCATTTAGAACACACTTTGATAGGCGTAGTTGAAAGTGTGGGAGATGATGGAGTTTAGGGCCCAGTAACTTCCCCCACCTCTCCCCTCCTCGCAGTGGATGGAGGAGAGGCATGCTTATTACTGTTGAACTGAGCTATTTGCTCCTAAAAAACAGTGATTCATTTTATAAAACTGTGTGATTTCTCTTAGACAAAAAAGCAAAACCAAACCCAATTGCTATTTTTAGAGACCTTTTTTAAATGAAAGGGCCATGAAAGTAAGCCTACCCTGCCAGGAAGACTGTGAGCTTTCCAAATCTGTCCACTAAAGTAGGAATTTGAAAGCCCCACCACAAATTGCTTTTCACTTCAACCAGGATACTTATTATGATCCCCTGGCTCCACTTTGCTCTCCTATTACTTACGCATGAATTTACTTACCCTGTATTTTAATTACATGTGTAGAGCAAGTTTTATGTTCTCGTCTCTGACTACTCATAAACTTCACAGAGATCACCAAAAACCATACTGTTCTTAAAATAGCCTTTGCCTCCTATCCTTGCAGTGATACCAAATGACACACTAGACCGAATGACACTCGACCCAGCCCTGGTTTGTATAAGTGCGTTAAGATCCTGGCAGTCATGCTCTTCCAAACCACAGCGTAGTTCGAGTTAAACTTGTCCCTGGGTCATGGAATGCTCTGCCTAAAACACATCAGAGACATGTGATCAGCAACAAACCCAAACTGGATTTCAATGGCATCATTCAAACCCACATGTTACCAGTGTTTGAGTGAACACCATGGGCATCAGGAGTCGTGGTGATTTTGCATGTTAACTATGGTGATAAAAACAAGAGGATTTCACATGCTCCCATCCTCCAGGTATCTTTCCCCTTCTGTTCCATGCCATCATTTTGTAGTTTGAAATCCACAGGACGTACCTTTTGTAATTAAGTGAGAGTTGTTCATTTGGCTTACTTAGAAGTCCAGCCACAATATTAAGTGTCACTCAGAACCTTGCATTGAGCAAGTAACTGTTTAAAGAGAATGTTCTATGTTTTACAAGTGAGGTTGTACTGTTACAATTACCCTTCCCCCCTTTTTGCTCAAGATAATTTGAATGCAATGGGAAGCAATATAATATAAACATAATTCAGTGCCTTGTCATATAATAACTGCTCAAGTCTTCTTCTTGCTCTCATAAAAATACAGAAGATTATCATCTCCTCAGCAGATTGTTGATAAATCAGACACTAACAGTAATATTTTGGGGACATGATCATAAAATATGAGTCCTGAATGCTTTCCTTCCTTGAAATTTCAATAATTGTAACATAATTCACCAACACAATGTTTTTTTAAAAATTCACATAAACAGACCCACTCAAAAGGCTGTTTTAATAAAGGAGTAATATCACATCCCTATATTTTTTTAGAAAGCAAGTATTATTGACCCAGCTGAGTGTCATTGGTGAATAAGGGGCTAGAGATCTGGACACCGGGGTTCTGAAGTGTTTCTCTAATTCACTGTAGCTCTCTGGAGGATGAACATAGTGATTTATATCTCACATAACCCAAGGGCCATAAAAAAAATAATTTTAAACTGATAGTGAATCTTGGAGTTTTTCCTTACATCATTATACAATTGGATAGGAAGAGGCAAATCCAGTGGGTCCTTTTAACTTTTGGTGTTTCTAAGGCCAGATCATCAGCACGACTGATTTGTAACCTCCTCTCCTTCACCCGCTAATCCATGGCTTTGACAAATTGTTTGGGTTTTGCATATGAGTTTATGAATATTTTCAAATTCTTGGGTCTTCAATGGTAATTCTCACTGATGAAACTTCTTGAGGAAAAGGAATTCACAATGGATACAGATGTTTTAAAATTCATGTATTTGACAATAATTTTTCTTTAAAATAACAATAAAGTCCATAGCTCAATGTCAGGGATGCTCCTATCAGTGGCTCTGATGAAAAACACGTGGGTATTTCGAGTGTAGTGTATCATGGCAGCAGAACTGTTGATGACACCCTAATAATATGAGTTGAGTTATGGCCCTTAGTTAAGTGACTGGTTATCTAGTTTTCTTTTTCTCTGAGATTTGTTGAAAAGTCTCAGTTAAAGGAGCATGGAAGTTTCCAGGTATGCATGTGAGGTATGTGAAGATTGCCCACTGTTCAGAGAGCTGCAGACTGGAGACCATATGTGCAGGGAAGCCTGGGCTCCTGCAGTATTCTTGGCTGAAAATTCTGGGTCAGGACCGAAAGTTGTTCCAGAGCCTTTTCCTCTTGTGGTTGGTTGGTTTCTAATTTTGGTTTCTAATTGTACCAGCCGTATTACCACAGACCACAGCTGTAGGTGGCACTTGGACAAAAAGAAATAAGCCTGTTAGTTACCTCCCCTTCCTGTTAGATAGATTAAATGACTAAGTTACATGTGAACCATTCTGATTTTTAACTTGGGGAGGAATTTGCATGCCGTCTCTAATCTCCCCTGGTTCCCTTCCATACTGCTCCTCAACTCAAACACCCAAATATCATGAATGAGGAAATAATTCAAAGAATCATAACTATCTGTGCAAGTTGAAACAAGTAATTTTTTCTTTTATTTTTCGTATTATGCCGGAAAGAAGAGTAGTCAAGATCAGTTCTTACTACAAAGGATTGGGAGCTAGAAGGTACAGTTCAAGTGGTTTCTCAGGGTTTTGGTTTCCTCACATGTAGGAAGAAGACTAGAGAATACTGGGGATCTCTTCTAGCACTTAGAGTCTGTGGTTCTTTGCTTGAGGTCTGAGAAAACCAAACTGAACTGGCAAGAAAAGCCAAAACATGTAAGCAAGGGATAACTGTATTAAAGTAACAAATCTTAATGGATGAGAATGAAGATCGACCTGCAAGTGAAACCCTGAGGTGAGCTTTTTAAAATGATATGAAACTCAGGAAAAGTTGGTTTGATTCTTTGCCTCACAAAATGGTGAGAAACAATTATGAAGATATTTTAGGGAAGAACTGAAGACATGGAATAAAAAAAAATTTATTAGGAGCTTGATGAATAGGAATTAAGAATTTTTTTTAGGTCCTAAGTTGGAAATATAGACATAATTTTGCTAGGGTGAAATTTTTAATTTTTCAACAGCTTCTTAGAACTTCTATTTAAAAACATTGGAAGTACCAGATGATATATGGCTTAATTCAGATATGATAAGTGACTACAAGGGCATTTCTTGGTGTTATCATTGGAATGATGATGAAAAGTTTGATCCTTGAAAATGAATTGCTAAAGTTGTTTATAAAATTTATAGAAAGAGTTATATATGCCTTATTTTACATGCTGGCCAGCCAAACACTGGAGTACATAGGAAGACAGGTGCCTCATATCCATTCCTTTCCCACTGCAGTCACACACTCTGGTTCTGTGTACGGTATGGCACCAATGAAGTCAGAGAATAAAGTAAAACAGGGATGTATATTACCAACATAGTGATCAATAGGAAGCTCAAAACACTCTAAATTATGACAAAATCCAAATACGTAGTTGACTTTACCCATGAGACAGATTTGCCTAAATCAGTCTATCCTTTTCCTACCTTGCTCTTACAGTGCCTGACCTAATATTTTGCTACAAGTTTGGAATGGGCTGATATGCATAACTTTGCAAACCTTACCCCATACAAACCTTATCCCAATAGTTTTGTGTGAAGGAAGATCTTGGTCATCTGTCATGTATAGTCTCTCTACTTCAGCCTTTACTTATGTTAATTACTTACCATTTACAATAATTTGTTAGCTAGGTATCATTTCCATTTTATTGACAGAGGAACTGAGGCTCAGAGAGTTAATGTTGCTCATGGTACTAGCCCACTAAAGTTTGAATCAGAATGTGCATGACTCCAAAATATTTAACTTTGTAAGTTACCAAAAAAGTCAGGAAAGACCTTGAATCTGATATCAACCATTTTTAAGGTGTTGAAAACATTTCCAGTCAAAACTAACTTGTCTCTGAAGTCACTTTTCAGGAAACTCTTCATAGCTGGATGTCCAAGAAAGATTTTACTTCCACTAAAATAATTTCTTCAATGTCCTCATGTCAACAAAACCATACAAATGAATATGGCCCTATTGACTTAGAAGAGTGCTCCAAAATGTTTTGAATCCATTAATTACTACGTATGTGCTAATAGGAATGTTTAGAAGGATAAACAATTAAAAGCCATAAGAGTTACTTTCTTGACTTGTGGTTAAAATCAGTAACATCACCACCTCAAGAAAACCTCTTAAATTGCTGTTAGTATAACCAGAAGGAATAGTGTTCAATCTTGTGTATATTCATTTTAAGTAAGGAGCAAAATTTAAAAGCAGAATGCATGTAAATTGCATTTTCTGTTGAGGTTCTGTACCCCAAAGATGACAAGGAGGGATCTAAGGAAATAATAGGTTGATAGGTACTGCCTATGCATTCACAGATTGTATACTGTACACAGAACCACTTCAGGAAGCATGGGTGATAAGATTTTCTAACAAACCCTATGTTTCTCTAAAATAAAAAATAATTTCTCTAAAAAAAAAGTAATAATTTTGCAGGAAAAAATAACCTTAAATGATTTATAAATTGGAGGGCTTTGCCTCCAAATTAGAACTCTGTCACAGGTTGTTTCCTGTAACTTGGAAATACAAACCCTCCATTTTCTCAATGACCTTCACAGGCATTTTGTTGTATGTTAGGAGTCCATGCATTTGCTACGATAATTCCTTCAGTAGTGGAGAAACTCAGGAAAGAGCAAAAAACATAACATGTGTGTCTCTGGCTTCACAGCCTGACCTCAGACCATAAGTAGCTATAGTTGGAAGGAACTCTCCCAGCTCACTCCCTCATTTTAGAAATAAGTCCTGGAGAGGTAAATCAACTTTCTCAAAGCAATAGTTAGTTTATGGAAGAAATGGGACTAGAAGCCAGAACTAATGGAGGCTCCATTGAGTGTTCATTGGATTAGCATGGTGGTAGCAATCCAGGGAAAGGAAGCTTGGGGAGGGAGTACAAGGAGCCTGCGATTTGAAAGCCGATCTAAAACAGATGCAGCTGAACGAATGAGTTTATAAACAACTTTCAGTGCTGCTCAATTAGAAGGGTCTAAGTCATTAACCTTGCAAACAGAAACTTATAAGCATTGACTAAACTTGACCTTAAACCAGTCATGTCTTTCCATTTCCCAGCATCCCAAGAACACACTCACATACACATGCACACGTGCATGCAGAGCACCATACTGCAGGAAGGATGGATGATAAGATTTTCTAACAAACCCTATGTTTCTCCAAAATAAAAAATAATTTTATATAATCATTTTGCAGGAAAAAATAACCTTAAGTGATTTATAAATAGGAGGGCTTTGCCTCCAAATTAGAACTCCGTCACAGGTTGTCTCCTGTAGCTTGGAAATATAAACCCTTCATTTTCTCAAAGGCAGTGCTGCTTCCTGATGCTCACAGTGCCCCTCCCTTCCTGGGCACATGGGAGGATTGACTCACTGCCTTCTGAAGTTAGGCTTGGCCGTCATAGGACCCCCCATGGATGATAGAGCGAAAGAGGACGTAGTCTGTGTCACTTCTCGGTTACCTAAGAGCTGGTGTGCGAGTTTCTATTCATTCCCTTCCCTGCTGCATGGATCAACGGCTGCTTCATTTGCCCAAGACACATGCAGTTGATAGGACACAGAGCAGAGCATCGGTCACCACGGAGTTGACATCAAATATGAGAGAGGAGTAACGCTTTGTGTTTTTAGCCACGCAGATTTTGGGGTTGTTTGTTACCATAATAAAGTTTAGGTTATCTTGACTAAGGGAGTATTGCTGAGAGGCTCACACTTTCAATAATAATGACTTTTTCTGTAAATGTCTAATGACGAATGGGAGTTTGCACCTATCTGTTGAAAGATGGGGCGAGGTCAAGAGTTGGTTCTCTCTTTGTGCCCCCCCAAATTACATAATCACATCTTCTTCTCTTTGGATGGTGCTTTAATTTTTAAAGCCCTTTATCATCTTCAGTATACATCTGTGAGATAGATTGGGTTATATCGCCATTTTTTTCCTGGAGGGAACTAAGATTTGGAGAGTTCAAATGACATGCTTATGATTGGGAAGGTACAAGAGACTTGTGTTGCATTCACTACAATATTCTGCCTCTGGTCTTCAAACAGGGTGAGACATTTTCTTCAGTTAATTTTCCTTGTGGGATGGTGGAAGTTTGGGGGAAGTAGCCAAGAGCAAATATATTGTACCTTAGGGAAGGCGAGTGAATTTTATATAACCCCACCTGCCTGGTGCCCATCATAATGACTAGTAGAAGGTAGAACTCTATAAACACGGCTATGTTTTCACTTTTACCACGAGTCATATCCTTGCCCTCCTCCTTCCCACATTATTTCCTACTGCACCACCTAACTTCTGCCTTCATCAGATAAGCTTGAAATTCCTTCCAAAGTGGGCAGAAACTAGCCTCCCACAATTAAAATGAACACCTGCTGTGTTGTGATCTGAGTGTATGTGTTCCCTACAAATCCACTTACTGAAATCGTAATACTTCTGTGATGGTATTAGGAGGTAGGGCCTTCTGGGAGGTGATTGATGAAAAATATTAATGCCCTTATAAAAGAGGCTTGAATGAGCTCCCTTGCCCTTCTACTGTGTGAAGATACAATGATAAGTCTGCAGCCCAGAGAAGGGCCCTTACCCAAACATGCTGGTACCTTGATCCTGAACTTTCAGCCTTCAGAACTGTGGAAAATAAATTTCTACTGTTTATAAGCTGCCCAGTCTGTGGTATTTTGTTATAGCAGTGTGAATGGACTGAGATGCCTGATGAACACTAACATCTAAAATTCATACTAGTGTGTAAATGATAGCTGTGGTAGGCAATCTCTAAGATAACTTCCAGTGGTCCCTTCCTTCTGGTATTCACACTTCCAATGGTCCCTGCCCTCTGGTATACTGTTGTGTAATTCCCTTCCCTCGAGTGTGAGCTGATCTGTTAATCTGATTGTAACACATAGAATATGGCAGAAGGTGATGAAATCTCACTCTCAAGGATAGGTATCAAACGAGGCTTCTGTCTTGGGCATCTCTGGCTCTCCGTCACTTAGACCAGCAGCTTCCATGTCACAAGGATACTCAGCTAGCCTGTGGGCAAGTACATGTAACAGGAAGCTGAGCCTGGCAACAGCCAAATGCGTGAGCTTGGAAGCAGATTCTTCAGCTTCAGTTATTCCTGATGTGATAGCTGCCCTGGCCAACAGCTTGACTACATCATGAGAGACCCTGAAAGAGAGGTGCTTAGCTTTGTTGTGCTCAGATTCTTGACTCACAGAAATTATGAGACTCTTTTTGTGGTTTTAAGCCACTACGTTTTGGAGTAATTTGTTATGCAGCAATTGATAAATAATAAAAAACCAGAACCTAATTAAAGGGCCGGTTTTGATGGACAAGGACCTCATGCAGGGCAGGGCATGCTCCAGAACAGAATTAGTTTCTTTATGTTGACTTAATTGTTACTTCTTTTAAATGAGTTTTTATCTAGTATCCAAAAAATTAGCAACTCCCTCAAAACAACAGCCTCCGAAATCATATCAATCCAGATAAAATTATGCTGAATCCTCTTCGTTCTAGTCTTCCAGTTGGAGGGGCCATTGAAAATTTTTCATTTAGGATGTTGAGGTGAAGCTTAAGGCCTCTTATCTGGGAATATATCTGAAAGGCAAGAAGAAGCAGGCTGTGAGTTCTGAGGTGTGCTTGAAAATAATTTTTGCAAACCAGTGGGTCTTGTTTGTAGGGCCCTGCCTGTCTTCTGATACAGTGAGTGTATAATGACAGGAGATGAAAAAATTAAAAGACTGGGAAAAACCTACAAAATAGGCAAACAGCAGAACACTTCTGAAAAATCCTGAAAAGGGGGAGAAAGGAGGTGAGGAAGAAACTAGCATTTCTTGAATGCAACTTACACTAGATATATTCAGTTTTATTTCATCTCCATCCCAGTGAGTTGGATAATGCTAAACATATCTTGCCGATGAAGAAGCTGAAGCTCAAAGAGGTTAAGTAATGGCCACCAGGAAGGGAAGCACTCTTAGCTGGGATCCAAACAAGGCTTCCCCTGCTTATTCAGAAGCCCATGGACTCTCCAGTCTGCTGCCAGTTAACTCTGCCTCTACTGCTGGTAGCCTTGACTGACTGTCTTTACCAAACTGCAGAGTTAGTTCTAAGGAGCCACTGGTAAGTCAGATTAGTACTGAAAAATGGCCATGAAAATGTTGCTGTTATATTGTGGTGGGGGGTGGAGAGTGGAACACACGGGCTGAAAGAAAGAAAGAAGGAAAAACCTACAGAAATCACAAGAGACTGAGTCAGAGAAAAGCCTTTAAGCTTTTGAAAAAGTGTAGAAAGAAGAAAATGGTACTTTTCAGGTGTGTATTTTCCAAGGGATAGGTTTCTGATTCTAATAATCCTATTAAAAAGCAGAGGAAAACTCCAGGAGATCTCAGACACTCTGTTTTTTAAAGATGGCCACTTTTCTCCTTTTGTCATTCCCACCCAGCTCTCTTTCCTTTGCTCAGGGTCACTGGTTTGGGACCTTTCTGCTTTCCCTGAACCATGAGTTAGTCTTTGACTTTTCGCCTCATTTTTTTTAAAAAGTAGTCTTGGGAAGATCAAATTGCCCAAGATTTTTAGGTCAGTGGTCACTGAATGCTGACCCACAGGTGGAACATGGACCTTGACAGGGTTGTCAGTGCCCTGTGATGGAGTGAGGAGTACTGGATAACCCAGTAGCCTTGTATAATGCCAAGTGCATTCAATACTGACTTTCATTCTGAGATTATGTTCTTTCTTGCTTGATGTTTCAGTGTTTCGTGTTGTATGACATGATTCCTCTTAAGTACCTTAAAAAAATCTAAATGGTCTGTGAAATCCTTTCACAGTCAATTTCAGGTACCAATTTGAGAGGCAAGCCTAGTTCATTGGAAAGAATCTGGTGATAGATACTGATTAAGACTCAGAAAAACATCTCAGGGGGAGAGCTGTTAATATATTTGGTAGAAGAGTTCACAGGTTGTTTTAAATTAGATTATATGTCAAAGTTCCTATGTCAGTATCCAGCATATTGTTGGTGTTCTTTTTCTTCTCCCTCAACTCCTTTCTTTGGGACAGGTCTGTGAATCACTTGACTTTAAACCTTAGTAGTTATGGCCTACTAAATACCAGTAGTAACCCCCAGTTTTAGTTTTGATAACAAAAAGACCCTCACAATTTTATCAAGCTTTCCAGTGGGGTGGTATCATCTTCTGAATGAGAACTACTGAGGGCCTGTGTGGCATTCCTTAGAGCAGCTTATGATGACCTATCACTATTCCCCACTCCCATCATAGATACAAAAACACATGCAGAGACAAATGATATTGCCCAATTTCGGTCATCCAGTGTTCACTACAGTTCTAAACCTTACCCAGCTGATACCCATGACACCCTTAAAATAAGAAGGAACATGTGAATCAGGCTGGGTCATTTTTCTCATAAAATGTTTAAAAATACATCCAGCTTTGCTACCTTTTAATGTCATAACTAGTTAATGGTCTTTCTTTTAGGAATTGTTTGTACTGTGAGTCCTCCCTTGACAGAGTCAACCATTTCCTCTCCTGTCCTACAGAGCCATATGTATTAGAATGTGCTGAAGTATATGTGACACCTGGTACAGTGTCTGGCACATGGTAGTTGCTCAGTACATTTTACTGGATAACTAGGTGAATGGCAACTGCTCTGTATCAGATCTGTTGTACTGGGGAATGTCCAAAGGATGCTCAAGAGGATGCAAGAGAAGAATTCAGACTCATTAATGTACCCTTCATCCATAATTCCCCACACCATCTCCAGGACTAAGAAGGTAGATTTACTTCTTCTCCACATAGTTCTTTAGTTGAATGTTATATCTTTGCTTGTTTGTTTGATCTTATTTTCCCTCTTTATACTCAAACTGATTCTGTTTTGAGCCAGTTTTGCCTGTACCTGGGATTTTTCTGGAAGAAGAAAGCATACATTAATTTCCTTTTCCTTGAACTCCTTAAGAGTTGATCCTTTCCTGTCCTGAGCCTAAATCCTTTTTACCATTTTCCTTTTCTAGGTTGAGGCCAGGGGTGTGAGCATTGAGGAGAAATAATTTCTGAGGACCTGAAACTTTCTCCTCCCTCCAGCCCAAAGTCCATATACACATTCATGAGTTTGGTTCAAAGGTATTTTTTTAAACAGTCTCTCATTCTGTCTGCAAAGAAATCTGGGGTGTTATCATGGGAAAGTAGAGGAGAGGGAAGCTGAAGACTAGCTTTCATTGAAACAATGCAACTAGCCCTTGTTGGCAAGCAATTTTCTACATACTTTTTTGTAACTTTGTGACTCTCAGAGGCATTTATATGATACTCATTTTACAGATGTGGAAACAGAAACTCTGAGGGGTTGAATCTCTCATGCAAGATCCCCCAAAATGGAGAAGGCCAGGTTCTGAACCCCATTTGCTGGCTTCTGCACTTTTAACTGTATGTTTTACATGCTTACATAACCCTTTGGTAGTAAAGTAGGGAGGGATTAACCTGTGTTCATCCATGTCGCCCTCCCCCAGAAGTCCAACTCCTCTCAGCCCTCAGTCTTCCTTTCAAAGGTACTGGAGTGGCAGGAAAGACAAGTGTTGTCCATAGGGCTGGCTCTGCTCTGGTGCCACTTAGTAAGTCCTAGGGAAGTGGCTGACCCATAATTCCTTGAAAGTGGAATTTGGGGAATTTTACTGTTAGGTGCTCAGCTGGGGCCTTAGTTAAAATGCAAAGACAGCAGGTAAAGTCCTATTTGACATCATGATACATATTAATAACAAATACCAACTTTCACATATACAACATCATCAGCCACATAGGTAGCAACAGTCATAATGCTTCAGTGAAGTTCTATAGTTTTTTGTTCTTTACCCACCTTTTAAAAGTTTGTTTTCCTTCATTTAAGGATTTTAGTTGCAATTTAGAAATGGAGAAGACTCCTTCCATTATATCACATTAACAAAAACACGTTTTCTTTTTTTGATAAGCCACTTCAACCAACTGACAATGTTTCTCAAGAAAATAGAAATAAAGTATAGACCTAAGAACTTCTTATTCTGAAATACCATCAGTCAACATGGCCAGATTTCATTCCCTTATGATTTCTCGAAAACTAGATTAAAAATTCCTCAAATGTCTGGAGCCATGTCTTATCTGTCTTTGCATTTCTGGTAGCTAACACAATGTCTGACACCTTACAGTTGTTCAAAAATCATTTGTTCTCTGGTTCCGTTTCTATTTTTACCATTTGAAGTGCCTGGCCCGATGTTGTGTATATAGTAAGTGCTGAGCATTTTTATTGTTGAAATATTGTAGCGTCCCTTGGCCTCATTTTTCAGGTTGCTTTAAGAAAAAAAGAGTTCATTTAGAGAATGGGCCATTTAGTTTGAACCACATTTCTCAAAACTTTGCTTTCTTTGCACCAGTGCCAGAACATTATCACAGGAAGAGTCTTGACTAGGGCTCAGAAAATGAGCTTCACACCTCAGTCCCTTTTAGAGACCCCTTGGATGCCAGTGCTCCTGTCGAGGCAGCCATTGGAATGTTCACGTTTATGAACTTTTGTGCGCATGCTCCCTCCCTGTTGCGTGCCTTGCCCTCCTGTAGCTCTCCAAGCCTGTGGCTCTCCCAGGTGGGCTACGGCCTGGTCGGGAGTCAGGCGCAGGACTTCGGCTGGACTCATAAATGTGGAAATAACAAAATGTGTTCCCTGAAGCTTTGCAGCATTGTCAGGAAATGGGCTGCTTGCATGCTGCACTTCCACAGATCTGGAAATTCTGCAGAGCTTGGGTTGACTCCAGAAAGAAAAGTTTACAAGTGTTTGGGGAAGAGAGGAATTAAAGCGGGCCATTAGTTGGAGACCCCAGCGCCCCTGCCGAGTCTGTGTCTTGGCCGGCTGTTTGGCAGGGGGCGACGCTGGAGCGTGTGTTGTGTACTGTGGCGACGACGTTTGCTTTTCTAAGGATCGGGGCTTGGCGGAAACTTTCCTTCCCACATTTTTCATATCTCAGAAATCCTCATGTTACCCTTGGGAAGGAGTCGGGGGTAGTTATACAGAGAGGTCTGAACTCCTAATTCCTCCAGGATGAGTTTTGTATCTTCACCATCTTAGGTTCCAGCTTGTCCCAGGCCCTCAATAAATGTGCATGGAATAATGAACTGGGTAAAAGGGATTTCTATAATGCTTCGCGCGCCAAAGCCAGGACCTGAGATCAGCGTTTGGACTCTATGGGTGCCCTGAGCTGTACAAAACGTTCATTCCATGAAGGATGGAGCTCAGCACCGGTTTTCTTTGGTTGTGTTGCTGACACCAATCTTTCTCATTGTTCTAAACTCAGAAGCAATTTTCCGGTATTTGAAAAGGTTTAAATTGCATTTCTAGTCGTGCAATGGAGCTGTCATACTAGAGAGATGGAGTTTTGGTTGGAGGAACGTAAAGTTCCAGGATTTTTCCTTCTTGATGGCTTTGTCTCTGTGCTTCTGGACCAGCAGCGAGTGCTGTGATAGCCGGAAGGTAGGCCTTGTAAGGGCAGTGGCCCTGAGGCATAGTGGTTTCAAGTCCCTGCCCTAATTCAGGCCCTAAGATGATGAGGTAAAAAGGCTGACTAGTCACCTGGGAGAGCACAGCTAATTCTGGGCAGTGGGTGTTGTTTGTGTCAGCTACCCCTGGGAACATTCCTGGGATACTAGAAAGGAATTTGATCACCATTCGAGTAAAAAAAAGAAGTGACTAGAGTTTAGGCTTATTTTAAATGTATTTCATTATTTTTCCCATGATGCAATTTGGGGAGGATTTTTTATTTTTCTTTTTGATGGGGGTGGTGGTAGTGGTAAGGGTGTTCTTTTCCCCACTGTCCCAATAATCTTCTACTGTGAATGTCTTTTGATCTACAATACCTGTGTTCAAATTTTGGCTCTGCCAGTCACATGCTATGTGATCTTGGGCAACTGACTTGACCTTTCTGAGTTTTAGCTTCCTGAAATAGAAAGCAGGGGTGGGAGGGGGATGATGATAGAACTTAAGTCTAGATTTATTAGGAGGAGGAGGCTTTAATGAATTAATGCACATAAAGCTTTTAAAAGAGTGATGTGCTAGATACAATTGTTGTCATTTTGCCTAAGCACCATCAATCACTAAATTTGACACTGGGGCCAAAACAGATATTTTTCATAAGTGACTCTGTCTGATAAAAGAGTCCAGTCTGGAGGCTAGAAAATGAACTGGTTGAACTCTCAAGGTTTTCCTTACAAATAATAGGATCCTGTGAAAATTCTGATTTCAATCTTCATTACTTTCACAAGTAGTTATTGAACTATTCTTGAACTATTCTTTACAAATTCTTTGTAAAGCATACTGTACTAGTTTTCCATATGCATTTTAGGACAATGTGAGTATGTTGGTTAATGTTTTTGAAATCTTAAAATGAAAGCCTCTAAATGTCTTTTCAAGCACACACCTCCATGTACCTCTTCTGCTTTGAGCTCCAGTTATGAAATTGAAGCTGGGATTAAACTGTAAAATGTCAGTGAATGGTTTGGAGTCTTCTGGAATAAATTCTTGCACTGTAAGCACTTCATTACTTGTCTCTAAATTATTAAGAAAAAAAATAGTGGGAGGGAGCTGGCTCAGATCACCTAGGCAAAGCGATTTTCCATGAGCACTGCTATCCCAGTGCACAACAGGAAACTTATTGAAAACCTAGCGGGTTGGAGAAAAACAGTAGCTAGCTCAACAAAGAGTGTCAAGAGAAAATAGGGAAAGAATGAAGAGGGCACAAAATTACCCCAAAGTGCCCTGAGAGCTGAACATAGCTTTCTGTAAGGAAAACTTTCCATAAAGTCATGCCTGGGAGTGTCTATAACTCTTTAGTGGGTGGGGAAGTTCATGTATACACACACATAAAAACACATACGCCCACATGCACAGACACATCTGGCCCTTGAATTGCAGATAACCTAGCATGACACTAACCTTGGCATAGCTACAGAAGTAATATTTTTACCGGGATGAACTGTGTTGAACAATTTCTCCAATGCATTAGTCATGCTTTAACTTTAGATATGCAGGTTTTCTTTCTTTTTAATTCATTTTAATGCATACTTTCTGACTTGGTCTAAGAAAGAGTATTATCATTTCTGAACACCATAGTTATTCATGCAGTCATACAAAAGCAATCAAATATCACCTGTATCAAGGGACTATAGTAGAAAAGGTGAACCTATCTCTTTCATGAGTACCATTAAATCACCAGAATTGGGAAATCACAGAATTACCTGTAGAAACGGGAATATAGTGCAATGGTGAAGTCAGCATATTGTTTTTCATAAACAACAAGTCGCTGTTCTGCCTGCCAAATCTATGATTTACTGAATAAAATAGGAATTAAAGTACATCTGATATTGTTATTTTATCCTTACTTTCATTAGAATTCCTTTTGAAGACCTGTAAGTAATTTTGCATTTACCCATATAATTTCAATAGATAATGAAATAATGATGACTTTTGGGGGTGAGGCTACTATGCCAGCCATTATATTTAGTGATTTAACAACAATATTAAACAGTAGTTCTCAAAGTTGGTGCCCCTGGATGCGTCAACACCACCTGAGAACTTGTTAGAAATTCAAATTCTCAGGCCTCATTTCAGATCTGCTGAATCAGAAACTGTGGATGGGACCTAGTAATCTGCATTTTAATAAGTCTTCTAGGCAATTCTAATGCATGCTAAAGTTTGAAAACTAGTAGGTTAGAGTAACTAATTATTCTGAATAATCGATAACTAATGACTTTAACTACTGAAGTAGGCGAGGTTAGTCTGCTTCAACAGATTTAACAAGTATATATCACCTTATTTAAATCTTGCCCAAATGAATGGCAAAGGATCATGACACCCATTTTATAGCTGAGAATACTGAGACTTAAAGAGATTAAATTCACAAAGCTGGATTCCATTCCAAGGTAACCTGCCTTCAAAGCCTATCTCCTTTCCCACTAGTCTGTGAGACCAACTGTAGCCCTTCTCTGCAGACAAGTTTCATTTTAAAATGGTCTACAAAGATTCTTAGATTTGGAGGTGATCAAGATCAGAACTGGATACACCATTTGCCTTCAATCTCAAGAATCTGTTTCTTTCATATTTGCTATATGAACTCAGCAAATCACTTAAGAATTTTACTTTTCTCATTTGAAACAGGATAATGGTGCATTTCATTATGTGTCTGGTGAGAATAAAGGAAATGGTTTCAGGGGACTTGGAGCTCCACAGAAAGGACTGTCATTCAGATGTACTTTACTAAATGCATAACCACCTGAAAAGTGAGGTGAAAATATGATTTTCTCAGTGAGGCTTACTTTAAATATACCAGGGAAATCTCAATGTAAAATATTACAATCCCTAATTGAAGTAAAAATAACATTTTTGTGATGCAAACCATATCCTGAATTCAGTATGTTTTGTCAAGGAACAATAGGAGAACCCTCTGGAAAACCTGCTTCACAGAACACTGCTTCGATGGGAAAAGAAAACGGATTAAGGATTATGTATTTCAGAGGCACAATAACAAACCTATTACTATTATTTTTGGTCCAGGAATTTCAATGCTATAGGTCTTTTACAGCTGTAAGTATATAGCTGTAACACCTTAGCATCGCTGACTGTATCCAATGCTTGATTACAGTGAGTTTTTTCCTACAAATAACAGTCTTTATTTTCCAAACATAGCCAGAGCTATTATTAATACAGGCTCTTTCTTACAAACTTTCAATCAACTTTTTAACCCTTTGTTACACACAATAAAGCACAATGCTCTTCAAACTAGATGCTAAGCTGTGTATATTTAAAATGTCTTTTTCTACTTCCGTGTTAGTTTCCCAAAGAGAATCACTTTAAACAGTTATGTTACTTTTTTTCAATCAATTGGATTAAAATCAATTAGGTAGGTGAAACCTTGTATTGCAGATAAAAAAAAAAAGACCTAAATACGTTTATGGTTAGAATCTGCATTATTAAGTGCTATACACCTGTGTTTTAAGGCTATGGTTGTATATAGGGATACTTTGAATTTTTTAAAGTATACAAGGTAAATATTGGGACTCAGATTTCCTGAGGTTCTCTGACTGAAGCCGCTTAGCTGTTGTTTTTTGTTTTCATTTGCAACTTAGCCCTTAGTGAGCTCAGAGAAATGGTGCTTTCAGAGGCACAGGGGAGAGAAATACTGGAGAAAGGAAGCTGCCCACCCAGAGGCCCATGGAGGCTAGGGAGCTCAATGTGTGATGTGGGCTGAGTGAAAATAATGGAGTGTGGTGGGGACTGTGGCCAAGCCAAGAGGGCTCGTAGGGAATTTTGCATCTCAGCTCCAACTGATTTTTGCCATGTGGCATGCCTGCCAAGTGTTGCCAGATTTTTTTTTTAAAGAAGAGCTAAAAATGTGAATTTCTTTGTGATGTCTCCTAATTTTCAAATGTCAATTAAAAGGCTTTTATAACAATAGGATCTCTAAAATACAAACCAAGCAAAGTTCATCTGTGGGCTGAGTTTGTGTAATGTCCAGCCAATTTGTACCCTCTGAGGAGTAGAGATGGTGTGTGTGTGTGTGTGGTGTGTGTATGTGAAGGAGAGAGAGAGAGAGAGCAGGAGAGAGCAAGAGCAAGCTAGGGTAGTGATAGTGACCAGGTTATATTTACCAAATAGGTTAAATATGTTTGTTAATAGCTTTAATGACTGGAAGCAAATATGACATGGCCTTGAGTGTCACTGTGATTTTAGGAGTGGGTATCTAAATTCCAACTCACCACTCTTGTGATATATTCCCATGGAGTCCCAAAAGAGGTGGGTTGGGCCATTCTTCATTGTTTTGGCTGACTAATCGGGGTCATATCAGTTGCCAGCATTTAACCACAAATGAAGCCCCAAAAGCTTAGCCAAAGTCTAAGTACATTTAAACTGGTTTCAAGTTACACTGATAATGTTAGCAACTGTAGGTGCAACCACTACTTTGTATTTATGATTGAACTGTCCAGCAGACATCATTACTTTATCATGAGAAGTGAAAGTGGGGACAAAATACCCATTTAATTTTCACTCTGCTGGGGAGACCTACATAACTGAGTCATGGCCATGTTCTACTCCTTGTGGTTGATGTGGTTCCATATGCTCATAAAAATAAAAACCATTTCGACAGTCTCTTCAACAGATGGTGCTGGCAAAACTGGACAGCTACATGTAGGAGAATGAAACTGGACCATTGTCTAACCCCATATACAAAGGTAAACTCAAAATGGATCAAAGACCTGAATGTAAGTCATGAAACCATTAAACTCTTGGAAAAAAACATAGGCAAAAACTTCTTAGACATAAACATGAGTGATCTCTTCTTGAACATATCTCTCCGGGCAAGGAAAACAACAGCAAAAATGAGCAAGTGGGACTACATTAAGCTGAAAAGCTTCTGTACAGCGAAAGACACCATCAATAGAACAAAAAGGAACCCTACAATATGGGAGAATATATTTGAAAATGACAGATCCGATAAAGGCTTGACGTCCAGAATATATAAAGAGCTCACATGCCTCAACAAACAAAAAACAAATAACCCAATTAAAAAATGGGCAGAGGAACTGAACAGACAGTTCTCCAAAAAGAAATACAGATGGCCAAGAGACACATGAAAAGATGCTCCACATCACTAATTATCAGAGAAATGCAAATTAAAACTACAATGAGGTATCACCTCACACCAGTAAGGATAGCTGCCATCCAAAAGACAAACAACAACAAATGTTGGCGAGGCTATGGAGAAAGGGGAACCCTCCTACACTGCTGGTGGGAATGTAAATTAGTTCAACCATTGTGGAAAGCAGTATGAAGGTGCATCAAAATGCTCAAAACAGACCTACCATTTGACCCAGGAATTCCACTCCTAGGAATTTACCCTAAGAACGCAGCAATCAAGTTTGAGAAAGACAGATGCACTCCTATGTTTATCGCAGCACTATTTACAATAGCCAAGAATTGGAAGCAACCTAAATGTCCATCGGTAGATGAATGGATAAAGAAGATGTGGTACATATACACAATGGAATACTACTCAGCCATAAGAAGTGGAAAAATCCAACCATTTGCAGCAACATGGATGCAGCTGGAGAGTATTATGCTCAGTGAAATAAGCCAAGTGGAGAAAGAGAAATACCAAATGATTTCACTCATCTGAGGAGTATAGGAACAAAGGAAAAACTGAAGGAACAAAACAGCAGCAGAATTACAGAACCCAAAAATGGACTAACAGGTACCAAAGGGAAAGGAACTGGGGAGGATGGGTGGGCAGGGAGGGATAAGGGGGGGAAGAAGAAGGGGGGTATTAAGATTAGCATGCATGGGGGGAGGGAGAAAGGGGAGGGTGGGCTGCACAACACAGAGAGGACAAGTAGTGACTCTACAACATTTTGCTAAGCTGAGGGACAGTAACCATAATGTGGTTGTTAGGGGGGACCTGATATAGGGGAGAGCATAGTAAACATAGTATTCTTCATGTAAGTGTAGATTAAAAATTAAAAAAAAAAAAGAAGAAAGAAAGAAAGAAAAGGGGGATTACTCCTTAACAGGATAAAACTATTGGTAAATCAAAGATCAACGCATGCTTTAAATATCCTTAATGTTGATCACTTAAAGGGTGTCAGATGATCAGCTATGGAGGTACTCTTTTCTGATAATATTCCTTTCTCTTAATTAAAAAAAAAAAAAAAAAAAGCAGTTACTGTGTGCTGACCTCCAATGAGTTCTGCACAGTGGTATAGAGGGCATGTGAAAGTGTGGGCAAAGGGTCTGTTTGTTTCTATGCAGAAGATCAAGGCCTAGCTTGGATACCCAGAAAATGAACTAAGATACGATATGAGGAGGAGCTTCCGGCATCAGCACTCTCTGGAGGACTTGTGCCGGGGGATGATCATCAAAAAGCCTCCACAGGGATCCGGACGATGCTGCGGTTGTGGCTGCATCCAGCCCACCATCTCCTGGACTTGCCATAGGAATGAGGAGGGAGATGTCTAGGCTGGCATGTGCATACAGTGAGACAACGAATTTGACCGGATCTGTACTGTTGGAACTCAACCAGGAGTTGGGAGGGGTGCAAGTTGTAGCACTCCAAAATCTCATGACTATAGACTATCTATGGTTAAAAGAACATATGGGATGTGAACAGATCCCAGAAATGGGCTGCTTTAATTTGTCTAATGGTTCAAGTACAGTTGGACAATATCCATCATATCATAGATAAATTTTCACAAATGCCTAGGGTGCCTAAATGGTTTTCTTGTCTTCACTGGAGATGGATGGTAATTATAGATTTGCTTTGTTTATGTCACCGTATTCCTATTATGTTAATATGTGTGTGCAAATTAGTTAGTAGTTTAAAACCTATACATACTTAAGGTACTATACAAGAAGATATGTCAAAGAAATAATCAATCCTCCCATGTTTCCTTCATATGCTACATCTATAGCTTTTCTTCTTCCTTCCTAATTACAACCCTTAAATAGAATTCGTGCCTCATATCGAATTTACCGAGTATCATAATTCCTCCAGGGGTAAAGATACCTCGAGACAAGTGCTGGGCATAGAAGCCACAAGGCATAAATCTGCCAAGAAGTAAAAAGCTAACCTTTGCAAACAATATGGCTTCTCTCTCACTTACCAACTTTACATTTCCCTGTATGGCCCCGGAAGATGACTGGTTAGCCAGAGACGGGTAAGATTCCTCAAGGGAGGAACAACCTAAGACAGGCACAGTCGCAGGGGGGCCATCAGGTGAGAATTTGGGGATCAACAGAGGTTAGGCTCAGAACCTCACCCCCCCTGCTTTGAGAGAAATCTTCTGCATCCGTGGATGTCTTGCTGCCCTTGTCTAGCCTGGATTAATACTTGGGCCATAGGCACACACCTGATCATCTGATCATCTACATTTGCCTTCTTACAGCACTAAACTATGTTTTCTACCTTTATCTTGCATCTACCTACCACTTCAGCATTTTATTAAAAATAAAAATAATAATAATAATAGGAGAAATGTGGGATCAACATATAAATCAAGTACAAAAATCAAACGAATATTCATATTTGACCTGATTGTTTATAGGTCATATTGCATGATCAAAACCGAAAGTTTCTGTGATGAATGCCCTTGTACTGTTCACCATGTAAGAATTTATTCACTATGTAAGAATTCGTTCACCATGTAAGAACTTGTTCGTTATGCTTCAGAAGATTGGAGACTGACGAGAATTAGGCTTGAGATGGATTAATGATTGTACATTGAGCGTTGACACCCCTATACTGAATTTTATTGTTGTTAACAACCATTTGATCAATAAATATGAGAGATGCCCTCTAAAAAAAAAAAAAAAAATTCTTTCACCTTAGAGAAAACTTTGCAAATGGTCAACTCAAGCCACAGACCCTGCTAACAATCCTGGGAAAAGCAGTTAATAAGGGGAGCCTTGGCATCTAGCTGGTGACAGAGTGACAGAGTACCACCCTAGAGGGGCTCCTGTTAGAGAGCTCTAGACCAGTGTGAATGGGCCAGACAGATGGTATCTGGTTGAGGAGCCCTGTGTGTTAATTGGTTATTATTTGTAATTAGCATTATCTTTACTTAAGCTGTCAAATGCATTTTTAAATCTTCGTTCTTTGCAGTTAGTCACCAACATAGGCTAGAGATTCCCTGACCTTTTGGAAATTGCAGTAACTTCAATAGCTCTCCCCATTCTCCATCCTCAAGCTTAATCAAAAACCTACTCAATTAAATGTGGGATTCACATATAAATCAAGTATAAAAATCAAACAAATAATCATATTTGACCTGATTGTTTATAGTTCATGATGCGTGATCAAAACTGAAAGTTTCTGTGATGACTGCCCTTGCACTGTTCACCATGTAAGAACTTATTCACTATGTAAGAACTTGTTCACCATGCAAGAACTTGTTTGTTATGCTTCAGAAGATTGGAGACTGTTGAGAATTAGGCTTGGGGTTGATTAATGATTCTGCATTGAGTCCCCTATACAGAATTTTATTGTTGTTAACAACCATATGATCAATAAATATGAGAGATGCCCTCTCAAAAAAAAAAAAACTACTCAAAAAAATAAATAAATAAAATAAAAAATAAAAAATAAAAACCATTTCACGTCATCTCTCCTTGATTGTCTTGTAAATGTAAATCAAAGAAGGGAAAAAAAGCTTAATGCAAACACAAATACCCACCAGATAGGCTAAGAAATAATGGACTGGGATTATTCCTTAACATATTTAAGTCCAGTGCTTTGCATAACAGCTACACATCTCCTTAGGCAATAGATGGATTCCTGAAAAGTTACTTGTAAATCAATTTTGCAAAACGAAATCACATTTTAAAAGCATTAGATGAGTTTACTATTTGAAGAAAAGCTAGCATGAATCTTTTTGGAAGGCAAGAAATATATTTTTTAAATGAAATCTCAGTTCTAATATATTTTGGCTCCATGTTCATGAGCCACTGAGTAAATTTGTTTCAACCGGCAATCCTCATCTTGGGTATTTCTCCAGTACAAAGCAAGACCTCAAAAACCTCTGCAAGGAATGGGTTTGGAGTATTGCTTTTAGACCCAGCTTTGATTTACATATCCACAAGGACTAGAATCAAATACAGAAATGCTTAATATGTTTGAAAATCAAATGAATTTACAGGCAGGGGAGAGGCTATCTCTGAATCAAGGTTCTTGGTGTTGCTCACATAAGGCAGAGTTCAGTGGGTTCTAATAAAATGGTCTTAAGTCCCTGTTTCACACTATGTAGAAGTTTAGACCAAGAGATCATGCTCACTACCTGGGTTCCTGCTCCCTCATAGTTAATTCTATACCATAATAAACAGGTGTGAAACTCAGCCCATTGCTTGATCTCTAAAAAATCACACATGCAAACAAAGCATGCATGGTATAGAAGACAGGAGGGTGGGGTGTAGGCAAGGGAAGTGTTTGCCTAGCAGCAGCAAACAAAGAATTTCAAACTGAACATTAGCCATCATCATGCTCAAAATGCCTGACAACTCCACCAGGGGATTTTTTCAATGTAGCCTGGAGCCATCTTAGTAACTGTATTTATTCTTTCCTCTGTTTCTTCTCTTTATCCCCTCTCTTAGAGAAGAAAAAAAAAACCCAGGTCTGTGGAGGAGTTAAGCGCTCTCCTTTGTAGCCTGAACACCTGCCGTGTCCTCAGGTCTCACCTTTTAATCCAAGCAGTTCATCAAGGTATTTTCCAAAACAAAGACAATTTCCTCTTTGGAAATTTTCAAATAAAACTTTCACCTCCATGTCAAAAGAAACAACAGTATCCACCCCCTCTCAATTTAACAAGTAGGATTAATAAAACCTTAGAAGTTTTGATTAGATCAGAGGGAAATCTCCCTGAACATAAAAGTATAGGAAGAATGGTCCCCAAAGGGCTGGAGGGAGAGCTGGAATGAAGTCCTCTGGTCTTTTCTTGCTCCTTCTGAGGACGCCTGCCTCTTGTATTATATTCTCTATTGAGACTTCCTCCCTTTTCTCAGTAAACAGGTCATTTCTGTTTCTTTACACACGTAGCTGCTCCACAGCTTCCAAATTCACATAAGCTGCAGACATCATCTCAGGGTTTCCTGCATCCTCAGTTCCCTTCCAAATTCCCTGGTGAGAGAATCTGACTGACAGCCTTGGACCCCATGCCCTTCAGCCATGGGGGATGGGGCACAAGAAAGGGAGTGACTGTGCAAAAAGAAAAGCTGTGTGCACCTACTTTGAAGGGTAGAGAAGGGACAGTTTTTTGATAAAAGGAAGAGCTGGGTTCCTTCTCAAAACAGGAGTCAATTGCAGGTTAAAATTCTAAATACTTATATTGTATTTGGTCTGCAGCTAGTATTAAAGTATTCGTTGCTACAAGATACCCAGTACAGTCCAGAGCATGGTGCATGATGATGGATCCTGAATGTCAGAGAAGGCAAAATGAGAGAAAAAGAACCCTGATTCTTACTAGTGGGCCATGTGAAGGTCGTGTCATTAGAGGAAACAAATTGGAAGTCCAAACGGTAATATGATTTAGGGCAAAAGGAGCTTGGATGCAGACATGAATTAACTGAATCTTAACAGTGAGAAACAGAGGGAATGATGTCTCGTCTGTGTACCTAAGTGTCCTAGGGGATGACGGCTTGTCATGGAATAGTACAGTGTCAGAGGCATGACACGTTGTGGGGAGGGGCCTGGTGGAGGCAGAAGGCTTGAGGAAGCTTTGTGATGACATTTAACCTTTTTCTATCACCTCTTGTATAACCAAAGGAGGAGATAAGCATTGATTGGGGATGAGAAAACATTACTTAACAGTGTAACAAAATAGCCAGAAGTTAATGGCATTTCACCTCTTTAAAAATGGGAGAAATTCTCTTTTGGATTAATGGAAGCCAGAAGAAGCTAAGACAGCTACATGAACTTACACACAGGCTCTGGCCCACCATCTCTTAGTTGACATTAAATCTGTCTTTTCACAAACAGAGTCACCTATCTTGAACAACAAATTTTGGGGACAAAAATTCATAAATTTCTCCTAGAGCTCTCCCTTTGTTGAATATGTTCTTTTAGTAATATTTAAAAGTTCCTTACAAGCCACATTTAATTTTTATGGCAAATGGACTGGTGAGCCCTAGGAAAATAACGTAGTCCTCATTTTACTCCACCGGGGATTCTGCCTGGTGTATCTGAACTTGAATGTTGTCTGGGCTCAGGTCACATGAAGACATTATCATCACCTAATTGTTCAAAGCAACCGGCCCTAGAACCTGGAGTGTGAACAATTGCTGAGTGACAAATGCCGTAAGCACTGGCCTGGCTTGCCTAATTATACAGCTGTCATGGTGTGCTGGGCAATTTTTCTTTCCAGCGTCTCCTCCCCTCTGCCCAGCTTCAAACCACATAGTAAAGAGAAGAATCCACAGAGCTCTGCATTAGAGCTTTTAGAGCAACCACAATGCGATCAAAGTGTCAGGCTGCAGGAGAGGCAGAAGCCGTTTCTGGAGTGCGGTTGACCCATATGTTGCCTTTGGTTTGTCACAGGGGTCAGCAAGGGTGCTGTTCAGCGGGCCACATGTGAAGATGGTGGTGACTCAAGCTCCCTTGCTCACTTGTTCTGATGTCTCAGTTCCTACTTCTGTCCTCTAGCTCTTTAAATGGGCCAAAGGGAGATTGTGAATCGTGGAGGTCCATCACAGAGCTACTGTGGGGGTGCTCAGATGTGAAGCTCAAGCCCTGAGCTGTCTGGGGGTTGTTGGGGTCAGTGAAGAACGAGATACTTTGATAAGAGTGCAAGGAAGAGTAAATCAAGGGAAGGAGAATAACTTATTTAGAGATAAATTTAACCTGTGTTGTGAAAGTGGATCGTTTGCTGTCATTGGAAACCAGCGTAAATACCTGAGGGGGCTCAAACCATAATCACAGTAAGAAAAGTCCCTACCACTATGTGCAGCATAAAGAGGCCATTGCAGGTAACTTATGCTACAAGGTTACCATTTTTATAGACTCTAGCCAGAAATGACCAGTGGGAAGTAAGCTGACTTTACATTTCTTACACCTTCTCCTTTTCATTGAACTATGTAATATATTGGTTCATGGCTGGCTGTTGGCACTCATCTCAGAAATTTGTTGGAAGAAGATAAGCCTGGTGATAATATTGGCCTTCTGACCATGGTTTTAAAGTGCTCCACAGATGGCCCGATTTTAAGATCCAGGACAGCAATAATTATTCATACATATAAATATATATATAATTTCCATTTACTTGACTATTCATTTAATATAAATTTGCAAGGCTTCTACTTGTACTAGGATTTTTGCTCAAGCCTGGGAGATATTAAGTTGTAAGAAATTACTCTAATATTGAGAATTGGGTTTGACAGAAATTATGTAATACAGCAATTTACATGTATATTAACCAAACTACAATTACTTATGCAGATGTTACACTTATTTAGGGGTCGCCATTTTGTTCCTGCATTAATATATCCAAACACAATTACAAAGGGACCCAGAGAATGGAAGTTTAGTTTTCTTGTGAAACAACAGATTTCCCATCCCTTCTCTTTTCTGCTTCTCTCTCTATTATCTGGTTTTGTTCTGTAGTTTTTAATCCCATGGTAGATCAAAGCCTGTGAATCTCAGAGTCATATACTCTTTTCTTTAACTTTTTATAAAATAAGTTTACCATCCTTAGAACCACTCTTTTTCATATCATCTCTAAGGAATTTTGATGAATCCAGTGTTCTCAGATTCCCTCGTAGCTCAGTGAAGCCAAATAGCTAAGATCAGATCAGTGAGATGTAAGGAGAAGTGAGTGCTGCCTTAGAAAATATACTTTAGAGGGAATGTTCACACAGTTCCTTGATCCCTCCTCCATTCTTCTGCTTGGAACACAGATTTGATGTGTTGAGTCCTAGCATCCAGTTGGGATCATGAGTAGGAACTCTACTTCCTAGGGATGGCAGAGCAATGAGATGAAAGGAACCATCAAATCAGCTTAGAATGCCTACCTCCTGGCTTCTTCATGTGAGGGAGGAATGAACTTTTATCTTTTTAAAGTAACCTTGCTTTGGGTTTTCTGTAACATGCAACTGAACCTAATTCTAACAGGTACTTACTGCCTCCTAATTTATGTTGACATTAATATTTAGATATCCCTCTGTGGAAAAGACATAGAAAATTTTAAAATTCATGAAAAAAGGTGTTCTTCAGCACTGACAGCTGGGAGATGGAACTACTCAAATGCCAAAAACCGTAAGAAATTCTTACTGGATTCAATGGAGGTCAAAACAAAAGACCTCCCACCTCTCTGCTACCCACCCACCCCTGGGGTGGAATACTATCTGCATGGGAATTTTGTGCTTTGTGAGAAGCAAGAGGAAGAAGTATCATACCTTATGAGCAACTTTTGAACTTGGAGAGACCAGAGTGGAGACAGAGGAGGGTGTAGGATGATAGAGAAAGCAGCATTTGGAGTCCCTTTCCCACCCACTGTCAGCAGAACTGAGGTGAGAGTTTCGGGTGACTGGATGAACTGAGCAGAGAAGTCTGCAGAAGCACTGGTGACAGCAGCTCTGGAAAAGTGATTTCCTGAGGCTGAAATGATCATCATTATTGCAGCAGGGAGTGGTCTGGAGAAATCTGACCTGTAGGCCCATCAACATGCCAGCTTCTGCAGTAGCAGTAGTTATAGAGGAGCAGACCCCTGGGAAAGCATACTTCTCCGATGTACTGGGGAGATGCTGGGGAGACTTGGGCCTGGGAACTTCAGGGTGTTGGAAGCAGAGAGGCAATGGTAAAGAAACTCTCCTTGAACAGTTAGGGAGATTATTCCTACTCCTGGAAGGAAGCCACCCTGCTGCTGGTCTAACCAGGGAAGAGCAGCTCTACTAGGAATGTATGTAGAAGAAATTTCTGTGTTGAGACCCCATCGCCCCTCCGCACCATCGTTTCCAGACCTGTCTCTCTTCCTATGTCTTTCAGGCTCATCACTTTGAAATCTGAAAGGTGTCCTCTAACAGCAAGCTTTTGAAGAATCTCCCACCCTATTCCTGAGGGAAATACCAGTCCTGAATTACCATTTCAATTTGAGAAAAATAGAAAAAGAAATAGAGCCTGTGAATAGTTTTCAGAATCGTAAAGAAAAGAGCATATAGTGTAAATAATCTGAAAGAACATATTTTCAGTCTGTTCCTTCATTTTCCCATATTGTAAATTGAAATTTATATTTTTATCAAAATAATGTATTTAGTAATACTTTAAAAAGTCAGCTGAAAGACTTAGAATGTGAATCTCCTTTCCTCATTACCAGTTCTCATTCCTCTAAGGCTATCCTTTAGTAGCTACTTCTGAATGTAGCTGATAAATTCTGTTGTTAATTTGTTAGGTGTAGATATTATTGCCTATTATAGGAAATAGGTTCTTTCCCCCACATCTCTCATGTAATCAAATCAACACTTTATTAATTGGTATTTGCATTATAATGATTATGTAAATAAATAATGTTCACAGTTGAGCTACTTCTGTATCCTTTGTATTTCCTTTCTTGTATAACTTTTTGTTTTGACTAGAGTTAATATTGCCTCCTCTCTATTTGTTTGCTTGGTTTCTGTGTACTTATTACTATTTCACTGCTAAATTCTCCAAATTAAAAGTAAGTCTTATTACAGCCAAGCCATTTTGGTATAGAGCTCCTGCGTACTCCACTCTCCTGTCTCCATCTAGGCTTCGGCCTGACTGTCGTCTTAAGAGCTCCCTTCACCATTTTTCTAATTTCCCCTGGTCTCTATCTATGTGGGCCCTGCAGTTTCCTGATTTCCATGTTTCCGTCTAATGGCTTATTCCCTTGTTTTGGTGGAACACATCCACAAGTGGCTTCTGCAAAAGGAGTATGTGAAGAACATTTTTTGAGACTTTGACAGCCTGGAACTATCCTTATTTGGCTTTGACATTTGACTTATACTTTGACTGGAATTAAGGTTCTGACTTAGAAATAATTTGGAATTATTTGGGAGACCTTGGCTTACTTGGAAGAATTTGGAAGACCTTGGTCTTTCTATCATTTAGCTTCTGATGTTCTGATGTTGCTAAGTCCAGTGCCATCCTTATGCCCCCTCCCTCTGCAGTCACCTGTTATTTCTCCTGGGAGACCTGTAGTTCTTGTCTTCATCCCTACCATTCTGAAATTTCACAAAGATATTCCTTCTTGTGGATCTGTTCATTATGCTGGGCACATTTTTTATTTTCCTTCTTCTTGAATTCCGATTAGCTTGATGTTGGTCTTCTGGGACCCCTTCTCTGGTTTTAATATTTTTTTCTTCTATTTTTCATCTTCTCTTGTGTGTTTGCTTTACTTTCTGGAGGTTTTCTTAGTTATCTTCCCTTCTTTTTTAACATTTTTATTTAATTGCCCTCTGAAAATACCTTTTTAAAAATGCCAGCATGTTATTATTTCATGAAACAAAAAACTTCTCTGATTACTTTGAGACTATTAATATTATTAAAAAAAATTTTTATACATTTTTCAGCTTGCTACATTGTCTTTGTTTCTTCCAAGTGCATTTTATTTGTTTATTTTGGCCTGACTTTCCTGTTAGAGGCTTTTCTCAAATGTGTGGTGAACTTGGGCCATATGTTCATATTAAAAATGAAGACTATAATTTCTAAGTGCAGAGGCAGGGCCTGTCAGCTGGTTACCTCTGAATGTTGTTATACAAAGGACATTTTTGGGGAACCATTTCTAAAGAGGAAGCCTCCAGTCTCTTGCCTGTGTATTGGGGGAAGATGTCTCATAGTTGAATGTGTTGAGTTTGCCTGGATCCCCAGTATCGTTTTCAGATTGATGTCTCACCTTCACACTTGGCTATATCTGAGGAACCTGACTTGGATTCTCACTGATTTTGTCTTCCCAGGGATATAATCTCCCCAGTAGGGCCCTCTAGGATAGAATAAAGTTATTGGCTGGATAAATGGAGTGTCAGAAGAAAGCCTTGCAAAGATTTTCAACCATTTCTCCAGTTTTTAGCCTTACCTTGCAATTACATTTTTAGAAGCACCTGGAATAATTAGTTTGTCAGACTTTCTAGGGTTGTGTGGTACAAATTATCTTGCTGGTTCATTTTGTTCTTTTCCTTTAGTCCTAGGTTTTAGCTTTTTGAATACATGCATGCACGAGCACACACATACACAACTAGGATCCTATTATTCCTATAGAAAAACATTTAAAAATTATTGACGAAAACAGAATTATCTTTTATAAACTATTTTGTGGTTTTGCCAATATTGGAAAACATGGTAAAGCCTGTAAGATTTGATAAACATATTTGAAATTGGAACAGATTTGAAAGGCAAGCAGAAAAATAACTATTTTAAAGTAAACATTTAAGAGCAGAGTTAAAAAAATACAGTAGGAGTAGAATTAACACCATAGTAAATCAAATCAAGAGTATAGAATATAAATTTGATAAAAATCTCCCAAAAGGCAGACATAATGACAAATAAGGACAATCAGAGATGAGGTAAGTGACTGGGAGAATATATTACTGAGACCCTGCTTATAGAGAATGAGTGTTACTGACGGGGATGTCAGAATAAACAGAAGGGAAGCAGCATTTGAAAATTAAAGAACACTTGGCTAGGCTCGTGAATAAAGTTCTGGATTTGTTAACTTGAAGGAACTCAACAAAGCCCAGAAAGCGTGAGTGAAAAATAACTCAATAAATAGATTTACTCTGATAAAAGTCTTAAACTTCAGGAGGAAAAAAAAAAGCAGTCTGACAGGGAAGCAGACAACAGTCTGCAAAACAACAACAAAACAAGCCACCTTGCCGCAGATTTTTCCTCTGTAACAGGAAGCACCAGAAGACTATGAAGTCTTTTCCCAAGAGTTTTAAAGGGGAGAAAAAATTGTAATTCACTTCTATACTATGAATTTCTATAATACACACATACACACTCAAGAATAGGGAAATAATAGAGAAAGAGGAGCACTGTTATCATAAAAATATAAATCTTAATAATAAATTAAGGAAATGATAAAATGTGAATAATTCTACAGCATATATACATATTTTAAAGTGAGATTTGAAATTATCTGAAAGCAAAAAGCTAGACCTCAAATCCTGACTATATTACAAAAACTCATAGGAACAAGTAAAAGTTGTCTTTTTCTCATCTAACTAATCTGTTTCTACCTAAAGTTAATAATTGGAGGAAAATAAATTTTTATATGCACTTAAAAAAATGTAACAAGTGGGAGGTTGATTTCTTATAAATTATAAACTATAAAATTATTAATTTCTTATAAATAATAAACAAGGGGAGGGAGGGAGAAATATAAATTGAATTGAATAAAATAGAAAAAAAAGTAAAACATCAAGAAGGATTGTAAAAGTGGAAAGCATCCAAAGTGGTAAGAGAAAACTGTAGGGAAATGTGAACTTTAGTGGAAAATGATGTCTTTTCTCCAGAAGCATATCCTTCCAGGTTTTCTAATTCTAGCCTCATTTTTTTAAGTTATTTTACAACTGTAAGTTGTAGCTGTTAGCAGTGCAAATTAATTCCTATTTATAAACATGCAAATTCTGTTCTGACCCCATCAGTTGAACTACCTCCCTACCGCCCACCTCTCACCGCCCAAAAACAGTTTGCCTCTGGTTTTTGACCATTTGACCATTCAAGTCAATATTCCAGATCCTCTTTTGAACTGGTCATGACATCTGTCTAGTTCCCTTATGAGTTAAATAACATCTTTAACATGTGTTCATTTCTATATTTGTATGAGAGTCATTATTGAACTTCTCTGGAATTTTTCTTTTAGCAAAACTGATCAGTTTTGGTTAGTGTAATGAGTTAAATCCTGAGCAGAAGAAAAAAACCAAAGAGATCAGATAGAATTAAAGCAGTATAATAGTTTCTACTGTATTATAAGAGCTCAAAAAAAAAATGTTTGGGCAACAATATCTTGGGCAAATTCAGAGATATTAATATATGACTGAGTAGAATTTATGTCAAGTAAAATAAATTGGACAAAGAAAGTCACTGTAAGTATTTGAAATTTCAATCTGCAATGGACTTATAATAGATTCTAAATACATCATTAAAATAAATAATGCATAAAATATCAGAAAACAAGGAAAAATTGTCAGGTCCAGAGTAGTAAGAATCTCTATCAGGTCTCTCCTTTCTGCTTGACACATGGGGCAGGCAAAGTAAATAAATAAGTAACTAATTAAACAAACAAATAAATATTCAAGTAATATAATTGACAATATTAATTTATTGGTTCTACATTGAACTTTGCACCTTATAACTGGGTAGATGACATAACTATTAACATTTTCCTCTTGCAGAATAGGTTTGTAGTCTCAGAAAGTTTAATGTGGCCAGAACAGACCATTAATTTCATTAAAAAAGAGAAGAAAAATATACTCAGCAGACATCCTCATCATATCCTTGAATCTTACTTTGTCCTTGGGCTTTTACTTTTAACACACAAAGCTGGACCTCCAGTGAAGCCTGCTTAAATGATTGCTACACTGATAAATAAATACAATAGACTCTGAAAAAAAGAAAACAGACAAATTCCTAGATAATTCAATAAAAATAAAAATTGAAATAATCTAATTCAAGAACAGGTTATTGTATTGAATTTTATATTTATTTAATCAACTCCTTTCCACCATTAAGAAAAATATTGTAGAGTGATACTTAATAACAGAAAACATTCACAGTAGGTTATTAAGAGGGAAAAAATGACAGCAGACAAAATGCAGAGAATAATTTTATATTTATACAGAGTGTAAATATTTGTATAACATATATGAAAAATATGTACCAAAGTATTTAAAATCTATTTTTTTCTGAGTAGAGATTAGAGATTAGAAATTTTTTTCTTTATGCCCAGCTAACTTTAGATTGTAAAGATGTATGATGGAAAAGTTTAAAATTTTGATATCTTCCTTAGGAATGTCTTCTGTCTTCTCCCTGCCCCACTCCCCTTTCCCCAGGTGGCTGCCCAGGCAGCTCATGAACGAGGGAGTGGGCACTAAGGTCACCTTGTGGAGTCAACAGCTGACAGGGTCAGAGGGACACCTAGGCTCCAAGCCGGTCTCATTAGATCCTCTCTCATGAGAATTCTAAGTCATCAAGTGGGATTCCGAATCACCAGTCAGTTAACGGAGAGAACAAGAATCATGCAAACAGACACACCTGAGGAGCTGGAGGCTGTCATTTGAGTGTGGCTTGAAAAGAGAATTACCAGTAATAACAATGTAAGCCGTATATTGTGAGCTCATTACGTGACAGGCATTCATCTAAGCACTGTATATGAATGAATGCGTTCATAGGCACACAGAATGTTTAATACTATCATTTTCCTTATTTTAAGTGTGAGGAAATCAAGGCACAGAAAGATGAGATGAACTGAAGAACAGTGCATAGGGCAGAGAGATGAATGACCACATGGTCTCAGAGAGACCGAGGAGAGTCACTCCCTTGGGCCTCAGGGCTTTGTAGATCCTTGTTTGAGGCCCTGGTGGCACCCAATTCTATTTCCTGCCAGTTGTTTCCAGGAGATTACTCTGACTCCTTAAGCTAAATTCCTTGTCCTTCATAAGCTTGAATGGGAAACAGTTTATTGCAGTCAACCCATGGCTAAGAAGGAATAAATGCAATGGGTGGCTACATATAAGTGTCTTTGATATCTTTGAATTTTTTCATGTTAT
The DNA here is from genome assembly GCF_040802235.1 of Manis javanica. NCBI lineage: Eukaryota > Metazoa > Chordata > Mammalia > Pholidota > Manidae > Manis > Manis javanica. The sequence goes on from NC_133157.1 coordinate 53,294,763, forward strand.
TGAAAAGCAGTCCAGCCCAACAGAGGGAATAAAATATTGTTGAAATTCATCCTATACAATCCCATACAATGTGTGGCATCTATTCTCCCAACTCACAAATAATATTAGAAAATATTAAAAACATGTCCATTAAGGAGAAGGTGCTCATTGAAAATAATCCTTAAAAGATTAAGGACGTTTCTAGGCACTCTTTCTCCTTCCCACAAAATGTATATCTATGTAAATGTTAATTAACAATTTCAGGGAGAGATCACATGTTTTAGTGTGGCTACAAACTTCTGGATTAGAGGCTGTTGTTTTAAAAAAATAATTGCATTTTCTTGACATATTGGAATAGTTTTGAGTTAATGTTATCAATGCAGAGTATTGAATGCCTTAATATAACCACTTCTTAGACTAACTTTCCAGTCTTTGGAGGCAAGAAAATTGGTGGGGGCCAAAAGAGCATTTCTGGGATAGGAATGCAAAGACAGGAGCCTCCAAAAGACTTTCAGTGGCAACAACAATACTTCTGTAAGGTGTGGAAACTAGATAGGAACTTCCTTCTCTGAGATACAGTACTTGAATTCTTCCTGGATTTTAAAATATATTGGGTTGCAAAGTTTTTTTAATGAAAAGATTTTCCTCTGGGAAGTGAAATTATTGAAAAATTATTAACAATTATTTAAAAACTATCAGGATTTGCCTTGGAGCTATAAGATGTGTTTCCCCCTTATTTTGGCATAGTAATGGCTGTGAAAAAGAGTCAGATGGGTATTTTTACCCAGAGGAATCAAAGAAAATTCAGTGAGTGGTCAAACATCCTGATGAAGAGAGAAGCATTCAGTTTATCATCTGGATGTTTTGTCTACATGAGGAAGAATCTGTGGATGTTTCCAAATATTTGAAAAAAAAAAATATTTTGGAACATCCAGATGTTTGGCTTTATGCAGCTCAAACAGCCAGATGTAGGACCCCATTTCCCCTTTTCCCAGCAAGATGTTTTGGCATCACATCGCCCCAGCCATGGTTCTAGTAATTCCCAATTGTTAACTAGTGTCATGGAAAATTATTTGAGGGAAATCCATGACACACCAAAGTGTGAAGGTTATAGGTGATCATAAACATTGCAAGTGGGGAAAAAAGGAGGGGCGTGACCACTGACCAATCAGGTTGAGTCATTGCTATTAAAATTTGCATATCATAGTGGTCTCTTGCAGAGGGCTTAATAATTAGGAATAATAAACAGAATCTGGTGGCCTTTACTGATTAAAAGGAAACCAGTAGCCCTTGCAGTGTTTTTACAAAACGTGAAAGATGGGGCAGGGGACATCCTCTGCTTTGAAACAAGTCGAAAATTCTGAACTGCATGGAAAGGGCTTCAGAGAGTTCAGTTTCCTCTTCTTATTTTATTGGGCTCAGTCTAATGTGACCCCGAAGTGTCTCCAATTACAATGTTCTTAAACTTGTGGGAAGCAGCCTAATAAAAATACTGCAAAGAAATACAGCTCATCCCACAGCTGTGGGCCGGCTGTGTTGATTACCACGGTGCAGGAGCTAGGGTCGACCTCCAGAGAGCAGATTCCATTTTTCTACATGGCAGTAACATGAACTTGAATGGAGGCATCAAATGAGAAGACAATGTTTTGATTCTGATTAAGATTCTAAAATCTGATTTTTAGCCAACTTGTTGTTGGCGAAGAACAGCAATCCCATAAATAAAATAGCCACAGATGGGTCTGGATATCTGTTATGAACAATGATAAAAAAAATGCTTTTATTTTAATTGATTGATATTGAACAAAAGTGGTACTAGCCAAAACCTTATTTTGAGTCCTGTTATAATTATTTTTTTAACTAGTTCGCCACTGCCTTGCAGGGGAATGTCAAGACCTCCTACAGAGGGTGCCTGGTACAACGTCTCCACCCTGACGTTTGGCTTTGCATACCACGCCTGAAATTGTTCAAGAAATTAATCTCTTTCTTACTTGCAAAAGCATAGCTTGTTGAAAAGTGACCTCCATGTGGTCTGGGTTTCTCTTAAAGTTAACGATCTTCAGAGAACCTGGGTTGAAGTCAGGAATAACATGGGCTGCTGTTATTTGTAGGATGGGAATGACTGTTTGAATGCCAATGCCGACTTTCCAAGGAATTTATCCTGAGAAAGGAGGAAGAAGAAGCAAGCCTTAAAATCTGAAGAAGGATTTCATATTTTTAATTACTTTCTGAAGAATTAAACTCTGGCTGAATTTGAGAAAGCATCTCAAATATTCTTCATACTAGAGGAAAAGTTACCCAAGTATGTTCCAATTTTATATATATGTATATAAAATTGGAACATACTTTTTTTTCCTTGAGCAAACAAAACCACTTAAATCAGACAAGGAAACCTTAGTAATAGCTTATTTTGCAAGACTAACTTGCCCTGGGCCATTTCTGGCTTTTGCCTTTGTAAACCATAAGCAAAACTTGAAGTTTCCCAAAGTTGATATGAGGTAACCATTTTTTAATTCCCTATCATTCAAGAAAATTCTAATATTATAACCAATCACTGTAAAGAATAAACAGTCACTGCTTTCTCATTATATAAAATACTATATATATATATAATATCAATGATAGCACCCAGTATTGCTCGGTTTTGATAAAAAAATATAACTTTGGCTCTGAAAATGTTTTCAAGGCAGGTGGAGGAGGAAATATAATTACTATACAAATTGTATGGAACCAAGTGAGGAGCCAGCCATGATTTCTTCCTCTGAAGAGAGTGATAATTTACACCTTTACATGCAAATCAACAAAAAGAATTCCTATAATGGTATTTGGAAATAATCAGTATCAATTAGAGAAATCATGAGCATCACCAGGAATGCATATTTGTAGTGGATAAGAGCAAATTAGAGGCAGATGGCTTGGGTGATAATCTGAGTTTTATCTCTTCTAGCTGAGCTCATGGAAGATACATATAAGCTTTCTATGCCTCAGTTCCCCATCTGCAAAATGGGGATGATAATAGCAGCCCTAGTGCCTAGGTGTATAACCAGGATTACATAAGGGAGTATATGTATAAGATCAGTGTCTCTTATGCAAATAACCTTTGAAGCCAAATTACATGAACCAAGAAGCATTGAATCAAAAGGTGCATGAAGCTTCGAGATGGGAATGGGAACTAAAGAAGCCATATGATAACATGCTGCGATCAGAAATAAAATGAGACATGTTTTGACACTTAATGACATTCTCAAAGATTGGGTGGAAGCAAGATGTACACATGTGTCTGCAGAAAATGTGTTGAGGAGGTGGGGGCTGGGCAAGGGAGATCAATCTCACAGCTCTCAATTAGGATCCTGTGGGCGGAGAAGACTGGGGTTCACAGGGAAGGAACTGGCTGATATTATTATTATTTTTTTTTACTGCAGCATTCCAGAAAACATAATCAGTGGCACCCGTCCAGTTCCCATTTAGTAACCAAAGAACTAGCTGCAGCTGTTTTTTATGCCTGGTGGTGCCAGTTTGATAGTGTATAATCATATTTGCATAAAGATAAAAAGGAAGGTGTTATAGAACACAGTTAAGCCTATGGTTTCACCATGAATTAAAGGTAATTTCAGACTAATTAGGTATAATTTGTTAAGGAATTCTTCCCAGCAATGATGACTCTGATTTTGTAATTACAGGACAATGCTTACTGTGGCTTTCAAGGCAGGAGAAAGCACACCCGAGGGGGTCGTGTCCCACACTCGGCAGAGCTAATGGTGCCACAAAAGACAGGTGTTTTGTCAGATTTCAGCCACACACTTTCACACCTGCAACGCATTAACTACAGCAGCAATGTTAATGAAGACCAGGTGCCTGTTTTCCAACTTAAATGAGGAACTGGCATGAGGGTGGCTGTTTGCTACCTGACGTCTTCCTCTGCGTCTGTGAACATCAGGCCTCAGGTTGATGGAGAAGCTGAGCACGGTGAGTAGGCCATGGGGCAGCGTTGCCTGGTCCTTTTATGAGTGGAAGGATGGAGGTGGCCTTCGGCATTATGGTGGTTATCTCTTTATGCACCCTTGGAGCCCCCAGTTATCACCCTGAAACAGTTGGGGAAAAAGGTTTCTAGCACAAAGTATCGCGAGGCTTTCTGTGCTGCCACCCGTTTTGTGCAGAGTTCAGCCTCTAAGATCCCAAAAAGAGCTGAGCTGCCCAATCTACAGAATGAATTTCTGGAAAGTGCTGTGCTGTCAGCTGCTACCAGGGAAAGTTTGATTGTAACTACTTGAGTCTTTTCAAACTTGAAGTTTTGCCATTCTATCCGGAAATGAGTAATGGAGGCCTTGAGCAAGCTTTTTCATTTTAATAACACACAAGGTTTTCATTGTGTGTGGCTACAGCGTTGTAATGCTCTGTTATGAAATACAAAATCCTTTTCTCCCATCCTTAAGAAAAAAAGAAAAACCTCAACGGTGGAGCTTTTCCTCCTTTTTTTTCCCTCCTTTCCTTTGTTTCACCACTTTGAGCTGCAGTCATCTGCTCCGTTTCCGGCAGTTATGTAAAAAGTTAATATTGTCTCAGGATTAAAAAAAAAAAACCAAAACACAATAACTCCGCACCCCACACAGACACTGGAACTGAAAGTGGGGAAAAGACTGACTGGGCAGATCTAGGTTTTCGGCAACAGGAGTCCAACTATTGCACTCGGCACCGGTGACTTTAGTGGGTGAGAGTCCCTGAACAAAACTGTGTCTTTACCCTGGAAGATGGATGGATGGACAAATATCCAAATGTTTGATGCTGTATTTAAACTCCCAGCCCTAATTGGGTTAGAAAAGAATGGAATCATACACTTTTAGAGTAGCAGATGTAAGTCTGGCAGTGGGAAGTGCTCTCCAGTCTAGAGTTCTTTAACTCTTAAGTCCCTGAAATGAAAGCATTGGTACCCCAAGCCAAACTTTCAAAGACCAGCCATTGACGCGATCTGCCAGGAACACAGATCCAAATCATTCATCCCGTGTGGTTTTGAAATGTCTTCGTAGGTACATTCACAGTGAGCTTCAGAAAGTTTTTCAAGAGGCACCCCTGGGGTACCAGTATGGCTTGGGAGGGGTCTTCCAGAAAGGTGGGATTCTGGTTTTCCCTCTCCACATTTCCCCACCCACAATAAAAGAATTTGAATTTTTGATTTATTTATTTGTAAGACTATTTTTTTAGAGTGGTTTTAGCTTCACAGCAAAATTGAGGGGAAGGTACAGAGATTTCCCATGTGCTCCCTGCCCTCTCCAACCAGCATCACCTCCTTATTATCATCATCCCCCATCAAGGTGGTACATGTGTATTTGGTTGTATTTGATGAACCTCCATTGACACATCAAGATTACCTAAGGTATGTGGTTTATGTTATGGTTCACCCTTGGTGTTGTACATTCTGTGGGTTTAGACAAATACAGAATGACATGTATTGACTATTACGGCATCACAAAGAGCAGTTTCTCTTTTGCCAAATCCTCTGGAAACCACTTTTTTTTTCCTTTTAACTGTCGCCATAGTTTTGTTTTCTCCAGAATGCCACAGAGTTGAAATCATACAGCATGTTGACTTTTCAGACTGGCTTTTTTTACTTAGTAACATGAATTTAAGTTTCCTGCATGTCTTTTAATGAGTTAATAGTTCATTTCTTTTTGGCACTGAATAATATTCCGTGGTCTACATACACCAGTTAATCCACTTACCTTCTAAAGGACTTCTTGGTTGCTTCCAAGTTTTGGCAGTTATGAATAAAGCTGCTAAAGATATCCATGTGCAGGTTTTGGTGTGGACATAAATTTTCAACTTCTTTGGGTAAATACAAAGGAGCACAATTGCTGGATTGTATGGTAAGAGTTTTACGATAAACTTCCAAGCTCTCTTCCAAAAATTTTTCCCTCTTTTCCTTCCTTTCCTTTGTTTCACTGTGTTAAGCTGCAGTTGTCTGCTCCCCACAGTTTCCAGCAGTTATATGAAAAGTTTATGTTGACTCAAAAAAGAAAACCAAACCCCTGAACTCGGAAAACAGACTGGTGGTTGCTATAGACAGAGGTGTGGTGGGGGTAGTGATATGGGTGAAGCTGGCTAGGAAAAAAGTGACCGTATCACTTTGCATTCTCATCAGCAATGAATTAGAGTTCCTGTTGTTCCACATCCTCACCGAATTTGGTATTGTCAGTTTAATTTCCTTTTCTTGTCTAACTGTGTTAGCTAGGACTTCTGGTAAAATGTTTAAAGGAGTGGTGACAGAGGATATCCTTGACTTGTTACTTTATTGATTTTGGCCATCAAAGATTTAATATAAAGAATGGTAATAGCTGCCAAAGAGTAGCTTGAAAATCCTATCATATGGAGGAAAACCCTTGGGCCTGTACTATGTACTCAAGTATTCAAACAAAGCCAAATGCTTCTAATGGATGATGTTGACCATGGGTGTAGTTTCTCCTGAAGGCCATCACATAGGTGCTGAGGCCCTCCCACCCAGCAAGAAATCAAGTCATGGTTTAGTGTTTCTAGCAAGCCTAGTGTCTGAAGCAGATGAGCAAATGATTAATGATTAATTATAAATTAATCTTTTCAATTAATACTAAGAGTTCTAAGAGTTTGGGTGACAGATACTCACCGAAAAGCTCAATTTCAAATGAACTACTCCGTTATTTGATCAAAAGTCTCAAACTGAGAATCGGGAGATTATCTCAGGCCTCATTACTCAATATATGTGTGGTCTGTGGACCAGTAGAAGTGACCTAACTTGTGAACTCTCTAGAAATGCTGAATCTCAGGTGCCACCTCTGACCTCCTGCATCAGAACCTGTATTTTTAGCAAGTTCATCTGTTGTTGAGTTAGTCTGTTAACTCATTTTTCTTTTAAATTTTGACCAACATTGTCTAGGAGACACTGTAACCCCTAAATTGCTCTAGCACAGAAATTTTAAATTTGGGATCTTTTTAAGCCATGGGTTTGCCTTAAGTTTATCAACTCCCTGCACAATTGAAGGCTAAATTAAATCTGTGTGAGGGTGTGTGTATTTGTGTTGCAACAATAAGTCCACTTTCTAGTGAAAAGAGCTCACAATTTTTCAGCTTTTAAAAATATTGCAAACTATGCAAATAAAGAATTGCTGCTTTAGATTTGCAAGCGCTACTCCTATGCTGGCTCTGAAATCCAGACTTATAAATGCTATTATAAAATTATAATTGAATTGAATTTTCTCAGTTTCTGTTGCATGTAGATAAAATGAAATCATTTTGTATCTTCAAATGTTGGTTGTGTGTTGCCAAAGCATGTTCTAATATCGCTTATCAGAGCTTTAGGTCCCTAAAATAAGTTCCCAATTAAATATAATAGTTTTATCAGACAGTGAGTACTGTGCAATTCACTGCTCCTCCCTGCCCGTCCTTTTTATTTATTTCTTAGAATGTTGGAAATTGGAAGGAAGCTCACAAATAAATATGGCACTTAGTTAACAAAACTTTCCGATGGTGAAATTTCTGCCACAGATCTGTGGAATAGTTAATTTTGCACAGAGGCAGGAACAATTGAACTGTGCTTGAAGGGTAAGAATGGTCATCAAGGATGGAAAAGTTAAGGGATGTGTGTAACCAGAAACTAAGAACTGAATCACAAACCTAATGAGGGTTGGGTTCTTTATATCTTCTTGCTGCTCTTTGCCCCAAATCAAGTATAGTACCTGGCTATAGGTGCTTGGTAAATATCTTTTGCCAAACAGACAAATCAGTTACTTATTGGGTGCCAACTGTGTGGTAATGTGGAATTATAATTAAGAAAGTCTTGAGTCAATCTGTCTGGGTCTCAATTCCAGCCACATAGAGCTGCATGATTTTTGGTAAATTTCTTATCCACCCTGTGCCTAGGTATTTTCCAACTATAAAAAAGGGATAATAATGCCACCTAACACATAGTGTTTTGAGGGTTATTTTAGTCAATGCAAACAAGTTCTTAAAACAGTGCCTAGATCATAGCAAAAATTCAATAGTGTCTATTACAATGCAACTGGCACTTTTCTAGGATGTGGGAATATGGTGATACAAATGCCATTACAGTTCTAATAGTTCTTTTATCTTATTAGGAGACAAATGAACTTCAAAATTAACTTCATAAATATTTACCTTAAATTGGGATACATTCTATGAATGGAGAAGCCCTAGGTGATTTAGGAGGACCTGGCCAGGGTTGGGAGGTCAAGAAGGCTTGTTTGGGGTAATGAGTTGGGGTGAAGAGGGTTGGGAAATGGAGAGAGGTCCAGGAGCAGCATCTGGATCCAGCCCAGTGGAGGGTGTTGGCCTTTAGTCTCAGAACAGTGAGGCATCCAAAAATTTTAATCAAGGGTATGAGATTGGGGGGGTTTACTTTTCAATGTATCACTCCAACAGGCATGTGTGGAATGGGATGAAAGTGAAATAAGAGCAATTGTAGAGAGACAAGTTAGGAAACATTTATAGTAAGATGTAAAAAATTGTGACTTTCTGTAGGATGTTGGCAACAAAAGACAGAAGAGGATGATTTGGAGAAATATTTAGATAAAGTTAGGAGGGCTTGGTGATTGATGGATTCCTTATTAAATTGTATTGTGCATTTTCTCTTGAAGAAAAAGCAATTCTAAAGTTACTTAATTCCTAGATTTTCCTTTCAGTCTATAGAAACAGACTCATCTACTCTCACAGGCTTTCCTTTGCCCTATATTTGACCCTAGAGGTCCCCTCATAGATCCCTATATAATTCATACTGTATATACTCCTCCTTATAAGACTACTGTTTATTCAGAAAGAAATTCATTTAGGCTTATAAGACAAAGGTTCTGTTCTTCTCTGTTGACAGCCCTTAAAAACTTTTGAAGTTCTTTGAGGTGTCTGGGGTGGGGCTGGATGAATTCTTTGCTTTCCTTAGAAGGAATACAACATGCAATATATTTTGATGGCTGGGATATACAAACTTCCTTGTTCTCTCCCTCCACCCACTCTTAAACTCTAAGCAGGTGGTGAGGGAGAATAACTAACACCATGTGTGTACAACTTGGCTCTTGTTTGCTCCTGTTGCTGCAAGCAGTGAAGAGCCCAGGTATCTAGGATCCCTAGTTTCTTGCTTTCTACAAAGATTGCAACATATTTCATCTTAATTCAGGCCTTCCTTTTTATTTCATTCTAGAGGGGGTGGCAAAATAACAACTGTTATTTCCCACCAAAGTAAAGGACTGCAGTTATAATAACAAGAGGGGCTTAAACCTTTAAGTGTATTGTACTATTAAGAGTAATAAAATGGTGATGATTGTTTTACAGGTTGCCATTTATTGACCACCTACTAAGTGCCTGGAACTACCTTCTATGTATTATTCCCACTTTCCTAAGAACCAAGACATTCTAATGTTTATTGGCTTTGACCCTAAAGCAGTACCTTCCCCCTAGGCTTTGCAGGGCCCTCCCAGCTCTGCTCCACCCTCCCCCAGAATCCCATGCCTCTTGTGTTTCTTTTTTCTATTTTTAAATATTATCTCTTCCTCTTTCTTCTCCAGACCGTTTTCTTCTGTTCTTTATCCCATTCCTTTGGGCCCTCCTTCTTAAGGTGATAGCCAAGAAATCAGAGAAAGGAGTGAGTGTGAATGGCTCTCTTTTCTTTTGTCTAGGGATTGTCTGGGAATACGCTGAAGGGACCCTAGGATGTACCTCTGACAGGCCGTCTAGCATCTTGGGAAACACAGGAGGGCAACAATGTTTTTCAGACCCAATTACATGAGGCCCTATGAGTGGTACCAACTGGTCAATATGCAGGGTTGTCCATGGCTCAACAATCTGGTTTTACTTTGTTTTCCTTAAGTAAATAAGGTGCAGGCCTTGGGCTCCTGGCCGTCACCCAGATCAGGTTTTCACACCCCTGAAGTCTGAGCTGAATTCTGCCATCTCTCTGGCAACACTTAATTGTTCTTAATTATTTCTCTACTGAAGCTGAACCACCCCTCACCCAGGTCACAGCACAGAACATGGCTCATAAGTTTTATGAGCCACCTTGTGTATCCCATCCATGTGTGCAGCCACCTTTACCAACCATGAGCAATCCATCAGCCAGGCACCCCTGCCTCTGACAGGGTGTGGATGCTCAGAGCAGGAATGGGCTGTTCTTGGTATCAGTGTGTTGATAACCATTGTACTAGAAAGGCTGGGTGCTGGGATGGAGACTTGAATTTCAAATCTCAAGATGGCTTGTTATTTGAAGTGTGAAATAGTCTTTATTTTTCTATCAGACTTGGCCAAACTAATGGGGCTTGGGACTCCCTAAGCCCAGTTCTTCCTCTCCTAAGCAGTGAGTTCTCATTCTGAATTTCTATGGAGAATCTCAGGCACTAGCCTTAGTCCTTATCTGAGCTTTGTAAATACTTGTGAAATAAATGAAAAGTGTAATATTTCTGGGCAGGTTGCATAGCAAGGGTCCTTATATGTGGATTTGGCAGAAACTTTTAGGATCTACAGTGTTTTCCCATTGGCCCTGATCAGTATCTGAGATATGTGTATTCATCCATCAGTCTTCAGAATAAAGCTTAGAGAGGGGAGGTGGGAGGTTGCCAGTGGTATGAGCTGAATGATTTGATGCTGAGAATTTGGACTTTTCTACCTTTCTCCTCTGGATTGACCATGCTGGCATCAGGGAATAGGCAGCTGTTATATGGAAAGGATGCTATTTAAAAGCACAACTAGTGGATATACCTCACCTCAAATAAATTGATTAGAATGGCTAGTTGGCTCAAGTAGGCCCAGATAAGAAGAGTGCTTCCCAAAGAGGGGGACAGTTTTGTAGATGTTAATTAAGATGGCTTTCCGTCCCTGATCAATGCTTTTCTTGTATTTCTCATCTGGTATTTCATACTTTCTTCTATTGTTTGCAAGTGACACTGACTTCTTTTTAATAGTGTTGAAAATTTTCCATTAAAAATGCATGTTTTTAAGTTAAAAATCAAGTTAGTAAAAGAAATACTAAATAATAATTGGCATCAGGGATAACTGAAATGTCAGAAATCATGAAGGACAGTACATAAGTGATTGAATTTTGGGAAATGTTGGGATGGAGGATGAGCTTTGAATGAGGGCTAATATAAAGGAAGCCCTAGGAGCTATAGGTGGAAGGTACCAGGTAGAGGATGTGGGATGGGAATGAGATGCAACAGAAAGATACTGACCCCTGCCAGCACAAGAGATCTAAAGGAGTCCACAGGAGACTGATGTCTGCAAGCATGTTCCCTTCTTGTGGAGTAAAGTTAGTTTCAGAAGGGAGGCAGTCCTGGTGTGATGAGAGAAATCCCTATTCACCTGGACACCCAGAAAATATGCTTGCAGCAGCCTCACAGCACAGGGCCCTAGGACTTTTAGCTGGCTGCTTTCCCATCCTCTCCTCTATTCCACCCTTTGTCATTTCCACCAGAGGTAGAGATTTGTCAAGGCCTCAAGTGCTTGAGATGAAAGGATTTTGACCCCAAATTGCTCTTTGCTTCCATGCAGAGTTGGTACTTGGCCCATTGCCACATCCAGAGACTGGGTGAGTTGTGGCTGGGCCTGAGGAGATCAGTGTAAGCTGGACATTGCACAACAAATGATGTCCTCAGAGCCTCCTCCACCCACTTCCACCTCTAGCCAGCCCCTGAGGGTTTCTATGAAAAATACTCCAACATTTTTACTACATGTGTACTTTTCCTGTTTTATAGTAACAAAACATTTTTTACACTCATAAGACCAGGGAAACTTCATAAAAAATGAAGCATATATTGTTTTGAGCAGATTGAAATGCAGATGAAGTGAATGCAGTTTCCTTTCCTGCAGGTAGTGCACAGTCACACCTGTGGGTGCCTATGCTGGGCCTTAGTTTCACCTGGTGCCAGCGAGGGGCTGGCCCTGGCTCCCTGCAGGCCCACAGGTTAGAATGTTCTCTGGGGATGCAGACTGACAGGTGCCATCTTCATGCTCTCCCTTTGCTGTGCTCCAGAGCACCACTGTTTCCCAGAAGGGAGCCTTTACACACGTCTGGTGCTGCAGTTTTGGGGGCTGCCCCCCAGGGTACACCTCTTGATCATATGGCTCTGAAGCCAGGAGAGCCTGTGTTCTTGGTCATATAAGTCTGCTGTAATCTGTGTCACCCAGAGAGGAGCTCATAACCCTGTCCAGCACCCCGATTTTTGTGATTGTTGCCAGGAATAACTACATTTTCTGGCTCTTGGTGGCTAGTGGGTCTTACACTTGTGGGTCCCACAAGACTAAAACCAGTAGGGAAAGAGTTCATAAGTATCTACAACCTCCAGGGCACAGCAAGAGGCAACAGATCTAGGTGCTTGGTCTTTCTGTGAAGGAGACCTATTAGCTAATTTCATAACTGTGGCCAGAGGTGCAGGCTTCTAATTAAACATGCATCTAGGGGCTGACTGTAATCCTTTCTGGAGATTTAGGAGGGTGGGTGCTATTTTTGTGTTTACTCTCTGCCATGCTCCAGAGCACCAGTGCTCCTGGAGGGGAGCTTTACATGTGTTTAGCGCATGGTTTTTGCAGCAGATACCCAGAGTATGACACTTGATTGCCTAGCTCTGGTTGTCAGATGGTCATGTGTTCTTGGATCCTAAGGGACTTGTAATTAGACAGACTGTTCTTTGCAGGCTACTACCCTTTGGACACTGCATAGACAGTGGACTGAGGCAAACTCCCAGTCCTTCTGTAAAGAAGGTCACATTGGTTATCTTAGAGCTTTGGACTGAGGGGCAGGCTTCAGGTTTGGCACACATCTAGTAGACTATGGAGCTGTTCTTAAGGAAGGCAAACTATGGATGCCATCTTGGCACTCTCCCTCTGCCTTGCTCTAGCTCACCAGTATCTCCCAGAGAGAAGCTTATACACTCACTGGAGCTGTGAGTTTTGCAATTGCCTAGTTTTGATTGTCAGTGGGGCTTCTGGACCCTCAGGGCTGAATATATTTGCATACTTTTAAAAGCTGTTGCCTGAGGGTCTGGCATCCAGTCAGCCTGAATCTAGGTACTGACTAAGATCCTCCCCTTTGGGACACTCACAAGACCTGGCACATCCTCAGCTATTGGGAGCTAGTAAATAATAGGCAACTTGAACAAGCACAGAGGTTTGAGAGATGACCAAGAGCTGGGGCAGGGGTGAATGAAAAGGTTCATCTCTTCATGATGCCACTCCTTCAAGACTGGAAGAGGTGGTTGTTTCACATATTGTATATAAATCAACACAGATTCCTGTTTCATTTTGTTTGACTATGTTCTACATGAAAGAACAAAACCTCAGAAAAAAACCTTCATGAAATGGAGAAAAGTAATTTACCTGATTAAGAGTTTAAAGTAATGGTCATAAAGATGCTTATTAAAGTGGGGAGAGGAATGAATGAGTACAGCGAGAACTTTAAGGGGATGGAAAATACAAGAAAGCACCAACTAGAAGTCATATAGCTGAAGAATACAACAACTGAACTGAAAAATACACTAGATGGATTTAACAACAGACTAGATGAAGCAGAAGAAAGGATCAGTGAACTCAAAGACAAGTCAGGGAAATGCACCCAATTAGAGTAGCAAAAAGAAAAAATAATGGAAAAAAGCATAAAGAAAGCTTGAGGGACTTATAGAATAATATCAAATGGGCTGACTCACATAATAGGGTTCTCAAAAGAAGAGAAAGGAGCAGAAATCTTATTTGAAGAAATAATGGCTGAAGATTTCCCTAATCTGGGGAAGGAAAAAGATCCCTAGATCCAGGAAACCCAGAGAGTTCCAAAATTAATAAACCCAAAGAGACTCACACCAAGACACAGTGTAATTTGTCAAAAGTTAAAGAAAAGAGAATATTGAAATCAACAAGAGAAAAACAACTTGTTATGTACAAAGGAATCCCCAGAAGCGTATTGGCATGTTTTCTTAGTACAAAGGCCAGACCAGAGTGGCATAATATATTCAAAGTGCTGAAGGGAAAAAACTTCCAGCAAAGAATACCCAGCACAGTTATCCCTCAGAATTGAAGAAGACATAAAGAGTTACAGACAAGGACTGCTAAACTGGCCTTACAAGAAATAGTAAAGGGATTTAAGACACCTAAATGCATAGAGCAAATATTAGCAGACCTAAAGGAAATAGACAGTAATACAATAATAGTAGAGGGCTTTAATAACTCACTTACATCAATGAATAGATATCTAGACAGAAAATCAATAAGGAACCTCAGGCTTAAAGAGCATGTTAGACCAGATAGACTTAATGGATACTTACAGAACATTCTATGCAAAAGCAATAGAACACACATTCTTAAGTGCACATGGAATGTCTTTCAAGATAGACTATATGTTAAGCCACAAAAACAAGTCTTAAATTTAAGAGGATTAAAGTATCAAGTATATTTTCCAACCACAATGATATGAAACTAGAAACTAATTACACAAAGAAAATTGGAAAATTCACTAATACTGGAGATTAAACAACATGCAACTGAATGGCCAGTGGGTCAAAGAATAAAAAAAATAACTGAAAGGTTTCTTGAGACAAATGAAAATGAAACTGTAACATATCAAAAGTTATGGATGAAGCAAAAGCAGTTATAAGAGGGATGTTCATAGTGACAAATACCTACCTCAAGAAATAAACATCTTTACACATCAAGGAACTAGAAAAAGAACAAAGACCAAAGTTAGTAGAAGGGAGGAAATAAGATTAGAGCAGAAATAGAGGTTGAAAACACAATAGAAAAGATCAGTGTAATTAAGAGCTGGCTCTTTGCAATGATAAACAAAATTGACAAATCTTTTGACAGACTAACCAAGAAAAAAAAGGACTCGAATGTAATCTCTAATTTCTGATTTTAAATGATACCACAGAAAATCTAAGGATAATATGAGACTACTATTAACAATTATATGACAACAAATTGGACAACTAGATGAAATGGATAAATTCTTGGAAACCTACAACCTACCAGGACTGAATTGTGAAGAAATAGAAAATATTAACAGATAGATTACCAGCATGGAGATTGAATCAGTAATCAAAACCTTCTCAAAAACAAAAGTCCAGGACCAGATGGCTTCACTGGTAAATTCTAACATTCAAAGAATTAAAACCAATCCTTTTCAAACTCTTCCAAAAATGTAGTAGAGGATGGAATGCTTCCAAATGCATTTTATTAAGTCCAGCATTACCCTGATACCAAACCAGACAAGGATGACACAAAAAAAGAAAATTACTAGCCAATATCCCTGATGAACATAGATGGAAAAATGCTTAGCAAAATATTAGCAAGTGAATTCAACAATATATTAAAAGTATCACGCACCATGACCTAGTGGGATTCATTTCAGGGATGGAAGGATGGTTCAGCATCTGCAAATAGGTCAATGTGATTCTCCACATTAACAAAATGAAGGATAAAAATCATACCATCATTTCAATAGATGCAGAAAAGCATCTGACAAAATTTAACGTATTTATGATTAAAACTAAATAACATGAGTATAGAGGGAGGGTACCTCAACATAATAAAGACTGCATATGACAGATCCACAGCTAACATCATCCCCAGCAGTGAAGAGCTGAAAGCTTTTCCTCTAAGATCAGGAACAAGACAAGGAAGTCCCTCGCCACTTTTATTCAATTTAGTACTGGAGGTCCTACCCATGGCAGTTAGACAAGATGAAGAGATAAAAGGCATCCAATTTGGTAAGGAAGAAATTAAACTGTCACTATTTGCAGATGACATGATACATAGAAAACCATAAATACTCTATCAGAAAAACTGTTAGAACTAATAAATGCATTCAGTTAAGAGGCATAATACAAAATTAATATGCAAATATGTTGTGTGTCTTTACACTAATTAACAAACTCAGAGAAATTAAAACAATCCCATTGACAATTACGTCAAAGTAACAAAATAAGAATAAATTTAACCAAGGAGATGAAAGACCTGTATATTGAGAACTACAAGACATTAATGAAAGAAACTGAAGAAAACACAAATGGACACTTGTGCTTATGGATTGAAGGAACTAGTATTATTAAATTGCCCATTTTACCCAAAGTAATAAGCAGATTCAATGCAATCTCTATCAAAATTTCAATGGCATTTTTCCACAGAAATAGAATAATCCTAAAATTTATATGGGAAACATGAAAGGCCCCAAATAGCCAAAACAATCTTTGGAAAGAACAAATTGGAGACATCACACTCCTTAATTTCAAACTATTTTGCAAAGTTGTAGGAATTAATATGGTACTGACACAAATAGAAATATATCAGTGAAATAGAATAGAGACCAGAAATAAACCCATGTTTATATGGCCAATTAATTTATGACAGGAGCCAAGAATGTATAATCGGAAAGGACAGTCTCAATAAATGGTATTGGGAAAAATGGAAAGCTACATACAAAGGAATGAAACTGAACCACTATCTTGCACATGACATGAAAATTAACTCAATCTGGATTAAAGACTTGAATGTAAAACCTGAAACTATAAAACTCCTAGAAGAAAACAAATGGTAAGCTCCTCAATATAAATCTTGATGATGGTTTTGTAAATCTGGCACTAAAAAGCAGTAAAAGCAAGAATATAAAAAAGAAAAAAAAACCCAATCCATTTAAAAACTGGTTAAAAGATCTGAATTGACATTTTTCCAAAGAAGATCTATACCAGGGCAACAGCTACATGAAAAGATGCTCAACATCATTAATCATCAGGGAAGTACAAAGTAAAACCACAATTTGGCTTCACCTCACACCTGCCAGAATGTCTATTATCAAGACAAAATGAACAAGTGTCAGCAAAGATGTGGAGAAAATGGAATCCTTGTGTACTGTTGGTGGGAATTTAAATTAGTCTAACCATTATTGAAAAGAGTATGGAGCTTCCTCAGAAAATTGAAAATAGAACTTCCATATGATCCAAGAATTCCACTTTGCATATTTATCTAAAGAAAATGAAAACACTGACTCCAAAACGCATACACCCCCATGTGTTTATTACAACAGTATTTACAATAGCTAAGATATGGAGACAACCTAAAAGTTCATTGATTGATAAATGGATAAAGGAATTGTAGCATATATACACAATGGAATATTATTTAGCCATAAAAAAAGAATGAGGTCTTGTATTTGTGACAACAGGGACGGACCTTGAGGACATTGCTATGTGAAATAATTTACACAGAGAAAGACAAATACCATGTGATCTTTCTTATATGTGTAATTGAAAAAACAAACAAACGAACCCAAAACAAACCCATCCTCATAAATGAGAACAGATTGGTGGTTGCAAGAGGTGGGGTGGAAATTGGTGAGCTGTTTTTGTTTGTTTTAGCTTGAATAAATCAAATAAAATACCAAAATAGCTCTTTACTCAGCAGCAAATATCCCATCTGCTGGAAATAAGGCCTATTCTAGCTTGCCCCCATTGTCCTTCCAAATGTCACTGACAGAGGGAAGGGACTTGGCAGAAGAATGTGTTCTGTTTTGGCAGCAGCATTCAAAAGCCCTGGTTCCCCTGACTATACAAGCCATGGGAGTGTCCTCTGTCTTTGAGTCCACATGCTTCTGTGGGAGAGAGTGTCTGAGGGTGTGGGTGTGTGTTTGTGTAAGAGGTGAAAAAGAATCTTTGCTGGAATAAAGAAAGGAATGCAACAGGGATCAGTTAGACAGCCAACTTGATGGAGTGGGGGAAGGGAAGACTGCAGCAGACTCCCTTCCAAATCAGTAAATGCATATTGCAGCAGGAGGCTGACCTTTTACTGTAACTGATGTCAGCTGCAACTTGTAACCTCATGCCATTAATTATAACCCAGAGTATCTCTGGAGGGCTCTCGTATTGGCCTTGGTTTCCCTCTTCCTCCCTCCTCACCACTGCCCTCCTCATCCCACACCACCAAAAGGCTCAGGTTGCAGGCTGCACTTGGAGATGAAATGCTTTTAAAAATAATGGGTCTTATAAAGCCAGAATCCATTCCATGCATTTGAATTTTTTTACAAAAGGAGTTTTCCTGTTTTGGTGTCTGAGATGGATTTTTTCCCTCCAAATTAGCAAACACTTAGACAAACCATGTCCATAACAAAAAGTAAAACATTCATCAACTGGGACTGGAATTGAATAAAGCTCCCCTCATTCTCCTTTCAGGAAAAGTTTGCAAGCATGTTACATAATTGGGAACCTGGAAAAATAAAGTTTAAAGGTTGATCTAAAAGGGAAATCTAATCCAGAGAGTCTATGCATAGTATTAGACAGACTTGGATAATAGGTCTGATAGGAATTTTTAAATTCTGGGCCCCTATTTCTGTTCCAGGTTTTTGTAAGAGGTTATTAGGAAATCGGTATTCACTTTGTATGAGAATCGCTGGTTTTTAGCTCAATGTAAAGAATGGAAAACTACAGACAGACATTTTATACAGACATTACTGGCTTCATGGGCATGTGACATGCATTTGCTCAGGGCCCTTTGCCTAGAGGAGCCTTGCGCTCAGTTTAATGCTCTGCTGTCATCATCCTGAAGCTCTGAATAATTTTAAATACAGGGCTCCACATTGTCACTTAGTGCGTCACATAGCCATTCCAATTTAGAATCATCGAGAGTAAAGAATATAAATGGTAGGTGGAGCCAATGCAAAACTTTGACGAGGTTGATGTCTCTTGGGCCAACTGTTTGTGGGAATAGTTGTAATTTTAAATAAAGTGAGTATATGCTGACTCTTCCCCCAAAACCTAAAATTGCATCATTATCTCAGCTGTATTTTGGTACTTAGAATAATTTACTTAGCATATAGTACACTCGATTTTCCAGTTTGTTTACCCTGCCCAAAGCCTTTTAATACTTTTCTATTTTAGTTCATTAGTTTTTCCATTACATACACATTTAGTATGATCAGGATGCTCTTTTAAAATTCCATGGAAATAGCAAAGACTTGAAAATATAGCCATGACCAAACCAAAGAAGGTTTCTCTCTATGGAAAATGAAACATTAAAAAAAAACAAAAAACAGTTATTACAACAGCTGGAAAGACCAAAAAATGCATTAATGAGGTACAGCATAAAGTTTTAAGAAAGCAGAGGAGGGCAAAATCTGATTGGGAGGAGGAGGGATGGCAATGAAAGACACCTAATATCAGTTTACAAAGAAGAAAGCAAAGGACATCCTGAGAACATGGAATGTCTTAGGATGTGGAAGTGAGGGAACAGTTGGTATATCTGAGCAGCAGTGGCTGGAGCAAAGTGAGTGTTGTGTGAGGTGGTGATGGGAGGGAGAGGACTTTGAAAAGGGGGCTGAGGCCCATTGTGAGGCAGGTAGGCAGGCAGTTCAGAGGCAAATGATAGTGGAACCAGGTAATAGAATGGGAGCAATGCTTATATAGGTCAGCTAGCTTAATATAGAGAAAAAAACATATCAGAGATACTGGAAGTGCAGCATTGCCAGGTAATTGACATTATGAACCCAGAGAGACCAAGCAGAGAAAGTGGAAATCCTGACACAGAGTTATGGTGCATTCCTTAGTCGTGAGGATCAGTCCACAGTGTGGTCTTCCTGGGAGGAAGAGAAAGAACTACCTCACAGCCCCTAGGCAATCTTAACATTGACGTTCAATTTAGGACTTTCCCATAGGCGAATAGACCTTAAGAAATGTCCTTAAACATCTCCTTCATTGGTAGCTTTCTCTCTATTCTGGAAATAATATTCCACCTTCTACAGCAACTTCATGTGAGTGGTCATGACAAGAATATGTAAAAAAAAAAAAAAATGCTTAAAGTTGGAAATATATGTGTAATATATTTGTATATAAAACATAAATAGATGGAGAGATGAATTTATGCTGGTAAGAAACAACAAAGTTTTAGCAGTGACATTTTTGGATGCTAAGATTTTTATTTTTGCCTTGATATTAAAAAAATATGGAGATTTGTTGGAAAAGAATACATTACTACTATGGTTAGATTCAAATACCACTTTTTTCCATATATGTGTATAGCATTATATCTATCCTCAAAATGAACTGTTTCAATAAGTATTTGATATTGTAGTGTTTCTTTCCTGAATTTTCAGAGCCATGTGGTACAGTGAGTAGAGATCTGATTATTAGAAAGACCAATAGGTACAACACTGAGTAATGTGGTGTTACTTGGCTAGTGTAGGAATGTGCCCAGAATTTTTTCTCTTTTTTATATTATTTGTTCTACCTGTTAGTTCCGTGAAAATAATTCACACAGTATTCTTTGACAGTGGAATTTCAAATTGTAAAACGTTCCTTCCAAATTTTGGGTATTTTAACGTTGAACATTGCCCCAGGATTACTTGGAAAAGAATGTGTAGAGTTCTGTTTTTCTTATGCAATATATCCAGGGAGATGAATTACTTTTCCATGACATGAACTGAAGTAAAAAGAGAGGTGCAGTATCAGCAATGATGTGACTGCTCATTTGGGGATGAACCCCTCAACCGGCTCAGATAATTTCCTGTGTTGTGTCTTGGGCCAAAAAGCTATTGAAAGGATATTATTTCAAGAATGCGGTGTCTGCTGTGAGAATGTCAACTATTGACAATATATTTAACATGTTTATATACTGATTTGGATTTCATCAGATTCACATACTGTGAACTTGATCTTGATACTCTTAATAGTATTTAATAAGTCGTTTCTAGTTGATTATGTTGAAAAACATGTACATATTGAAAAAACCATGTTGTATTGTTGGTCGTTTAACTTTTAAAAACTTCTCTGGAACTTACTTTGACATACAATCAAGAATTGTTTGCATTCTGTCCCATTCTCTGTATATTTGCACATATATATTCTGAATGTCCTTAAGAACGAGGACATTCTCTTATCATAGTGCCATTAGAAAATTTAACATTGACACAATGCTATTTAATTCACAGTCCAAATTCATATGTTGTCAATTGTCTCAATAATATCCTTTATAACAGCTTTTTTCCTGGCCCAGGATTGAGCCCAGAGTCATGCTCTATTTATATCTGTAGTCTACTTTAATTTCAAATGGTTATTTAGCCTTTCTTTGTCTCTCTTGACCTTGTCATTTTTTTAAAGAGTTCAGGCCAGTTGTTTTGTAGAATGACTTTCAGTTTGGGTGTGTCTGATGTTTCCTTATGATTAGATTCAGGTTTTGCTTTTGTAAGAAATACCACAGAAAAGATATTTTGTCCTTTTCGGCTCCTCCTACCAGGATGCACATGACATACGTTTGTCCCAGTATTGGTGATGTTCGCTTTCATCATCGACTAAGTTGGTATCTACTAAGTTTCTCCACTCTAAAGTCACTCTCTTACCCCTCATAATTAATAAGGAATTTGTGGAGAGATGCTCTGAGACAACCATGTAACAGTCTTGGTCCTCATCAACCTGTCATGCATCCATTGATGACTTTCTAAATCATTCAGCATATCTTTATTGATTGTAATTGTACTGAAAGGAGAGTTTTTCTTCTCCTCCATGTATTCATATATTCATGAATTTGTATAAGCATGGTGTTCAATAAATTTCATATTTCCAAGTGAGAGTTTTATGTGGTTCAACCTGATACGGTGCTATGCTTTTAGGATTGGAGGCATACCATGCTTGTATCTTCACATCCAATTATATTTTCAATAGTTAAAAAATATATATATTCTTCATTGGTAAGTTTAAAATTATTGTACTTTTTCACTCACCTAGTGGCTCTGTCAATCTGTCAACAATTTCACTTATCAATATAGAAATCTCTGCCCATTCCCATAACTCACAATGACACTTTTCATTCAGCCTGTGTTGAAACAGCTGCAAGATGGGACCTTCATTTAGTCTGTATTGAAGGCAATGTGAGTTGCGGATGTAAAAATATGAACAATATTTTTACTGCTCATTCAGATATTTTTTTGTAAGATCTCAGTTTTGTTTTTTTAAAACTTAATAACCAAGAGCTAAGGGAGGCTAGAAATAAGTTGAGCTCATTTGGTAATAAATGTAGAACACAAACTTCTTTAGTCAATTTACCTGCACGTTTACTTTAGATGGTGTTCATTTTTTTTTTTTTAAATAGCAGTGGCAAAGATAGAGCATTGTACTCAATTGTTCACCAGAATTGAATGACTTTGCTTTGAATTCCATTTACCTTTTGTTCTCATGTCTACAATCTAAGTTATTTAAAAATTTTAGAAGCATTTAAGATACTTTTTGAAGATTCTGCACATGGTCTTTAAAGAGATTTCTTCAGAGTTATATATCTTTGATAGAAGGGTTTATGTATTTAAGAAAACAAAGTCAAGGCAAAAATACTCATTCAGGATATGAAGATAATAATAGAGCCTAACTAATAATTTTATAAGGAATAAATGAAGTATTTGAAAGGCATATAGTTCAGTGCTTGATATGCAGCCATAAAATGTTAGCCATTTATTATTATTACTCTCATTCTTAATGTAATAATTTGCTACACATCTCAATTTCTTTTTAAAAGCACCAAAAGGTGATTTTTGTAGTTATTTAATATGGAATTGATATAAATAACTGTTGCATGGACAGTTGAAGGTACATGGAGTTTTGGTGTTACTTTGCGTATTCCACTAATCTAGCCAGGAAAGGTTAACAGACAAGGGAGCCTACGGTGATTATCCTGAATGGAGAAATGAAGCAAAAAGCAGGGAGGAGGTCAGAGAATTAGGAGGGGCAGGGAAAGAAAGAGCAGGGTGTCCTCATCGCTGGCAGTAGGTGGTTCTTACTAACTGTGCTTATGGGAAATTTGCCCTTCACTGAGGTTTTGTGTTAGTCTCATAAATTTCGGTGGTACACTAGCTCCATTTAGAGACTGGCTAAAATTAGACTCTCTGGGACTTCTGAGCCTCAGTTTCCCCAACTGTTTGACTGAGAAAACATCTATTTACAGAACTGTTGTCAAGACTATGTACTTGGTACCTATTAAACACTCCAAAACATTCTTTTCCGCCACCCACTGGAAGTCAATAGCCTGGATGGGTTTTCTGACTCACTGCATTTCCTGACATGGCTGATGTCTTAGCTCAACAAAACACACACGGTTCGGTGTGTTGGTGGGCCCGGTTGTTGCTTGCCCTGGCTGAAGGCAGTTTGCATGGGAAGCAGTGGCATGTGTCCAGGGAAGAAATTGGGAAGGGACAGCAGTGGCATTAGGCAGGAACCTGGATGAGCAGCATGTGAGATTTGGTAGTGGTTTGGCAACAGTCCCTCAAAGGAGGAAAATTCCATTGTTGGGAAGGTCTTTGGAAGATTTAAAGATTATCTGTAAGCTTGTTTGCAACAGTAAAGTGGGATGAAAAGGAGGTAGAAAGATAAGGAGCTGGACAATACAGGAAACATCTTAGAACTGCTGGAGGAAGTTATTGGAGGCAATAAACTAAAGAACAGAATCAAGGAAGAAGAAAAGAGATGGAAACCTCTCTGAGAAGAAAGCTTTAATCTTGGAAATTAATTTATTTCAATTTAACTCCCCAAGCTAGTCCTTATTGAATTCTTAACAGCTGATATTTTAGAGCTTGGGAGGCATTTTATTTAAGTATCTATATTTTCTAAGTACCCAAGTTTTCTATGAAATATGCAAGGCTTCAGTGTCAACATGACAAACAGAGCCAGATCTCATCTATTGGATTTTTTAATGTTAACTTTTTCTATGGCATGGAAATGTATTTTACAAAAAAAATCTTTGTATCTGATTTTTGTCAGATTTTTCTATGAAACTGAAATTTAAAAGAACTTGCTGAGAGTGGAAAAATACTGTCCAGATTGTAGAACTTCTTAATCCCCATTTTTTTTTTCGTTTTCAATGACAAAGTGAAAGGTATTGGGGAAAGACTGAGTATATCTTGGGAGCCAGAAGGACTAGATTTTCGTGCTTGGGCTGTTCCGAACCAGCTGTGAGATTGTGAATGCTCTCCCTTTTGTAAAATGAGGGTGATGACTACAATGTGGAAGACCCTTTCATATCTGATCATTTAAGATCCCATGGCTGTGCTCCTCCTCAGTGAGGATCTGCAGACAAATGTGATAAGCATACTAATATAGGGAATATGCCAGTTAGAGGCTCTGCTCCCTTTGATGCCTCTTTATCAACTTGGGCATTCTATTTATTTTTTATTTTTATTAAGGTATTATTGATATTCACTCTTATGAAGGTCTCACATGAAAAAATGTGGTTACTACATTCACCCATATTGTCTTCTCCCCCCATATCCCATTGCAGTCGCTGCCCATCAGTGTAGTAAGATGCCACAGAGTCACTATTTGCCTTCACTGTGCTACACTGTCTTCCTCATGATCCCCCCACACCATGTGTGCCAATCATAATATCCCTCAATCCCCTTCTCCCTCCCTCCCTACACACCTGCCCTCCCACACCCCTCCCCTTTGGTAACCTCTAGTCCCTTCTTGGGGTCTATGAGTCTGCTGCTGTTTTGTTCCTTCAGTTTTGCTTCATTGTTATACCCCACAAATGAGGGAAATCATTTGGTACTTGTTTTTCTCTGCCTGACTTATTTCACTGAGCATAATATCCTCCAGCTCCATCCATGTTGTTGCAAATGGTAGAATTTGTTTCTTATGGCTGAATAGTATTGTGTATATGTACCATCTCTTTTTTATCC
This sequence comes from Manis javanica, assembly GCF_040802235.1. NCBI lineage: Eukaryota > Metazoa > Chordata > Mammalia > Pholidota > Manidae > Manis > Manis javanica. Next base: position 53,319,391 of record NC_133157.1, read on the forward strand.
ACTCATCTACTGATGGACACTTAGTTGCTTCCATATTTTGACTATTGTAAATAGTGCTGCAATAAACATAAGGGTGCATATGTCTTTTTGAATCTGAGAAATTATATTCTTTGGGCAAATTCCTAGGAGTAGGATTCCTGGGTCAAATGGTATTTCTATTTTTAGTTTTTTGAGGAACCTCCATATTGCTTTCCACAGTGGTTGAACTAACTTATATTCCCACCAGCAGTGTAGGAGGGCTCCCCTTTCTCCGCATCCTCACCAGCATTTGTGGTTCTTAGTCTTCCTGATGCTGGCCATCCTTACTGGTGTGAGGTGATATCTCATTGTGGTTCTTATTTGCATTTCCCTGATAATTAGTGATGTGGAACATCTTTTCTTGTGCCTGTTGGCCATCTGAATTTCTTCTTTTCAGAACTGTCTGTTCATATTCTCCATCCATTTGTTTAATTATTTGCTTTTTGGTTCTTGAGATGAGTGACTTCTTTATATATTTTGGATGTTAACACCTTGTTGGATAGGATATTCTATTAAAAAAATATTTGGGGTAGAAAAATTATTCTCTAGGTGGTCTTATTATCCTTTTCAAGTAAATTTACAACTGTATTGCTCATTATCAGACATCTGAAAAATACACGGTGCAGAGTTTAGGGGTCACGCACACACCACTCACACACTCACTTGTTCACACATACCCTTGCTCCATATTCTGCTTAAATGCTTTAGGGAAATTGGGAAATTTCATTAGAATGAGTCAGAAATGGATGCCTTGGCTTGTCTACTAATTGACAGCTAGTCTAAAAATAAAATTTTAAAGCAGCTGTTTTGAAATATATAATATTTATTGTGATTGATTTTTAAATAAAGGGTATGAAATATCAACACTGAAAAACAATGAAATCTTTAGAAAGCCTGGGGAATTTAGAGATTATCACTTACAGGTATGCACTCAGCATTATGTCACTTTTTCTTTGCAGCAATATACAACCTTTTAGAATTATCTACTTTGCATTAATTAATTTTAACATTATGGTTTCAAAATAACAAGTGAAACAACCACATTCTCCATCTTTAGCTTTTGAACATGATTTTTACTCTCCCAATATTAGTCATTCTTCCTTTGCACAATTTGTTAACTGATGCTGTGTAATGTGGAATGAACTAGCTAGGAGATTCAAAGAGTTGGGTTCTATTTGGACTCTGCTCTATATCTTTGAACAAATCATTTAAATTCTGACTGTCAGCTTTCTTATCTCCAAAATGGTATGATGGAAGAAGATGATATGTATGGTTCCTACTCTTCTGACATCCTATGATTTCAGTAGTCTTTGGCAGTGGACAAATTGAGCAGAGTTTCATAATCAAAAAGGCAATTTAGTCAATATGAATGGCAATCTGGATAATTTATCTCCACATTGCCTTAATTCTTAATAGCATAGTGGAAATTCTTTTTCCTTTTGGTTTCATTGGATAATTGCTTGAATTCTATCCAGGACCATTTCACAGCAGAATTTCAAATTTCAATTTCCACATTATCTAATTGTTTTTCTACTTTGTTAACTGCTAATCCTGGTCTGCAGTCCTCTTTCTCTTTGAATGTAACAGTATTCTGAGTCCATGAACTTGTATGGAATTGGCAACAACCTGAAGAATAAACATGCCCATTCCCTGGTGAGGGTTGGTGCCTGCTTTTAATTGCATGTTAGAAGTCTGTGCCGTCCGAGTCCATTCATGGGACTAGTGTGGAGGATTCTGTGACTGCTTTTAAACCAGCTGTTTCTTTTCCTTCATCTCTTTTCAAATCCATAGGGGAATTTCTTGGCACGTCAAATTTATTTCCCAGATATTCCTGGCATGGGGCAATACTGAAATAGAGTATGCATTCAACTTTCCCAGATGAGGGGAGTAAAACTGTATAATAAGAAAACATTGATACTGTTACGAATAATTTTTTATTGTGGTAAAATATACCACAAGTTTGCCATTTTAGCCATTTTTATGCATTGAGTTCTGTGGTATTAAGTATACACATATTGTTGTACAACCATCACCATCAGGCAGCACCCAAATTTTTCATCTTTCCAAGCTAAACTTTGGGTTCATTAAACAATAACTTCTCAGTCCTCCCTCCTCCAAGCCCTGGAAACCACCACTTTATTTTTTATGTCTGTGAGTCTGACTACTCTAGGTACATTGTGTAAGTGGAATCCTACAGTATTTGTTCTTTTGTGAGTGGCTTATTTCTCTCAGTATAATATCTTCAAGGTTCATCCATGTTTCTACATGTGTCAGATTTCATTTTTTTAAAGTCTGAATAATATTCTACTGTATAGATATACCACATTGTGTTTATCCATTTACTTGTTCATGAGTATATGGGTTGATTCTACCTTTTGGCTATTATAAATAATGCTACTATGAGCATTGTTTTTCAAATACTGTTCGAGTCTCTGCTTTTAATTCTTTTGGGTACATTCCCAGAAATGGAATTTCTGGATCATATGGTAATCCTATGATTTGAACTTTAGAGGAGCTGCCATACTGTTTTCCACAAAAGTTGTACCACTTTAAATTACTACCAGCAATGCACAGGGGTGTGATTATTTTAATTGTTCCTTCACTTCCTCTTTCCTTACCGCCCTCCTCAGTTACCTCCCCACCCTGCTCCCTCTCAGCCAAAGCCGACAAATTACTTACCACTGAATTCAAGAAGCTGAGTTTACTTTTTAGCAGAACTCAACAATAAACTTTTTATGAAAATGGTCAGGAAGGAGAACCCCAGGTTTTGATAAAACTGTGGAATCAGTCCATACCCACTATTTTCATGTGCTCAGTCACTTAGCTAGATCTCAGACTGCGTTAATACTGCAGACCCAGAGAGAGAACAGTTTATAAAGAGCTTCATTAGGGCTATAAGATAGTTTGTTTTACAACCTGAGTATTTAAGTGAGAGTTTTGTACCCAGTACCTTTCAAAATCAGTTACCAGTAAGTTTTGGAGTATCAGTTATTCTGTGTGTACTATCTGTTTTCTCAACAAATGAGAATACTTAACTATGTAAGGAAATCAAACTTTGTGAAAGTGGGAATTCAAGGGAGGGGTTCATGATGACCAATTCCTATAAATAAAAAAAATTCCATCTTGCCGAAGTTTTAAGTGATCTCAGGATGTTGGGCTGAGAGGGGACTTCAGAGACAGCTCAATCCACTCATTTTAAGAATGTAGAAATTGAGACTCAGAATGAGTCTAGTGATAAGAGTTCAAACTTAAGACTCTGCACACTAAGTCCAATGTTTTTTCCTGCCAAAATACTCAAGTTTGAATTAAGAATTCTTATATCAACTATTCATCTCTTTATTATATTAGTACATGACACCTGAAATGTATGGTTCAATGATATATCGAGTGTCTTCCCTTTATAAGGGCAGAAATAGAGAAATCAAGGTGGAAAACTACAACTAGTAGTTACACATGCAAAAGTCTATGGAATTCCCTTGAATCCTGTCAGTGTTAGTCTATATCAGATATTTGATGCTGATGCAGCTGTGTCATGGGAACTTTTCTCCAGGAAAGCTGTACAAATGTAATGATGACTCTGGACTTTGCTCTGCATGGGAATTGCAAAGAGTGCTAGCCTACAGACACAAGCTAGTCAAAGGGTCATATTTCTAGAAGATTTTTGGGAAAATTGCAATGGTATGAAAATAAGAATAGTTTTAGAATGAGGGATTGAGGTAATTAATTTGGTGAGGGTTTTAGGGTAAATTGCTCTTTTAAATGTGATCAATTCCAGTAATGAGTTTTACTTGTGGATTGTGTCTTTAATTCTTGCTTATTTGAAGGAAGCATGATACCCTATTCAATGACTATATTGAATTAGCAATGGTTGGAGCAAGTGGAGAAGGAAGTGCTTATCTAACTAAAAATTTAAAAATAAGAGTGAAATACATTATTGAAAATATCGACAGCTTAATTTAAAAGTTTGTAAGTGATTATAATAAAGCTCGTAATTTTTCCATTCAAATTCAGCCTTCTCAAGACATTAGACATTACTAGTATTTATTCATTAATACTAAAAGGAATCACAGAAACTCAGAAGGAATACCTGGTATCTCCAATAATACTAGCTTCAAATACTATCTAGGCTTATTCTTAGGTGGACAATATTTTAAATAAAAAGATATGCAGGGCATTTGCCTGATACTGCCAATAAAAAGGTAAATCAAACATGGTTTTATAATCAATCAGAAATATCTGTCTCAATACTACAGTTCATTTGTTTTGTTTTTTTAGACCTAGGTGATCTTTAGACAAATCTCCACATATAATTTTTCTTCAACTATGAAAGAGAAATGACAATATTCAATAAAGTTTTCTCATGAGTATGAGTGAATAAATTTAAATCCTTTTTCAGTGTTTTGATAAAAGATGCTAAGAAGCACAGGAAAAGAATCAGTTAAGATTATAACCTGTTTTCCTACCAGAAAGTATCAGCCTTCTAAATTACATTCTTGTTTTGTTCTTGTTTTTACTCTTCTACTTTTCTATTTTCATTTTCTGTGTTACTGATTTTGCCAGTTTTTATTACCACTGATCCAAGAGATCTTACCCAGGTTAATTTTTGCTTCTAACAAAGGTAAACTGAGTCTAGTTTCATTTGCCCACACATTGTTATTTATTTTATGTTAGTCAAATTGCATATTTCTCTTGGTTCTCTCAAGATTTAAGCCACTTTAAATGTCTCAGATCATTTTTCAGAGTAGTCTGTTGATACTATTGATAATAGCCAGAGTGTGAACTTTTTTAATTTAATATAAAAGCGTGTTTCAGTTTTATATTTTTTCCCTGACTTTGAGTTATGATTGACAAATAAAAATTGTATCTATTTTTACATTTTAAAAAGGTGTACAATGTGATGATTTAATATATACACTGTGAAAATATTACCACAGTCAAGTTAACTAAGACCTCCATGTCCTTTTTGTGCATGTATGGTGTGAACACTTACAATCTATTCCCAGTAAATTTCAGGTATGTAATACAGCATTATCAGCTATAATCAACATGTTATAGATTAGATCCCCAGAAATTCATCTTGTAATTTAAAATTTCAGTTTTGTATTTTGTATAATTTATGTAGTCAGGTTTGATGAGTGTTGGTATGTTGAAATTTATGTTTGGTTTAATGACACCATTTGAGGCATGTCCAGTTAACATAACTGATATGGAGAACAAGAAAAACAAAATGTCTACTAATTCAAGTTCCTATAGAAGTAGAGAACTATATGCTTGGGAAAGTAGGAAATGTAGACTATATGGTTGACTATATTTTAAGTATCAGGGGGAAATTAGAATTATTCTTACCATATTTTTCTCCCCAAATCCTCAAAAAAGGTCAACAAGCATAGGAATGTGAATTTGTCACTTGATGTATTTGGTTCATATTACTCTCATGTACACAGTTGACATCATTATAGTTCAATAGATACTCCATCTTTATTGCTGAGATGATTTCTAGTTTCTGTATCCTTAGCCAAACTCACTGGCCATTTTAGATCTTTCTTTCAAAATTTCTACTATGGGCTTTTCTAATGTAATGCTTTCATATATAGCTGACAGTGACTGTAGCTTTCTAAAATTGTATAATAAACAAATAATTTTCCTCCAATATGCTTTTAAAATTCTACAACATCTTCAATATGGGGAGGCAAAGTAACATACCTAGTTTTTTTTTTTTCCTTTTACTGGATATTACTTTTTCTTGGCACTCTCTTATCTATACTTGGCTAGAGTTCCTGAATTTTCTTAACTGCAGAATCAAAATCTCCAAACTGCTTATTCATTCTCCCAGATTCTTTGTTTTTAATATTGTGGGTTTTTTTTAAATTTTATCATTAACCTATTTTTCCTGCTCTGAATTGAAAGCAATACATTCTTCTCTTTATGTAATTTTATTTGGGTTCATACCCTTAACTGTTCTTTATACCTTATTTTATAGCATTCTTGTCACATTTTTGTGTTTCCTCTTATTACATATCAGTGTTCACTGTATTCAGAATATACTGACTCGCTAAAAATGAGTCGTTTGGAAAGCAGGAGCGAATCTACTGTTTCTATCTTGTAAAGCTCTGAAGACTCTATTGAGGCTCGCATTACTAAGAGCTGTTTTAGATTCCTTGAGGATTTTATTTAACCTCATATCATTTATTATGCTTGTCCCCAAGCAGGAAGCCATATAGGAGCACTTATATGGAACAGCTGAAATGTTTATTGTAGCAAGACGGGATGATATTCTTTATTCATGGATGGTGTATCTTGGCAATGAGTATTTTTTTCTCTTTGCATTTTTCTTCACTGTCAATATACTTAGTACCAAATGTAGATCTTAGGCTGGAATATAGTAAGTTCATATCATATCTCTTATTTGGAGTCAGAGCTCTTTATAGGTTAAAAGGAAAGTAATATATAGCATTTCTCATCAAATTAAAGCATCTTTTTAGCACTGCTATTAAGCTGAACATTCGCTCATCCGTTCCTTCAATAAACATGTAGTTTTCCTAGTATGTGAAGGGCTCTACCATAGGCATGGTGACATAGAGAGATTTAGGATATTGTTCTTGTTTTTAAGAATCTTCATAGTCATGCACAAGTACAGTGCAATGCAATGGGATCCCCAAATGGTCAATATAAGCTGTCACAAGAGCATATCTCTGCCCACATATTTTTGCAAAACGCTTCAGAGTATTCTCAACTCACAGGTTCAACTAGGAATTGCCCTGTGGAGCCTCCAGTTTGAATGATTTATGATCTTTTAAATTCTTTATTTCAAAGCTCAGCTAAAGCCAGACAAATGTGGGGGTTTGGAGATTGGTCTGTGGGACTGGATGCCTGTTAGACAGTAGATGTCCTTATTCCTGCTCATGCCTGCAGCCATAACAATTCCCAACCTTGTGTTGACATTGGCTAGAGTTTTGTGTCTGTGGCAGTTGGGCAGACCCCAAGTTGGTTAGGCTTACTTTCAGAGTTTGGGATGATCACAAAGGTGAAGATCTGTCCCTGCAGAAGCCATTAGAGAAGCAGCTAGAAATGCCTGCTTTCCCCCCTGCCAAGTCCACAATTCCCATTTCTCTTGCCACCATTTAGTTAGGGTGACCGCTCCCCCTGCACTTGGCATCCTTGTTAAGTTCCGCTGGCCAATAACTAAATTTTATTGAGGGTCTTCTAGGATGTGGGTTGAGTTTTTATAAATGTGCTGACTTAAGGGTTGGGTTAACCTTTTGTGTCTCAAAGAAAAGCAGCAAAAAAAGAAAAATGGAGTTTTCTTTGAGACAAATGTTTCTGGAGCTTTTCAAAAATGAAGCCCTCTAACTACAGGCAGGCAGAACCATCACTGCTGGCCTCTTCATCCAAAAGGCTAAAGTTTAACTAAATACATCATTTCACTTTGCTGAGTGATAAGAATAATCAAATTTGATTTCATCTTCAAATTGAGTGTAGAAGATCTCTTAAGAAAACTCTACCCCTACCTCCTCCCCTGCTGGTCATTTCACTTCTATTTTTAATTCCAGTGCCAGATAGAGGTTAGTGAGGGACAGTATCATCAGTGAATGGTCTGATCCCATAGAATCACTTAAATTCCAGAGAAAACCAAACAGAAAATATTTGCTCATTTATTTTGGTCAGTAGAGCTATGCTTTGACTCACCTGGCTTTATTCTTCTTGCCATTAGGGATTATGCCTGGAGTGTTTGGGAGATTCTGGGATTCAAACTGAGATACTTTTACTGACATCTTCTCACATGGCCTCATAAGATATATATTTCAATGTGTACACAGGTTATAAAGATTGTAAATTTCATTATATAAGGAGACATTCAACACTACACCAAGCATGGGTTTTCCTGTGAGCCAAGGAAATATTCTGGTTATCAAATCCTTTCACGGAAGGTCTGTCATAGATGCACCACAGTAGCTAATCTAGATTTAGTATGGACAGACTACATATCTCTGTAATGGAATCATTTTTTTAAAATTGTTACTATCTACCATTTGGGAAATCCTGTTACTTGTTTAATGGGATTTATCTCACCCCAGGATTCATCTCCATTGTCCTAGCAATATACAGACTGAACCATATGAAACGGCCAATATTCAGCAAGTGCTGAACTGGGAAAATGGCAACATCATGTGTGTAAAGTTAATACCTGCTGAACTCTGAGCTCATCTGTGTGGTCTGTCCAGAGTAGTGCTCCAGATGTCACACAGAACAGTTCTGCATGGCCACTGATGACTCCACATCCTCCTGGATGGTTGAGATGACAGTGGCCTCTCCTAGCCTGCACCTTTCCAAGGTGTCGCCATCATTGAGAGTTGCAGACATTTGCGTGCTCATGGGTTATGTCCAGCCCCCAGCTGTTGGGACTCTCTCTCTTTCTCACACACATACATATTTCGAGAGCAACTGTTAATTCAGTAATAGAGAGCAAGAGAGACCACCCCATAACTTGAAAGGCAGCTTTTTTCATAAAGAAGTTAGTACCTAACATATTTATGTAGAGCTGTCCTAGTTCCTTATATTCATTTCCTTGCTTTCATAGCCATTCCCTTGGCTACACAAAGGCCCAGCCAAAATGTACAAGCTGATGGATCTGAAGGGAACTGTTTATTATTTTAGACAGGGCCCATCTACCACTCTGATTCCTGTGTGGTGGTGAGGATGAAACTGACTATGGGGATGCCTTCATTACTTCAGTGTGATAATAACTGCTGTTAGCAGTTGCAGTTCAGCAAAGAATTGGTCCAACATAGCAATACATTTTCCCTCCCCATTTATTTCATCAGTTCTTTTCTGTAGTGTGAGCAAGGAGGCTGGTGTTTTAACTTTTTTTTTTTTTTGTCACTAATAAGAGCATATGGCCACATGCAGAGGGCGATTTAGATACTGAGTGAACAGAGGTCCCTAAGTCCCCTTGACTGTATAGCAATGTAAGGACACTTTATCTTAATCGGGAAGGACCATCTGACACAGTACTGAGTTTCTCTGTACACATCCCATCTTTTCACATAACAGAAGCAGCATGGCAAAGTAGAAAACAACTAGACTTGGCATCATAAATTTTCTTTGGGTTCTGATCCTTCTAATTGCTAGCGGCAAAAAGTGAACGATGATTTGCCTCAGTTACTTGACTCATTATGAGGATTAAATGAGAGAATAATAATGTCTAAAATCTGTTGGGCGTCTCCTACTTGTATATTTTGACTCACTGAATCCTCACTCAACCTTATGGAGTAGGTACTCTTATTACCTCCATTTAATGGGTGAGGAATGTGGGGCACAGAGAGTGAATGACTCACCCAGATGAAGGTGAGGGGACCAGGCTTTGACTCTGTATGTCTAGCATTAAAGTCCAGAATTTCACTACTCTATTTTGAGTGAATATAGAGTGTATACCACATGCCATACAACAGATATTAACTTGAGGTATGGACTCTAGCTTAACCACTAATAAGAAGAAACTGAACAAAACAAGAAGCAGCTCACCTTCCAGCTTCCCTTAGTTGTCATCTTCCTTGACAAACTGTCTGACTTCTTAAAATAATTTTCTCCTCTATCAATTTGAAAAACTGGTGTGCTTTCAAAGGTAGTTCTAGGTCAGGGTTTGAGCTTCTAACTCAAGTTCATGTCTGAATTGTTATGACTCAGGTAAAGAGTGCTTTCAACACTACCCTTCCTGTCTTTGGTGCTCAATTCTCAGATGTTCCCAGTGTCCCTTAACCAGTGGCCCTGGACAGTCTAGCTCCCCCAAGGTCCTTTGCATTCTCTTCTCTTTGAAGTCACATTTTCTTGGGAACTGGTCTTGTCATTCATTCTCTCCAACTCTGATGGCTTGCCTACTTGCTTGCTTGTATTGTTTCAAGGCTACATACTTAGGTTCCTAAGTCAGAGAGTCTAAAATGTGGTGGCAGAATTTATACACTTCCAAGCAACTCCTGTGAGCTTGTGAGAAGGCTTGTGAGTAGTGGAAAGAACACAAGCTTTGGAAGCAAAGTTAGGTTCAGGTTCTGTCTCTGCCACTTCCTAGCTCCAAGCCCTGAGGCTGACCACTTAATTTCACTGACTTTCAATTTCCTTATCGGTAAACAGCGGATCATAAGAATAGTGGTGAAGGGGATTAAGATGTACAAACTTCTGGTTACATAATAAGTCACGGGGATGGAAAGTACAGCATAGGGAATATGGTCAATAATATTGTATTAACTTGGTATGGTAACAGATGGTAACTACATTTATTGTGGTATTTCATAATATATATATATATATATATATATATATATATATATATATATATATATATATATATATATATATATATATATATATAACTGTCAAGTCCCTGTTTTATACCTAAAGCTAATGTAATATTCTATGTTGCCTATACTTGAATTAAAAATAAAGAAATAACAGTGGCTCAAGTATACTGAGTATTTGTCAGGAGGTAGGAACTGGCCTATGTATGTAGGTTATTTCATTTTTTCATCACAATATCCTATGCTAGTATAGGTCTAATAAACTGTATTTTTGAATAAACTCAAGATCAAGCCTGAGCTTTTGAGAGGCTAAACATATTTAAGTCTGACAGCCTTTAAACCTTGGAGCTAGAATTCAAACGTAGGTCTATCTGACTGAGAGGTTACATTCTTATCTTTTACTGAATACTTTATTGCCCCCTTTATGTTATATGCACTAATAAGTTCTTGCCTTACTTGTAAAATTTAAATGAAATAATGTATATAATGGATCTAGCATAAAGCTAAGTACATTGTTCTTAAGAAATATCACTTGCCTTTCCTCTGCCCCCTTTCCCGAGGCCCTCCAGTGATGGGAAAATCAGCTTTGGCAGGCAAGATAGGGGAGCTATTTTTGGGTGGGTGAGTGGGGCTGGAGGAGAGGAGAACTGGGATCTTTTCTGCATCTCAAATCAAACCAGGCTGGCAGCTTTCAACTCTGTCTATACATAGGCCTGGCTGGCTGGCCTTGTTGGTTATGTCTGTTTTTAGAATCTCATGTCCCTTTTTGAACCTTGTAACCTGAGAAAGAGTGAACAACTGGAGGAAAAATGAAGAAGATTAATGGATTAAAATATATTTGCAAAAAATTCCTATAGGAATTGGGCTACTTAGCTTATTGAAGAGAAGGCTGGGGGATTCTTTGACTATGTAAAGGATTATATTATTGATAGCGGCAACATGTATTTTTCTAAAGGTGAAGGGTTGGACATGATTAACATCTAAGTCCTTTGAAAATCTAGAATTTCACATCTATGAAAGTAGAGAGTGGAGAGTTAAGATTAGAAGAGAAATTTCAGAACCACAAGGACTTAAGGACAGTGAAAACCTCATACTGAGTTTCCTTGTTCTTTGGGTACTTCAGGCATTATAGGTATTTTCTTCTTCTTGTGATTGCAGCTCAGCTATTCAGGCGGAAAACAGTCATCTATATTGTGTGTTCCATAATTGAGCTGTTTGAATCTTTCACTGATGTAATAAATTCCATGATTGTTTTTTCAGATCAAGCCATACATTTTCCTTTTTAGAATATGAATATCTATTTTGTATTCTGTGAAAAATGGTCACACAGAAATGAACCATTGTAGTCTTTTACACCTTAGCATCCATTAGTTTAACAGCTCTGTTCAGCTGAATAAGCACAGGTTTTAGAGAAAATGAAACAGAAGTATTGTTCCAATAGTATTACTTTGGGAAGACTGGAGGAATTAGTATAATAAAGACAACTTGGGCAGCTAAGTGGCATCGCAGAACAATGGTACCACTCAGGAGAGAAGATAAAAGGAGCTGAGGGGAAGACAGGAGAATACAAAATGGCAATGATGTTTTCCTTTAGTTTATCAGTCATTTAACCAACTGTAACTTTGTACCAAACACTGAGGCAGATGCTAGAAGCACAAAGGTTGGTAAGACATGGTTCCACACTTGACAAGTATATTAATTAGACTAGCTAATTGGCTGTTGCAACAAAGAAAATAAATTTATAAATTTATATATTTATATATATATTTATATATATATATATATAAACACGCACACACACATACATACATACATACATAAATATAAAACTGTTCAAATGCAAAAGTATATTTCTTGCTTTTGTAACGGTCTTAGGTGGATGCTCATAGTTAGTGAACAGCTTCTCCAGGTGGTCCTTGAGGGACCATGTCTCCTTCAAACTTGTGTCTCCACCATCTACTGTGGTACCATCTTCAATGACATTCAGCTGGTTGAAGGGGGATGGGAGGACTTTCCTTTTCCTAAAAGTGACCCACCTCACCATGGCTCATGTTCCATGGTGACAACCAGTTACATGGCCACAGCTAACTGCAGGTGTGGCTAGGAAATGAATCATGTATGTTTGATTATGAAGAAATGGCAACAGAGTTTTGGTGAACCGCTAGCATTCTCTGCTATATAAATGTAGAATAAACATGAGGAAAGGAGTTACCAGTGCTCACGTGAAGTTCCCTCTTTCTACCATGCCTGTTCTACATTCATAAAAAACCCATAATCCCTGTGCAAGGGCATTGTAATATTTCACTTCCCTGCAGATTTACATATTGTACCTTCCTAACCATCACTCTTCCTTTCTGCCTTCCTCTACTCACCTTGCTTGCAGCCCTATGGCTTGGGGCTATTCTCTACCCTCCAAATCCTCTAGGCTAAGAGTCAGCAAAATGTGAGTCCCTAAGGCCAAACCCAGTTTGCCACCTACTTTAGTATACCTCAAAATCTAAGAATTGTTTTTATATTTTTAACAGTTTGAAAAAAATTCCAAAGGGTAGTAAGATTTCATAACATGTTCAAAGTTGCATGAAATTTGAATTTTAGTGTCCATAAATAAAGTTTTATTAGAACACAGCTGTGCTCCTTTGCTTATGTATTGTCTATGGCTCCTTCTGCCTATAGCCACAGAGTAAAGTAGTTATAACCCATAAAACCTAAAATATATACTGTCTGGCCATTACAGATAAAGTTTGCTGCCCACCCATCCAGGTCATAAGACAGTAGAGAGTCTCTGTTGCGGACAAAGGTATAATAAATAAGGTGTAAATATGGTAGAAGAAGAGACAAGAAAAGTTGAGACCAGCCTCTAGATCTCTGATATCAATAATTAAGAGACAAAAAAGAGTAGGAGATAATCAAAGTTAGATGAAGAGACTTGTATTATGTTCAAGGCAGGACAGGAAAAGAGATCAAGAAAAGGGAAAATAAAGAGGGGGTTCCAGAAGAAGTTTAGAGGTGGGACCCAGAAGCTGGAGCCCATTCCTAGTATGTCATCTATGTATCTCTAATCCTTTTTTACTATATATTTGTGTACATGCTTAATCTCCCCAGACTGCATTGTTGTATCTTTTGCAATATCTAGAACAGTGTCTTCTGCTCAATGGCTACTCAGAAAATATTGAGGGGCTGAATGAATGAAAGAAAGGAATCTGGGCTGCTGCTTATTTGTAGGGCACCTTGGTGAAAATTTGGCAAATGCCTTGGCATGCACATGATCAGGATTTACCCATCTCTCGCCCTCCAGTCTAGCACCCTTGCACAGTGACCCTGAGTAGAGTAATGTGTACATTTCTGTTGGGCAAGACCTAGAGCACATGTGCAACTTAGCATGATCCTTGATTATGTTCTCTTATATACAGGGCAGCTATCTGGCCCCCTAAAATGGTCCAGAGTAGAACAATGCAAATTAACTGTCAGGTCTTTTTTTTTCATACAGCCACAAGTTGCTTGGTATAAATATAATTCCTCAGATATTCAGAAGCTGATCAACTTACAGTTTAAAGGATGACCAAACACTCCTTCAGAGGGAAAGGTTATGTGCCATAAAAATACTTCATGCCAGATACTGGAGTAGTATAGAAATTGGAGCCTACATAAACACCTTGGTGCTATTCCATTTGGATACATGCCACAAAAATACCCTAGAATAGTTCTGAAGAAGTGTCAATAAATCATCCATTTAGCCTGACACTGCAATATACTAATTTATTTCTTTTGTAAGCATAAGTGCTCTTCAAAGCCAGGCAACTTTAAAGCCATAATTTTAAATTTATCCTTGTGTAGTCCTAAAGGATGACTAAAAACTAGCTCTAAAAAAGATTAGGGCAGGGGGCTCAACCTTGCTAGACTAAAATAATTGACATGTCATTCATTCCAATGTAGTATCCTTGAACTTAATAGAATTTTGAATCAAAAGGCTTATGCAGTTTCTTCCAACATATATCTTCCCATATATATCCCACCCGTTTGAGTCATTTTGTCTTCTCTCCTTGTTTTCTTTTCCTCTTCTTCTCTATTAACTTGTCTTCTTTTTTGTTTGAACCCCTGTTATTCTAATTAGCTAGTTAGTAGCCTCTGGATGCATTGCTAAGCCATGTGACAGTGACCCCAGAATGAAGAGGTTGGTGATCAGCTCACTATGGGATTATGCTAGGGAGAGGAAAGGGTTCCCTGGGGTGGAGGAAACTTGGAACACACTGGTTTAAGCAGGTTTCTTCACTCAAGGCCTTCAATGTACTGAAGACCACTCTGCTGCTTGTGGGTTGTGAGCACACGTGTAGTATTCAGTGTCAAGCTTCAGAACCTCTTTTGGTGGAAACGGCAATGTCCTGGAGAGCTGACTTCATGAGACTGTGCTCCGTGTGACAGTCCCTTTTTCAGAGCCAGGAGAAAACAATGTATAAAGACAAAACTCCAACTGGGACAAAATTAATGCTCATTTATTCACAAAATTGCAACAAGAGAACCCATCTCTAGTCACTTTTATTTCAGATGTGTACAAAGGTGTTAAGAAGGTCTGTGTTTTTTTTTAAATTAAGGAATCATTGATATACACTCTTATGAGGGTTTCACAAGAAAAACAATGTGGTTATTACATTCACCCTTATTATCAAGTCCCCCCCCACTCCATACCCCATTGCAGTCACTGTCCATCAGTGTAGTAAGATGCCACAGAGTCCCTATTTGTCTTTTCTGAGCTACACTGTTTAAGAAGGTATGTTTTATAGAAATTGGAGAAAAGAAAAAGAAATGAGACACTCTTTGATTGGCAAGCATTCTATCAGGGCGAGATTTGGGGAGTGGGGAAGACTAATTGCCCTTCCTTTGTTCTCCCCTGATTGGCTACAAGGGGCAAGTGAGCAGTGTGAGGACATCTCAAAACAGGAAAAACAAGTGGGGAGTCGCTAGGGAACTTTACCATCAAACTGTCATACTATTCCTTAATTGAGACAGATATGTGACAATGGATCAGAATATTTGACACTGGATTAAAGTGAAAGGAACATTTCTATGTACCAGGCACTGTGCTAAGTCCTTACATTAACTTTCCATATGTTATTTTACTTCATTTAAGTATGCCAAATTTTGAGGGAGGCATTATCATTTCCACTTTTTACATGAAGAAAAAGTTAAGTAACTACATTTGTGGCAAGGAAATCATGGAATACAATCTCTAATTGCTTTGGTCTGCAATATCTTCCTAATATACCAACTTTGTCTCCTACTGAATCCTGGAGTTGACATTATTATATCTTCCACAAGTCAGAAAAACAGTAAACGCCAAAGGAAGGCCAAATTCTGGTCATGATGAAATGTTGAATTAAGAATTATAACAGCTGAGATACTCATCTGATTTTTGCCCCAATGAAGCCTCTCTTCAGGACGAGGTTTGTGTGTGTGCTTTTGTTCTAATGACATTGACTGTTATGGTATTTGGTCTGAATTGTTCCTCAGGCCTTTCAAGGTTCTCAATAAATAATTCAGTGGTGGACTAAGGTAGAGTTTAGAATAAGGAAAAGGAAGTTGTTCAAGGTTTGGCTTTGAAGGTTCTTAATGGTTGAATTTAACCCAACTTTTATAAACTAGTTTACGTCTTCCCCTCTCTTCCACAGCTCATATCCTCTCTTCAAAAAGACATCTACGTTTACCATATTGAAAATCTATCCTTGTTTCTATTCTGTTCCTAACCCTTTCTGTATAGCTTTTTCCATCATTCAGACTCAGCTCAAGCCTTTAAGAAGGCAATGTGGAGTAGTGGACAGAATGAGGATAACTCTCCTTTTATAGAGTTGCAGTGTATTTTCAGTTATGGAAGATTCCATATATACATATGTGTGTGTGTGTGTGTGTGTGTGTAGAGTGAATAATACAATTGTCATCACAGTAGTCAACCAGCTTTAGCATCGATAAACATTTTGCAAATCTTGATTCACCTGTTTGCCCCCACCCACTCTCTCCCTCACTCTGCTAGAACAACGTTGCATAGAAGTAGTTGGAGGAGATAGTCTTTGCTTTTTCTCAATCTCAGGAAATTGTTCAATATTTTATCATTAAGTAGATTGGTGATAAGTTTTTGTTAATACTATTTTTCCAGTTAAGAAAGATTCCTTGTATTTTCAGATTTCTGAGTTTTTTAATCTTAATGGGTGTTGAATTTTGTCGAACACTTTTTGCACATCTATTGAGTGATCATAATACTCTTTTTCTATAGTCTGTTAATATTGTGTATTTTATTTTGGTAGTGTAAACTAATATTGCATTCCTGGGACAAACCCTACATGGGCATAATGTATTACCTTTTAATACATTGCTGGGTTTGATGTACTATTTTGTTAAGGATTTTTGTGTATGTGCCATTCTATTCATCTTTAGTTCCATCCTCTTGTGATTTAGTATCAGGGTAACATTATGGGAAATAAAATGAGGTAGGAAGTGTTCCCCAAAACTTTATTTTTTGAAAGAATTTGTTCAAGATAAGTACTATTTTTTCCTCAAATCTTTCATATAATTTACCCACAAAGCCATGATGACTTGGAATTTTCTATATAAGAATGTTCTAAAAAATTATTATAAGTTCAGCTTCTCTATTACATGTAAATATATTCATAGACAAATAGATATAAGGCTATTTACATGTACATATTTTTCCTATTGTCATTTTTAGAATGTGATTTTTAAGCAAATCACTTTATTTCATCTACGGTGTCAAATTTATTGGCATAAAGTCATTTTCTTTTGCTCACAAAGCTAGTAGGTGGCAGATGAGCAAAGCAACCCATCTTTTGAGCTCATGTCCAATGCTTTGTTTACTGTTTCATCATATGACACGAGTGATGAGTTAATTGACAAATATCTTTTGATCTCTTTCCATGTACCAAGGTTTTTCTATGCCATGGAAATGAAGATGATTCAGATGACAGCTTTGGCTTCAAGGATCCCATAGTCTGGCAGAGGAGATAAACTTACACCTATGATACTTTCTTGATATAAAATATAAATGATATAAATACTGATACAAAGTGGTAAGGGCTACCATAAGTTGAATATCCCAGAAGAAGAAATGATTAACTCTGAAAGTGGAGAGATCAGAGATAGTTTTAGATAGAGGGGAATATTTACATTGGGCTTTAAAGGAACTGCTGGAATATCTCAGGTAAAAAAACACTTCTAAGTAGTGAAAATCTGAATGTGTAAAGGAACCAAGGCATGAAAAGGTGAGCTGTGCTTAAGGAAGAAGGACAAATCTGGGCTAGTGGGGGTATTCTCTGAGAAAGAGAGTTTAAGAGGTAGGTGGAGGTCAGCTTTTGAAGTGGGAGTTGGTCTTACTTGCTTGAAGTTAATATTTGGGAAGCCAGTGGGATTCTGAAAGTAGAGAAGAAACATGATCAAGAAGTAGAGGTTGGCTAGAACTGGCAGTATTTCTCAAAAATGAGTTTGGAAACAGCTACATTGGCATCACCTGGGAATGTTTGTTAAACATGCCGATTCCTGAATACAAGCCCAGCCCTATTGAACAGACTCATTGGGAGCAGGCCAGGGAATGTGTACTTTAGGCCTCTCAGATGATTCTTGATGCACACTGAAAAGAATTGGTGTAAAGCTCTGGTTTTCAAACTATTCTCTGGTCCAGGTTCTCCTAGACCTCCTTTAAGCAAAGCATCTCCTTTTCTGTTTTCCATATTGAGCAGCCACATAAGATTTTGGATTAACAAAGGGTTTCCATAGCTAAAATAGTTGGAAAGCCATGGAACTAGAGGTTGGAGAAACTAGTGTTTTATAAACCATTTGGAAGCTGAGACAGTGATTTTTAAGTGTCTGTGAGGAGTAACTGGAGGAATGGAGAAGACAGAGATGGATTCAAACATCACTTCTAAAGTAAAATGAGCAGAACCTGGAGGGGCTGTAGAGAGTGAAGAGGCACAGGGAGTATACCAGTAACATTGCTGGTTTAAATCCCTAGACCCACATTTGTGTATATTTTCCACATTTTGACTCTTGTCAACTTGATGATAGGAGAAAACAGCTAAGTATAAACTGTAAAATTCTCATGTATTTCCAAGTTGCCAGTTAATTCACCATAAGCCACTTGCTTAGTGGGTTAATCCTTAAACAGATTCTTTATCATGCAGTATTACCACCTCACTGTAAGAAACATAGATTTGCTTTAAAAATAAATGTCTCTCTAATCAAGAGAATGGGTAGGCATGAGCTGGAAAATTATGTTGTTCTAATGATTCAGAGCCAAAAATTCTGCTCTTTTCTGGGACAGTGAGCCAAGTTTACTGCTCTGTTCTTGAGCAGAAAGAATTCATAACCAAAATAAAATAACAAAAACACTTATGAGTTCAAAATAAATAAATTAAAAAGCTTAGAAAAGAGACTGTTTTCATGATCTTCAAGTCTTTTCATTTTGTTTTGTTTCTTTGCCTTTTATTTTTGAAAGAAATTTAACAGTCGGCCGTACAGCAAGTTGGACCCTTATTACTTTGGTCCACTTACTGCTCAGAGGTTCCTAGCAGCACCAATCTGATAAAATAAATAGCAATGACTTGCACTGGATCATGACAAATAAGCCATCCCTTCAGAAAACTGATAAGCTACCCATCAGCTAACTGGTTTGAACAGGTGAAGGAACACAAAGCAGAGGAGATTCCTCATGCAAAATTAAGTAGGTGGGCTTCTTGCATTAGTGTTACTGAAATCAATGCAGTCAATGGCAAAAAATTCTGAGATCATGAAAATCTCGATGGCATGTGAGAAGAACTAAGAATCTGTTATTATACATCTTTCCATAAATTACCTTTACCAACACTGTTAACTGAATTTATTATCAAAATATGACTGACTGCAAATACCTAGAGGTAGTAATGGGATCACCTTCACTCTATTCTTTCAGATTAATTTAAGTGTACCAAGAATTTGGTCCAAGTACAAGGGCAATCAGGAAATTAAATGTTACCACATCTCAGAAGCAGGGTTTGATAAATGCAATCCCTCCAGATATGCATTCTGAAGGGGAATAAGATAGAACTCTGCTGCTTTTTTAGAGGTGTGATCTCGGGAAAAGCTCTTGGTTTAACCTTAGTTTCCTCATCTGTGAAATGGAACTAATGCGCTCTTTGAAGAATAAAGACATTATAAATCATAGAAAATGAAATACATAGCTTTTATAGGTAATATAAAATATTAATGTTTGACTGAAATGTATATGTGAGTGTGCATGTTTATTAATGCCAGGCTCAGAGTAGCTAGATTGGTGACTCAGAAGTTGAACATAAAGGTTTTTGTTCTTGTTCAAGTCTGAAGACAGATCCAGCTATTTATAATGAAGTTGTAATTCCCCAGATCTTCAGTTTTTATAGTTTTTTTGTTTTTTTCTTCCATGTAATTTATGAAAAGCTAAACTAGAACAATAATGACTGCCAACAATTGTGAGAGTTTACAATCTATAAAGCACTTTCATAGACCTTGTCTTTTTGGATCCTCACACAACACTTTAAGGGGATAATTATATTTCCCAATTTATAATGTGCAAACTGACGCTCAGAGAGGTAATAACTTGTGTAGGATCATATAACAAGTATTGAGTCCAAGGCACTCATATTTTCCCACTGCAGTATAAAATGTCTCTTCTATGCATGTATTCAGTATATATTCTAGGTGACTGTGAAAGTTATCCTCCAAATAGGGACATGTTTAGTAACGAAAGGAGATGGTATTAAAAATTTCAACAGGGAAATGGAGAGAAACTAGGACTGTTCTAAGCGAACAGGAACATGGGTCTTTCCTGAAGGAATCCAAGTCTCATGAGGCTGGTTGGTCTATTGGGAGACTTGGGGTCTCCTGGTGAGTCTCATGTTTAGAGCATCCTTAACAGATATTCAAACTGAACTTGAGAGAAAAGGTTTCCGGGAAAGGAACATAAATAAAAAGAGAGAGTATTGACTTTTTGGTCATAGGGCAAAAATGCATGAAATAATTGTTGAATTTCAAGTCACATTCTATCTCATTATATAAGAGATTTTTGTCATTTTCTCTCCCTCA
Organism: Manis javanica; assembly: GCF_040802235.1. Taxonomy (NCBI): domain Eukaryota; kingdom Metazoa; phylum Chordata; class Mammalia; order Pholidota; family Manidae; genus Manis; species Manis javanica. The sequence goes on from NC_133157.1 coordinate 53,339,793, forward strand.
GATTCCCTGTGATGTAATTTGGGTCAACCCTGAAAATGCTCACAAAAGGAAAGAATCATTATATGTTAAGGAGATGACTAAAAAACGTATTCAAAGATTTTTTTTTTTAATGTAGCAGACAGGATTTCCAGTGCAGCCTGAGCTGTTTAGCCAACGAACAAGGTTCCAGAGAACCTACAGCGATCTTTAAAGGTTAAAGGCTAACGCATCTGATTGCTGCTGCTTTTTTTTCTCCCTTTTTTTGCCTACCTTCATTGATAACTGGCCTAAGAAACATGTAAAATCTTTAATATCATAACAGAATTTATAAGGATAGTGAAGGAGCCTTTCCTTAAAATTGTTTTCAGTGAGGAAAGGAGGGATGAGCTGAGAAGGGATTTCAACCTCCTGGGGATGCGACTAAGGGGTTTGATCCCCCACTTCCTCTCTTATCTCTTTCTCCCTCCCTTCCCCTTTCTTCATCCTTCCCTCTCTCTTCTTCCTTTCTTGATATTTTTTTCCCTTTTTCTCCTAAAGCTTAGACCTGTACTCCATATTTACTAGGATTTTAATAGCACTTGCTGTTTGATTCCTTTTTTCTTAAATGACTAGTTGACTGACCTTCCAAAAAGTACCCTTCCAGGCCTCACATTTTGTCATCCTTCCTATCAAGATGGGCAGAAGAACGCTGTTCAGCACTTCTGATCTCATGCTGGTGCTGTGAAGCTCCCTTACGTGTGTCTGACAATTACTTTGCATCTCATCAAGAAAGATCTTAGGCCCATACCACCTATTGTTATTTCTTGGATATTGGACTAGTCTTCATAAAAATAAAATGGAAATCAATTTATAAAAGGTATCCCAGATGTTCTAGGCCATGGGGTAGAGAAAAGGGAGGAAACTGTTTCTAAATTTAAAAAGAAAGAAAAATGGGAAATAAGTGAGAAAGCTTCATATCACACTTTATCTGTTTCTTTCCTCTTTTTGTAAGTTTAACAGTACATAAAAGGGATCAAACAGATCATACTTCTAATACAGCGTCTACTTTGGTTTTTGAATCTTAGCTCCACCCCTTCCTACCTGTGTGACGTTGGCAGGTGACTTACACTCTCAGCAAGATGGGGAGAACAAGAATCCTTCTCTCCTGACATTATTACTGGGGTTAAAATGAGGCCTCCAGAATGGTGGCTGGCCCAAGGTAAACACTGGAAACTTGTGGCATTATTTGCCACAAGATGGTTGTTCCTCTGGTGGTGGTCACACAGTTCTTGGTTGTCTTGTCTTACACCCAGGCAGACTGTCAATGCCTGGAGGTATTCTTTTAGAGATTCTCCAGGGAACCCCAAATACTTATGCCATGTGCTCACCTGTGCCCACAGGCCTGTAACAAGGAGAAAAAAACCCCTCTCACTCCTCAAATGCAAAAGAGGCAACCCTTCAGACTGTCTAAGTCTAAAAAGGACTAAAAAAATCAGTTTTTGACACTGCAAAAGCCAGAGGGTCTAGGTGCTGCCTGGGAGGGAGCACAAAGGTGGAAGGAGAGACAGAAAAAGGCAAAGAGCCACCACAACTCAAAGCACCAGAGCAAATGTGGAGGTCCTCAAACTTTCACCAGCATCTCTGCACCTCATTTGTCTCATTCACCCAAAGCTTTGAATAAAGACAAGAAAGTAATGGCAGCCTATAGGGCATTTTCAGGACAAAGAAGATTCCTAGGGTTGCAAATTTCCTAAGTAACACCTGGGGAAAAGTTGGTACACATGAATGAATATTCCATTGTTGTTTTGAGGATTTCTTTGTAAGTATCTTGCTTCAAGAATGAAGGGTGATGTCAGTCAGGAAAAAACCCCAGCAAATTCTGAGACTTACTGCTCCAATTAGGCAGAAAGACACGTTAGAGCATGAAAGATTGGGTAATATTTCATACCTGTTGTGCTTCAATGTGAACTGTGAGACTAAATGTAGACTACCTTCCTTTAAGCATGAAATCTTACACAATAGCTCAAGGCCTTGAATATTGAATAGCATTTTTTTCTCTAAGAAAATTACTTATAAGGAAATGGTGAAAAATAATCTCCCTGGAAGAAAAAGTTCATACTTCATGAAAAATAAATTTGGATAAATTGAGTTATGAAGGATCTATTCCAGTAGGAGCAGAAGCTTTGAAGTCCTTTTCCTGTTTAAGAACAAAAACTCTACTTCCCAGACAATAAATTAACAGCACAATAGGCTTTTGGGTATCACAGGAGCCTGTAGTCAATCTAGGCTTCCAGGTCATTCTGGGTTTAAACCTGACTTACTGTCATTCTCCCTTAAAAGGTCTTGGCACGTCTGTTGAGAAGCTTTTAGAAGCTTTAAGAACTTGTTTCTTTTTGTGAGGAAGAATCTTGCTTTTTCAGACCACAGCAATTGGCTGGTTTGTGGATAAGCTGTGCCTGTGTTCTTTCTAAGAAGCGATTGTTGGAATAGGGACCTGGAAGGCCTCACTCTGTTGACTGGGCGGGAGGATTCTACAATGGCTATGAGCATGGAATTTGGAATCAATGACTTGGGTACAAACTCAGCTTTGCCAATTCCTTACCAGGGTGATCTTGGGAAAATTATTTCATTCTTTAAATCTCAGCTTCCTGGATTGTAATGAGGATAATACTGCCTAATAAGGTTCCAGTGGGGGTGGGGGAGTGGTTAAAACAGAAAAATGCAAATAGGCACATAGCATAGTAGGAGCACTCAAGGAGAAATAATGATTATGGTTAATCCTAGATATCTTGGGATGTAAAATATTTGGGAAGATTCTTTTGATCGATAGTTGAACTCAACTACAATCAGAATAGATTCACTCAATATAAACAATTTATGAGGATCTTCTAATGGCAAGGAGCAAGGGAGGAAGGCACTATAAAGAGTTTGGGGGGACAGTGCCCTCAAGTCCTCAAGTAGCTTGACCTAGTTGAGATTAGACATGCACTTAAAACACAACAGTACCCAGCAGAAAGTGGCAAGTCTATGAGAAAATGTAGACAAAGTACTCCTGGAATTCAGAGGGCGAAGAGATTATAATCTAGCTGAAGGAAGTCTGGGAAGACTTTTCAGATGCAGGCCCTGTGGACATGTCTCTGTATTCTTAATGTTTTGACAACAGAACTCTTCTATTGCCTTGAAAATTTCAGGTTGATCAGACTCATATTTTATAGGGCAAAAGTTTTGGACATGTCTGAGAGCATTCAAGTTCAATGTGTTTTCTCTGATTACAGTGACCCAGGACCATAACGTCGGTATCAATTTGAAATGAGATTCAGGCTTGGCTTTCCCCAGAGGACAGTTGGCCATTTGCCCAGTGTTCTGCTCAGTAACATACTTTTATAAACTTCCCTAGTTCGGGAACAAGGCAAGGGCAGTTGGAGAAGAATACGGGAAACAGTGCTGATTTTTTGTCTGTAGACACTACTCTATGGCCTGCTGTCTAGAGAACTTGCTCCTGTTCTCAGGACATGAGGTCCTGCTTTTAGTGACCACAGAGTGAGCTTTTGTCTTCTGTTTTCCCCTTTCCTGTTCTAATTCTCTCGCCATCTTCTTCCATGTTATTTGCCATTCTGTCCACTCCTTTGTCCACTCATTCATCACACATTCACTAAGTTTCTAGTTAGGTATTGTTGGAGGAAAGAAGATGAATAAAACATAATTCCTTATTCCAGTCACCCTAGCAATAAGGGCCAGGAATAGCTTTCACACAGACATGGAGAGTGGAGTCCCTATAGGAAATGCCCGAAAGGCTGACTTTTCCTCTATTTCTAAATGTCTCTACACACTGTTAGGTGCTAAATCTGCCCGTGCCTTTGAGTTTATGTGCTGCTTATTCATTTGTCTAGATCTTCCTTAGGAAGCAGTTATGCTTATGTCTAAAAGCATTTAAAAATTTTCAGTATAAAAAATGATTCTTCTCTAATTGGGTGAAGTTACAAGCTGAAAGGGAAATGAGGGTAGTATTGGGGAAAACCTGGTTGTAAACATATTCTGAAGCAACACAGAAGTAAAATTTGGTTGGGTTGTAGAAGGGAAGAGTAAGTTCAGTTTTTCTCTCTGTTCTCTACTTCCAAAGGCTTCTCACCATGGCTAATTTTATAGGTGGGCCTCTATACATGGTATATTTTGAGAGGATTTGAAGAGTAAAAGAAAGGCTCCAGTCTAAAAATATTTCTCCCTTTGGTTCCTGAAATCTAAAGATAAGCAATTTAATTGTCTTAATTACTGCCTCCTTTGGTCCTATGTATTTGGAAAATCTCCTCCTCTTAGCAGGATTATAAGAGAAATCCCCAAATCTTGAGGGAACTCTTTTACAATCACCTTCCTCCATAACTGAGAAAGATGGACAAATCAGAATTCTGCTCTTCATAAATACAATTTATTCCATTCATTTGACTATGCATAACTAGGAAACTAGAGGCTCTTGGGTACATTCTACTTCTTTTGTTCATACCATGATGAAAAGTAAATAGAGAAAGGAACACTTAACTGAAGAATACAGAGCTTAACATGTTCATCTGAAATATCTGGACAATTGGGGTACGAGTGCATTTTCTGGCCTCTGATTATCAGGATAACTGCCTCATCTGTCTCCTTCATTCTACATGGGAGATGGCACTGGATTCTAACAAGGATTGTTATGGTGTTCAAAGCACAAATAGAGAGCTTGTCCAGTTTTGCAAGTTGGATTAGTTGACACGAGGCAGAAAGCTAGAATACATTTGCATTCATTGGTTCGATGGAGTTGCTCGCAGAAGTATGTTGTGCCGCATTATCTCATCACTGCTTTGTAACTGACATATGCCCAATTGCCTTATATACTTTGGAAGCAACTGTCATTTTATCTTGAAGAACAATTAAGTCTTCTGAAGGCTAAATGTTTCCAAGGAAAAAATAAAAAAAGCCAGACTACAGTTTAATTTATTGAAAGTTATTTATAATTTAGTACTTACTGTCCTGAAAATGCCTGTCCCCTTGGAAATATGATTCAGATGCTCTGAACTGAAGAAACATTTTCCTTTTTCCTGTGTAAAATATGAAACAAAAGACAACTGAAAAACACTTCATTAAAACAGTTCCTTTGTCCTTTTGACAATGAAAGTTGAAAAGAGACATGCCAGTTTGGCTATGTGGGTGGTCCTCCTTCTATGCTAACCTTAACCTGACCTCGCAAAAATCACTGAAAGTTATTTGATGGTTCTAGAGATTTAAAAAATACCTGTTGTAAAGCAGCAGTTGAGGTAACTAAGGGGTTTCAGAAATGCCACCTATTAAAACGAGGTTCTGAGAGCTGAAGGATCTGCCCAAGAACTTCTGTTCTGTCCAGACCTCAGTGACCACAGTATCTCACACGGTCCAGGGAGAGCCTTTCTCTGGTCAGGCCATGCTCCTTGGTCATGTGGTCCATTCTTTCAAGGTCCTCCCCAGGCTGATTTTGCCATCAGCTGTATGTTATTGGTCTACGTCAGTGTTTGCATGATAGGTATCAAGTGAACTTAAAGTATGTTGCCCATGGAAAAGAGTATCTCTGACATGTTTTGGGTTTAGGAATTCTAGAACATTCCTCAGTGCAGCAAAAAGGGAGGTTTGATTACAACAACAAAAAATTAGGTACCGTGTTCTTTGTTTCTTTTTCTTTCTTCTTTCAGAGTTCGTTTTTAATTTCCTAGGACTATCTGAGAAAAGTCAGGCTAGTTACCAGGAAAACTGCTTTCTGATCTGATTTTGCCAGTCAGACAATTCAGTCCAACAGCTTTGAGAATGGAAAAATGAACCATGTACCTTTGTCTTTCTCTGTTAAATGAAATTTGATATTTTACCTGTAATTCTACTAAAATGATACTATCTAAAACTATTATGTGGTAAAAGTCATTGTCTTTTTGTGCTGCTATAAAATAGCTTTGTCTAGTTTGGCTGTAGAAAAACCAAAAAGAATAAGCAAAAGGATTCTTGTTTTAATGATACATCCTGCTAAGTAGCACATACGGAACCTGTAGTGATAGTCTCATGATGTCTTACGAGACATATCTTCCTTCATTCAACTGTCACAAGATTTAAAAATAAAAATCACTCCACAATCTTCCTGTGAAATAGAGTTACAGTAACCTGTACTTTTGAGCACATTGCACACCTTTTGTTATTCAGCTTGGTGTGAATCATGCTTACAGAATGTTTGGCAGGGCACTGAATTTAGTTCCCAAATGAGTGTTCAACTTAGATTAATTAAGACTGTTATTTCACGGAGTATAAATACAACTGCTTATTAAAACATATTTATTGAAGATAAACAATTATGTAATAGAAACCAGCTACAGAATATAATAATATGACTAATGAAAAAGGCAATTGATTACAAATGACATAATTACTGAGGGTTAAAAGCTCTGCTATTCATATGACCTGTTATTCCTTGAGTAGGTTTTAATAAGCATTTTGATCATTATTTAACATGCAATAACTGACTGACTTCATTGAAACAAAGAATTTCTTTCCAACTTGGTACACGTGGCTTTAACAGTGCTTATGGGAAGCAAATAGCTTTACCCTTGGGATTGAGGAAAGACATTGACAAGGAATGTTAAGTGTTACCAATTGTATTTTATGTTAATAAATGGAAAGAAAAAAACCCAAGGTTTGTGATTAGAACCTTTTGCCAATTCTCTCCAATGAGCCCTGCACTTCACAGATGCACCTCAGTTTGCAGAGAGAACAGTGGTCTACCATTTGAATTTTTTGTGACTTGCTCTCTCCTAAGGAATTCCCTAAGAAATCATTTCATTACCATTGTCACTCCTGAGGGGTTTTACCAGGGATTAGTAGCTTTGTTTGGATTCTGACATTAAAATGAATATTTTCCCTCAATTTCTCTGTACTTCCTTAGTTTCCACAGTAATGTGATATGCACAGTGGTATTGAGAATGGGGAGAGATTTAGAGACACAATCACTTATTCATGACCTCAGCTTTAGGCCATGGTAGTTAAGGGGATATATTATGAAGTTAGAATACAAATACCATGCATAGAACTAGGCTCTTTCCATGGGTTTGCCAGGGCACAGAGCGGGGAGCTAGAGTGGGAAAGGGCAAATGTGCTGAAGACAGCTTTCTTTTCTATTTGGTGCATCAGAACCCGCTATCAGTAAGTATTTTTCAAGAAATATAGCAATTTGCTTCCTTAAGCAAAAGGTTTCCTTTGTTCTCTCAAATCCAGTTGTGGATACTGTTCTCCAACAGTTTGGGGTTTCTGGATCATTTCCTAACAGAGGTTCTCTGTTACCTGCTGTTAAGTATTATTTACTGATCTATTCCCAAAGGATATATGGGTAGGGCTGACCTCTGTCCAGTGGTGAGGGGGAGCTGTGTTTTTGCATGGGTGTGTATCTAGAGAATGTGTGGAGAACACCTTCAATTAAAGTTGTCTTTCAGATGTAGATAGTCACAATCCCTCCACTGTAGTTTGACAGTGTAGATGGAGTGGCCTTGACCTTACATTTGACCAAATACTTCGAGGAGTCTTAGAATGGTTTCTCATGAATGTTCATTTGCTCATACCTTTGGTGTTTGATGGGGGTGTCATTTGGCACAATTGTGAGATTGAGTAGGTAAGCGTGTGTATGTTTGCGTGCATGTAGCATCTCTGTGGTCCTTTTTCTCATTTCATCTCTGTGGCTCTATTTACCTGCAGATGCTAACAGCTTCTATGGGATTAGCGTTCAGATCACCATGATCTTGCTCTCACTTGTCATGTTTACACACATGCCTTGTGTGCATGAGCGTATTCATACACTGAGTAGATAACTCTTAATTATGTCTAGACTTTCTTCCTCCATACTCAAGTCATAATTTAAAAAATGTATCTGTTTGATGATGTATTCCCTCTGGGATTTGCAAAGGGTAGAAAAATATTGTAGGGGTGTGGTTGAGAGCATTGTTTTGGGTAGAAGTGCTCTGGGATTGAGTCTCTATTATAATACGTGTAACTTTACTACCTTGACAAAACTGTTTAAATTCTCTAAACCACTGTTTTCTGTTTTTGTTTTTTTTTCCTGCAAGTTCAGAAATGTTTTTAAAAAATCATGTCTACTACTCAGTGTTGTTATAGAAAATAAATTAGAAGAGTCACGTAATGCACTTACTTAGTGCAATGCCATCCATATAGTAAGTGTCCCATAAATTGTGGAACAGTTATTGCTGCTATTATTGAAGGAGAATAAGCTACCCCATATAACTGCCTAACATAATCAGATCTATATCTGGGTGTGATAAGCTAGGTCAGTTGCCTCTATCTCATCAAAGCATCAAGGCTTATAGGATCTATTGTTCTCCCTGACTTCTGTACCCACCTCTGACTTCACAGGTCCAACTCAATTCATTTTTTCGGCTCTCTTCGTGGCCTCTTTATAGGTGCACTTGATTATAGGGAAATGCTTAACTCTTCTTTGACTTTATCCATATGTGAAAAAAATTTTAACCTTCAAAATTGCCCATGTTTCATTTGACAAATGTCTCCTTTTGAAAAGTGTAGGAGCAGGAAGGAAGGCTGGGCAAAAAGGTGCAGAAGTAAAGAGGCTGACACCAAAGTTTATTCAGGGTGTCTTATATTTTAATGCACAGTGTATTGCCTACAGCTGGTGCCTGGGTGCTTAATAAGTGTTAGTTGCCCTGTGGAATGAGCAAATGAATGAATACACCTCCAGACTTACCAGGTAATCTCACAAGGGGCAGAGATCATTGCCCTCTGAAGTGGCTTGTGACGCTTCCAGCAAAGACAGGCATACCCCCACATACTCAGCGTGGCATTGTGATAGCAGAGAATAGGGCCATTATCATTTTTCTCTGCTCTATAACATCACACCATATGAAGGTCATTCCTGTAAAAAGTCCTAACCCGCTGGCTTGGTGTTAACATAAGAAGGAGAATGGGAGTTGTTTTGTCTCAGCTTCCTTTTGAAAGCAAGAAAGGTTAACCTGTGATGAGAAACTTCAGTGGTTCTCTGTGTCCGCTGACAATATTGCCAGCAGTTTGGATGCATGTGCATTATTCCAGGGAAAGGAATCATAGCTTTCTCAATCTCAGAGGACCTAGCTACCTTTAAAAGGTCACCTTTGACATTTACAAGCATTTTACTTGAAGTCATGTACAAATTACAAGTCCCTAATTCCAGTGCCATACAAAGGACACCTGTCATTGAGAGTATCTCAACTGCTCAGGTTTAAATTTCAGATGTGAGTATCTACTGAATTATTCTATCAATGTATGTATTTCTTGAAGTATGGTCTGTAGGCAAATATTGAGTCCCAGAACTCATTGGGAGGGTTTTGTGTGAATTAGATAGAAGATGGGGTGGCATTTTGGCTAATGTCTCTAGGAGAAAGAAACCAGATTTTGGTGAAAAAGAAATGTTAGAACTAGAACAAACCGAATGTGGCTTATGGAATGATGAGACCAACAGCTGGTGTCAACTTGAGAAGCACGTTTGTAGGCCACTCACTCTGAAGTCCCTTCTGGAGGCATAGTCAGGAACTCTTACTTTAAAAATGTGATATACACTGTTAAGAAACTTCAGGAAATTAAAAGTTATTAGAGGTGGTAGGGGGTGCTTATGATAATTGCACCTCAGCAAATGATGATAGGAATAGCTTTTATGTTTCTCAGCTTTCACGCTAGGGCCTCTGGCCATCATTCTGACACTGACAGATGAGAGAACCTGTATTTCATACAAACAATTTTCACAGATTAGCCCAAGTCTATGCCAGGCTTTTAAAAAATATTAGTCTATGTTTTGCAAATAAGCTGCATGAGCACCTATAAAAACTATTTGTCCCTAAGTGGGAAAAAATATGGCAACTGTGGTTCAGTGAGAGGTGTATAATTTTTGGAGTAAGAAAGAGGTAGGGTTAAATACCAACTTCACTGCTTAGCAGCTGGGTGGAGCTGGGAAAGAGGAATTCATGCCAAACCTCAATCATTACACCTGTAAATCAGGGATATTAATACTCAATTTGGGAGTTGTTGTAAGGCTTGGTTCTTAATGTCTAGCTTCATGGATAGTAGGTGACCAAAAAATGGTGACCATTATTATTGGTAATATGAAAAAGGATGTAATTCATTTGCATGCCATTAGGCAATAAAGAGGTTCATATAAATGAATTTCAAAGACTAGAAGCTTTCGTCCTGAAATGTTCAACTTTCAGCTACTTTTTAAAATATATATCATAAAACTTTCCCTTTCTTGAGCATACAGGAATGACATATTTTATCTTATGATTCAGTGTCATTTTTTAGAACATCCATGATGAATTATTATATTCTGCAATAGGAATATTTGCTCCCAGATCATTCAGGTTCCCAAAAAGTGAGATAAGCAAGAAAAACATAGAGATGGGTGAGTGCTAATAAGACAATCCCTTTTTTTGTGGAGGCAGAACCGCTGAGTTGAATAAACACAGAGAACCGTAGGTTCAAGCTCTACCTTCAGCATTTACTGACTTCACCTTAGTTTCTTGCTCTGTTTTATATATCTCATAGGATCAGTTTAACCATTAGTTGAAAATCGACTTAGATAACTGAAAAATGGCCTATACAAATGCAGGGGAATATGGTAATTGAGTTTTCAGAAAATTCAGAATATAGGACAAGAAGCAAGCATAAATCAAACACAATCCCTCTCCCTACTGAATTCATATATACCACTTCTAGGCCAGCTATTTTTTTAAATTGTATAATTGGCACGTGACATTATGTTAGTTTCAGGTGTATAACATAATGAATCTATATTTGTATACATTGCAAAATGATCACTATAATAAATCTAGTCAACATCCATCATGATACATAGTTATAGAGTTATTTTTCTTGTGAGGAGAATCTTGAAGATGTAGCAACTTTCTAATATGCAATGTAATATTATTAACTATGGTAGCCATGCTATATTACATCCACATGATTCATTTTGTAACAGACCAGCTAGTTCTGAGAGGATTGCAGCTTGGTTTTGAAATGATTATTCTCATAGAAAAGAATCATGTGACTTTTATCTTTAAAAAGGAAAAGGCACACTGTACACACTTAGACACTGGGTAACCCAGATAGATTACTCCTTTTGACGGTATTGTCTTGGGTAATTGGAGGTTCCCTGCTCAACCCCTTCATAATCCATTGCACACTATGATCCCGCAGGAAGAGGTAGGGGAAGCCTACTAGGTTACATCTCAGTGTGGTCTGATACAGCAGTGTTCCAGCTCTGTCCCTGAGCATTGGAGGGTTCCACAGGGATGATTCAGGGCATGTGGTTAGTATGAAAGGCTCCAAGGTGTCCAAGATGGCAGAACTACCAGAGCCCTAAGAGTATCTCCACTAGTGTCTACCCAAATACCAGGATTTTATATGAGATTACATTTGTAAAGAATGGGTTCTTGGCTTAAGACCATCTATGACATTAAGTAGAAAGTGCTTTACCCATTAAGCTGTTTCTCTGGAGAAGTTGAGAAAATTACCACGATAAAATGTGAACCCAGTAAGTACATTCACCATCCATCCTCCTCTCTCATTTCTGCTCAACTGAGTCCAAATACGAACACCCGAAAAAGCTGCTCTGATCATTTCTATATTCAAAGACCTTTCCTCTTTTTCTAATCACCAATTTATATCCCTGTATTGGTCAAGATAGGCTGATGGCTGTAGCAAACAGTTCCAAAGTTCTGTGACTTATCACATTATCAAGACCATTTCTCCTCTAGACAAAGCCCAGGACCAAACCTTTTGTCAGGTGGCACTCTCTGTTGGCTGTGCTCCTCAATGAGGAGGTTGGATCCTCCCACCATGGCATCCCCTAGGCCACCTTAGAGGTCTCAGATAGATTTTCTGCCATCCGTAGAGCAAGAAGTGACAGTGTGAGGATGTCATTGGGCATTTGAAGAGCTAGATGTGGAACTGGCATACATGACCTCCTCCCACATTCCGTCGGCCATAACCAGTCACATTGTCTCATATAGAAACAAAAAGAGCCAATGTAGAATTGGAAATAGGAAATAGAGAATTCCTTGGTGGTTAAAGGGAAAATGAAATTATTTTTAAACAATGAGTATTATCTTTTCTGTACCATTACATTAACTCACCGTTGTCAACAATCTGAACTGCCTGGGGGTACAGATACCTAGGCATACATCTTAAATCCTCAACTAGATGCAAGCTCCTAAGGATAGAGGTTATGCTTTATATGCTACTTCCTGTAATTCTTGAATTGCCCAAGTTTATTAGTTTAAATCATTATAAAAACAGACTCAGTGACAATTTCATACCTTCAGAAATATAGACCACCCCCCCTCCTTCTTTGCCTCAATATAGTTATTGGGAAGTGTTACAGCCCCACAGCAATGTCCCTCAATAGGCTTTTATTCAGGGCCCTAGGCCAATGGCAACCCTGTCATCCCCAGGCCGGCTTTGTGCATTGCGATGCCAAGTAGCAGAAAGATGAACCTGGTGGAATGTGCATGCACATTTTATGGATCAAGCTGGGAAGAAGCACATATTTCTACTCATATGGCACTGGGAAGAACTCATTGGCATGGCCTCACTTCCCTGCAAGGGTTATTGGGAAATTTAGTTTCTAGCTGGGTAGCTGCAAACCAACTCAATTACAATGGAAGAAGGGGATAATGCATATTGATGATAAACTCTGTCTTCCCCACACAGGGAGAGGGAACTTTCGCTCATTCTAACAATTCTTCAAATTAGGCTTTGCCATTCCCTATTTCTGAAGTTAGACACTGTAACTTAAAGGTGAAGTAAGGTGCCCAGTGGGATACATCTGCTGGATCTTACCATTGGGATTTGCACCTATTTCTTGCTGGCTCCCAAACCCACTTTTCTTCTGTACTTGCTGCGTCTTGCTCATGGTAGGATCACAGTAAGTATAGCAGGATGATTCCTTATACCTGTGCCACTATATTCTTCTTAAATCCTCCTTCTGCTTCCCCTGCCTTTTCAAAGGTAGTGATGTGTGAAGAGTGACTTCTGTTGGACACTCAACACAATGCTGTTAAGTGCTTTTAACATTCTACATTCTGTTAAGGGGAAAACACACGAGTCAGAAATTCAAATCAGACTCTTCCTTGTCTCTTGACATATTCTATTTTTTTGGTAACTGTTTCTTCTCATTATGTTTGGCTGGAATGCTGAAAAAGTGTCTACTAATGTTCCATCTCTGCAGAGAAACTGATGATAATTTGATGGGAAGGACAGAAAACTCACTTTTCTTCCACCTTGAGGAGTGTGAAACTAACAGTGAGACCTCAGGGAATGCTAAGGAGGGAACCGAGGTGACAAAGTGAGCCCTTGGCTCTGCTGATGCCGTCTGGTGATGGTTCCCTCTGCTCTTGAAAGGGGTGTTTGCCTTTTCTGGGTTCCATTCTGCCATGAAGGGGCCATGGGAAATGCTGTGCTAAGTTATAACTATACCACCTAAGGAGTGGGGATTAATTAAGCAATGTTGTGAGTAGTTTACAAGCCCAGAGTTCTGGTCTCTCAAAGACTTAATGTTTTATAGCTGTACTAATAACAGAGCAAAGAGGGCAAGAGCAGCTCCCTCAACCTCATCTCTCCTTTCTCACTTTTTCTTTCTCTCCCCTCTTCTCTCCTCTCCTCTCTGTTTTGCATACACACATAATCTCCAGATCACTCTGTTTAAGAGTCTAAGTAGGCATAAAGATAGCCTTGATTTGGATATAATTCTGTCATTGACTAGTTCTATGCCTTTGACCAATCCACTCAACTTTTTGAAGCCCCATTGTCCACATATGTAAAAATAGGGATGTCATTTGCACTTATTGCATAATTATTTTGATAATGAACTATATATATATATAAAAATTACACTATACATAGAAATTTAATGCATTTGATACATTTTAACCATCTCATTTTAATCTTAAATTTGAAATGTCTAAAATCTTCTCTAATGTATACCTTTTCAGACTAGTGAAAGCTGAGTGGATTTTTGTTTTGTTTTGATTTCCAAGTCCACAGATAAGAGAAGAAAGAAGGAAGTACATGATTACAAGTTTTGCTTTCTTTTTTTCTTTTTGCTTCTTTTAAAATTTTAACTTTAGGGCCACCATATTGCTTAATTCAATCCACATTTACCCACATTTCATCACAATGTAACTATAACGACTGTCCACCTATTATTCCTGAAGTGAGCCAGTTAGACGCGACTGCATACATAACTGTCTGGTAACGCAGTGGTTTAGCTCAACTCCACAATGTTGAAATAATGATTGCCAGTGTTTTGATTCTGGCTGGAAGATGAAGAGGAATCACAAGCATCCCATGGAGGGGGGGCTTGTTGGAACCTCAATACCCATTAATTGGGAAGAATGTAGGAGGAAAATGCCAAGCCCCCAAAATAATTTTGTTTTGACATTTCCCATATGCAAGTCCCTATGTCTGCTGGAAATAATAGAGATCTATTCTATTTGAGATCAGGTTTCCCCTGGTGCGATGTTGTACACTGTGGAAGAAGATTGGTAGGCTTTGCAGTTCAAAACACTGTCCTTTTTAGAGGCCTGAGAGTGTTGACAATGGGAAGTTTTTTAGGGTGACTAATGCTCTTTATGAATAAACTAGATCCTTAAGTTGTCCTCTGAAAGCCTATTTCAGGCTTAACCAAGACCTCTTCTTGGAAAATTAATCTAAGTTTTTCTTAAGGTTCAGAAAAACCTCATTCTTAAAGTTGGATCAAAAATCCAGATTCACCTAAAATATATCAGGAAACTCTCTGCTGAGTCCTTTGCTAGGAGCTTCTACAACCCTCATGTCAGTGAGTTATCGCTGCTGATCCCCTCCACTCCCATGGTTATACTGAGGTGTCATTTACTTTTCAAATTAAGACATACCACCCTTCTCCTTTAGCTGTCACTCTTGGTGCACCTATGTGAAAAATCACAAAGTATTTCTGCTGATGCAGACCTCACCAGGGAAAGATCAACTCATTGTTTGAAAACCACTTCAGCCAGCAAAGGCACTTCAGTCAGGGATTGTCATTCTGAGCTTTCTTAGGTAAGACTTTCCCCGGGAGGTGGTACTCTAAGACTAGAGGCATTTGTGAAACAGGGTGGGAATTAACAATGAAGACTATACCCTTGGCTTATATTTCCTTTTTGCATAATTTGAAATATCCCTCTGGCTATGTAAAAGGGGAGAAGAAATGAAAGAAAGCCTGGGATCTAACCTCTGTTGTCATTTCAGTGGAGAAGAGGAAAGCACGGGGAGTTTACAGCTCTCCTGGTTTACCTGAAACACTGGAAGTCTGTCTGTCAACCGGAGGATCCTTTCTTGTCTTGTCTTGTTTTGGAGCTAGGATGAGAGCTGATAGTCTTCACCCTGTTTAATTTATGTAGCTTCAGAAAGAAGAGTTGTCAGGGCCAACATAATGAAAAAAGAAAAAAAGCACACGAGCCTGGGACATGTCTAAACCTTCTCCAGCAGCATTGTCACCTCGCTCGTCAGGTAGGAAGAAAAACAGATTAAAAAGCAAGTTCTTTGTTTCCAAATTCCAGGCTTGCAAAGGATGTATTATGATACTCATTTCAAAATATGGTTACATCTTGAAAGCATTTTTGTTAGAAAGGCATATTATCTTTAACAATGAGGCAAGGGGAAAAAAGAAGTTGTGTTACAGTAGACTCTTAAAATACCTTAGCAGATCGAACTTTATATATATCTTTTTACATTAGCTTTCAGAAATCCTTGGCAGGAACAATAGGAACGGTTCAAAGTTCAATTTATAATCATAAGCAGACTTCTTTCCCTCTTCTCCCCCACGCCTCTGTACTGCTTCGGTTTTTGTGTGTGCTTGGAACGGGTGGAGAGAAGAGAAAGGGTCAAATTTGAACATCTTTTTTCCCCTCTCCTCCTCAGGATGAGCTTTAATTTCATAATAGGATGGTTTTATTCAGAGTCAACTACTTTAGTTTGGGTTCAGAATGATAATGGTAGAAAATACAAAGTAATGTTTTAAAAGCTCAGTCTGTGAAAGAAAGGAATAATGCCACTTAGTAAAAAGCATATGTTGCTAGTGGGACCTCACAACCACATTCAAATCGTGCTCTTGCCAAATCACGTTATGTTTCTAAAGCTTCTTATTTAAATTTCCCAAGCGGGGTTCATATGGCATGTTCTGTGTTTTCGCTGCACAGCATTGAAGGAGGTCCTCAGAAATCTTTCCCCTTAAGAACCAACTTTTTCTTTTCGAAATAAAAGCCCTAATTAAACCTCGTTTACATTTGTGGAATGCAGGACTCCATGCCACTGACAGCAACAGGAAAAGAAAAAAAATCTGCTCTTGGCACTGTGGCAGTTCGGATAACGGCCCGGGGTGCTGGAGAGCAACAGCCCGTAGGCTCAGAGGCCGGCCCACGCTCGCTGTGTGCTGGCCCAGATGAGATGGTCCCGGTCACATGGCCCTGAACCGCCTGCTGATCAAGTCTGCGTCTCAAGAATGACTGCATTAAAGCCGCTCCAGGCCAGAGTAGTCTTTACTTCAAAAGATTAAAAATAAAAAGTCACTGACTTGCCGATTCTGTTACCTATTTGTTGGAACGCATTTCAGTGCTTTACAAAACCTGGAGTCCGGAATTCAGCCTGAAGTTGAATGTCGCCAGTGAATGTGTAATGTTGCCTCTCACATTTGAAGACGGTTTCTCTGTAGCCTGCTTTTCTGTTTAGAAAACCTGATTCATTTTGCTTCTCTTTAGGCTCAGTTTCATCATTGTTTATGATCTTAATAGTTCTCTCCTGGCACCTCTGAGTTCTTTACAACTTAATTATCATATCTATCCCTACAATGAATACCGTGGTATCCTCCTCCCTACCTTCCAGGCTTGGTTGTTAGCTTATATGAAGCATCAGCTACTATAAGTCGGAGATCTGAGTCACTTTCTAAAATACGGACAACCGGAGAGAGATACTCCCTGTTAAGGCCACATTCCCCAGTGGGTGCTGAACATGCAAGCTCTCCAGTTTTGACTGTCAGTTGCTATGTGGGTCTGCTCAGTCTAAATATCTGTCTCCTGAACTAATGGGGTCATGATTCAGCATTTTACTCAGAAAACAAAAGGATTTCTTGAGAGTAACAGAATTATGGGGGCCACAAAATATGGTTTATGAAATATAATTCTACAAGTGCATTGTAAATTCTATATTGTGAGGTCCTGATATTTATTTCTAATGTCACCCTCCCCTGCCCCCTCCACCAGGTTCTCTCTTTTTTACTCTTGCCACCCCATTCCCCTTTATCACCCCTGAACTAGAAATTTTTTTGAAAACTCACATACAAGGTAAAAGGATAGCTTTGTTCTTTCTTATCCAGATCTTTCTTCATTCAGTGTCTGCTGCCATTCTAAGTGCTTTACCTGGCTTATGCTCTCTGTTCTTGTCCATTGAGCTTTCATATTCTGTTCAAATTTCACTTAAAATAGACACTTTTTGTTCCCTGACAAACAGCATAATGTGGTTCTGAGCACTGGATGTCTAGGTCCATCTTGGCTCTGTGATTTGGGGCAATTTATTGAAGTTTTCTGCAAAATGAAGATAGAAAGCATCTTTATATGTAGTGTTGTTAAGAGGATAAAATGGGTTAGTACATTTCAAGCACTTAGAATGGGGTGTGGCCATAGAAGTCTTTCTACATTGATACTGGCTATTATTATTCAATTATATCACTCTGCAAAATGTTTGGATTCTTCTTCTCTCTGCACAGCCTGAAGTTATTTGTCTCCCTCTAATGCAAGTGCTCTGTATTCTCTTTTTTTTGTTTTGGTCAAAGATAGATCCTGCCCCATGTTTTAGCAATGAAAGGAGATGTATAGTTTGTTACTTTTGTCGGGAAGAGCAATGTCCTGATTTGAGTTCAAGATGAACCCCTTCTCCTTAATGAGAAAAGACACCAAGGCTCTATTTCTTCCTGTGAATTCCTAGTAAACAATGTCCTAGCAATTGTAACCATATTCCTTTTCTCTGAGGTGGATTTACTTGAATAAGACAATTCGTATATGTGCAAATATATTTATTTCAAAAATTCAGTTCCTGGGCCTTTGCCTTATGTACATTCTTCTAGTCATTTTGAGTCTCAAATAGGATTTCTGTATCACTTGTATCACAGGAAATCTGAGGAGAATGTTCTGACACTCAAGTTATTTTCTTAAGTGGAAAAGTATCAGGCTGAGAACTAGTCCCCAAAGAACTCTACATGATACTGATGCGGCCCTTATGAATAATATACATTCTAAGTTGTGTAATATGCAGCTGTAATCAGTAATCAGTATAGAATGTACTCAATCTTTGATTTTGCTATGTCTGCAAGTCTTGTCAGAACATAATGAAAAGGAAACAGATTTGGCTGAAGGAAATACATTAGAGAAAATGGATTCATTTGCCTCACAAAATATCTTATCTAGTATCCTGTGATCCTCTAGGTGTTTGCAAATTCATTTTTCTATGTTATATATTAATAGGAAAACTTAACATGCTGAAGGCTGAGAGAGCAGGCTCAGGAATCAGATTGCTTAGGTATGCATGCTGCCTCTTCTACTTATCTGCATATTGGGTGTTTATGCAGATTACTTAATCTCTCTAAGCCTCAGTTTCCTCCTCTGTGAAATAGGGATGATCATAGTACCCACTCCATATAGTTGTTGTGAGGATTAAATGAAATCATGTCATTGTGTTTGCTATATAGATGCATTGAAGAAGTAATAGTGTTTATTAAATGTGACCAACATTGTTAATCATCTTGAATATTTTCTTTGTCCCTTAGTCTGAAAACATATAAAAATATAGCTGTCTTTTGGTCCCCATGCTTGTTTCTTATTACCAGCTATCAGAATGTAAACAGGATTCTGATAGGTTGCCTTTTCAGTGCCACCACTTGAGAATTTTTCTTTAAATCTGCCTTTCAGTCTTCTCCTGTATGCATTCCTAAAGAATTCTGAATGCTCCTTGAGTGCAACATGCATACTAGGCACAGGCAATACTTTTCTCCTTGTCTCAACCTCCCAGTATGTAGAGTTTAAGACATTATAAGAAATAATTTAGCAAGACCCTAGTTCAATAACAGAACATACTAGGGATATTAGGAGGGTGCACATATAACTATTATCCAAACAGGGACACTCGACAGGGTGAACCCAGCACTATTCATAATGATGTTGGGACACCAGGTGTGTGCTAGGGCTGACCATTTGGGCAAACCAGGGCAAATGGTCACCTATGAATTTTTCTCTCATCTAGTTTTGAATAACAAATCACCTTAAAATCAAGTGCCAGAAATTAGCCACTATTTTGTTGTACTTAGAATTTTGTGGGACAGAAATTCAGGAATAGCATAGGTGGTCAGCTAGTCACTGCTCCATGATGGTTAAAGCCTCTGCTGGGTGGCTGGAATGGCTGCAGATGCAGGGATAACTCAGCTGGGACCATATGTCACGGGCCTTGGTTCTGGCTGTCCACTGGCATTTGCTGTTGCTGGAATGGAGTAACTATGAAGAATCAAGCAAGAAGATAGCTGAAGACTATTAAAAAGGTGCAGGGATCCTGGCAAAAGGAAGACCAGGCTTGTGTTAGGAAATATCTAACACAGTGTCTCCAAAAGTGTAATATGCATCATCAGTGGTTTTAAAAGGAGTTGATGTTAAATAATATTAGTGAATTGTATGTTTGAAAAAAAAATCACTTTCAATTCTTTTGATGATTCATGAAAAAGGGGAAAATCTGTTTGCTACTGGTATGTGCTCAACTTCACATAACCCTCAATGACTTCTCTCTAGCAAATGGAGCAGACCTCAAATACAAAACCTTCAATAGGCAGCAGTTTAGCAAAAACTAAACAGCATGGTTTTGTTTTCATTGTAATTTTACTATTACCTTCTAATTATGACAATACCTTTTTTTAAATGTATAAGTTTTTCCTTTGAAACAAATATATGGAATGGGGATGGTTGTACAACATAGTGAATATACTGAAAACCAGTAAAGTGTTTAGAAACGGGGGGGATGCTGTGGGATGTTTTGATGGGAGCCAAAGTCAGATGGACGTGGGAGAGAATGTGCTGGAGCTTCTCGGCCTTTTGTACACAGAGATTCACAAAAAGCCAGAGAACAGTCAGCCAACCCTGAGAGGGCATTTGCAGAACTAGGCCTGAAGTGGAGTTACGGATGTGCCCTAGAGCAGGTCACAAGCCCCAGCCTCACCCCTAAGCTAACAAGGTCAAGGATAAGTGAGAAGAGTCTGAGTCGACATTGTCTTCCCTTCTTTATCTTCCCCAAACCAGTAACTTTGGCAGCTGTGGGTAAATCAAATGTTTCCATGGGATAGAAAAAGAAGGTTTAAGTTGGATAATAACTACTAACTGAAAATGGAAAAGTACAAATTTAATAGCTGAAAGTGCCTGAGAGATTTTTGAAATCTGCCCAAGATGTGATTCAGTAATCTTGTCCACAGGATCAGGAGATGTGACATAACACAGGGGGCGGTGATTTGTGAAAAATAAAACTGTAGCATGATTTTATCCTGCCAAGCTAAGGCAATTTAATAAATCACTTAGCTATCACCTTAAAAAAAAAGCACTGGCAAATATATATCAGTGAAAATTAGGGTAGGACAAAAATACTATGCCTGTAATAGAATATGGCAAAATCATAATGGTGGGGCAGGGATAATTAAAATTTGGGAAATACTTAAAATGCAAACAATGAGGTAATTTTTAATCATGATGCCTGACATGGGTACCACTTGAGTTATTTTTCTCTACTAAAACTTTCAAAGTTCTATTGAAAGCCAAAGAAATCATCTGGGAGTGAGGGAGAAGAGAAGTTTACCTTTAGCTCATTGCTAGTTATTATCACTAATGCATTCAATTATCAGATTAATGGGGAACTGGTTGTTGTAGAGTTGAACAGTGAACTTAGGGCATCTCTGGAGCCAGAGGCCCTGCCTGGCAAGTGACAAGTTAATCTGACTCAGGGAGGGCACCAAACACTGCCCAATGAGACAGATGCTGGAGGAAAAATGCCCTTAGCAAACAGTTCCATGGCTTTTGCTTCTGACTGTTATAGTTTAGATTGTGTCATTGCCGTGCTGACTCCCCCTTCATTATTGCTCCTCACTTCTCTAGAAATCCTCTTGTTTAATTTTAAAGCCGTGACTTATGCCTGTTCCTGCTAAGGAATGATGTCCCCTGTTTGACCAATGTAAAAACCCTTTATGGAAATGATTCTTTTGTATATACTCAGGGACTGGTCTTTGGGAGTTAGAAATCAACATTCATAATATTAAAAGTATAATTTTAATTTTAAGAACAAATTGCACACATAAATGTGTTGTGTGATTATTTTTCCAAGGAACATGTTTTGGGAGAGAGCCTTGGTTTTTTTCTAGAAAGAGATGAGTTCAAGTCCTATTTCCACCTCTTACTAGGATATTGAACTTTGTCACAATACAGAACCTCTGTGATTCAACATTCTCATCTGTCACCTAGGGATAATGGTTCTTCTTTCATTGTTATAAAGTTACAATGAGACAGCATATAGAAAACACACTGCCCAGTGTCTGTAGTCACCTTCCCTATTCACTTTACCCTTATAAAAATCATTGTAATCAGAAGAGAAATACAGGAGAATATGTATAGGTATACACACACATACATACACATATATATTTGTGTGTGTGTGTATATATATAAAAATCACTACTATAGCTATATATATAAAATAAACATGGGAGATACATGTATATGCATATATCTGTAGATATGTATTAAATATATATACATGTCTCCCATATTTTTTTTTACTATTGACTCTATTTTTTTACTGAGATACATATACATATATGTATACACACACACACACATATATATATATGCATGTATTTGATTTTTAGGTGATAAGTGGTTTACTGAAGTGTCTCAGGATGGTGGGGTAAAAACATGCTACAGTTTTATTTTCACAAACCACTGCTGTTTGTGCTGTGTCAAATCTCTATATCCTGTGGACAAATTATTGAATCACTTCTTCGCAGATTTACATATTCTCCTATGTGAATGTGTATGTGTATAGGTGTACATTTATCTATATGCATTTATGTGTGTATGTGTGTGTATCCCCAAGTGTAAACAATCAGATATGCCATATAAATTGTAAATACTGCCTAAATTTCTGTGAAATTAGAAATAAAAACTTAGTTCCTCATGTTCAGAAATGAAACCAAATAATCAAGTGCATAATAACACAGTAATACATAGGCAGATTTTTTCCAGAAGAGTCAAAATCATCATTCCCTTTAGAAGACAGTGTTGCCTTTAAGAATGCATCAGCAATTTCAGAGAATTCCACCTCACTGAAATTTTGTCAGGTCTTTTTGCTTTCAAAGTCTGTCCTGCAAATCTCTTTTTCTTCCTCATACTTCCTCTCAAATCCTCAGTGACTCGGACAGCTGCAACCCCTTCCTCCCACTCCCCTGTTGGATGTGGAAGTGCGTTGCCAATGGAGACCTCCCCAGCTCCCAGAAGCTAGCTCTGTCCAAGAACTTAGGTGGGGGACTTAAAGTAGCAGAAAGTAGTCAACAACTAGAAAACCAGATTTTCAGCCAAACTGAGTAAACTGGAGCTTGGAATTTCATATCTGAGATATTGGTTTCACTAACTAATTAGCACAAAAATAATGGTCTTTGGGGGAACATAGCTTTATAAACTTTTGGCTGGGACTGTTACACATGAACAATGTGCACAGGAAAATGTTACGAGTTGAGCAGAAAGGCATTTTAACAAAGTTTTATAGTATGTGGTTTAGGGTCCTCAGGGCAAACATATGCATTACACATCTAACCCCACACTGAGAAAATAATCCCTAATGTTGGTTCCTCTGCTAGTCCTATTAAAAATTCCCCCCAAATGTAAAGGCTGCCAATTTCAGACTAAGAATAAATGGCTCGTGGTTCCTTCTGAAACAGCATCCAATATTCATGCTCTCAGTGCTGCTTACAAATCACTGGGGAGGAATGGCCTGGTTTCTGGGGTACCAGAAAAGGCCAGTGTGTGGATCCAACCCCATTTATTTCAGGCAGGGCACCCAAAGGCCACTTTCTGTAGGAGATGTTTAGAGTGGGGATTTCGTGTTAAAGGAGGTCAGCTTGTGTTTGCTTTCTGTATTATGTGGTCAGAGCATGGGGCTTGGAACCCATAATGGGAACTTTGAAATGCTGTGCATTTTGCGGGACGTTGCCTCTCATAGAATTTAACATGCAGTACAAGGGAGGCCTCAGCCAGTCTACAGCACTGGCCGTTTTTGCAAATGACTCTCGTGCAGTGTTGGCGGTGCTGGTGTTCAGGTGAGTGGTTTCCTCTGGCCCTAAATATTTAGATTATTAAATAGTTAAATTACCATGTGAAGGGACGTGGAGTGGGGATGTTAGTGAAGAAGGCATGGAAAAATTTAGAATTGATTCAAGGTCATTTTTCTTTATTGATTGGCAAAAAAATCCCCACTGATTTAAAGGTCCAAAAGGTAAGGTTGTAATCTTAGCTGTGATCTCAGGAAGTTCCTTTAGCTTTTGTGGCCTTCAACTTTCCCATCTGTAAAAAATGGAACTAATAGTCCCTGCCCAGACTACATGGAAGTTGTGATGGGATGGTGCTCTAAAATGCAATGTATGTATAAGCTATTAATTATTTTATTGGGGGGGTGGATATGCAAATGTTTAATAGTGGTTGAAACCATTCACCTTTGTTGAGGTGCTCAATACCAGCTCTCACTTGAATTCCCATGTGACTTCTGGTTCTGGGTTGGTGCAAATTCTGTATATCATCAAGAATTCACACCTTCCATGTGCTGAACTAGGTTTTAAGAATTAGGCAATTGAACTGGTTTTAGTAATGAAGTGTGTACTGGAGATGCTGAAACCAAGATGACAAGCTGAGTCCAGTGCTTACTTCCTAATAATCTTTTACCCCTCCACTCAAGCTTATGGCCTAAATGCTGGCTCATCTCTTAGTACTCAGATGTCTTCCAAGTTAATCCTCCAGTTGTGGGGACCTTGATCTTGAAGGCACTTTTAGGCAGTCTGTGTTGCTCTTCCAGGCTCCTACGGTATTTCTGTTCATGATCTCTGGATTTATATGTCCGTGTACTCCTAAGTCCTGTATTCTCAAGTGCAAGAACATTTAAATACATTCCTGAGGATTCTTAGCCATGGAATTTGACCTGAAAAGAGAATTGCATGATTTTTTTGTTTGTTTGTTTGGCCCTAGGCTTGTGTGTTGCGATGTGCAGTGATATCTGAGTATATGTATAGAGGAGTGATTGGCATTTCTTAGAATAAACAGTTATGCACATGTAGACACTTTCTTTAGACTAGGCAATTTCTTTGGAGTGCTTTTTGAGAGATCACGACTTTACAAATACTATCTGGTATTTTCATTGATTCTAAATTGGCCTTTGAAAGTGTCGTTTCATCACAACCCTATTCTAATTGCAACTCCTTCCAATATGACAGTGTCCCTTTTTATTTCTAAACCCAGCCTGTTTTCCACCTTTGCCCACTTTTATGTATGGCAAAGGACAGTGTAAATTGGTTGTGCATCATATGGTGACAACTTGGACTATGCATCCTTGGTGAGTAGATGAGGGGCTGGCGTTAGGTTACATGTACACTCAACTCTGTTTGCTATGAGAAGAAAGGCTGGACAGATTTGTTCCATAAAAGCTTCTGAAAAAATAAAACTTTTTTTCCAGTACATTCACTGGTAGAGTATTGTTCTGAGCAACCAAGGATCTGATCCTAGCAATTAAATCTGCTGTCACATTTTATTTATAATGGAACTTCAAAATCAGACTAAGAAGTATAATGTCTAAATTTTCCCAGCATTTGCACAGCTGAGGGAATAGAATGGGAGCTCTGTGGCTATATTAGCGTTAGTCTCTTTTAACAAATAGGAATTTAGAGTGTGTTTGTTTTAAGGCTGCGACTCCAAGTGATTGTCATAAGAATAAAGGAGGCAGAGACATTGTTGGTGTGATGTTAGAACTGTGTAAAAGGAGCTGGGGATCTTTGTGTGTGGGGTGAGGGGCTATAACAAATAGAAAATGGGGTATTGGAGATAAAACTGTATGTCATATTGAGCTCCTTACACTGATCTACCCCACATAGTAGTCTGGATTTTCTGGAAAGATACAGCGCAGGGAAGAGGACAGCAATAGCATTTATTGTTGCAACATGTGGAAAGAAGATATGAGAATGTGTGTCATGGTGGGGTGAAGGCCTGAAAACCACCGTGCTGGAGTATAGAATATATGTTCTTCATTTGTGCTGGGAGGAACTAGATGGAAAAAAGTGGAAAATAGTGACATTTCTTTTGAAGCTGGACAAAGAAAAATAAAATGTTGTCACACCAGATAAAGACCTTTATTCTTGGCCTCTGACAAATAGAATATAAGGCAAAGGAGACTGGTACAGTTTCATGGGCACATCCAATAACAAAATGATGCAATAGACCTTTGACATGGCTGCAATTCTTCCCTCTGTTCCAAATTGCAAACAAACTAGTCCTGAGGGAATATTATTGTGAGAAAAAGGTAAAAAGGTTTAGTCATCATCACCTGAGAAAGGTTAAAGGCACAAAAATATATCAAGGTACAACTTGGCCTTGTAATCATCTGGGAAACTCCTTAAAAAAAGAAACAGATTTCTGAGTTTCACACTAAAGGGTTTCTGATTTGATAGACCTGATATGAAGCCCAGAATTTTATGAAGCTCTTTAGGTGACTAATAATGGATAATCTTTGAGAACCAATTTTCTAATTATGGTAAAGTCTCTTAAACTGGGACCTGGGACACCTGATGCCTACCCAATTAGAATCAACTCAACTTTCTGTGGTAATAAGAAAAAGCATTCTTCATTTCCTCATAGGGCATTTTTAAATTTTGTGATCATAGGTGAAAAACAGGTCATGTGAAAGTGTAACTTTTTTTTTCTTTAACTCCTTTTGTACTTATAGAATTAAGAGTTAGAAATATCTTCAAAATTTTGAAAGCTAACTCCTCTTTCTCTTAAAAAATCTCCCAGCACAACAACAAAAAAAATAAGGAAAAGAAATACATAGTTTATTTTAGAGAAAACTAGGTAGGTGATATCTACAGTCTGGAATAGGATTTTTTAAAAAAAAAATACAATCTGAGAATGATATGGAGCCTTGGGAATTAAAAATATAATAGCTTCAATAGAAAAAACACAAGTTTTTGGATAGTGTTACTCAGAAATAAAATAGGTGGGGGAAAAGATTTTTTAAAAATTAGAGGGTAAAGTTAATAGAAATTGTGAAAAAAGCCAAGAAATATGAAAGACGAAATGGATCAAAGGGGAAAAAAAAAACAGAGGGAAATATTTTCAGAATGAAAGAGCCCCCTGACTACTCTCCCCAATACATTTTTGACACAAAACAGGCATCCAAAGATTTCCAAAGACTAGAAAATAAAAAGTTCACACCCGAAATGGATCAGGTATTAGAATGCCATGAGACTAATGATCGACTTACCAGCATTTGTTGAAAGATGGTGCTTTCAAAATTCTGAAGTGATCTTCAACATCACAAAAACTGCGTATCAAAAGTGGTGGTGGTTTAACGGTGTTTTCAGACATCATAAACCTCCACCATTTTTGCACCAAGGTACTCTTTCTCAGTAAATTACTAGAGGATGTTTCCCACCAAAATGAGTAAATCAAGAGAGGAAAAGATAACAGAACTAACATTCAGGATAGATCAAAAGGAGAGAAAATTTGCAAAAAGACATTCCAAAATATTATATTACTTGAATAGTGCAATCTTACTAGTTAAAGTCTAAAGAGTAACGTGTAAATTGGACTACGTGGATGGAGAATCCAAGCAGGATTATCAACATTAAAAAAAAATGGAAGTGATCAGTTATCTATTGGACTTGATCATGTGCACCTTAAGGGACATATTTCAGAGAGAACCCCAGGAAAAACAGAGTTGTGCAAGAAAAGGTGTGTAACTATATAGTAAGTATAACTATGTACTTGATTAAGCACTGAACAATATTCACATTTTCTAATAATGAAAGATATGATATAGCTATGTGGGCGAGGGGAAGGGAGCATATAAGGGAGCTAAAATTCTCATTAAAATAGGAGTAATAAAGTCTATGATGAATCAAGAAATATGAGTAAATACCTGTGGTTCTAGGAAAATGGAGATAAGTTCTTAAAGAAATGATTTTAAGAAGATAAAATTGGTTACCTCTAGGGAAGAAGAGATGAAAGAAAGCAAGGAGAGGAGACTGAGTGTTGTTTTATAAGCTTATTGTCACAAATTGACTTTTTAAATTGTATATAGGTATTCTTTTCATAAAAATCACTATAAATTAAAAAAAATCACATGTCAATTAGGATTGAAAAGGTTTAAAAAGAGATCAAGGTAATTCACCAATTTCCAACCTGCTGATCATCTTGGGGTTGGATAGTGCTGCAGAAGTCCCATTGCTGGTCTCTACCCTTTTGTGTAGGAACCGTCAAAGGTATGGAGTCCCCGGGCTTACTCCAGGACCCCATTTTCCAAAGGAAATTTGTTTGCTAGCTTATTTGCTCCATAGCATCAATCACAAACTTTTTATACTTTGAAATTACCATCTTCTTAAGATATATGACATTCAATTCAGAGATTCTGATTCAAGAGATCTGGGAGGTGCTGGTGAACCAATTTTAACAAGTATGTGAGATGAACTTGTTAATACTTCCAGAAACACATTTTCATTCATCCATTCATCCTTTTAATATTTATTGGAGCTCATTTTGGTTTCAGACAATATACTAAGAGTTCAAGAGATGATGCATGCTTTCAAGAAATTCATAATTTAGTCATAACAAGGCAAAGCCTATGTCATATGACTAAATCCCAGAGGTCAATGTGGAAGAAATACAGGGATAGAGAGCAGCTTCCACTTAATATTCTACCTCAGTCAAAAATCAGCTGTGCAATTAGCCAGAGCATCCTTCATCATGAGGCACTGGTTTGAGAATTGCACTGACTTGGTTTGAACTAAAAATCCTCTCCTTCCTAGTGTGTTATAAAACCTTATGGGCATCTGCCACCTGGATACAGTAACACTTTATTCTGCAAGATTAGATTATTTGAAATAAACAAAATAGAGTGTCAGGTGCATAGTAGGTCCTCAACAAAGGTCAATTCCCTTGGACTTTTCCATTATACTTTTTGCCTTTGAGCAAGTAATTCTGTTTGTACCTTGACTGGCAGTACACTGAGGTGGACAAACACACACACATATTGGGGAGGGGTGTGTATATATATATATGTGTGTGTGTGTGTGTATACATATGTATGTTTTTATATTGAAGTATAGTTGATATACAATATTCCATTGGTTTCAGGTATACAGCATAGTGATTCTACAATTATATACATTGCAAAATGCTCACCACAATAAGTGTAGTTACCTTGTCACCATACAAAGATATTACAATATTGTTGACTATATTTCCTGTGCTGAACTTTTCATCTCCATGACTTATTTATTTTGTAATTGAAAGTTTGTACCTCATTATTCCCTTCACCTATTTTGGCTGTTCCCCCAATCATACTCCTTTATAGCAACTATAGTTTTGTTCTCTATTTATGAGTCTTTTTCTGTTTTTGTTTGTTTTGTTTTTTAGATTTCACATTAGTGAAATCATATGATATTTGTCTTTCTCTGTCTTATTTCACTTAGCATAATGCCTTCTAGGTCTATCCATGTTGTTGCAAATGGCAAGATTTCATTCCTTTCCATGGCTGAGTAATATTCCATTGTATATATGTACCACTTCTATATCCATTCATCTATTGATTAACATTTTGGTTGCTTCTGTATCTTGACTGTTGTAATTAATGCTGCAATAAACATAGGGGTGAATGTCTTTTTGAATTAGTGATTTTGTTTCCTTTGGGTAAATACCCAGAAGTGGAAGTACTGGGTCATATGGGAGTTCTATTTATAATTGTTTGAGGAATTTCCATACTGTTTTCCAGAGTGGATGTACCAGTTAACATAATCACCAATAGTTCCCTTTTCTCCACATTCTCATCAATACTTGTTATTTCTTATCTTTTAGATAGTAGCGATTCTGACTGATGTGGGGGGATATCTCATTATAGTTTTGATTTGCATTTTCCTGATGATTAATTTCTGTTGGCTAGCTATATGTATTCTTTGGAAAAATGTCTGGTTAGCACCTCTGCTCATTTTTAAATCAAATTATTTGTGTTTTTGGTGTTGAGTTGTATGTGTTCTTTATATATTTAGATATCAATCCCTTATCAGATCATCTGCAAATGTGTTCTCCCATACAGTAGGATGCTGTTTATATTTAAATCCCTGGTCCCAATTCTTATTTTGAGTACATGTGTATGTTATATTGGCAGGTTATTTGATCTTGCTGAGGTGCAGATTCTTTATTTTTAATGTGGGGATAATTAGGTCATTATCAGAGTTTATTGAGATAATGTATTTACTAATCATCACATGCACTTAAGAAATGTCAAGCCTAATTATCATGTATATTCTGTCAGAGAAATTTGTGAGTGTGTGTGTGTGTATAAAAGCATGAACTCACAAAGATAGATGAGATGGTACATCAGTATATCTCTGAAACTCAGAGTCCTGTAGAGGGGACTCAGGTCATGATGAAAAGGAGAATTCAGCCTTTAGGATACATTTTCCAAAGCATGGCATAAAGGGATCTTTCCTCACTTCTCAATGAGTGGCTTCTCCCTTTTTCTTTCATAGAGACACACATTCATTTTGGATGTCCCAAGCTAGACTCTGATGCTTTCATCTTTATTATTAGGCTAAATATTGTTAAGAATGTGACTGAAAGACAGAATTTCAGGCCAAAGAAGAGTACAACCCAAACCTTTCATATATAAGTGGGAAGTCTGAACAAGGATAACAATTTCTGACTGCATTCCAGGGCTAGATAAAAGCTGTTGAAGTAGGAAATGACATGGAAATTTGTAGTGAGCAGCAAAAAAAAGGAAAACCAGACTATATTACTGTACCTATGAGGGGAAGTGGGTATGGTGGGTTGACCACACACCATCTTCCTGGGCCAGCCTCCTCAAGGAGGAAGCTGGTAGCCACAAATACATTCTGTGAAGAGAAAGGACAGGATGCTTAGAGAGCCAGTCTGTATTGTGAAGTCATCCTGAGCTCAAAACGAGAGAGAGTGTGGGGCCAAACCCCCTGCCGGAGACAGAAGGATGGTTCCCCTTCCTCAGACACACAGACATGCATGCTCCTAACAGAGACTCAGATTTTAGCTGACTGCCTGCTGCTTGGGAAGGGCGTTTGGCTCTGGAAATCTCTAAGGGAGCCAGGTGGGCCTCAGAGGAGAGAGAAAGGGGATTTGGCTGCTTCAGGCTGGCTGCAACCTCAGCAAGGAGGCTGGCAAAGGATGCTCCAGTTTCCTTCCAGGTCGGATGAGTCCAATGTTACATATACCATATCAGAGGCATTTGTTCAGTCTTACCAAGACAGGAAAGGAAGCAGAAATTCCAAACCAAACCATTTTCAGGAAAAGAGACTGGATACATACAGATTGTCTAAAGAAGAGGCTTGTTAGTCTGGTGGAAAGAGTTTGGATTTTATAGTCAGGTAACTCCTGGCTCTGCAATTTACTGTGACCTGGGTAAGTCATCTAGCTTACCTGGGCTTCACTGAGTCTCCTTCTCTGAAAAACAGTGGCTGACGATGCCTCTCTTGCAAGTTACCGTGACTAGAGTACTCCCTGCAAATCCAACATCAATGAACCTGTCACGAAGATAAGTGTTTGACTGGATGATAATTTGCTTTAAAGTCGATAGTATTAATAGTAATCAGACTCTTTTTCTATTAAGTTATGTTTTCCCAGCATTGCTAACAATATTAAATTATTGGGGGTAATGATAAAGTCAGAAGTGCTGGAGAAGGTGGGAGGCAGCAAGGTGTAAAACAGCAAGAGGAATGCAGCAATGGGTCATGAACTCGAGGCTCCTGAAAGCTCCACCCACCGACCACGTTTCTTGAAACCACAGTTGCGTCTTACTCATTTCTGTTTCTCGTGTACCTGGCACAGACCTACCCATCCCTCACAGAGAGCAGGTAAATGTTAGCTGACTTACAGATTTAATACAGTAAACCTTGTTTAATTTGTACTTCTTGTTATTAGTACTTGGGCATCTTTTGATTTTATGTCACGCTAGCAGAAGTGAAATGAATGATAGTCTAATATTGAAAGATCTGAAAGATGAAGGCTTGAGTGATGTAAACTAAGAATAAGAACTTAAAGGCCTGGGTGCCAGGCTCAGAGCCCAGCTGCATGCACCCTTGTGCTTTTGACCTCTCTTTGCCTCAGTTCCCTAAGCTCTAATATGGGAAGAACTATAGTACCGACCTCATAGGTTGTTGGGGGGAATAAATGAATTACTCTCTTTGAAGTGCATAGAACAGTGTCTGCATGTAGTAAGTGCTCAGTAAATGTTAGCTTTTGTTGTTATTTTAAACTTTTGACTATGGCATTGTGTATAATATTCACCCATAATATAACACTTATATGTTTTTTCAGGATATTATTCCTAAAACTGTTAAGACTATAAAGTAATAGGTCAAAGTAATAAATTCCCTAGTAAAAACTTATATATAAATTAATGAGCAGACCTAAAACTGCTACAATTCTAGGTTTGCTATACCTTCATGAAGCTGGCTTGAAAATGGTCCCCAGTCCCTGGTTATCAGAGAAAATTTAATTCCAAAATTAAATCATCTTATTTTTCCCCCACCACAGGGTGTAATTATAGATAGAAAGTCATTTTCTGCATTTTTCAACCAATTTGATTTGATTCTGGAATTTTATCTGATTCTTCCCTTGGGTGGATCCCAAGAGCTGCCTTGGGCCCCAGGTCCAAACCAAGTTCCTCTATTCCAGGGTGTTTGCAGTAACGAGGCTGATGGTTTGATGCCTGAAAAGAAAATGAATTTGTTTGCCTTTCATTCAGTGAAGTCTAGAGAATTTGGGCAGACAGTGGAAAGGGTGTGTATGAAGATTGAGGAATTGAAAACTGGAAGGTATGTTTGGGACTTGGAGAGAAGTCTGGTGTGACTGGAACAAATGGAAGACAATGCCAAGTTCCGCTCTAAAGCACTTCTGACTCCTTACAAGACATTAGCAGCACTAAGGAGAAGAGGATAGGTGCTCCCCAGAGCCGTTCTTCTGGGATGTGCGTGGAATGAATGCAATTTCATCCAGGATAAGGAAATGGATGGCCGGTTACAAGCCCACACACTCCTGCAAGGTTGGGTGGGAGGGCTGCTCAATTAAGGGGCGTCTCCAGCAGCTGAGGGAGGAGGCTTACAGATTCTCAGAGTGAGTCCTCACCCCCCACCATCCTTGAGGAGAGTGCTGGCTTCCACTTCCTGATCGGTGTTGGGGCAGAGACTTTTGAAGGAAAAGAGAATATTTTGCATTGTGTGCAAATACTTGGCCCATAACTCTTTACCTTCTGGGTGCAGCTAATACATACCAAGAGATTCAACCCTCAGACCTTGCTGACTTCACAGGTCTAGTAAGGTGATTCCTTGCTGTTCTTGAAAATACTCTCTGATTGGACCACTGGGGCTGGAAACTGCACAGCTACAGATTAATTAATTAATTAATTTCTTTGGTTTAAAGAGTATATCCCCATCCCAACTTGCAAGAAGTTGTTGGTTTAATGGAACATGCCCTGGCTTTGGAATCAAGCTGACCTGTGTTTGAAACCCTGTTATGCTACCAATTGGTCCTTTTTCCAGTTCTTAACCTCTCTGAGACTTACTTTTCTCATCAGTAAAATGACAATAGTAAAACTTGCTGAGTTTTTGTTTGGCGAAGATTAGATATTTTTTGTAACCCAAGAAGCACCTAGAAGACTGCCTGGCACACGTAACCACTCAATAAATATCATACATGATGAGAGTCTTGGATTAGGTGAAGCATTTCATGATCCCCTCACTGATTTTTTTCAAGAATACTATACATTAGGGATCCGTAATTTTTCTGTGGAACCGTTGTAGGAAAAAAAATCTGAACTGCTCTCCAGACTGGCGTGGAGCCTTGGCCGCTAACCATTGTTTTTCTTTACTAACCTCCCTGATCTCTGAGCTCAGCTTGTGGAGAGTCTGCAATGAATAGGGCAGAGATCTAGGGATAATGGGCAGTGTTAACTGACATCCTCAGTTGCACACTGGGAAAAAAGAGAAAATAACTGTGCATCCCTGGCTTCTTCCCATGACTGCTGGCCGCCCATCGCACTCCCACTTTCCCCTCTGAGCTTTTATTTAGAAACCTTGTTCATTGTCTTCCTGTTTCCTATCATTTCTGATTTTCACCATTTTGCTGTTGACATGAACATCTGAACAATTATTTGTATGTTAATGATCCCCAGAATCCTGGTAGATAGTAATTAAATATTGTTAACTGTAGGGTTGCTTGACACCTTCAGTGCTTGGTGAAAAGATCTGGAAACAGTACTGCTCCAGATACTCTCATACCTGTCTCTGGCCTTAGATTTTGCTGATTTATCTGTCCTGGGTTAGAAATTTCAGGTGACCTGACAAGCCCCTAGAGCTCTTTTAGTAAGGACTGTTTGCTTAAGGAAAAGCTGGCCATGTTCTGGAACATTTTTGTTAAAGGTATTTGCTATGGAGTTCCAGCACGCCCTTATCGTAGGAAGGCAGGGATAGTTATATATCTGTTGGAAATCATTGTATCCCCCATGCCAGTTCCAAATCTCTCTTCTTTGTTTCCTGGAAAACTCTCCAAAGATATACTTGTGAGAGTTCGCCTTCATGGGATGTTTTATGTCTGTGGTTTACAAAATGCATTTATGCAGTTGTAGAAATAGCATGAGGTTTGGACTCAGACTTCAGTTTAAATCCTAGGTTTGTCCTAAGAAGTTACATGAATTAGAGCATGTTATCTAATATTTCTGAGCCTTGGTTGTTCTATGCTGTGTTTCAAATTGATGTACTAAAGTGTGATTGATCCCACAATCTTTGATATTAAATTAATATAAATAAAGCATGTGACAAAAGACATTAAACATTAGCTCCCTGTTGTCTTCTTTTCCTGAGTCATTTACTTCATTCATTCGTTCATCCTAGTTCATCCACACACACATACACACACAAGTTAACAGGAGGCAATTAAACAAAGAATCCCAGAGAACCAGGAACTCTTGCTGAAAGCCATTTTCTTCCTGGCAAAGGGCAAATGGGTGTTAAATATCTTCTATTAGAAGAAGGGAGATTAATTTTCATTTCCCTTCATTTCTGTTTTTTTGCCACTCTGCTCATCCGTTTTTGCTCATGCGAATGCAGTGGCAAGAAGAGACAGAAAGGTTTACAGCAATAATGATTAACTGTGCAATCTCAAAACTAGATTTGGAGCCTTGGAGAGGTAGTCTAGAGGTCAGTGAGATCCTCTTGCAAAAGCTGCCTTTACTTGGGCTTGGGAATAGTAATGAAGTGTTCCCGAGAACATGACTGCAGGATCCAGGGTCATCACTAACAGGTGATGGTGTCTCTTGGTCTTCTGAGGTGTATAGTCCCCTTCTATATTCAAGTCTGGGAGGAAATGGAGTGGAGCCCTCTTCTTTCAATCTCTAGAAGTCTCACCCTTCAGTATTCACAGGCACATGCAAAGTTATTTACTGAAAAGTTAGGTTATTTCAGGGTGATATTATAATATAGGAGAAACAAAGATTATAGGTCTAACCAACTACCTCTTACATCTCAAAGGAAAGACTCCCTGAGCCTTCTGTCTCTGCAAGGAGATGGCCATTGCCGAGAATTCCCTACATTATCAACCAGGCTCTCCTGCCTTAGGGTCGGTATTCACACTCCGTGTGTCTCCTTTCCAAGTCTCTCACTTTGACACTTTTAATGATTCCCTAGGGAAATCACCACCTCTTTCATCCACAAAGTCTTGCCTAAATACCCTGGCTTTAGCCAGGAAGGCATTACTCTTTGCTATCCGCAAAATTGGGAGCAGAACAGAGAAGGATAGTTGGGCTATTGAATATTTTCTCAAAAGCAATCATTATTTTGTTCTTGAAGACAAGACCATAACATAACATAGATGTAAACCATGTTGATGAAAGAATATTTCTTCTCTTACCAAAATGCACATCTTGTTCTTTGAAACAATAGTCTTTGTCTTTTGTCTGGAGAGGTTTTTGTCCCTTCTGACCTTGAGTTCTTGAGTGTTATAATAACGAATTAGTTTAGTGGCTACTCTCCTTGTTAATCAGCCTGGAACCGTTCTCATATACTTTTTTGATGAAAAAAAAAATGTCTTCTGGTGATGTTGCTTCCCACGCCACTCTCAATTTCCAACTGAATGTTAACTTTTGAATTGGATATATAACATTTTAGACAAAAATATGACTTATTCCAAGGGGCCAGTATAGATCAGAAAGGGATGTAAATTTGTAGGTTAAAGATGAGTAACTTATGCATAGAACCTAGGATATCTAATCTATCACTGGGCTATTATATCTGTACTATTCATTGCAGTTTAGCTCTGAGTTGCAGAGCTGAAATATGACACTAACTGGTCCCCATTAAAGGCTTTACCATCTTAGAAAGATGGGATTGATAGTTAATAATAGATTCTCACTGTTGATGACTTTGATTTTTTTTCTTCCTGTATCCACACACATTTAAGCACTAAATAGCTATTTGGAGAAGCAGTGTAACATAGCAAATATGCACCAGCATTTGGGGTTGGACAGATTTCTGTTCAAATGTCCACCTTGCCATTTTACTAGTTACATTGAATAATTTATTCACTGAGCCTTTTTTACATATCAACAATGATGTAATACTAAGATTTTTATAAAGGTTTAATAGTATAATGGATATAAAATGCCACAGTAAATGGCCATGATGAACGGCAAGTACACCTACAGTTTTAGTAAGTCGCATATATAGTTTATTTAATAGGTAGGTTCAGTCACTCACATGAATATATTTAATGTCTTGACTTAAAAACAAAAAGCTTTGCAGTTATCATTAAGGAGAGGTTCCTGAGCCAGGTGACTTCCACCTCTCAGATCATGATGCCAGAATGGAAAGACTGAATACTGGGTCTCTTTGTCTGAGCACTAAGCTTAAATAACTATGGCCTACTTTTGTTTGCACTTTAGTTAAAAGCCAGCTCTAAGATTTCATACGAGTTGGACCTAGGTTAGTAAAGTGAGGAGACAGCTCTCTGTTTTGTCCCTTGTGTTTCCGCATGTCTTGCATACAGATGCACTAACCATCTTTATTCTGAACTCTCTCTTCAAAGATGTTTATATATAGTGAACATCCTTGGAAGATACAGTGTCTCCCTCCAGAGTAAAGGACATTTTTCTTTACGGTTTAGTATAATAAAAGTGGTGTTCCCTCTAGAGCATGCCTGGAGGGCCGATATGTGTATTGCACATTATAAAAGATGTGGTTTCCCTAAGCTCAGGGTTGCTCTTCTGAAACAGCCCACTGAGTCCATCTTTGCCACTTCTGGGATACTTGGGGGCAAGGGGAACCATTTCAAATATACTGTCCTTGCTGCTTGATGTATGTTATGAATAATAAAGCCCTTTATCTCTGACTCAGGAGTCATATATTCTGCCAGCATCTATGAAACTGTGACAGGCTAATATGTCAGCTTGCCAGTAGAGCAAATCTCAGACCCTTCACTGTTTTCGGAAAGTATTAATGAAGCAACTACTCCTTTTCTCAAGGTGAACACCTAAGTACTTTATCCTTTATACAAAGTACCTTAGATAGACTATTCCATAATGCTTTTTCCAGTATAAAACTGTCATTCCACATTACTCTCCAAGAATGGGATTAATGCATGAAGGTAATGGGAGACACACCAGGCACAATTCCTCTATTGCCTAAGTCAGGTCTGTGTAGCTTTTATTCTCTAGAGAAAACTATTCAAGTCTGCAATCACCTTTACAGGCCACTGGGCTTCAGCTCTGCAAATTATAGCATTAGGATTTCAAATGGGAACCTGAACAACCTGAAGGAATTTTTGGCACTATAAAATGTATATTTCTCATTATCAAGGCATACATAATATATTGGGAGAAGGTGACAAAACACAGTTTATCCCAAGCAATTATTTTGCTAATGAGGAAGGAGAAGGATCTGTGGCTCAATCTCAAGGTCAACATAGGTGCTTGAAATATGGGAGCTGGTAATAATTCTGCATAGGAAAAGAAAACATTCCTAGTGAAATGTGAATGAGAGCAGGGAATAGCTATAGAATTATGAGACTTAATTAACACTGTGCTTTGGTAATGTGGACTGCCAAAAAATTAGCTTGCACCCTGCACTATGTATAACTTTTGGCCATAGTTTGCTGTCACGTCATGCAGAACAATTAGGCCTGTATTTCTCTGAGTACACAAATATCTTTTGTGTTAATACACTCACACTGTATTGTATGTATAAGAGCCAGTACTTGTCAATATTTTGCCTGTTAACAATATTTACATTTCATTGTACATTTCTGTTTATTTCTAGTAGTAGAGACAGCTTAAAGCTTCTATGACTTCCCAAAGTAACTATTGAGATAAAAATATAGAAGGCCATACCCCTTGATAATGAGAAATGAAGACCAGCAAGGAGGGGAAATACAAGTAAGGAGTTCCATGTGAAACTATTTGTCCTGAAATGGGAAAATATTTGTCTGGGGTCTAGCTCAGTTTTACCTTATTTTGCAGTGAGGCTGTATTTTACTGTGCTCTCAGTTAGAATCACTTTGAAGAGTTTTTCTCAGATCAAGGTAATCTGAAGCTTCTCTCCATGTCCTTCAAGGATCCTCACCTTCAGAGCAAAGGTTGCCTGAGTTGGAGACAAATAAAGGATTCTAATTAGGACTCCTGGGAGACTGAAAAGCAATTGTCTGAGACTATTACTCAACTTCATGAGTTCATTAATGGGCATCTCTGTGTGATTGGAGAAAGAGTAGCAGGTTCATTTTGGCCAAACAGGCCTGTGCCTGAAAGACTCTGTATTTGATAACAGAACATTGCTTACTATTTCGGTTAGGAATGATTGGCTTCAAGCAACAAAAAGACTCTGGCAGTTTCAGAAAAAGGAAAGGAATTTTTTGAAGGCGGTAGAATTAGAGAAAATGTCCAAGACTAAGACCAGCCCTTGGAAAGGAGAAGCAGCAAGGAAGCTCTTGGGACCTAGTGGCAGATCACACAGACAGTCTTTTCAAGTTCAGGATGTCAAGATACAAAATGAAAGAGCTCTACCATTTTGAATCTTTTGTAACACTGCTCAAGGTTCAGATTTTAAGGAGAGAAAATAGTTGGTTTAGTTTGGGTCAAACACATAGTGGTTGGTAGGGAGGGCAGAATGCATTAACTGAGAACTCCATTAGGCTACATCCAAATGGAAGGTTCATTCCTCCAACAGGCGCCCAGACAGTGTTAGTGGAGGCATAGGGGAGGGATGCTGGGCAGGCAGCTTAAGTCCTGTTTAGGAGACTGTATTCTTAAAAGCAGCTTATGTGTTCATTAGAAGCATTCTTAAAAGAAGAGTAACTACAGACTAATAGCTGTGGCATTCAAAACGTTCTTTGTAAAATTCTAATGTGGAGTATTTTTTAAAAGGTGAGTTATGAATTTCTTGAAGTGGCACACAGATATTTTTGTTGAGCCCAGAGTTCATGAATTTCCAAAGTACTGGTGTTTGATAAAGCTGATTCTCTATCTTGTATGTTGATATTTTCCATGTAATGGAGACATTGGTATTATTTGCCATTTGAGATAGGCAAGGCCAGGAGGGTATAGTATAAATGGTAAGGTTAACTGAAATACATTAAAAAACCAGAGTAGCTTGATGGTTGCAGTTCTAGAAGACCATTTTGGGTAACTCATGGGATGGTAGATAAAAATGATGCAATCTCAATCCTTGGTTCTCAACCTAGGGCAAGCCTGGTAAGAGTTGTTATTTACACTGCTTTTGATGAAACTTCAGTGTTAACAAACCCTTGAGATTCAGATGAGGTTAGTGGACATAAGAAAATATTTGCTGAGCACCTACTGAGTGCCAGGCATTGCTCTAAGGCTGCATGGTCCACATGGCTGGTGAACTCTTAAAAAGGGCATAGTGTGACTGAAGAACTGACCTTGTAATTTGATTTAATTATTTGTAATTTAAACACTGATGTTTAATTCCAGTTTTTTAGAACTTTTAAGTACTTTCAGAACAACTTGAATATGTAAGTCTATTTTTTCAAATAGAAAATTTAGAAATCTAAATATAGATCAGGCATTCTCTATGAGAATTCAGGGTCTGAACTGAGATGTGTTCTAAGTATTAAATACACTGGCTATTGAAGACATACTAGGAAAATAATGAATGTAAAATATCTAGTTGGTGAAAGTTTTTCTGATGATTAGTTCTTGAAATAATATTTAACTATATTATATTAAATAAAATAACATTGTAATTAAGAGTTTCCTTTTAAAAGAAGTGTGGCTACTAGAAAGTTTAAAGTTACATAGGTGGCTTGCATTGTAGTTCTACTGGACAGTGAGCTCTAGTGGCTTCACATTTGCCATTTTACTAAATCATTAAAGTAACCGCACAAATGGGGCACTACTCTTCCCATTTTTACAGGAAAGGCAATTGAATGAAGCTCAGAATGTTAGTTAAATCTCTCCAGGGTTATGGAGTTTGGCAGGGAGAGCCAGTACAGGTCTGCCTGTATAGCTCCATCTCTTCTGTACCCACTCTGGCAAACTCTTCCCTGTTATTTCTTCCAGTGATGCCAGGGGTTGCTCACAGGCCTGCACTTTTGATTCTTTGAAGTAAATAAAGCTTTGATAATCCCATTTACGGAAAAGAGGCA
Source organism: Manis javanica (assembly GCF_040802235.1). Lineage (NCBI taxonomy): Eukaryota > Metazoa > Chordata > Mammalia > Pholidota > Manidae > Manis > Manis javanica. Next base: position 53,379,797 of record NC_133157.1, read on the forward strand.
GGTTGAAACAAACTTTCCATCTTCTCTTCAAATGGCAACAAAAAGAATATTTGATTTCTTGCAAAGTGAATGAGCAAAGTCCATTGGCATGAACAGAGTCTTACAAGGTAAGCCTAAAATGTACTGTATCTGAAATGCCAGAGAGAGACTTGCTTAGCCAAGGGACCTCAACTATTTAATATTTTGGTTTGTTTTTCTTCTTTAAGAGAATTTGAAATTCTGGGACCCATCCTGAGATCTATCATCTAATCTGATTCTATTAATTTTGTTTTAAAAATGCAAGTAAGTTTTATTTAACAAACACAGGGTTGATTCAACACTGGGAATTCTCAAATTTGTGTTCATCATATTAATAGCATACAAGATATGATTATCACAGAGAATGTGGAAAGGCATTCACTGGCACTAACCTATGATGAGATTAAGTAAAAATCAGTCTTGTCCCCTTTCTACCTGATCACTTTCTCTATATCAATTGGAGCTAACTCAGGACGAAGCCTTTGATCACTTGCACCACTGATGACACAACATGGCATGGAGTTGATGGGAAAGGGACAAGACTCTAAACTGGAGGAGAGGAGTGCAGTGTTCTCTGGGGGTTCATGAGCTCACTCACCCTGCCAAGGAAGATGTTTTCTCGGAAAGTGAGGCAACTGCTTAGCAACTCTCTGCTTTTGCCCTACTAGGAGTCAGCTCCATGTCTGGAAAAGTAGCCTCGTCTCTCTGTACCTGCATAAGCACTTGCCTCTCTAACTTTGCTTGCCTTAATCGCAGCAGGAGCACATGGGTTCAGAATTTCAATGATACTTTGCTTTGAGGAAGGGTAGTGCTGCCAATGTCATAGCTCAAAGCGGGTCACTCTAGAACAGCCTCTCCAGCTCCCCTCAGAAGTTTCTGTGTTATGCCTTGATGCCACTCTTAGCTGCTTTCCTCCTGCCATCACCCTGCGGAGAGGGGAGGAGGGGTTCTTGCGGGACCCTGTGATTGGCATTCTCCGCCTGCTCCCTTGCCTTCCCCTTGCTGTCCCCTCCCTGCTCCCCAGAGCACCGGGCTGCTGCAGAGCCTTGCTATTTTTACTTCTCTGTGAGGAGAGCTCAGGTTACAGATTATATGCCGATGAGGTAAGTTACAGGTATGCAGACTCATGTTTCTAATTTAGTTTGGCACTGGTTTCAAACATTAAACAGTCTCTTGTTGGCTCTCCCTGTTTCCACTCTCTCCTCTCAACTTTGGCATCTCATTTCATCCTGATTCTGAGGTTCCTTTTCCTTTCCGGCAGGATCACCCAACTTTCAGGCTTCTTAGAAGCGGAATCCAGGGATGTTAAGTTTCACATCGGATAAAGTTCTGCACTTTATTCCCCATGAACTCTGCTGTAGCAGTGCTACTTAAACACACATTCTTTTATGATAGGTGAATATTTGTAAGATATTTTAGAGGTTTTCCATTGCTATCACACATGTCATAGATAAGCCTTACAACAGCCCAGAAAAGTTAAGATTATTGCAATTATCAACAATTTATAGAAGAGAAAATTAGGACTCGAGGGGTTAATGATGTGACTAAGAGTTCACAGTCAAGATGAAGTACAGAAGTGATGGATGGATAAGAAACAAACCTCTGGTTGGAAGTACACCCCTAAGAACAGCACAGTCTGGAGAAGTAAAATGCTTCTTTCTTTTTTCTTTCCCCCCCTTTTCTGGGCCCCAAACCAATCTCTTGGTGTTTAGCTTGAAGTGATTCTCCCTGAAGCCACTTGTGTGACAAGCATACCATATGTTTTCTATATTGTGTCTTATGAATTTGAAACTTTAGTGTGAATTTAATTAGAATATAGGTGTTAGGGAACAAGGGACACCAAAATTAGATTAAAATAAACAGGGGTTACTAAGAATCAGAACCCAAATGTCCATGTATTTTTGTTGTTAAAAATGCGTTCATGTACTCAATTAGCTTTTGAGCAGTATTTCCATGTTAACTTTAAAATAAGACATTGTGGGGAATTCAAAGTACTTATATGGCACTGCATCTATCTTTAAGGAGTATATAATCAAAGAAATAATATGGAAATTTTCAAAAAATAAAGCAGAGCTATTCCATGAAGATTTTTGCAATGTACTTCATAATCAGAAAGATTTCTGGAGAGTAGAAACACTTGTAATTTGAGTATCTAGTTTTTGACTGGCCATTGTATTTTGAAGGGTGTTACCACCTGTCTGTTTAGACATACCTGTCAGTATACCTACTTGTTACATATTTGTACATATACTCATACACTTACACTCAATGTGGTGTTTATTCTCTAAGCCACTATTAGTGCTTGTTTTGTGTTCTTAGACTATAAATTTGTGAACTGCTTTAAGGCAGAAAATACCTCTTATTTATTTTAGCTATTCTCATAATATCAAGAATGTACAATAAGTAACATAGCAGAAAGAGCATGGGATTTATGCATGGCTTGCATGAATTTCTTCTTTTCTCTGAGCCTCCATTTCCTCAGCTGTAAAATGGGGATAATAGTATGAATGTATAGGGTTGTTGAGAGCATTAAATAAATAATTTCTGTGAAGCATCTACAATGGTGTTCCACAGATAGTGTTCAATAGAGACTGGCATATATGGTTAGAATTTTATATAATAAGTATACCTACGTAGCCCCCACATCAATTTACATTTGCTTGCTTACGTGGGTAACTCCAAAGTAGCCCCATCTTCCTCACGTTGCCTGCAACACTCAACACTGATTAAATTTTTTCAGGCGATTAAAGCAAAGACATACTAATGATGAAAGAGTTATAGTGACATTTGTCATCCATGACTTTCCTTTCTGATTCAGATCAAGGCAGTACTTGGGGAAAGGAGTTTGTACTGTGTTTCAGAGTAGCAAAGAATTTGATAAACTACTTCACAAGTGCCAAAATAAAACCAGAAAGAAACCAGGACTAAAAAGTTATTTATTTTCACATGCTATCTCAACTTTCTCTTTTTCTCTAAATCGTCTGAAGCTTTGGACATAAAATAACTAATTTGTACTCTACGTATGCTCCATTTTAGTGTGGTGTCATTTGTGATGAATAACTCATCCAGACTGATTCATTTATTTCTAGTAAAGAGAAGGAAAAGGTGGAGCTTAGGCTCATTCAGGCATTCATTGATATTTTTCCTTTAACACGAAAACAAAATAGCTTCAGAATTAGTCTGATTTTGCACATTTCTCTTGTATGTATCTTCTTAGTTCTTTCAGGTATAATTTATGTACAATAAATTGTCCCACTTTAAACAAGCAGTTTGATATTAGCAGTTGCATATAGTTGTGTAACCAATATCATAATCAAGTAAATTCCATTACTTCAAAATGTTCTCTCTTGCCCATTTTGCCATCACCATCACATCACCACTCTATCACCCTCATGTCTGGCTTCTCTCACTTACTATAATGCTTTCATGACTCATCCATGTTGGTGCATGTCCCTGTGGTTTGTTCTTTTCTATTGCTGGATACATTCCATAGTGTGGACATGCTATAATTTATTTCTCTATATACTATTTGAATTTGTGTTGTTTCCAGTTTTTGATTATAAATAATGCTGCTATGAACACTTATGTACATGAATTGTTTTGATGTGCATGTTCATTTGTCTTGGATAAATGTCTACAATAGTGGGGTGCTTGGTCACAGAGTAAGTATATATTTGACTTTTAAGATATTCACAAACTGTTTTCCAAAGTACACCACCATTCACATGGAACCAGCAAAGTATGGGAGTAGTAGTTCTCTACATCCTTGCCAACACTTGAAATTATCTTTTTAGTTTTTATATTTCTAGTGACTGTGTAGGGGTATGTCATTGTGGTTTGAATTTGTGTTTTTCAAAGCCTAGTGATGTGAAATATCTTTTCACATGTTTACTGGCTATTTATCTTCTTTTGTAAAATGTCTATCAAACCTTACCTATCAAAACAAATTCTTAGTGTTGTCTTATTATTGAATTGTAAGTGCTCTCTGTATATTTCTGGATACAAACGTTTTGTCATATATGTTTTACAAATATTTTATCCTTGTATGTGTCCTGCCTTTTGCTTCCTTAATCTTGTTTTCAAAGACAATGTTTTCAATTTGGATTCAGTTCACTTAGTCAATTTTTTATCTTATGGTTTGTGCTCATTGTGATCTGTTAGGAAACATTTATCTCACCCAATATCACAAACATTGTCTTCTGTTTTTTGTTTCTTTAAGAAACTTTATGGTTTTAGCCCTATGTTTAGGTCTATGATTCACTTCAAGTTACTTTTTATATACAGGTTGCAAAAGGGTGAGGAGGGGCTCTAGTTTCATTTCTCCTCCCTCATTGGAAAGAACATGTTTTGTAAAACATCCCTTCCTTATTGAATTACTTTGGTACGTTTGTTAAAAATCAGTTGATGGTCCAAGTCTGAGCCTGTCCTATGGCTCTGTAGACTTATCCTTAGGCCAATTCCATACTTCCTTCATTAATATAGCCTTATACTAAGTTTTAAAATCAGATAGTATAAGGATTCCAACTATTCTTCTTTTAAAAATTATTTTGCCCATTCTAGGTCTTTTGCCTTTCCATATGTAGTACAGAACCAGCTTCTCAGTTTCTCTCAAGAAACTTGCTAAGATAATTAGAGTGTTTAGTCCAATAAAATGTAATTACTGATTTCATTGGGGTTTAGGTCTGCCTTTTTCTTATTTTATCTTAGTTTCCTTTCTACTTTCCAGCTTTTATTTCTTCTTTCTGGCTTTTTTGGAATTATTTGAATTTTTTTTTAGAATTAGAAAAAATGTTTCCATTGGCTTTTTAGACTGTATAGATATCAATATCCTGGTTGTGATTTTTGTACTATGGATTTCAAGAGGTTTCCTTTTGGGAGAAGAATTGACTCAAAATGAAAAATTTAAGTTTAAAATTTCACCATTAATATCTGGATATAGTTCAGGCTTAAAATTTTTACAAAATATATACCAGGCAAAGGATTTGTATACAAGATTTATAAAGAACTCCTACAACTCTATAATAAAAAGACAATTGTCCTGATAATAAATTAATAAACAATTTGAGCAGACGCTTCATGAAAGACACTTCATGAATAGCCAACAAAAAAAGAGAGAAGTGTTCAACATCATTAGGTAAATGGGAAGAACAAATCAACACAACAAAATGCAACTACACATCTACCAGAAAGGTCAAAGTTTAAAGACTGGCAACACCAAATGTTGGCAAGAATGTGGAGTGACCAGAACTCTCATACACTGTTAGTGGGAAAATAAAATGGTATAACCACTCTGGAAAAAGGAATGGCAATTTCTTATAAAACTAAAGATGCACCTAACTTATGATTCATGAATTCCATAACTAAATCTTTTCCAAGAGAAATGAAAATACATGTCTATAAAAAGACTTGTATAAAAATGTTCATGGCAGCTTTATTCATAATAGACAAAAATGGACACGGTTGAGGTATCCATCAATAAGACCTATAGATAAGCAAACTAGAATAAGAAGAATGGAATACTGCTCATGAAGAAATTGAACAAACAACTGATAGATACAACAAGGTTGAATCTCAAAAATATGCTGAGCTAAAGGAGCCTCATGTACAAGACAGCATATTGTAGATCCCATTTATATGAAGTTCTAGAACAGGCAAAATGGTGGAAAAGAAAATCAGAATAGCAATTGCCTGCAGAGGTGGGTGGTGGCTGGGCATAGATTGGGTTGGGGCATGAAAGAACTTTCTGAAGAGATGGTGATGTTTTCTATCTTGACAGGGCTTGGGAATGCACAGTTGTCTGTTTGTCAAAGCTTATTAAATAATATGCTTAAGATTTATGTATTTGGTTGTGTGTAGAGAACTGTAAACCAAAAACCATTCGGTTAAAATACTGCGTATTTGATGATATTAAGGAATCATTGTTTATGGGTTGTTTCAGCTTTTTCTGAATAACAAACAACCACAAGTATCAGTGGCATACAGCAGTAGGCATTTATTTCTTGCTCCCATGGTTGTGAATTGTCTCGGGTAGATCTGTTTCAGGCTGTAGATTTATGAATTTGTTCTGATGGCTCCAAGCTTAGGGTTGGGTCCAGGATTTCTCCACGTTTTTTATCCTCCTTTAGCCAGTGGTTATTGGAGGCATGTTCTTCTTATCCGAGAAGAGTGAGTGAGGGTAAAGCCTGAACATGCAAGTACATTTCAAGATCTGCTTGGCCATGTCCAGTAACATCTCTTTGATGAAAGCAGTTCATATAGCCAAACCCAAATTCAAGGAGTGGGAAAATATATGAGGCCAAGGCAAGGGTATGGATGAATAATTCTAATAAAGGGATGTGTATAAAGAATTATGACCATAAATTCAGTCTACCTAGGTGAATCATAAGATAATGGCATAGTGGTAGAGATTTTGAAAGAGGTTTTATTGTTGGAGATATATACTGAAATATTTATGGATTAAATGATAGAATATCTGGAATTTGCCTGTAATCTGAAGAGGGAGAAGTGGGTAAGAGGTATAGAGGGAAAATGTTGGCTGTGATCAATAATGATTGAAGCTCAATGTGGGTGCTAGTGAGTTCATTATACCATTCTTTCTACTTTTGTATGTTTGGACTTTTCCATAATAAAATGTTAAAAAACATAGGCCAAAAGAATTCATGTGTTAAATTTGCCCTTTTTATATATATGAGGAAACTGAGTTCTGAGAGGATGTGTTACTTGTTCCATGTTGAGATAACTAGTGGTCAGCAGAATGGAGCTGGAACCCAAGACAATCCTTTCAACTTAATGTGGCTTTCAGACTTACATTTTTATTTAATACTAAACTCCACATAAGGTGTGTGGATAAAAAGGTAAAGGTTTATCTCTCTTTAAATCTCCCAGTCTAGTTGGTCAATGTTCATTTAAACAGAATGTAATGATAGGGATGTTAAAATGCTAACATGAGAGTATATGCAAAAATCTTGAGGGTATAGAAGAAGGTACTGCTTAATCTGAATGAGGAAGTCAGAGAAGTCTTCATGGATGAGGTAAGGTTTGGACTGAGATGTGCAGGACTAGTTGTATAAGCCAGAAGAATGCTTGACAGTGAGCAGTAACAGCATGTGCAAATGTGCTGAGGTGTAAGAGAACATGACATTAGAACACTTTGGGGGAATTAAATGTGACTCACTTTAGTTAAAGGCTAACTTCTCTGTGTGTGTATGTGAGTGTTGAAGGGTCCTGGGGAGAAAAGACAGGAAAGGTAAGGCTGGATTTTTATGCTATGCAAAAGTTGATATTTAAGTCTGTGAATCAGTGTTACCTTGCTTAACTGTAAGAATTTCCTTGGGCTCTCATTAAAATACAGGACCTTTAGTTTTAGTGCTGATTTGGGGACTCAGAATCTCTAAGGGAGAGGGAAGTTTGGGAAACATGATTAGGAGCTACTGAAGAATTTTAATCAGAGGAGTGATGTGATGGGAGTTGCATGTTAGGGAGACTACCTGGCAGTAGTGTAGTGATTAGATGGGTGAAAAGTAGGTGCACAGAGCTAGTCAGAAAGATGAATCAGATGGCTCCTACAGGCATCCATAGGAGGCATAATGAGTTCCTAACCCATGATGGCAGCAACAATGATTGAGCAGAAAGACTATTGAGAGGCTGGGATTTGCAGGCTCTAATGAATGTTTGCCTCCATAGAGTAAGAAAGGAGGATTCCAATTAAAATGTCTGACTTGATGGGCAGTAGGATAATGTTACTATGGTTCACTTTCAGGCATGGAGCTCAGGTTAAATAGTGAACTAACTCTGGGTCTTTTGAACTTAAGATACTTCTGAAACAGCACAGAGAGAAGTGTCCAGAGGAAAGGTCTTGGGCTCAAGAGAAGAATATTATCTTGAGCTAGAGATTTAGAAAGTGTCAATTCAAGTGTTAGTTAAAATTCTAGGTAACTATTACATAGATCATGTAGTTTGGGAAAAAAAAGTCAGAGCCCAGGAAAACAGCACTATTTAAGGGAGATACAGAAAGGGAACCCGCTTGGAAGGAGAAGAGAGTATTATGGGCACCAGGCAGAGGACGGTGAGTAAATAGTCACAGGGGGGAGTGGAAATATGCTCACTAGATTTGGCAAAACAGGGGTTGATTTTGGTCTTAGCTAGGAGAGTATCAGTGGAATATTGAAAGCAGAGACTATACATTTGAGATGAGAACTGAGTGAGAAGAAATCAAAGAACAAACATAGGCAACTCTTTCTAGAAGCTTTGAGGATAAAGTACACCTTTACTCTTATTTGAGTATGAAAATGGCATCTTGCGGGTGAGGTGCGGAATTAAGTATCTTGCTATGTTTCCTGTGGTAAGTTCTGTCCTTGACAGGTGTGAAGGTTTACTGGTTCACATGTTTAAAATAACATATGAATACTTTTTTGTCTTTTTGTTGAAAATTCATTAGCTAATCATTCATGGTTAATTCATGGCATAGATTTAGTAATTTAGAGTAAGTTTGTATGAAAGAGTCCAGATGTGACTACAGTGTATATGAAAGAATGCATATTAATATTATTCATTGAGCAACTAAGTACCTCTCATGGCATCTGTTTCTGTGTTGGTGACATTCATGTGTGTTTGGGTGCATCAAAAGGGATTTCATGCATGGTTGTATAAATTTTAAAATAAATGGCATACTGGAAATTTATAAGATTTTCCCCAATTTTTCAAAATAAAAGCTTTTAGAGGATATTGATTGACTACTAAATGTGAATTTTGAGACAAGCTTCAGAAAGACATATGTTAATGTTTTTTTTCTCTTGATTAGATTTTTTGCTTCAAGATATCTTAGGGGTCTGAGGTAAGGTTTTAGAATGCCTATCTCTTTATTTAAAAATCCCATTTTATATGTTTCTGTTTATATCATGACTCAAGCACCTTTTTTAGGAAATGCATGTTTGATTATGTATTGCATTCTATTTCAGCCAAATTTTGGACATTTATTAAATTTCTTAATCCCATGTAACTTAGCTGACTTTAAGCAAAATTGAAAAAGACAAATTTGTTATTAAATTCTGTTCTAAAACTTGTTGACACCACCTCCTCCCCCTTTCTCTCCCATATTCATCTGTGAATTTGAGAACATCCTTAGGCTGACAAGGGTCAAGGGCAATAAATGAAATTCAGATGAATTTTAGCTGTGCTATTGTCAAGTCCTTTCTTGCCTGAGGAAAGAAAAAATTTTAGAGAAGGGCCTAGAGAAAACGACCCTAAAAGGAATTTGATGATCTTAGATGAGAAGATGAGAGATTGGCACAGCTGGGGTGGCTACTTACTATAGCATGGGTTGGTGAGGACAACCAAGACATGGATCTAGAATGGGAGAGTTAAGAAAATCAGTAAAAGTTTCTGTTTTCTGCAGTATGGCAAACAAGGTTATCTGAAAGTGTCTAGAAATAAATGACCAAAAAAGGAGGAACATCTCAAATGTATAACCAAACTCACAAGAAAGTAAAAAAAAAATTTTTTTTGTTGAGTGTCAAAAATCACACACAAAAAATGAAACTGGACAAGTAAGTAGGCATTGAATCTATGACTACTTACAGGGCATTAGCAGATCTTGGTAACCTAGAGTCTTGTATTTTAAGAGCCTTTCAGGGATAGAGTAGGCCTTAGGCTCAGCCATGAAGAGTTGGAATCAAGACCCTGTGGTGGGACATGGGACTCCTGACAGGCTCTTTCAGTTTAAGTGTAGGGTTAAAAATCTCTGCTGGCAAAACCGGTAGCAATAACATTGTCTGTCTTGGGCAGGAATATGAATTGTAGTAGAAAGCTCCTCATTCCATCACTGTGGTCTGGGAAAAAGTCAAGCCAAGACACTGACAGAGAGGTCCTCAGATTCAGGGCCCCCTTAGGCACCTGGAAAGAAAACAAATCCTTTCTGGAGATATGAACCCTTAACTCAGGATGACAAAGACTACTCCAGATAAAGCTCTGTCAGCAAAACTGACAAATTATAAAACATGGATAGAAACAAGTCATCATGAATAAGGATCAACAGAATCAATAAATATCTTTAAATAGCCAAGATTTCATATATAAGAATTATTAAAAACAAATTATACATATGTATGCATATAATGTTGACAGAAATAGGAGCTAGGATAATAACATGGAAAAGAAACCAGGTATTATAAAAATGATCACTAAATATTATTAAATAATAGGCATATTTGGAAGAAAAAACAAAAGGTAAAGAAAAATATAATCATAAAAGTGAAAACTTCAATGGATAATTTAAACAGTAAGGTGATTAAAGCTAAAGAAAAATTCATGAACTGGAAAGATGTCACATTTTTAAAAAATCTAGAATAGATGAATCTTGCAAGATTGAGTGAAAAAAGATTTGAAAATGGTAAAGTAATTGGATAAGTAAAAAAATCTATGAACCTCAGATATACATATTGATATACATGCAAACATACAAACCTTGTTCAGTTTTAGAAATTCTACAGGATTTTCAGGGAATAAGTAATTATGACCTTTTACAAATTCTTCCAAAAATAGAAAAACAGAGAAACCTCCCCCACTTATTTTATTTTTAAGTCTAGTATGATCTTGAAAATCTAGAATGTGACTCTGGAACCAGTATTAAAATTAAATAACTATAGCATAGAGATGAAGAGATACTTGTTCATTCATTTGGTCAGGGATTGGATGGAAATAAAATTTCCATCTTCTATATGTGGTTACAGTATAAAATACATGAAAAAATAAAGTGAGGGAAATTAGAATTATACTTCAGTATAAAAACATTTTATTTTCTAAGCAACCAACAGGAGAAAAAAGTTAGTTTTTGACTTGAGAAATAAAGAACAACTAGCAATAAAAACTGGTCAAAAAATCGTATTATATGTTAAACCCGGTTATCAATTAATTAAAACAGTATAGTGAGTGGGAAGAAGGAATGTATCTTTCTGGATAATGTATTACAAAGCAGATATCTTAACTCAGGGCTATGTGCATATATCTCTTTAAATCTTTAATAAGACTTTGAAGTATTTTTTTTACCTGTTTAGAATAGGAAAGGAGACTCAGAGTCCCAAACTCAGTTAAGTAGTGGAGCCAGAATTACCTTAGCCCTAAGCTGTTTCACAGAAAGCCCATAGTGCTGACACCAAGTTGACTCTAAAGATAGAAATATTTTCTAAGATGGATCAGGCTGAGTATTATAAACTGACTTAACCAAGAGTAGCTTAGCTATTCTGTACCTAAAACTGACTTTCAGATTCTCTCTCTTAAAACAAAATGTTTACTATTCATTCGAAAAGCATAAAAATAACTATGTACTACTTAAAGAACAATAATAAAATGAACATTTGTGAAACCACCACCTGTAGTATGGAATAAATTATTCCTGATCCCTTAGAAGACACCTGAATGCCCCTCCTTCCCACCTCCCCAGAGTTGCCCAGGAGTAACCACTATAGAGATAGACTCTTGGGCTAAGTAGTCTCTTTAATTTCTTTATGACTTTACCACCTACAGAGATTTCCTAAACAAGACACTGTTTATTTAAAAAATTATATGCAATGCCAAATCCTGGATGGGCCCCTTACCCAGGAAGAAAAGAGGCCTATTAAAGAGCATTTTTTGTGACAATTAGGGAAAGTTTGAATTTGGAATGGGTTTTATTAGATAGTAGTATTGTATCAACAATGTTGTTTTCTGATTTTATTAAGTGCATTGTGATTAAGTAATAAAAAGTCTTTGATTTTAGGAAACACACATCCATATATTTATAGATGACAAAATCAAAATAAATTTAGTACAAAGTATGAATCTAATGGCCTCCATAAGGTGAAAGTTCCCAAGAAAAGGGGAATTGAGCAGAGCTTATCACTAGCATTCTCTCTGAGGTTTACATGAATGTATTCTAGGGAAATTGATGAAGTAATGAATGTGTTCTGGCTAGGATGGGGGTGGGGGCAGCTTTCTAAGGGTTTAGACTGGGGAGAGGTTGCAGGAATTCAACCTTTTATACTGCACGACCCTGCCTGGTAAGGTGGCAGCAGAAAGGAGGTAGGTGCTGAAATTCAGCTCATGCACTTTCTCCCAAGAAATGGACCCTGGAATGGATATCTGTGATTTCTTCACCCAGTGGATGGGTTTGCTTTTCTAATTCCCTACCTAGAAGGGGCTCATCTTTTCAGACCATTTATCTGCCTGAAGGAGGTACCTTTTAAAGAATTTCCACAAAGGCTGAGTTCTTGCTGATCTAGTTCTGCTGGCATCTCATTGATTCCCAAACAGCTTCCAGCAAGTTCTCCTTATTTGAAACCATTCACCACTGTTCACTTCTAGATTGAGACACTCCACTCCACCCCACCCAGCCTGCCCCCTGGGCTACTGGTTTCTGTGCCTTTTGAAGATGTTTGGCTCACATTACCCTGGTCCTCTGCTTTCTCCATTGCCAGCTCAGCATTTGGCTTGCTTGTGTTGGCTAAGTCAGGGAACCCTGATGACCAGTTCCAAACGTTGGTCACTATTTTTGCTTCCTTGTCATCCCTGTCCTTGAAGGCTTGTCTTAAAAAATGCCTTTAGTGACGTTTTAGTGGGGTTTCAGGTGAAACAAACTGAGATGCATATCAGCTTCCATCTTAACTCAGAAGCCTCTCAGATATCCAATGCTGTAATAGAATCACTGATTTTTATTCTTCCTTTAAAAACCTACAGGGAAGGTAAGCACTGGCTTAGTAAATTTCCAGGGATGGCGTCTTTGGAGGGAAACATATCCCATATCCTCAGGGTCTGTCCTTGCCTTCCCACAGAACAGTTGTAGATTCTGCAGCCACAGCAGTTCCTGGCCCAGACCTGGCCAGGCCTGGAAGTGTCCTGTGTGCTCCATTCCTTTTAAGTGGTAGGATCCAGAAGGAATTGAGCTATTCCAAACCTGACATTTATGGGCAGTGAAAACCTTGGATTCCACCAGGAGAGTTTCCTGCCTGGGGCCCACACTCCAGTCTCTACTCTGGCCCTTTTCTGGCCATGTCTATGGGATCAAGGCCATGTCTCCAGGCCTAGCTGGAGCCTATGCCACCTACACCTCAGACCATACCCTAAAATTTAGAGTCCAAGTGATCCCAAGACTATGTTCTGGGGCATGTGGTTCTCTCCCTGCGGGGATACCCCATGGCTGGATTGAGGGGTGGCCAAGGGACAGGTGGCTGCAGGGGCATGTAACCAGCACTTGGATATATGGGCTACGTGTCAACATGTGATCACATGAGGCCCTTTGCTGTGCCATGCAGAGCTGGGGGGAGGAGAGCAGGGAGGTGGGCTAGGCACCGGAGACCAAGGGCTATTCCACCATGTCATAGTATGGGATTCTAAAGAGACTAAGAACTCCTCATTTAAGCCTGAACTTCTAGGTTCTTCTCAAGATATGTTTTCAAGTTAGGAAGAGAGAATACATTTTATGAAATCCTTAGCTCTTGGTTTGAATTTCAAGTTTTAATTCTATTATATGTAGAATATTGTTAGTATTTTTACTAGCAGAGGTAGGGCTGTGTGTGGGATGAGATCCCATGTAAATCCCTATTCAAAGCAATGCATTCTTCTAACAGTTAATTCCAATTCATCCAAATATATGTAACTGCACTTGTGGGTCATGGTTTGAGTTCCACTTTTCTTCTGAGAGGGAGCCTGCCTTGAACACTAGGTCAGGAGTCTTGACAGCCTGACTAACTTTGATTGTCTCCTCCCCAGCAGCCTGGCTCCTGTCTCCCCACCTCTGAGCTCTGGTTGGCTTCAGTTAATTAACTGCCTGGAATCAAGATCTCAGGACCTGCCTAACTGTAATGCCAGCTGTGTGACCACACTGGTCATTTCTGTAGTACTGATTATGGGCCAAGTACTGCCCCAGCTTCTTTAGGTATGTGCTTTGTAATCCATGCTATTGCTGGATGGTATTATAATTTAAAACTGGGAAATTGAGGCTCAGAGAGGTGAGGTAACATGCTCAATGCCACATAGTAGGTGGGGAGCTAGGATTTTGAACCCAAGTATCTCTGACTCCAAAGTCTTTACAACACAGAGCTCAGAGATTTCCAGTCTAAGTGGCGTCCACCAGCTTGGAGCAGCCTCCTTCCTGCAAACTCTAGGGACAGCCTGCATCAGGGATTGAACCTGTGGATGGATGGTGAATTTCTTTTTAAATTTTTTTTATTAAGTTATCATTGATATACACTCTTATGAATGTTCCACATGAAATACAATGTGGTTACTACATTCACCCTTATTATCAAGTCCCCCCCATACCCCTTTGCAGTCACTGCCCATCAGTGTAGTAAGATGTCACAGAGTCACTATTTGCCTTCTCTGTGCTACACTGTCTTCCCCATGATCACCCCCACACCACGTGTGCCAATCATAATACCCCTGAATCCCCTTCTCCCTCCCTCCCTACCCTCCGTCCCACACCCCTCCCCTTTGGTAACCACTAGTCCCTTCTTGGAGTCTGTGAGTCTGTTACTGTTTTGTTCCTTCAGTTTTGCTTTGTTGTTCTACTCCACAAATGAGGGGAATAATTTGGTATTTGTCTTTCTCCTCCTGGCTTATTTCACTGAGCATAATACCCTCTGATGGTGCATTTTCAGCCTCTGACCCCTCTCCTTGGGAAACAACCCTATGCCTGAGCTGACCTCCTGCTCTCAGCCTTGCCTTCTTGGTTGAGCTTTCTTCCCCTCTGGCCCAAAGCTGAGCTTCTGTGTCACCTTCTAGCATAAACAAAGGATTCATTTGTTGGCCACAACTGACAGGCATCTTCTACTGGGGCCTGAACTCCACCAAAGAAATGCAGGGACTTGCTGTCAGAGCTCTCTTACCACCTAATGAAGGGGCATGCAGATACATTTAATGCTTTGGAAGGCAAAATCCAAAAAGGCCCCTAATGATGGTTAAATTAAACCTTATCCCACAAATCCTATAAAATAAAAACCTTTATGAATTTCTTTAAAAACACCTTATTAATATTTCATACACTTTATAGGGTCAGTCCACAGTCATGAAACTCAATGTCTGGCTGAAAGTAGCTGAGTTCAGCCCCAGAAGTGAATATCAGTTTATCACTGAGAATTATTTCTACATCAGTAAGAAGTTTCTCAGTCAAGACTAACTAGCTGATTAGAAAATTATGTTAATGAAGTAAAGTCAGGAGTTTGATAACTGTGTGGGTCAATTTTTCTTGCATCTGAGATCTTAGGTGAACCTGGAAGAGGCCAGCCTGGCCAGGGATTTTACAATTACACAACAGCTGTGGCAAGGGAAGAGTGGAGGATGGGTCAGGGCCAGTGCAGGGAATGCATTCATGCCTTGCTGATGGTACACCAAAGGTTTTATTCATTTCTTTGTTTATTCATTCATTCATTTATTCATAAACATGTATTGAGCAGATTTCTGTATTATTTAGTAGAATTTCATATCATGATATTATATGATTCTCATAACCACCTCAGTATCTTTTTACTCAGGCTCAGGCTCAGAGTGATTAAGAAAATCCTAAATCCATGTATCTGGTAAAAGGCAAAACCAGCTTTCAAACCCAGGTCTTCTGACTCTAACTTCAGTATTCTTTCTCTTACACTGTGGCAGTCAGCTGGGAGATCACCACTAAAATAGTTATTTTTTTTACAGGAGATTTTAATTCAGAAAATACAACATGTTACTGGTTATGGTATTGATAGATTTTTATTATATTAGCCAAAAATAATATTTTTAGAAACACTCTATACATCTAAACTCTCTAAATAATTGCTAAAAGGATAATATCCTAGATTCTCCTCTGACACCAGAATAATTTCTTGGTTTAGGGGAAGAGATGATAACTATGTCATTTTGTAATAATGAAAAGTTATATTTCTATATCTTTTTTTATTCCAAGGGTAGTTCTACTATTTATTTTAATATGAATTATACTGATAATGAACAACTTTATGATTAAAGAACACCCTCAATCAAATATCTTGACCAATTTTCCTTAAAGTGTCATTAAACAATTTCTAAGCTTTATCTTTTGTACTTATTTTAATGAAACTACTTTTATTGAGATAATATCCTGTTAACTTTTACAAGGACAAGGCACATGTTAAATTTTTCAGGTATACTTTCTGCCATTATGAATTTTGTTTCTGCTTTGTGCAGTTATCTTTACCCAATTTAATGTTGCAGGTCTAAGTTTCATGCAGAATTTTTGTCCCCACAGAAATACTACAAAGATTTTTTAAGTAGACAACCTGATTCTAAAGTTTCTGGAAAACGTTAGATAATAGCCAGAAAAAAGCTAAAAATGACAAGATTATCAGGCCAATCATATGTTAAGATCTATTAAGAATCTGCAATAATTAAAATAGCATAGTTCTGAAAACTCCACAAGCCCAAATATGTAAAATAATTTAATATAATTAAAGGTAGCTTTTTAAATGCTGGGGTGACTGATAAATGGCGCTGAGACAAAGTGGTACCCAAATCACATAAAAGGAAATTCATATGCCTCTTTAAACATATGAAAAAATGACCAACCTCACTTGCAATAAGAGAAAAGTATATTAAAAGTATAATATAATATTTTTCTCGTGTAAACCTAGCAAAGATGAAAATATTGGCAGGGATTATGGGAAACAACATTCTCATACACTGGTAGAAATGTAAACTGGTCCAACTTCTATGGGTAAGTTATCCAAACTGATCAAAATTTAAAATGATTACACCCTTTGACATTAGTAATTCCATTTCTGGATTCATATTAGAATTTTATTTTTGGAAGGTTTACAAGAACTTTCATATAGCTGCTATTTGAAGTAAAGAAATATGGGTGGCTGGGGGCAAGGAAGTGAGTGAGATTTTGTTCTCTCTGTTTTTTTGTCTTCTCAATTTCACATTTATGCATAGTCATACATTGCTAAATCAAAAATAATACTTGAACCAAAAAATGGATTCTTCTATGGATGTCATTTGTAGTCAAATACAAATTTACCATGTACAGTTTCAGCTGTACATATTACTCCTTTTTTTCCTATGAAATCTAATTTTGGGGGAGGGCAGGTTTTATGGTTTTCAAATCTCCAACAAATTTTAACAAGTGCAGTTTTGGCCATTGTCATTTTTGTTTTCTGCTGGTTGTTATCAATTATGAGTTAAGCTAAAAGGCTTTTTAGTTTATTCATTGTTTAATGCATAATAAAATCATGAGTACTTTCCTCTTGTATGTACTCAGTTATCATCATTGGCAAAGCAAGAGCAAAACTTGAAGAATATCAGCTTCTAAATGGTGGTCAACATATGCCATGGAAGTGACTACCGTGCCCTTTAAGACGACCTGAATGTTGTTGTTATGGAAGTCATCTAATAGTTTTCTGTCCTTCCAGGGGCTTTTGCCTTGCTATTTTTCTGTAGGTCCTTTGTATAAAAGGAAGTCATAGTATAGTTGAAGAGAGATTGGGAAGAAACATATTGGACGAACTATCACTTCTTTATTTAAGTATAACAGTTCTTGCAAGTCTGAGAAACCTGGCAGCATCCGATGTCTGTCAATAACTCAGATCCTAAATGGTGGCTTAAATAGGAGACTACTATTAAGCCCTCATTTACAAACCCCAAAATGAGAGAGGTTCTTGTTCTAATATTTAAAGACAGTATCAATAATTAGAAGGATATGTAAGTAATCATAGAGACATCTATAAAGTCTAATTAAACTGGGCATTTACCCCAGTTTTTAAAAATGTAATAATCCAGAGCAGGGCTGAGCCTATTCACTGTGTCTCTAGAAAATTAGCGAAATGCTCATTTAATGAGCATTTATTGAGTGCTTGCTTTACACCAGGCTTTGGGATACACAGGCGTTGAATTTACAGAGATAAATAAGACATGTCTCTGCTTATCAATGGACTCTGGCATTTATGTAATCCTTGCATTTTACTTTTTGCTTTGACAGGTCGATAGACGGGAATGTATGTGGTTGTTTTTTAGATTCTTCACATGGAGTCCCAAGACAGTTAAAATTTCAGTTTTAGAGAGCAGCTTAAGAAAACTTTTTGTTTTTAACCAGCAAATCATGAAGTTTACTCCTACAGTTAGTTCCCTCTGTATCCTGTGCCATTAAGATGCCAAATGATTGCTAATTGCTCTGCATTATCCATAAGCCACTACAAACATTTTTAATGGCATGTTCTTTGTTGTAATTTAGGGGCAGTGACTGCCATCTATCTCTTTGTACTTTGAAACATTTCTTTTTGAGCCTACAGAGTGTTTGGCTTATATGCAGGGGCCTGAGGCAGATTAACAGAAGCCTGGTCCCATGAAACATAATCCTGCCACACCCTGCAGTGGATGGATGGCTATGTCATGCCATTGTGCGCACAGGGACTGGTAAGTGGATGATCTGTCAGCCAGAATTGTGAAAGGTGCTACCACACAGCCAGTCAATTCTGCCAAAGGAGAAAGCCACTTGCCAAGGGGAAACATGTGAACGGCCATGAAAATCATGTTTTCCTTCTGTCAAAGTTTGTTCTGTGTGCTGAGAGCAGAGCCTGAGAAGAGTAGACATGGCAGCGAGTAAAGTCTTCCCTTAATGAAGTATCTGTATTGAGTTTGAGATTTTTCTACATCAGAGATAAGCAGCTTATTCTCAAGGAACTCCTGTGATGGATAGGACAACAGAAAATTACCAGGCATTAAAGCAAAATGAACTCTTGCTTCAGATATTTTCATTGTTCCATATAGATTCTCATTGGAACGCAGAGGGTCTTTGGGCTAGCATTAGTGAAAATGAAGAATAAAGTTAGGTTATTTATAAATCTGGAATAGTTTTAGTTAGCTTGGCATTGATCACATCTTATATCATTGCCCCAAATTTCTACACTGTTCATTTTTGTTTAAAAACAGAATAGAGTTCTTGAAGAATTGTTTTATCTACAATTCTGTAATTGTTCTATAAACAGAACTGTTTAGGACTAGTGCCCTAGCAAGGTGTGATTTTTCTGACTATATCTCTTATCATCTCTTTCAACCCCCAACTACCTTGTGCTAAAATGAAGCCATCACATTGTTGCTTGTTAAAGATTGCTCTTGGTTCTTTCTCAGTTTTACTAGATGGAGCATAATCTTGATAAGAATAGTTTGGTCCTCATCAATTATGAATGCCCTTGGTACCTCATCCAAGCCCTCTTGAGCAGTGTAGTACCTTCATACTCCAGCCTACGGGAATGTTCACTATTAGTGTACAGCTGCTCCTTTTCTGAGACTCACCCTTGGCTAAATGGGAGCCTCTTCATGCTGAAGGATTTACCCCTTGCCCAGCCTAAAGGCCAATGACTTTAGGATTAGAAAAGTCAGCCCTTGTCTCAAGGTGGGGCCAATTTTGAAATTAAATTAATGCCCTAGAGCTCCCTGTGGGCCTAGGCTGAAGTCATATTCCTGCTGGGATCACATGTATCCTTAGCTTTCTTCTGCTGCCTTCGCTCCTCTTTCCCCGAGAACATAACCTAAAGATTCCTATCTCAGGCTCTGCATCAAGGGAACCTGACGGTCACTATCACTGCAAACATTTATGGCAGGTAGGTAGGAGTCTGGGGGTGATAGTGGAACATGAGAGGTCTTAGCACATAATTTAGTAAGTGTTTGTTTGCTCAGTGAATGGGTTTTCCAGGCCTGATGGTTGGATTGAACATAACATAGCTATCACCAAAGATCTATTTCTCAAGCAGGGCCAGGATCCCTGATTCACTCCTGGATCAGAAACCAAATGACTAGGAATGTTTCATAAGGCTTGTGATGAATAGAAAGAAACTGATGATTGTTAATGATGTTAATTCATCAACATGGATTATTAGGTGCCAACTTTTCTCAGCATGTCACTAAGTACCCAGGTCTTGGTTTGATGGGGAAAGAAAAGTACCTTTTATCTTAGCAGTGAAATGAATCTTCTTATGTCAATGTGGAGATAAAATTTATTCAAATGAAACAGAGAAATTATAAGACAGTATGTAGTCACATGCTAAAAAATGTACTTTATAGGTAAATAAGCTCCAAAAGAGTTTAGAAAGGTCAGAAGTCAATGTGGGCATTTAAGTTAGGCAAGTCGTCTTGGCAGAATGTGTGTGTGTCTGTGTGGGAGAGGCAGGAAGAAGAGGTCACTCCAAGGGGAAGAAGTAGTAAGAACAAAGGTGTGGAGATGGTAATAAGAATGCCAGTGTTCACCAGGATAAAGAAATAAGAAAACAGGTCAATAAGTCTCCCCTGAGTTTGCTTCCTCTTCATAACAGTATCTCACTTTCCAATTTTCACATACTACTCAGTTGTTTACTTACTCATTCACCAAATACTTTTTGAGTATCGCCTCTGTTCCAGGAACTGCAATGTCTTAGGGATGTGACAATGAAGGTAATACCAAGTCTTGCTCCCAAGGAACTGACACTCTCTAGGTAGCCGGAGATGCGCCAAGAGGCAATTATACTACCAGGTCATTATGATGCTGTAAGAGGAAGAGTAGGGCGCTATGGAAGAACAGAGGAGCAACAGCCAATGCAGACTTGGATTGGAAGGTCAAAAAATGGCTTCCTAAGGAAGTAACATCCAATGTGAGACATAAGTAGTCAGAAGTTAGTCAGGCAAAGGAGGATGCAAGGAAAAAAATGATAGAGATGAAAGAAAGCATGGTGCTTTGAGGAAATATAAGTGGTGCCGTGTAACTGACGTAGATGGAGGACAGACTCAGAGGATGAATAAAAAACAGAGGCCAAATCAGGAATCACCAGGCAAAAGAGTATGGATTTCATCCTAAGGACCATGATAGCCATTGATAAACTTAAGTATTAGAATGGCAAGATCATATTATTACTTTGAAACATTGCTTTAGATGGAGAAGTTGGAATAACTTGAGACCAAACCCTGACAGACACATTAAGCTGATAAACGCATTAAGATGCTGAGTTTTACTCATGGTCAGTGATGGTGGGAATGGAGAGAAGTGAAATTAAGAACAACATGAATTTGTGTTTTACTGGATTTGGGAGAAGAAAATAAGAATGGTCAAAGATAATGCTGAAGAATGTTAAGAATACTTAAGCACATGGATAGAGGTGATGGTGTTTTAATCAAGGTAGGGAGTATGAGGGAAAGAGGAAGTTTGGGGAAGAAATGCTCATTCAGTTTTGGACACATTGAGTTTCAGAATCCTAGGGATATTCAGGTAGAGATGTGGTATAGATAGTCTGAAGTTAGAAGACTTGGAGCTGTTGACATAGATTTAGAGTTTCTACAAACAACTCAGCTTACTGTCATCCTATTTTTGTTTAATGGTATCATCATCCTCCTAAATTACCCAGGCTAGAAACTCTTATTTCCTTAAAGGGTCCGTGGATAGACTTCATTGGATCCGTGAACTTCCCTGAAATTGTATGCAGTATTTTCAGAATGAGTGAAGATGTGCATTTTTCTGGAACTGTGAGCCATAGATTTTTATGGGTTTTTCAAAAGATTTTTTTACCCTCCAAAACCCTAACATGCACAGAGCATGTTAAAAAAAAAAGACTAAGAATGAGCAAGTTAGAATCTCTTTATCTTTTAAAATATTTATCATGAGTCAACTTCTTCAGCTTTATGAACTAATATTTATATCCTTCCTCTTTCTTCATTGCTACTCTCCTAGTTAATCCATACCACTTGCAATTTTAATCATTTTTATTGGAAATAACTCAACTTTCCAATGCATGTAACTTGATATATTTTTTCTCTAAATTACTATCAACTATATTAAGTTGAGCCCCTATCTCTATGGGCAGCTGAAAACCTTACCATATCAGCCCCTTGTAATAATTGTCCGCTTAGTTTATTGATTTTTGCAATCCAGTTATTAATATTTCAGATTTACTTCAATTCAAAGCACCTTACCTTCAACTTAGACATTAACAAGACACTTGGAACTGAACACAGAGAAGTAGAGTGAGGCTGGTTCTTTATCTCTTCCTTCCCATCTCAGGCAGCTATTCTGCTGATGGGGCTGTCAGGAAGGTGAAGGTGTGTGAAAGGGATTCTCTCATGTGATTGCTGGCATATTTGAGGTGGCAAGATGACAAACCTTGTCTCTCAGATGGGTCATGTCTTACCTGGTCTAACCTCTGGGTGTTGGTAACCAGCCTCCAGTTATACTGTGTGGTCTTGGACATCCACCCAGCAGTCTTATGGGGCCATGCAGCTTCCTTCCTTCACTCTGGGTGGGGTGGTCCCCCAACACCAGCCCTTCATTCATCACTGTGGCCAACTAGGTGCTGCCTACTCCTCATTTGGTGACTTTAGCAAGGTATGTAGGAAAAGTGGAGTACTCACCCTATCTGCCTTGGTCTTTGTGAAACTTGGAGAGGGTGGGGAAAAGCCTTAGTATCTTCTGACTCATTGCCTTACTCTCAGAATTCTAAAATCTCACATTCAAGGTGTTTGGCAGCATCTAAATGCAGCAAAACCAACCAACAAACAAAAAAAATCATGCTTTATAACAGCTATCCCTTCCTGATACCTGATAATGCTTTCAGATTTCATGAGTCAGTCTCTAGGGGACACCTAGAGCAGCAAGCCCAAATGCCTCCCCACCCACACCACCTGGAGGGAAGATGAAGAGGGTAAATACCAACTTACAAACTCAGCTTTCCTGAGAAGATGGCTCCTCTTCTCCTCTCTACTACTTCATGGAGGTTGCTTTACTGATTCTACTGAAAGGGGGTCCCTTGTTAACAAGTCCTAAGTCAGCAATGTCTTGCATCCTTGTTTTTTTAGCTTCAAATTGTCTCTACTTGATAACTCCAGTATCGGGAGTCTCAGTGCATATTGCAACTCCATACTACTGATTAGTACCTATGGTAAAATTTCTTATCTCTCCCATACATTCTAATATTTTTAACTTCAACGACTCCTCAAGGTCAAGACAAATTTCAGACTGATCTCTAAGGTCTTTTAAAAATCTACCTTTGCAGTTTCAACTCCTAGTCTGAGCTCACTAAATAGTATGGTCATTAATCAAACAGGTCCTGTTATCATACCTCCATAGTATTCCTGATGCCATGTTTTCTGCCTGTGATATCCCTTCTTTTTGATTGAGAAAACTTCTATGTATTCTTTATATCAACCTCACATCTCACCTTCTCTGTTATACCCTCCCTATTCAAAGTGACATCACATGAAACCCAACTCACAAATTAGGAGGACAGATTAAAACCATATTCTTGGATTAAAACACAATCAGCAAGTGGGGGCATGGAGTCTGAAAGAAGATCAAGTGTGGGTGTTGCTCAGGAATTAGTACCATGCTGGATTCTAGGACTCATGTTTGGCTGGGATGGGGAGTCACCAATTTCAGCTGTGTAGTGGTAAGGGAGGAGAAAATGAGGTGATCAGGACCAAACCCTGGTAGGAGAGCAGAGTCCTTCTGATGTCCATTGGCAGGTGGTACAACCTGCATAGTACAGCCATGGGCCAGTGCTATGAGACAAGTGAGCCTGTGAACCCTGACAAAGCAGACTTTCTGGATAAACTTGATCTTCAAGGGTGGCCTGAGGCAGAGAGCTTCAAAGAGGGCTCAGAAACCTCTGAGCAACACTTGAAGACTTTGGCTAAACTAAAAAGCCCTGATTTATATGAAGAAAAGCTTAAATGTTCTTTAAAACAGTTCATTTCACATGCCTGAACCCTATAAACAATGAAACTAGCATAGATGTATGGCACTCTAAATATATTTGGTAGATCATTTTGACACACCTAAATTTAATTTGGCTTGCCAAATTTTTAATAGCCAGATCAAGCAATGTACACGCATTACCCAGTCCATAAATACCAACTACATACACTTTCAGCCACCACCCTTCCTCTTTTCCATTAGATATGTACACACCTGCCCTCACATGATCACACCCTGCTAACCCATCTAGTCCCACAAACAGAGGCACAGGCTGGTGTAAATGCAAATATCTTCATCGAACCTTAGGATTGTACACATTTTCCTTCACTTTATAGTTTATCCTGAATGATGCAGCTGTTCTGGGTCATTCTCTGACTCACCAGCTATACTCTAGGTGGAACAGCTGTGGTCAGAAACTTGGCCAGGACTCTGTGCCAAGAGAGGGTTAGAGGTGGTGGAGTGAGCAGCTAGGGAGTGTCGCAGTGGAATGTGGGTGGAGCCAGAAGAGAAGGGGTACAACTGATGCCACTTCAAGAAGAAGGTGGGAAGGTCCACACCCTTCCCTGTGAGATGACTGAAGGCAGCTGTGTGCTGCGAATGTGAGGAAAACGAGATGGTAGAGCTTAGTGTCAGAAGCAGCCGCCTCCGTGTGGTCTGCATTGTGCTGCCAGGTCATCTCCAGGGGGTGCCCTGGCTCCACTGCCCATGTATAATAGTAGAGGTGGTTGGCTCTCCCATCTCTTTGTTTGAGGACTTTGGTCAGACATCTGGCAAATGTGGTTAGACATTTGGCGAAGTTTGTTGAGTTTCTTCGTACTTGAGAGCCAGAGTGTGACCGTACATGTGACAGTACACATTTCCTTATGCACATAGAAACCACTGCCCTCAGGGTTAACCTGAAAGACTTCTGACCAGTAGGGAAAGTTAAGAATTAGTGGGTGTCAGCTAAATGCCGTTCCATACAAACTCCCCTTGCCTGCCAAGCTAGTGCCCTCATTATCATTGAGAAGCAAGACCACACAGTTAGCTGGAGACCCCCCTCTGCTGGATACCCAGTGGTGTTTTCTTGCTCAAGATTGTTTCTTCCAGACCAAAGCAAGCCAGTGAAGCCATGGGTGTCCCATACTCTCAGAAACATTTGTTGTTTGGGAGTCACTAAGTGAGGCTACAGCAAAAGCCAGCCTGTTACTTAAATACCAGCTACAGCCCCAAGTGTAAAGTTTACTGTCTTTAATGCAAAGGGTCATGGAGGTTATTTTAAAAAGAGTAAATCCTTGGTTGCTACCACTTTCATGTCCCCATCCTAACTTTTCAATGTCCTACATCCTCCCTTACCTGTGCTACCAATGTCCTTCTGTAGCTGTTCTATACAGAACAGTCTTGTCCTGGCAGTGTCCCAGATGGCCAGTTATCATCTGTAGTAATGTGACCACAGGAACACCTGTGGTTGCAGAAAGATCCAGGCTTACAAAGTAATAAAGACCAAAAGTGCTGGGTAAACTCATTTGTCTTTGGCACACATCTCCCCAAATTTGAACCCCTTAGTACCTTTTCCTTCATTCTGCCCTGCTCTCCAGCTGACTTGCTGCCTATCTTTGATTCAGTACCAGGATTGGACACATCTTTGGTTTCACTCCTTCTTGGCCATCTCCTCAGTAACAGCTGCCTTCTCAGCTTGACTTCAGGCTCCATACTCACTAAGGATCAATCTATAAGCTGAATGCATCTGCCCCCAGCAGCTGGAAATCCTAGTCTCCCACCATGCAATTCCTTTCTTGGGCAGAGAGTATGCAACAGAGCTTAAAAATTAATATTTGGATTGAAAATGTACTCCTCTCTTTCAGTGGCTTTTATCAAAATTCTTCTCTCAATGTGGTGTTCGGAGGGCACCATTTGATTGTAATGATTCCTGCTGCTGCTGAAGGATGAGTGACTACTAGGGGATAAAGCAGATTTGTTACTTTCTGAAAGTAGTATTTCAGAGGAAAGGAATCTTTTTCTGATTTGGCTGAGATATTTGTCTGCATCTTTTCTTAGGACCCAATCCTAGGAATGTGGCTCTCCAGCTATAGCGTGCCTTCTGATACCTCTAACTTCCCAATGTATTAGCTTGTTGGAAAATATAGTGAGGGGGAGTCTCCTCTCCAATACGCTCTGCCTGGTTTATACAGTCCGTGTGTGATCATAGAGCAAGTCCATTTGCTCAAAATTACCAAAGTTCATAGGAACCATTTGTCTAGGCCATTTTCCATTTCTATATAAACCCATAAATTAAGTAAGGAACTATTGTTTATGCTCCTCTATTGGAGATCTGAAGTAATTGTGGTAATATATCTTATCTTGCTATATGCTTCATACATATCTCATTTAATTGCCACCTTCTCCCCCTAAGATGTAATTACTTGCCCTATATTATGATTGAAGAAACGGAGGTTTAAATATTTTTAAATTTTTTCCAAAGTCATGTAGACAGCAAATGGTTGTTTTAGGGTTCAGATCAAAGTCCAATTCCAAGTTCCCCTAAACCAATCTGGCTAGGAATGATAAGCTGTGATAAATAAATCTTGGTGTTTCCCCGCCCCCTCAAAGTTGAAGGCCTTCTTAGTGACTAATGGGAACTTTGTTCCTCATTCACAACATTCCTCATAGATTATGAAGTAAAGACCCCTGAGACTGGCATGACCTCATCATGACCGACCAGCTGGCTCACCTCACTCCTCAGCTTTTTCCTGCTGGTCACCAGTGAGTGGGACAAACCTGCCTTATCCACCACAATTGTTATTACATTCCCCACAAAACTGAAAATGTAACTTGTCCTTCTCTTTGTTGCAAGGGACTAATAGTTTATCTGAGAAACAGAGAGTGAGTTAAGCTTCGGAAGTTAAAAGTAAATGTGTGGTTTGCTCCTGGCCTACGAACAGAACATAAGCTTGGATGCATAGCTGGGAAAATGTGCTAGTCCCTCAACTACAGATTCCCAATTTGTGAATTTGTGAGGCTTTATAATGAATACTGTGACGGTTGTTACTTAGCGGCAGCTGATATCATCTGCCAGTTCTGCATATATCTCTTTTCATTTTCTAAGGCAAACCACAGATGTTTTATCCCTTGCGATCACACCTGCAGAGCTAAAACCAGTTAAGAAATACACACACACACAACAGCATAGCAGATGTTTTGAAATTGGAACAGTTATATGATTGGACAGGGAAAAACCAAAAAAAAAAAAAAAACCGATTCCACGATTCCTTTATCTGTACAAATGCCAAGAAAGTAACTCCTCTTTTTACTGTGATACAAAAGACTAGTAGTCCTGACTTTCTGTTTCCCTTCATCTGGAGGGCAGTTTGACACATTATGTAAAAGATCAGTTTTATTTCAGCCCTGAGATTCAGCTCACCTTTGATAAATTGTCCCACAGTGTCCCTGACCCACTGGTATAAAATAAAGGAACGCTTTTAAGTCATATGAGGGCACCACATTTGCTGATGCAAAAATGCGTTTGTTTGATAGGAAAGTTAATTAAGCAATAAGACATGACATGACATGAGTTATTGTATAATAACTCATGCCGGTGGCATAGCCAGGCACAAATCTGGAGGCCAAGAACCCCCACAGCATCTAGGCGTGAGTTATGCTGCAATAACTCAAGCTCTAGAGTTTTCCGATGAAGAAGGGGGAGAAAAGAAAACCAAGGACAAAAACTGATCTCCACCTCACGCAAGAGGATGAAATGAGGTCGATGTTTAGAACTCCATTTCATTCCATTAGAGCAATACATTTGTGACAAAAATTTGAAGATGACATTCACCTGGATTCTTCTTATCACTTCTCAGCTTTGAGAAAACACCATGAACTTCCAACATAAGGCTTGGTACAATATACTAAAGAGCATGCTTTGCTAGAGGTATAGGCATGTGGAAATGTAGCAAGTATGGTGGATTCTTTTTTACTCAAAGAGGGAAATTATTAATCTCTTTATAATTTCTGAAATGTCATCTCCTGCCCTCTGATTCTGGGGAAATCAGTGTCCTAAGAATCAGAAGCCATGAGTCATAAGAGAAAGGAATCCAGTTACCCCGGTTTTCCAAGGCTTCTGTATCATAAAATCACCATTTCTTTTGCTCTGTCCCACATCAAATTGGAGCTTAGTGTGGGGGTCAGAACTAAGGCACTGAAGAAGGTTTGATTCTATAGGCTTGAGTTTAACCTTAAAAACTCATGACAAACCATGTAAAAGCAATAGCATAAAGACTTGAATAGAATGAGCCCCTTCAGTATCATGTACAAAATGTGGGCACAAAATTAGATCTACAGAGAGAATTTCTCCACTTCTTTTCTTCCCTTGCAGGGGTAGACTGATTTACTGAACGATGATGTACCTAACGAGCCCCAATTAGTGGATGTGGTCTTTTTAATCTCACAGCTGGATAGTTTGACAGCCAATCAGCTTGCTCTGTTAAGATCTAAATTCATAAAAATAAATAAATCTACAAAGGCCGCAGCAGCATTTTCCCCCATTTAAACATTGACACATACAGCTATGATTGACAAGAAGATGTCCTGTCCAGCCTCACTCAACTCAAACTGCACACGGAACAGCTTTACTTCTTCACTCTTGTTCTCCTCCTGTGACCTCCAGCCACAGTCTGCACAGAGAAGAGCAGTTCAGCAAATCTGCAACTTCAGATCTTACAAGTTTGCTGGTAAAATTCCAACATTCATAGTCAGACCATGCCTCCCTCCATACGACTAACATATGGTATTAACAAATTTTATCAACACTGTATAAAGGGACAGCTCCAGAATGTGTTTCTGTTATTCTTACAGTTACTCTGTTGCCTTTCAGGATGGCACTGATATTGCCTCTCTTTGGTCCTGTTTGAAATGTTGATTTTTAACATTTATTTCTTCTTTTAAAAGGATTTATTGTGGAATTCTTACTTTATTTGGTAAGTTGGCAACTCAGTCTCTCGGTTCAGCACATAGAGACCTCAAGATTTCCTATTCATTTATAAAGGTTTACAGTGTATTTGGTTAGCAATTCACCATGGTGAGGGGCAAGTATGTTTGATGAACAAAAATGTTGTAGAGCAGGAGAAGGCAAACTTTTGCTACAAAGGGCCGAACAAAAATATGTTTGGCTTTGCAGTCTTGTCACAACTACTCAATTTTGCCATCATGGTGTAGAGGTAGCCATATACAACATATAAAAGAATGAACTTGCCTGTGTCCCAGTAAAACTGGACTTACAGAATAGGTAGTGGGCTGAATTGGGCTAGCAGGCCAGTTTGCCAGCCCCTGGTGTAGAGTCCCCAGGAAGTGGGCCGATTCACCAATTCCATTCCTTTCCTTTGGCTCAGGGATTCTCAAGAGCTGAGAGGAGAATGTGAAAGCAGGAATGTTAGCACATGGCAAGTACAATGGTACAGTGAAAAGATGAAGAATTCAAGTTGGATAGGTGAGTCAGCAAGTGAATTTTGGTTCAGGCACTTTCTCCTGCGTGCCTTTGGGAAAGTCACCAAACTTCTGTGAGCTTTATTTGCCTCCTCCTTAAAAGGGCAAGCATAGTATCTACGGCAGTGGCTGTTAGCTTTCCACTCACGTCGGTCCTCCCCTTCGTCCTGGGATCACAGCTGGACTACATTACCCAGCCTCCCTTGCAGGGAGGAGCTGCTTCCTGGTTAAGATCTCATCAGTACAACTGCAGAGAGGATGTGTGCTGGTTCTAGGCAAGTCATGCTGCATCCACACGCTCTCCTGCTGGCTGCAATTTGGGCATAATGGTGCAGCCTTCACACACACAAGAAAAATCAATGACATGATTTGGTGGAATAAGAGGGAGGAGCCTGGTCCCTGAAAGTCCTCTTGGAGCAGCGCTGCCTGATGAAATACTCATTGGCCTGTTCATGAAAGAAAAATCACCATTGTTCTTGAAGTTGCTCATTTCAGTGTTTTCTCACTCCAGCAGCTTAGTCTATAGTAAACAATACAAAGTCTAACTTGCATGATTGTTATGAAAATATAGAATAATTCATGAAGGTGTGTGGCATTTAATAGGCATTCAATAAAAAAAGACTGCTTTGATCTGCTTTATTATTCAGGTGGGCAGTGGTAAACTTGGTTAAGGATGAAGGTTCAGCCCTTTGGCATGAGGGGATCTGACTGTTTGGCAGGAGGGTGGCTGCTGCTCTCTAGCCTGGAATTCCTTCTTCTCTATCACTGAATGGTGACATGTTTGGGGAGGCATGGGAATGTGCTGGGTAGGCAACAGTGAGAGGACCAGTCACTTAGTCTGGAGGGTAGGGAAGGAAATAGAGGAAGTTTCCACCAAGGTTACTGCAGAGATGTGTGTGTGTGTGTGTGTACATGTGCATTTGTGCACACATGCAGGACTGTATTTATTTTGTTTTTTTCCAGTGCATATATTTAGAAGGCAGAGAGAAGCACTTGGCTATTTCTTGGGAAATATTTCTTATACCTCTTTATTTCTACTTCTGGGAAAATTTTTTTTCAATGAAGAATTTCTCTGGCATGTATATTCTTTGGTGGTAAAGTTGTGATTGTGGTATATAATATTCTTTTTGAAAATTTTTGCAATATAAATAATACATTAAAATTGAGTTCATAAAAATAAAAATAGAAATGAGAATACAAACATAACTTCACTCCCCAGACTAAACCCTGCATAATACATTGATGCATATTATTCTAGTCATAGATATAAAGTGGTCATATATAGTTTGGTCTCCTGAATTTAACATAAGCATTTTCTATATCATTACATATTCTTTTAAAACATTTTCTTAATTACTGTATAATGAATATATCATTATTTATGTTGCCATCCTCGTAAGGTTGTTTCAAATGTTCCTTTAGTAATGAAGATTATTCTATATAAATATATATCATAGGACTCACATAATAACGTCATAACTACCCATTTTGTATTTATTCTTTCTATTTGTGTAAGAATAATCATTGCAGAATTTAAAGCTGATTATGTTTCCATCCAACCTAAAATCTTTAAAAGGCTACTTCTTGCTTTTGTGATAAAAATCTGCATTGTCGCCGCAAAGCCCCTCCTGATCTTGTCCTGGCTGGCATTTTCAGCCACATTGTTCCCTAGATCCCTCATCCTGGTCTGCCTGCTCTGTTTGCAGTTATCGCTCCTGCTTTCTTTCTAGAAAGCTACTTGCCCCACTCACATGTACCTCCTTATAATACATTACGTTTTAAAGACTTTCCATTAACTTTTTAAACTTATTTGTTCCCAGTCTTATTGAGATGTAACTGACATATAACATTACACAAACAAGTTTAAAGTTTACACTATAATGATTTGATATATGTATATATTGCAAAATGATTACCACAGTAAGTTTAGTTAACATCCATCAGCTCACATAATCACATTTGTTTTTTCTTGTGATGAGAACTTTTAAGATCTATTCTCTTAGCAACTTTGAAGTAAAAAACATGGTAACGTGGTATTGTTAACTACAGTCATTGTGTTGTACATTACACCCTCTTTTTCCAAAGAAGATATTCACATGGCCAACAGGCACATGAAAAGGTGCTTGACATCATTGAAATGCAAATCAAAATCCCAATGAGATATCACCTCACACATTTTAGAATGGCCATCACCACAAGGACAAGAGTTTAGTGCTGGCAAGGAAATGGAGAACAGGGAACCTCTTTTGTACCGTTAGTGGGCAAGTAAATTGATCCAGCTGCTATGCAAAACAGTATTAAGGTTCCTCAAAAGATTAAAAATCTAACTACCATATGATGTAGCAATTCCACTTCTGAGTATATATTTGAAGGAAATGAAATCATTATCCCAAAGATGTATCTGCCTTCCATTTCATTACAGCATTACTTATAATAGTCAAGACATGGAAACAATCCAAGTGTCCATAGAGAGATGAATGGATAGATGATGTCATACACACACACACATACAGACAAACACAGTGGAATACTATTCAGCCATAAAAAGAATGAAATCCTGCCATTTACAGCAACATGGATGGACCTTGAAGGCATTATGCTAAGTGAAATAAATCAGACAGAAAAAGACAGGTATTATATGATCTCACCTAAACGTGGAATCTTTAACAAAACAAAACGCAGAGAAACAGAGATCTGCTTTACAGTTGCCCAAAGTAGTGGATGGGAGAATTGGGTCAAGGGTGTCAGAAGGTACAAAATTCCAATGGTAGTTCATTTTTTATCATTTCTGCTCAAATATCTCCACCTCATGAAACCTTTCTTGACTTCAAGTTATGTTTTCATTTAACACTATATACTTTTCATTTCTAGCATGGATCACAATTTTGGTAGGAATGTGTGGTTGTTGGAAGTCTTGCCCAACTAGACTAAATATATTGAAGCAGGAATCTGTGTTTTTTGATCACCATTAAATCTTTTAACAGCTCCCAGCATATTGAATAAATGTTGGGCAGCCCTGCTGAATCTCTACCTAACATTGTATGTCAAAACAAATTCAAAATGGGTTAAAGAGTTATATATATGAAGGAAATTATAAAACAACAGAAGACATCATGGGTAATGTGTGAAACATCTTTGATTGGGAAAGCCCTCTGAACAATTATCTAAAATGAAGATGTCTAATGTGAAAATAACCTTCATAATAATGGCATAAAGAAACATAATACAGAGTACGTAAGAGGTTAATATCCTTAATACAGGACAAAATTATGAATAACAGTCCAAGATAAAAATCAGAATATGAATGGATAACTCACAGAAATAAATCTTAATAAACATGATATATTCAACCTAATTTTAAAGAATTAGAAATTAAAAGATCAATTCTCACTTATTACATTGGAAATAATAAAAAAATATTGGTGATTTCTTCTTAGGAGAAAAAGGAATCATACATTGGTGGTGGAAATATAAGTTGGTGTAAAACTTCTGTGACACTATTGGATGATATCTATGAAAATTTTAAATGTACACATAATTTGGCCCAGTAACTTTACTTCTAAGAACTTACTCTGAAACTAAGCTACATACTTATACTTTACACTAAAGTAAAAGCTATAAACTTATACTTTAAACTAAAGTATAAGTATGTAGTGTAAGTATGTTGGTTGCAGCACAGATTATAATAGCAATACTCTGGAAATTGACTAAATAGTCATCAAAGGGGAATTAAATAATTGTGATAAAAACATACAGTTGAAACTTCACTATCATTAAATGTGATGAGGTACATTTTTATATTAACATGGGAAAAGAGTCTACCACTACTTATCATTAATCTAAAAGAGCAATTGACAGAATAATATATATTTTATGATTCCATTTTTATAAAGATATATGTGTATATGTGAACGTACAAATATTACATATGTATCAGATATATGTGCAAAACATCTGATTTTGAGCATTTGCCAGTGACTCCTCTAAGGAATGGGAGTGTGTATCAGTGGCAGGCAGGTAGAGTGGGAGATGAAGTGTGTGGTTGGAAATATTTCCTTTTTACTCTCTAGAATTCTCTATGGCTTGCTTCTTCAAAGAGCTATAATCTCACTACAAACTTAATTATTTACTAATTAAAAGAGTGAACACTTTCTGTTGTAATTCACATTTCCTTTCACTTCAGCTTCTCCCACAGTTTTTATGATATTTAAATTAGTTTTTAGTAGATTTAAAAATATATTTGGGTAGCTTTTATACCCTTTCCCCTCATTCTCAATCTCTCTTAGATTTTTACTTTTCTGTACTTTTAGAGAACTTTAAAAGTCACTGTCAAATTTCTCCCAAATTTTGTTGATGTATTGATTCAAAGAGCAACAAAATTTGGAAAGAATTGTCTCCAAAACATTAATTAAATCCTCTCTCATGACTGTTGGTGAACCTTTTAATGTAAGTCTCACATTTTTTGATGCTCATATGTAAGTATTTCATATTGGTTTTTTATTTTATAAATTTTCTTTTTCACTGTATTTTTCTACCTGGATTTTTATGATAGGAAATTTATGGCTTTTGTCATTATTTGTTTTGAATCTGAGCACTTTGTTTACCTTTCTTATTCTTATGGTTTTCAGTTAACTCTCTTGGATTTTTAAGACAAACAATTTAGATGTCTACAAATACTAATGTATTTTTTACCCCTCTTACCAACAACCATATCTCTCATTTCCTTTTTTTATGTTGTCTAAAATATTCATTCTCAAAATTCTTACTTGCAAATTCCAGTCAATTGATTCTTAAAGAAGGCATTAGTTGACTATTACAAATCGCTTGTATCATTAGTCAACCTATGGTTGCAACTGATGAATGAACAGTCTGATGTGAATGTTAGTTGACATTATTACTAATGTCACTTTTGCATTATTAACATTTTCTCCATGAGCTTTTTTATTGAATATATTTGACATATAGCATTGCATAAATTGAAGGTATAAAATGTGTTACTTCAATACATTTTTATGTTGTAATATTGCTGTTGTAGGTGATGTTTATCATGGCATAATTATAGTACAACATTGTTGTCTATGATATTTATGATGTTGTACAGTAGATCTCTATGGCTTCTTTAGTACTCATTGTAATTTTGTACCATTGTCAGTCTGTACCCTAAAACATCATCAATCTTACCCTTTACTGCCTGGTAAACCATTTCCCTCTCAGTTTTTCACAAGTTTGGCTTTTTAAGGTTCCATGTAAAAATGGTACCATATTGTATTTGTTTTTCTCTATCTTATTGCACTTAGTACAATGTGATCAAGGCCCATCCATGTTGTTGGAAATGACAGGATATCCTCCATTTTACATGGCTGAATAATATTTCATTGTGTGTGTAGACCACATTTTTTTAATCTATTTATCCATTGACAAATAGGCTGTTTCTATAACTTGCTAAAATGAGTAATGCTGCAGTAAATACAAGAATACATTATCTCTTTGAAATCCTGTTTTCCTTTGGGTATATACTTAGAAATAGAATTGTTGGATTGTATGATAGATCTATTTTTAGTTTTTTTGCAGAACCTCCATATTATTTTCCATAGCGATTGGACCAATTCTCATTAGTCACATCCCTTTTGACCACATCCTTTCTAACACCTGTTGTCTCTTGTCTTCTTAATGGTAGCTGTTCTAACAGGCGTGAAGTAATAGCTTATTGTAGTTTTGATTTACATTTCCCTGATAATTAGTGAAGCTGAGCATCTTTTCATCTGCCTATTGACCATTTTGATGTCCTCTTTCAAAAAAAAAGTCTGTTCTGCCTATTTTTTAATCAGTTTTTTAAAAAAATTAAGTTGTATTGGTTCTTTATGTATTTTGGATATTAACCCTTTATATAATGTATGGTTTGCAAATATTTTCTGCCATTCTGTAGATTTTCTTTGATTTTGTAATTTGTTCCTTTTGCTAGTGCAAAAGCTTTTGAGTTTTATGTAATCGCATTCATTGATTTTTGGTTTTATTTGTGCTTTTAGTGTCATGTCCAAAAAATCACTGCCGAGACCAATATCAAGGATCCTCTTCCCTCCATTTTCTTCTAGTTCTATAGTATCAGATCTTTGATCCATCTTGAGTTAATTTTTGTGAGTGGTGTGAGGTAGGGATCCAATCTCATGTTTCTACATGTGTTTCTCCAGCTTTCCCAACAGCATTTGTTGAAGAGACTGTCCTTCCCCCATTGGGTGTTCTTGGTTCCTCTCCATAACTTTTTAAAGACAAAGTCAGCAGTCAGCAAACTGTAGCCACCATGGAAAATCCAACCCAATGCTTATTTTTATAAGTAAAGCTTTATTGGAACAGTCAAACCCATTTGTTTATGTATTGTCTGTGATGGTTTTCACACTATAGCAATACAAGGGTAGCCATATGGTCCACAAACCCTAAAATTTTACTATTTGGTAGTTTGCAGAAAGTCTGTCAATTCCTAATCTAAAAATCAGTAAAAAAACAAAAATCAATAAAATAACAAATGGGGCCCTGAGTTTTAGCATTTGTCAGCTTTAGTGCTGTAAATACTCTTATTGCGGCCAATTTCATGCTGCCAATGTGAATTCACTGAAGGTGGAATAGGAAAGAGATATGCAGTGCCACGCCATTGTATAGTATTTCCACTGTAGTGATGCAATAGCTGTGAAAGCCTCAAAAATATAGGTAACAGTAACAGGTAGCAAATATTTAGGAAGTAATACATTTTGAGTATCTACTATCTTTGATTTTAATACATTTGTAAGTTTATATATTTAATTTTTACTAACAGCTGTATTCAATAACTGGTTTACAAAATCCTTGACATATTAACAGTTGGCTTCAAATTGAAGACCCCACCCCCAGATTGAGTAGGACTGGAGTGAGGTCTGAGAATTTCCATTTCTAACAGCTTCCTAGGTAATGCCGGTATTGCTGGTCTGTGAATCAGACTTTAAGAACCACTGCAGTATTACCTGTGCAAAGAAGGATTTCCCTTTATTTGAGATGGGTATTCCAAATCATGTTTAAAAAGTGTTATCGTATTTCTAATTTTCATTGTTTCTGTTAACCCAAAATTTATGTTGCATTTTATCAATTGCCTATTGCTTATCTTTAGAGATGATTTACTTTTCCTCTTTTGATCTAATTGTGTGATATTTCTGTCTATACATTTCCCACTGAGGAACTATCTTTTCATTGCTGGTTTTGTCTATAATCACACTACATTATTCTTTTACTTTATTTTTTACACTCAGTTTTCTTTTTAGGCTTCTCCTATATTCATGACTGAGATGTTCTTGCTACTTTTTGTTCTTTCTCATAAGATTCTATTTTCAAGATTATAATAGATTTTCAAAATTAATTTTAAAACTTTCCATCTGTTTCTATGGGATAAGGTAGTTAAGTTTATACAGTATGGAAATTACCTGTTTCTTAAAAATGTGAAAAGTCTCATTAGAAGACACATCTGGTTTAGAATATTTTAGAGGTAATTTTGTGTAATGTTTTCATTTTTTTTTTTGTAGGTGGCTTTTCTGTTCACTCTATATCTATTTGGACTTAGTCTGAATAAATTTACTTTCCTATATAATTGACCATTTTATCACATCATCATGATTTTTAGTATTTTCGAACTCTGAATTTGCTCTTTTTTTTCTTTCTTCCTCCTGATTTTATAAATTTACTTTTTTCCCCCTTAACTAGATTAGCTATTTTGTTACTTGTAAAAAAATCTGATCTATTCTACTATTTTTCTATTTTCTAATTTGCTTTTATTTTTTGTATTTCTTTTTTAATTTTCTTAGTCTATTTTTGTATTTTTTTAACCTCTTAGATGGAGAACTTAATTTAATTTTAGTTATTTTGTTCTTTAAAAATTGAAAAACATGGAGCATTGAATCAATCCTTAACACATTTTGACTATTTTCATTAGTTTTGATGAGCAGTATATTCATTTTTATTCTTATTATCTGAACTTTTAATTTTTATTTCTTTTAAAAGAATTTAGAAATGTTTTATAATGTTCCAGTGGTTGAAATTGTGGGTGTGAGCAGAGAGGGGAGGAGTAACAGAGCTTTGGGTTGATTAACATCTTGGTTTACTTTATGAATTTAATTATGTTTAGAGGATGTGGTTTTAGTATTTATTACTTTTGGTATTTTTTGAAGTTTCTTTGTGTCCCAATAACTTTTATTTTCAAAACAAAATATATACTTGAAAAATGCATAAAATTATAGTATGCTATGACAATGTACTTAAATCTGGTTAATTATCCAACTTCTCCATGTCTATAATCATAATAGGTTCCATTGTTTGTATTGATCTGATCAATCAAAATATTGGAAAATTGTGAACATTCCTCACAATTCACTCTGTTGATTGTATTTATAACAGTTTGCTTTGTATTTATAACAGTTTTATGTAATATTACTGTTTTTTCTTTTATTACAAAGGTTAGTGTTTGTACAAGCTACCATCTTGACTGTTATTATTGGTCATAATGAGTCTTATCTGTAACACTGGGTTTAAAATAGCATATATTAAGAGTTTTTGGCTTTTAATATGGAAATTTCTATAGTTTACAAATTTATTAAGTTTCTAAATTGTTGAGAAAAATTCACAAAATCATTGGTTTATTTCCAATTAAGTTTTAGTCTAGTTATGCAATCCAAGAAATAAAATTGTATTATAAACAAAGTCCAGTTTTTTGAGCCAGTCAGTTGGAGAGTAACATTTTCACTATTGACTAGTTTCAAGGCCTTGTGAATGTTATTCTCTCAGTCTCAGTTTTTTCATCTGTGAAAAAGGGGTTAGCTTACCCATGTCATAATACTGTCATGTGAAAAAATACACCAATTAATATATAAAGCTCTAGGAATAGTATTTTGCTCTTAGTTGGCACATATTAGATATTCCTATCTCTCCTGGAGCAGGACATGCGAATGATTCTTTTTCATAATTCTAATTCTTAGCATCATGGCTAGCATAGATAAGTTCAATGAATGTTTGTTGGATGAATGTAAAGGTGGAGAGATTGCTGGTTACAATGCCTTTGACTTTCTAACAAATGAAGAGACTCACTAGCCAATCCCACCCCAAGTTGTAGAGGCCCTGGCATCAAGTTCTGGGCAAAAGAGATTGGGCATAAGCAAGGGCATAGCCTTATGTGACTGCTCTGGTATACCAGCTCAAAGACCAGACATGGCTGGAACATGAGCACCAGATAAGCAGAAACTGGGTGATGGGTGGTGCTTTATCCATGTCCCGAGTACTGTTGTTCCTGGTCTGTAGTCAGTATTCAGTTAAAGTTCAATGAGTAGAAAAGATCTTGGGGATCAAAGTAGATATTTTTGGTCCTGTGCTAAATTATCTCAGCCCAACTTGGGTTTCAGGTGAGGCTATGTTAGAAATGCTTATGCACACTGGTGGGCCTCACCTTAGGCTTCTGCAGATCCTCTCTACTTCCCTTAGGCTTTCTGCCACGCAATTTCTCCGGTTGAGTGGTAAGTGATAGGTTTCTGTAGGGCTGTGCCATGCCTGGGGGCTGTCCTGTGAACAGTAATCTAGACAATATTGCAGGAACAAAGCTCCCAAGCTGAGAGCTCACTCAGCCCAAGAAGTGCACAGCCTGGAAGTAGGGTGAGGTTAATGTTCCTTCAACCAATGGGGAATGGAGACCGGGGATAGATTCCCAGCCTCGTGGCCTTTGGAGGAGAAACTATGTTACACTCTGTATGGTTCCTCAAAGGTTGTACAATAAAACTGAGTCCCAGTTGGTCTTAGTGGTCACCAGATCAATAATACACCCTTTATTGGGCTTTTCTTCCTCCCCAGCTGACTCTTCCCACTCCCTCACCTCTGATTCCTGAGATCACCACTCATACACATTACCTGCACCATAGTCCTTTCCTCAGTTTCACCTTATTGGGGAGAGCCAAACTAAGATGGAATGAAATATTATCTATTTGCTAAGCATTTTCCCTCCCCTACTTCTCCACAGGACACAGAATTTAGTATGCATTGGGAAGGAAGATGTATGTTCTTTTTCATGGTTTCTATTCCAAGTAGAAAGAAATGACATCACTGAGAGAAACAATGGAATTCTCTAAAACAGTTTTACTGTCTACACCTGTTTTCTATGAATTTAGTCATATCAACACTACAATGTGGTTGCAACATTTTTGTTATTTATTTAGGTACATAAAATAAAATGCACAAATTTTAGTGTACAGATGGATGAATTTCAACATATGTATATACCATGTAACCATCATCCAGATCAAGATCCCAAACATTTTTGCCAATTCTTTTTTCTCCTTCACCTAATTCACCCATGCCAACTCCCCCACCTTTTATGGCAAACACATCTGTTCCCTGTGTTTATTAGTCTATTTCTATTTTGTTTGTTCATTTGTTTTTTAGATTCCACATATAAGTGAAATTGTATGGTATTTATTACTATCTGACTGGCTTATTTTACTTACATGGTAATTTCTAGGTCTGTCCATGTTTTTGCAAATGGCAAGATTTCATTCTTTTTTATGGCTGAGTAGTATTCCATTGTGCATATCTAGCATCTTCTATCAGTGGAAATTTAGGTGGCTTCCATATTTTGGCTATTGTATATAATGCTGTGACACAAATAGGAGAAATAGGAGTGCATGTAACATTTCAAATTAGTGATTTTGTTTTCTTTGGATAAATCCAAAGAGGTGGATTGCTGGGTCATATGGTATTTGTATTTTTACTTTTTTGAAAAACCTCCATACTGCTTTCCATACTGGCTGCACCAATTTGCATTCCCACCAACAGTGTACAAAGGTTTGCCTTTTCTCTATATCTTCAACACTTCTTATTTTTTGTCTTGTTGATATTAGCTACTCTGGTGTAAGGCGATATCTCTGTAGTTTTTACTTACATTTCCCTGATGATTAGTGATGTTGAGCAATCTTTTCTTGCCTGTTGGCCATCTGTATATCTTCTTTGCAAAAATGTCTATTCAGGTCCTATGCCCATTTTTTTTTGATTTTGGTATTATTAATCTACAATTACATAAAAAACATTATGTTTACTAGGCTCCCCCTTTCACCAAGTACCCCCCCACAAACCCCATTACAGTCACTGTCCATCAGTGTAGTAAGATGCTGTAGAATCACTACTTGTCTTCTCTGTGTTGCACAGCCCTCCCCATGTCCCCCCACATTATACATGCCAATCATAATGCCCCCTTTCTTTTTTCCCACCCTTATCCCTCCCTTCTTACCCAACCTCCCCAGTCCCTTTCCCTTTGGTAACTGTTAGTCCATTCTTCAGTTCTGTGATTCTGCTGCTGTTCTATTCCTTCAGTTTTTCTTTGTTCTTATACTCCACATATGAGTGAAATCATCTGGTACCTGTCTTTCTCTGTCTGGCTTATTTCACTGAACATAATACCCTCTAGCTCCATCCATGTTGTTGCAAATGGTAGGATTTGTTCTCTTCTTATGGCTGAATAATATTCCATTGTGTATATGTATCACATCTTCTTTATCCATTCATCTACTGATGGACACTTAGGTTGCTTCCATTTCTTGGCTATTGTAAATAGTGCTGTGAAAAACATACAGTGCATCTGTATTTTACAATTTGGGCTGCTGCATTCTTAGGGTAAATTCCTAGAAGGGGATTCCTGGGTCAAATGGTATTTCTATTTTAAGCTTTGTGAGGACCCTCCATACTGCTTTCCACAATGGTTGAACTAATTTACATTCCCACCAGCAGTGAAGGAGGGTTCCCCTTTCTCCACAAGCTCACCAACATTTGTTGTTGTTTGTCTTTTGGATGGTGGTGATCCTTACTGGTGTGAGATGGTATCTCATTGTGGTTTTAATTTGCATTTCTCTGATGACAAGCGATGTGGAGCATCTTTTCATGTGTCTGTTGGCCATCTGAATTTCTTCTTTGGAGAACTGTCTGTTCAGCATCTCTGCCCATTTTTTAATTGGATTATTTGCTTTTTGTTTGTTGAGGTGCATGAGCTCTTTATATACTTTGGATGTCAACCCTTTATCGGATCTGTCATTTATGAATATATTCTTCCATAATGTAGGATGCCTTTTTGTTCTATTGATGGTGTCTTTCGCTGTACAGAAGCTTTTCAGCTTGATATAGTCCCACTTGTTCATTTTTGCTTTTGCTCCCCTTGCCTGGGGAGATATGTTCATGAAGAAGTTGCTCATGTTTATGTTCAAGAAATTTTTGCCTATGTTTTTTTCTAAGAGTTTTATGGTTTCATGATGTACATTCAAGTCTTTGATCTATTTAAAATTTACTTTTGTGTATGGGGTTAGAGAATGATCCAGTTTCAATCTCTTACATGTAGCTGTCCAGTTTTGCCAACACCAACTGTTGAAGAGGCTGTCATTTCCGCATTGTATGTCCATGGCTCCTTTTATCATATATTAATTGACCATATATGTTTGGGTTAATGTCTGGAGTCTCTATTCTGTTCCACTGGTCTATGGGTCTTTTCTTGTGCCAGTACCAAATTGTCTTGATTACTGTGGCTTTGTAGTAGAGCTTGAAGTTGGGGAGCGAGATTCCCCACACTTTATTCTTCCTTCTCAGAACTGCTTTGGCTATTCAGGGTCTTTGGTGTTTCCATATGAATTTTTGAACTATTTGTTCCAGTTCATTGAAGAATGCTGTTGGTAATTTGATAGGGATTGCATCAAATCTGTATATTGCTTTGGGCAGGATGACCATTTTGACAATATTAATTCTTCCTAGCCAAGAGCATGGGATGAGTTTCCATTTGTTAGTGTCCTCTTTAATTTCTC
Organism: Manis javanica; assembly: GCF_040802235.1. Taxonomy (NCBI): domain Eukaryota; kingdom Metazoa; phylum Chordata; class Mammalia; order Pholidota; family Manidae; genus Manis; species Manis javanica. The sequence goes on from NC_133157.1 coordinate 53,421,803, forward strand.
TTAAGAGTGTCTTATAGTTTTCAGGGTATAGGTCTTTCACTTCCTTGGTTAGGTTTATTCCTAAGTATTTTATTCTTTTTGATGCAATTGTGAATGGAATTGTTTTCCTGCTTTCTCTTTCTATTAGTTCATTGTTAGTGTATAGGAAAGCCACAGATTTCTATGTATTGATTTTGTATCCTGCAACTTTGCTGATTTCTGATATTAGTTCTAGTAGTTTTGGAGTGGAGTCTTTAGGGCATTTTATATACAATATCATGTCATCTGCAAATAGTGACAGTTTAACTTCTTTACCAATCTGTATTCCTTGTATTTCTTTGTTTTGTCTAATTGCCGTGGCTGCGACCTCCAGTCCTATGTTGAATAACAATGGGGAGAGTGGGCATCCCTGTCTTGTTTCCGATCTCAGAGGAAAAGCTTTCAGCTTCTCGCTGTTCAGTATCATGTTAGCTGTGGGTTTGTCATATATGGCCTTTATTATGTTGAGGTACTTGCCCTCTATACCCATTTTGTTGAGAGTTTTTATCCTGAATGGATGTTGAATTTTGTTGAATACTTTTTTAGCATCTATGGAGATGATCATGTGGTTTTTGTCCTTCTTTTTGTTTATGTGGTGGATGATGTTGATGGATTTTCGAATGTTGTCCCATCCTTGTATCCCTGGGATGAATCCCACTTGGTCATGGTGTATGATCCTTTTGATGTATTTTTTATATCAGTTTGCTCATATTTTGTTGAGTATTTTTGCATCTACATTCATCAGGGATATTGGTCTGTAATTTTCTTTTTTTGGTGAGGTCTTTGCCTGGTTTTGATATTAGGGTGATGTTGGCTTCATAGAATAAGTTTGGGAGTATTCCCTCCTCTTCTATGTTTTGGAAAACTTTAAGGAGAAAGCATATTATGTCTTCTCTGTATGTCTTATAAAATTCCAAGGTAAATCCATCTGGCCTGGGGGTTTTGTTCTTGGGTAGTTTTTTGATTACCGCTTCAATTTCACTGCTGGTAATTGGTCTGTTTAGATTTTCTGTGTCTTCCTTGGTCAGTCTTGGAAGGTTGTATTTTTCTAAGAAGTTGTCCATTTCTTCTAGGTTTTCCAGCTTGTTTGCATATAGGTTTTCATAGTATTCTCTAATAATTCTTTGTATTTCTATTGGGTCCGTTGTGATTTTTCCTTTCTCGTTTCTGATTTTGTTGATGTGTGTTGATTCTCTTTTCCTCTTAATAGGTCTGGCTAGAGGCTTATCTATTTTGATTGTTTTCTCAAAGAACCAGCTCTTGGTTTCATTGATTTTTTTCTATTCTTTTATTCTTCTCAATTTTATTATTTCTTCTCTTATCTTTATTATGTCCTTCCTTCTGCTGACTTTAGGCCTCATTTATTCTTCTTTTTCCAATTTCGATAATTGTGACATTAGACTATTCATTTGGGATTATTCTCCCTTCTTTAAATAGGCCTGGATTGCTATATACTTTCCTTTTAAAACTGCTTTTGCTGCGTCCCACAGAAGTTGGCACTTTGTGTTGTTGTTGTCATTTATTTACATATATTGCTTGATCTCTATTTTAATTTGGTCATTGTTCCATTGATTATTTAGGAGCATGTTGTTAAGCCTCCATGTGTTTGTGAGCCTTTTTTGCTTTCTTTGTACAATTTATTTCTAGTTTTATACCTTTGTGGTCTGAAAAGTTGGTTGGTAGAATTTCAATATTTTAGAATTTACTGAGACTCTTTTCGTGGCCTACTATGTGGTCTATTCTGGAGAATGTTTCATGTGCACTTGAGAAGAATGTGTATCCTGTTGCTTTTGGATGTCGAGTTCTATAGTTGTCTATTAGGTCCATCTGTTCTAGTGTGTTGTTTAGTGCCTCTGTGTCCTTACTTATTTTCTGTCTGGTGGATCTATCCTTTGGAGTGAATGGTGTGTTGAAGTCTCCTAAAATGAATGCATTGCATTCTATTTCCTCCTTTAATTGTGTTAGTATTTGTTTCACATATGCTGGTGCTCCTGTATTGGGTGCATATATATTTATAATGGTTAAATCCTCTTGTTGGACTGACCCCTTTATCATTATGTAATGTCCTTCTTTATCTCTTGTTACTTTCTTCTTTTGAAGTCTATTTTGTCTCATACTAGTACTGCAACACCTCTTTTTTTCTCCCTGTTGTTTGCATGAAATATCTTTTTCCATCCCTTGACTTTTAGTCTGTGCATGTCTTTGGGTTTGAGGAGAGTCTCTTGTAAGCAGCATATAGATGGGTCTTGCTTTTTTATTCATTCTATTACTCTGTGTCTTTTGATTGGTCCATTCAGTTCATGTACATTTAGGGTGATTATTGAAAGATATGTACTTATTGCCATTATAGGCTTTAGATTCGTGGTTACCAAAGGTTCAAGGTTAGCTTCTTTACTATCTTACTGTCTAACTTAACTCACTTATTGAGCTATTATTAACACTGTCTGATGATTCTTTATTTCTCTTCCTTCTTATTCCTCCTCTTCCATTCTTTATATGTTGGGTGTTTTATTCTGTGCTCTTTTGTGTTTCCTTTGACTGCTTTGATGGGTAGTTGATTTTACTTTTTGCCTTTAGTTAGTATTTGGTTTGTCTGCTTTCTTTGCTGTGATTTTGTTTTCTCTGGTGACATCTATTTAGCCTTAGGAGTGCTCCCATCTAGAGCAGTCCCTCTAAAATACCCTGTGGAGCTGGTTTGTGGGAGGCAAATTCCCTCAACTTTTGCTTGTCTGGGAGTTGTTTAATCCCTTCTTCATATTTAAATGATAATTGTACTGGATACAGTATTCTTGGTTCAAGGCCCTTCTGTTTCATTGCATTAAATATATCATGTCATTCTCTTTTGGCCTGTAAGGTTTCTGTTGAGAAGTCTGATGATAGCTTGATGGGTTTTCCTTTGTAGGTGACCTTTTTCCTCTCTCTAGCTGCCTTTAAAAGTCTGTCCTTGTCCTTGATTTTTGCCATTTTAATTATTATGTGTCTTGGTGTTGTCCTCCTTGGGTCCCTTCTGTTGGGAGTTCTGTGTGCTTCTGTGGTCTGAGCAACTATTTCCTCCCCCAGTTTGGGGAAGTTTTCAGCAATTATTTCTTCAAATACACTTTGTATCCCTTTTTCTCTCTGTTCTTTTTCTGGTACTCCTATAATACAGATATTGTTGCATTTCAATTGGTTGCACAGTTCTCTTAATATTGTTTCATTTCTGGAGATCCTTTTATCTCTCTCTGCATCAGCTTGTCTGCATTCCTGTTCTCTGGTTTCTGTTCCATTAACAGCCTCTTGCATCTTGTCCATTCTGCTTTTAAGTCCTTCCACTGATTGTTTTATTTCTGTAGTCTCCCTCTCTACTTGGTCTGTTAGCTCTTGCATTTTTCTCTACAGCTCCATCAGCATGGTTATGACCTTTATATTTATTTCTTTTTCAGGAAGATTGGTTAGGTCTATCTCCTTCTCAGGGGTTGACTCTGTGATTTTAGTCTGGATCAAATTCTTCTGCCTTTTCATGGTGATAGAGGTAGTTGTGGGGAGTTGCCATGTGTGTCAGCTGGGAGAATGTCCCATCTTGCTAGTTTGTGGCCTTCTTCTCCTGTGAGAACTGTGACCCCTAGTGGCTTGTGCTGGGCAGCTGCATGCAGACGGGGTCTCTATTCTTGCCTGGGCAGCTGTGGAGGAAGCTCTGTACAGCTGCTGTGGGTGTGGCTGGTCTCAGGCTGCTGCTCCTCTATGGCAGGGCCTCACCGGAGGATGAATGGGCAGGAGGCTGTTTATCAGTGAGGGGCCTTCAAGCTGCACTGCCAACCAGGGGTTTAGGGCACCTGGAGTTCTCCGGGATTCCCAGCTGTTGGGCTAAGTGTCCCAGGATGCTTCCATCCAGCTGTGAGGTCCTTGTCCCTTTAAGACTTTCAAAGAGCACTTGCTTTTCTTTGTCTCAGGGGCTCTGGCTGTGGGGACCTGCTCACAGATTTTTGTGTCCTGTTTCCATAGTATCCAGCACACCACACACTGTGTGTCTGCGCTCCCAGTGCAGATGGCTAGGGCTGGGTATTTAGAAGTCCTGAGCTCCCTCTCCCTTCCCGCTGTGACTCCTCTCCTCCTGCTGGGAGCTGGGGTGAAGAATGCTTAGGTCCCACCGGGCCTTCGTGAGATGCTGGGTTCCCGCAGGTGTAGATTTAGCCTGGCTGTTGTACTGTATCTTCTGGTCTCTCTTTTAGGAATAGTTGTATTTGTTTTATTTTCAAAAATATATATGGTTTTGGGAGGAGATTTCCACTGCTCTACTCATGCTGCCATCTTGGCTCCTCCCTCCCTATGCCCATTTTTTAATTAGATTATTTGTGGGTTTTTTTTCTTGGTGTTGAGTTGGATGAGTTCTTCATGTATTTTGGATATTTGCCCCTTATCACATATATCATTTGTGAAAATCTTCTCCCATCTAGTGGGATACCTTTTTATTTTGTGGATGGTGTCCTTTTTTGTGCTTTTTAGTGCTTTTTAGTTAGTAGTCCCATGTTATTTTTGGTTTCGTTGCTTGGGGAAACATATCCTGAGAAAAATGACTAATACAATGTTCATGAGTTTACTGCCTATGTTTTCTTCTAGGAGTTTTATGGTTTCAGGTTTTATATTTAGGTCTTTATTCCATTTTGAGTTTATTTTTCTGTATGGTACAAGACAGTGATCCAGTTTCATTCTTTTGCATGTAGCTGTCCAGTTGTATCAACACCATTATTGAAGAGACTGTCTTTTCCCCACTGTATATTCTTGCCTCCTTTGTGATATATTAATTGACCATATAAGTATGGGCTTATTTTTGTGCTTTTTCTTCTGTTCTTTGATGTATGTATCTATTTTTGTGCTAGTACCATACTATTTTGTTTATTGTATTTGTAGTAGAGTTTGAAATCAGAGTGCAATACCTTCAACCTTGTTCTTTTTCAAGATTGCCTTGGCATTCCTCCCTTCTGTTAAGAGATTTGTCCCACTGTAAGTTTGATGGCCAACATTTCCATAGCCCTGTGGACAAAGCTTTGTGCTCTTAGGGGTGAAGAGAACACACCTGTAAGTTCTGAGCAATGAAAGCTTCTAGGGGTTCACGTGGTGCATATACCTTGCACTGTTCAATTAAGTAGACCATCTAGAAGCAAAATAGTAATATTTGTCACATCCACCCCACCATACCAAGGGTTTTAGTGGACACTAGACTACTTTTATATGACCTAACTTTTACCTAATTCAGAATTGGTTCTTAGGAAACATAGATGGTACAACTACAAATAAGAAAATGACTTAAAAAGATGAAAACTCCTGTTTGTTTAAGCTTATGATATTATTTGATATCAAAGTAGGTTTAATTGTTGCTAATTCATAATACAGAGTTACCTCACAAAATGAATGTTAACGGCTTTTTGCCACATTTGCTTTTGAAAAGCTATATTGCTTTTTGAGCAACTCAGTTTCTGTTTCTGTTGTAATGATGTTTTTCCCCCCACCCAAAAACCACATGAAATAAAAGTGTTATAACATTATGTTTATAGGAAGAGAACAACTAGTATTTGATCCTGGTAATGTCTACTCAGAGACTATCCTAAGGAAAATTTAAATTGTGTGCCCTGTTGAAATGAACCTAAAACATTTTGCTTTCCATACACACAGTGTGTGCCTTGGCCAGCTCAGAACAGCCCTCAAGGACTCATTTGTTTAGTTTTCAAGAATTTTGCTAGCGGGCCTTACTAAAAATTAAATTGTATAAATTTCCAATTAAAAAAATTATACCAAAACAAAGTAATGAATACCCCAAAGTTACAATTTCCTATTTTACTACATTTTGTTATTGTTTATGGTCTTGATGTTGTTTGCATCTACTGCATCTGTAAAATGAAAGCCAGTGTACTCTCCATAATTACTATTCCATCCTGAATAAGACAGAATAATTGAGGAAATCTTCCTCCAGTTCTCAAAATCTATTGTTCACTTCAGCAAGGGAATTTGTCATTGACAATCATGGAAAGTTCTGACTTTGTATCTTCATTCTTTCCCTTTTGTCTTACTCATTAACATAAACATGTGAAAATACCAACCAACATTCATATTGGTCTGATATTCATTTATCAGTTGCAACCATAGGTTAGCCACAGATAGAAAAGTTAAGCAGAATTCAATTAAAGCACTCTTTGAGAATCAATAGGCTCTGTGGAAATTACAATAAAGAGAGTTGTATATTTTTTGCTATGTCAAAACAGTATGCAGCACAGTCTTTGTAGTGATAAAATTTGTAATAATCATTTATACATATATTCTTTTCTGGAGAACCAGTTATTAAGCATATACCAGCACACTACTGTATGTACAGATCAAATGAATGGGATAAGAACATCTTGTAAGACTGTTATGTTGCATGTATTATTTCCACACACTTTGAAGCTCTCTTATATTTAGATTTCTTTTGCCCTAAATGTATTTTTGGTTTATTTATTTTTAAGCAGTTAAATATAATCATGAACCCCTATAATTTTTTTTTAAATTTTTTATGTTTTTATTTTCTTGTTTTTTATTGAAGTGCAGTTGATTTACAATATTACACTGGTTTCAGGTGTGCAATCTAGTGATTTGACACTATTATAGACATGAAATTATCATCACAATAAGTCTAGTTACTGTCTATCATCACATGAACACCTAGAAGCTTGAAAATTTGAAGAAAGTGGTAGAAAATATTTACTATAATGTATGCCCTTATATTTTTATATAACTCATAACTTTGTATTACATAAATTTGCTTTCATTCTTCAAAAATATAGCCTTTTATTTGTATAAATTGGATGTCTTGTGTTTGGGATGAAATTTATCATATCTTCCTCTATTGAAATTAGTAAATGTTTTCTTTTCAGTAACTTTACATTTAAAGACAGTGTTTTCATAAGATTAAGGTCAATAGCAAGAAGGTGTCTTATTAAAACAGCAGACTTATTTCTTGTCCTTCTGTCTGAGAGGGTATTAATATACAAGTCAGAGCTTTGGCAATACCATTTCTCTGAGTTAGGAGTAAGAGTTAAGCTGCCTTGAAGTTAGGTGCCTGGAGTCTGTGCTTGAGCATGGCCTTCATGATTTAACACAGTTAGGTTCTTCAAGCATGGTATGTTACTAGCATTATTAGACAGGTTGAACATTCTACTTTTGTGTGGAAACATCCCTTCCCAATTCCTGGGGAATTCCAGGAGATTAATCCTTCATCTCCTAGACAAATATTTAGTGAGGATCTACTAGGGCACAACACTATGCAAGGTGCCACAGGAGCACACCATTCCCTAAAATGAGTTTTTTAAACTCTAGGAGGTTAACTCCATTCATGTCTCATATAATTTTATATTACTCACTAGGGGAATAGGCAGTTTAGACAAAAAATTAAGGTAATGTTAAAAACTTTTGATAAAAACATGTTTGCTTCCCGTCTCCCTGTCCCCTCCAGAAGAAAAAAAAAAACAAAAAAAAACCCCCAAAAACAAACAAACAAACAAAAAACATGTTTGCTATTTGAGATGATTCAAAGACTGGCTGGTTTTGTTGGGGATGTTTCAGTAGAATTATTAGGCATGGTGCTTGGTACTGGAGGATTAAAGAGATGTAAGACACATTCTTTGACCTCAGAAGGATTCACAGGAAATGGAGGAGATGGAAAGGTGAACAATTAATAACAATTCTTATTCTTGATTTCTTGAAGTTAAAGACAATGTTATTCTGGATTTTTATTTTTTTGAGGTAGAATTCACAAAAGACAATATTCACCATCTTTAACTATTTGAGAGTGAAAGATTCAGTGGCATTTCATACATTCATAATATGATATAACTATCAGCACTGTCTAGTTCCAGAATTTTTTTATCACTCCAAAAGGAGATTATGTCTTAATTAAGCAGTCACTCCCCATTCCCCTCCTCCAAGTTCCTGGAAACCACTAGTGTACTTATTATCTCCATATATTTAAGACTGGTGGGATTTTCATTCTCCATAGAGAATTTCTGTAAGAGCTGAAGACAAGAGTTCCTGTCATTAGGACACTTTTTACTAGCTGGGTGAAACTAGGAAACATGGTTTGCCTTCTTAATGTTCAGGTACTTTTTCTTAAAATATAAGTAATAATACTTCATTTCTCTAAAGGCATGGGACCAGACTAGATGATCTTTAAAGGTAACTTTAGCTATAAGCTTCATGATTGTATAATTTCATGGTATTTATAAAAACCATGAATAAATGCCTCACAATACACTAAAACTCTATTTGTTTGTAACCTTAGTAATTAAACTCTAGCAGGCCACCACAGGCCTGCATTTAAACAAATATACTCTAGTGCCTGCCTGCACTCCAAAATACAAGAAGAAAACAAAGCTCTGAAGTGACTAAATTTTACTGGAATTAGTATTCCTGTATAAGTGGTGTTAAAAGTTGAATTAGTCAGAATTCACCAATCAAAAGACACAGTCACTGAATGGATAAAAAAAACAAGATCCATCTATATGCTACCTACAAGAGACTCACTTCAAACCCAAAGTCATACACAGACTGAAAATGAAAGGATGGAAAAATATATTTCATGCAACTAGCAGGGAGAAAGAAGCAGGAGTTGCAGTACTTGTATCAGACCAAATGGACTTCAAAACAAAGAAAGTAACAAAAGACAAAGAAAGACATTACATAATGATAAAGGGGTCAGTCCAACAAGACTATCTAACCATTCTAACCATTCTAAACACTTATGCACCCAACATAGGAGCACCTACATGTGTGAAACAAATACTAACAGAATTAAAGGGGGAAATAGAATGCAATGCATTCATTTTAGGAGACTCCAGCACACCACTCACTCTGAAAGACAGATCAACCAGACAGAAAATAAGTAAGGAGACAGAGGTACTGAACAACACATTAGAACACATGGACCAAACAGACATCTACAGAACACTCCACCCAAAAGCAGCAGGATACACATTCTTCTTAAGTGCACATGGAACATTTTCAAGAATAGATCATATAGTAGGCCACAAAAAGAGCCCCAGTAAATTCAGAAGGATTGCAATTGTGTTAACCAGGTTCTCAGACCACAAAGGTATGAAACCAAAAATGAATTATGCAAAGAAAACAAAAAAGCCCACAAACACATGGGGACTTAATAACATGCTCCTAAATGATCAATGGATCAATGACCAAATAAAAACAGAGATAAGCAATATATGGAGAAAATAAAAACAACAGTGCAACACCCCAACTTCTGTGGGATGCATTGAAGGCAGTTACAAGAGGAAAGTATATAGCAATCCAGGCCTATTTAAAGAAGGAAGAACAATCTCAAATGAAAAGTCTTAACACACAATTAATGAAACTAGAAAAAGAAGAACAAATGAGGCCCAAAGTCAGTAGAAGGAGGGACATGAAATAATAAAGATTAGAGCAGAAATAAATAAAATTAGAAGAATAAAACAATAGAAGGAATCAATGAAAGCAGGAGCTTGTTCTTCAAGAAAATAAACAAAATAGATAAATCCCTACCCAGATTTATCAGGAAAAAAAGTCTACACACATAAACAGTATCAGAAATGAGAAAGGAAAAATCATTATGGATACCACAGAAATACAAAGAATTATTAGAGAATACTATGAAAAACTATATGCTAATAAACTGGATAACCTAGAAGAATGGACAACTTTCTAGAAAAATACAACCTTCCAAGGTTGACACAGGAAGAAACAGAAAATCTGAACAGATGAATTACCAGCAAAGAAATTGAAGTGATAATCAAAAACTACCCAAGAACAAAACTGCTGGACCAGATGGCTTCACTGCTGAATTTTATCAAACATTTAGTGAAGACCTAATACCCATTCTCCTTAAAGTTTTCCAAAGAGTAAAAGAAGAGGTTATACTTCCAAACTCATTCTATGAAGCCAGCATCACTCTAATACCAAAACCAGGCAAAGACACCACAATAAAAGAAAATTACAGACCAATATCCCTGATGAACATAAATGCAAAAATTCTCAAAATATAAGCAAATCAAATACAAAAATACATCAAAAAGATCATCCATCATGATCAAGTAGGATTTATTCCAGGGATGCAAGGATGGTACAATATTCGAAAATCCATCAACATCATCCACCACATCAACAAAAAGAAGGACAAAAACCACATGATCATCTCCATAGATGCTGAAAAACATTTGACAAAATTAAACATCCATTCATAATAAAAACTCTCAACTATAAGGGTATAGAGGGCAAGTACCTCAACATAATAAAGGCCATATATGACCAACCCACAGCCAACATCATACTTAACAGCGAGAAGCTTAAAGCTTTTCCTTTAAGATCAGGAGTAAGACAAGGATGCCCACTCTCCCCACTTTTATTCAACATAGTACTGGAGGTCCTAGCCATGGAAATCAGACAACACAAAGATATAAAAGTCATCTAGATTGGTAAGGAAGAAGTTAAATTCTCACTGTTTGAAGATGACATGATATTATACTTAAAAACCCTGAAAGAATCCACCCCAAAACTTTTAGAAGTAATAACTGAATTCAGCAAAGTTGCAGAATACAAAATCAATACACAGAAATCTGTTGAATTCCTACATACTAATGATGAACTAGCAGAAAGAGAAATCAGGAAAATAATTCCATTCACAATTGCATCAAAAAGAATAAAATACCTAGGAATAAACCTAACCAAGGAAGTGGAAGACCTATTCCCTGAAAACTACAAGACACACATGAGAGAAAATAAAGGTACCAATAAATGAAAATATATCCCATGCTCATGAATAGGAAGAATTAATATTGTCAAAATGGCCATCCTGTCTAAAGCAATCTACAGATTCAGTGCAGTTCCTGTCAAAATACCAACAGCATTCTTCAATGAACTAGAGTAAATAGTTCTAAAATTCATATGGAACCACAAAAGACCCTGAATAGCCAAAGAAATCCTGAGAAGGAAGAATAAAGCTGGGGAGCTTATGCTCCCTGACTTCAAGCTCTACTACAAAGCCACAGTAATCAAGACAATTTGGTACTGGCACAAGAACAGACCCGAAGATCAATGGAACAGAATAGAGAGCCCAGTTATAAACCCACACATATATGGCCAATTAATATACAATAATGGAGCCATGCATATACAATGGGGAAATCACAGTCTCTTCAACAACTGGTGTTGGCAAAACTGGACAGCTACATGTAAAAGAATGAAACTGGATTATTGTCTAACTCCATCCACAAAAGTAAACTTGAAATGGCTCAAAGACCTGAATGTAAGTCATGCAACCATAAAACTCATAGAAGAAAACATAGGCAAAAATCTCTTGAATATAAACATGAGCAACTTTTTCCTAAACGCATCTCCTCAGGTAAGGGAAACAAAAACAAAAATGAATAAATGTGACTACATCAAAATAAAAAGCTTCTGTACAGCAAGGGATACCATTAGTAGGACAAAAAGGTATCCTGTAGTATGGGAGTATATATTCATAAGTGACATATCTGACAAGGGGGTAACATCCAAAATATATAAAGAATTCACATGCCTCAACACCCAAAAAGCAAATGACCCAATTAAAAATTGAGGAGAAGATTTGAACAGAAACTTTTCCAAAGAAGAAATCAGATGGGCTACAAGCACATGAAAAGCTGTTCCATATCGCTAATTATCAGGAAAATGTTAATTAAAACCACAGTGAGATATCACCTCACACCAGACAGGATGGCCAACATCCAAAAGACTAGGAACAACAAATGCTGGCGAGGATGCAGAAAAAGGGGAACCCTTCTACACTGCTGGTGGGAATGTAAATTAGTTCAACCATTGTGGAAAGCAATATGGAGGTTCCTCAAAAAACTGGAAATAGAAATACATTTGACCCAGGAATTCCCCTCCTAGGAATTTGCCCAAAGAAAGCAAGATCTCAGATTCAAAAAGACATATGCACCCCTATGTTTATTGCATCACTATTTACAATAGCCAAGATATGGAAGCAACCTAAGTGTCCATCAGGAGATGAATGGATGAAGTAGAGGTGGTCCATATACACAATGAAATACTATTCAGCCATGAGAAGAAAACAAATTCCACCTTTTGCAGCAACATGGATGGAGCTAGTGAGTATTATGCTCAGTCAAATAAGCCAGGTGGAGAGAGACAAGTACCAAATGATTTCCCTCATTTGTGGAGTATAGCAATGAAGCAAAACTGAAGGAACAGAACAGCAGTCTCACAGTCTCCAAGAAGGGACTAGCAGTTACCAAAGGGGAGGGGTGGGAGATGGTGGGTGGGGAGGGAGGGAGAAGGGGTTTAAGGGGCATTATGATTAGCACACATAACATAGGTGGCTAATGGGGAAGGCAGTATAGCATGGAGAAGACAAGTAGTGACTCTATAGCATCTTACTATGCAATGGGGTGTGAGGGGGAGGACTTGATATATGTATGAATGTAGTAACCCCAATGTTTTTCATGTGAAACCTTCATAGGAGTGTATATCAATGGTACCTTAATAAAATAAGTTGCATTAGTCATACCATGATATGAGGAGAGAATGAAATCTGTCATTTTTTTCCATACATTTTCCACTCCTTTGTCATGATGACCTAGAGGAATTCTGAACTGCTGAAGAGTGGTTTGCTCTATTCCTCAGCAACTTCTGTTAGTATAACCAAAGAGAAATATCTAGAAACACAGTTTGTGATGTGCCAAAACAGGAGTCACAGAATTTCTAATACATATGGGGACCTCCAAGCAATGAAGGGAATATCAACCCAGAGGCAAAAATCCACTTGTCTCCTTTCCATCATTTTGGTTTGATGCAGAAGGCTAGGTTCCTGGCCAGTCTGAGTGCTGTGGTAATACACTTGCAACAGCTGTTTCTCTAGAAGGGTTATCCTCGATTATCTATTTATTTTCACTTTGCTTACTTTCTCAATAGTATGTGCCCCCAGAAATAACAGAAGGGAGCCTCACGGACTGATGACCCCTCACAAAGACTCATGTAGAACAGGAGCCCTTTAGATTAGGGTTTGAGCTAGAGAATGACTGACAGCTGACCCACTCAAATTATAAAAACTTTAAAGCTTTCTCGTGTGCTAAAGATTAGCCAAATGGGGGAGGACCTGATCACAAACGCCTTCTGGTGACTGTTTTAAAGGAAAATTCTTGTCTATAAATGGAAAAGGGTATGTCTGGGTCCTGTGGACTCTCTCTCTCCTGGAGCCTCTGTTCTTTATTTTGTAGCTCCCTCCCTTCTTTCCTCTCTCCCTGCTTCTCTTCCTCCTCCAGCTTCTCCCTCCATCCTCTCTGCAGATTATCAGAGAGGGTCAGTTGTGCCGCAGTAGAAAAGCCTATCCTGGTCCTGAATGAGAAGCCCCTACCTGTCAACATCCCTCATCATGAAGTCATAGAATCCTGGAGGTTTCGGCTTTATCTCCTGAGATGCTTGTGACCCTTTGTGGTTTCAAATTATGAGGAACTTACCATGAAAATAAGCCGGCATGAAGCCCTTGGGCTATTAGTTCTGCCTGGATTGAGTACTGCAAAGAACATAACTCTCCTTCTTTGAAAAGAAAATTAATGAAAAGAAAGTTGTTGTGAGGTTCTGGGTATTCATTAAAGACATGTAGAAAGTCAAAGAGACTCTTTAAACTGAGCTGCATAATTTAAGAAAATGTGTCTGCAGCATAAAGCTCCACATATGGATTGTCATTACTCACTAACAGCTGGGCAGGATTTGCTGTTTCTTCCATGTTCCATGTGATGATAGTGGACGCCGGCTTCTAGCTTCCAACACTGATTGCTATTCAGGGACTGGGATTCTGGATCTGCTCCAATCATGTGGAATCTATTTTGGACCCGTCATGTCACACTTGAACTCTAAAATATGCCTATCGGTGAAAGGTTCTGTTTATCTTTCTCTTTACTCAGACTCACACAGAAAATGGAGTTCAGTCGTTCCACCATCGGACTTTTGTTTTCCTCTAAAATGCTCTTTGAACCCCTTGCAGCAGAAACAAACAGTTTTCAGAACTTCCTGATACGGTGGCTGCTTTTTCTTCAGCACTCCAGTCTCAGCTGAGGCTCACAACTTGCCCTGCTCTTCCATTTGCCTCACTCCATTCTTTGCAAATCTCCCCTATGGGCAATTAGAACTGCGATTTATGCTGGTTTTCTTCTGTTTCATGCACAGCAGGCAGCTCAGTCCTTTCACAGGACACACAGCTGTGGCTGTCTCGCTGGGGGAGGGAATTTACCCCCGAAAGTTTCAGCCTGCAAGGGATGCCAGCGAGAACACCAGGGATGACACTTCATAATCAAAGAAGAATGTATGGCATGTGTATAGAAGTGGAAAAAAAGAGAAAGAAGGACAGGCTTCAGCTCACTGGGAGTAAAGAAGTAACCAAATCTGGTAGGAGCGAATAGTGAAGACAGGTCTGTGTGACCAGACCCTTACAGGCAGAGGGCAGAGTTCTGCATCTCACCCAGAAAGATGGAAAGGCAAGGGCTGCCGTCTGTACCTTTATCAAGTTGTAGACAAGGGGGCATCTCTTTCTCTTCATTGCAACCAAAATGAGACTAGGTTCCTGGAATTATAGTTTCTGGTAAATTTATTTTGAACTCAGAAGCACAGACCATTTGATAAAGCTTTTTGATAGTCTCTTCTCCTCTGAGTTCATTTTTTCCTCTTGTAGCAAGCCAAGAATGTAGCTCAGACTTTCTGGCTGCTCCGTTTTGAGATTTGAGTCTGATACAGCCATCTAGCTCAGACAGACTAGAATCTTTGTCTTGGGAGGGGAGGGAGGAAGAGGAGGCAAGAAAGAGGAAACGTTCTGAAGACTTTAAAAATGAGTAGTTTTAGGAGGAAGGCAATGCTTTTGCTCTGCAAGGCTAGTAAATCCTCAGACTCCAGTTGGTATCTCTGAAAGGAGACCCCATATGCAATGTGGCATGATTGACAAGAAATTTGTTTGAAATGACTGAGAGGCCCTCATTAGGCTGGGACTCCTCACCATCTGGGTTTGAGTTTTGATAATGGGGTCAGGCTCTCTTTGGGTCTGTATGTTGAATAGCTGAGCATAATTTGTTAGCGATTGTGGCTAAAACACAAACATTTTTTAGTCACATTCACAGGAATTTGAGACTAACCACAGTCTTGGGGCACAACAGTAAGAAAACGCTTTCCAGCTGTACTATTGGACTTGGCGACCTAGTTGAGGAGTCCTCTCACAAAACCGCCAGTCTCACTCTGGGCTGGACGTGTGCCACTGGAAACAGAAGTGCAACTTTATCACTTCACTTCAAGAAGAGGTTTTCTAGCGGCATATGGAGACAATATACAGGACAGAGCCCACAGGCCAAGCTCACCCTGGAGGTAGGGGTGGTGGGGAGCACACACCCCTGACCCAGCCTGAGTGTGCGAAAGTGAGGGAGAGCGCCAGGAGGCAGAGGGGCTGGGCCCGTTTTTTTTGTCTGGTGGGAAACTTCAGTTGATTTCTGCCTGAATTATGGTACAACAGATGTAAAACTAAAGGCTTCTTATTTACCTGTGCAAAAGAGCTTATACCCAAGTAACCACCTCACAGAGCAGCACCACCAAACCGTCAGCACAGCAGCCACTCCCCAGACATTCCCCTGTGGGCTGGCTTGTACACAGAAGAACACCAAACTACTTTTTGTTGTGATTTAACAGGACGAACAGCCTCTTCAAAATCGGAGGTGCATTTTGAACTTGCGATGTCGATCTTAGTTCTTTAGTTGAGGAATGCGTAGCAGCTTTGGGTAGACATTTTCGAAGCAAAGTGTTCAGCTCAAAGGAGAATCTGGGGGCTCCAAACCCCAGAATCAAATTCTCCAGTCCTTCATGTAAAAAGAAGTTTGAAAAACACTGGCCAAAAGTATAATTAAAGATAAGGTTATAGGGGGAGAGAGATACTACAGTTGGTTGAGTTGACATTTGTTAGTATCAGAACTATAGTTCACTTAATAGTTTAAACATTAATCTAGTTTTTTTATTGCAAGGAAACATTGAGGATATTTTTAAAGATTTATCTGCAAAAGTGTTCCCTATAACACCATGCCTAACAGTGAACATTGTGAAGTATTTTAAAGGCCCCAAATTAATGGACCATTAATTATATTTTGATATATACATGTAAAAGAATACAATATGCCCATTAAAAATATTCTTTGAGAAAATAACAAAATAGATAAACCCCTAGCCAGACTTATCAAGAAAAAAAGAGACTGTACATACATAAACAGAATCAGAAATTAGAAAAGAAAAAATAACTACAGACACCATGGAAATACAAAGAATTATTAAAAAATACTGTCAAAAAATTATATGCTAACAAACTGGATAACCTAGAAGAAATGGACAACTTTCTAGAAAAATACAACCTTCTAAGACTGATCCCAAAAGAAACAGAAAATCTGAACAGACCAAGTACCAGCTATGAAATTGAATTGGTAATCAAAAAAATACCTAAGAACAAAACCACTGGACCAGGTGACTTTGCTGCTGAATTTTGTGAAACATTTAGAGAAGACCTAATACCCATTTTCCTTAGATTTCCAAAAAGCAGAAGAGGAAGGAATACTTCCAAATACATTTTATGAGGCCAGCATCACTCTAATACCAAAACCAGAAAAAGACACCACAAAAAAGAAATTAAAAATATCACTGATGAACATAGATGCAAAAATCCTCAAAAAATATTAGCAAACCAAATTTAAAAATATATCACAAAGATCATCCATCATGATCAAGTAGGATTTATTCCAGGAATAAAAGGATGGCACAACATTCGAAAAATCCATCAACGTCATATACCACATCAACAAAAAGAACAAAAATCACACGATCATATCTATAGATGCTGAAAAACCATTTAACAAAATTCATCCTCCATACATGATAAAAACTCTCAAAAAATAGGTATAGAGGGCAAGTACCTGAACATAATAAAGGCTGTATGTGACAAACACACAGCCAATAACATACTTACCAGCAAAAGCTTTTCCTCAAAGATCATTAACAAGAAAAGGATGCCCACTATCACCACTTTTATTCAACATAGCTCTGGAGGTCCTAGCCACAGTAGCCAGACAGCGTAAAGAAATAAAAGGCATACAAATTGATAAGGAAGAAGTTAAACTGTTACTGTTTGCAGATGACATGATATTGTACATAAAAAACTCTAAAGAATCCACCTCAAAACTACTAGAACTGTTAACTGAATTTATCAAAGTTGTAGGATACAAATCAATTCACAGAAATCTGTTGCATTCCTATACACTAATGATGAACTAGCAGAAAGAGAAATCAGGAAAATAATTCCATTCACAATTGCATCAAAAAGAATAAAATACCTAGGAATAAACCTAACCAAGGAAGTGGAAGACCTATTCTCTGAAAACTACAGGACATGTATGAGAGAAATTAAAGAAGACATCAATAAATTGAAATACATACCATGCACATGGATAAGAAAAATTAATATTGTCAAAATGGCCATCATGCCTAAAGCAATCTACAGGTTCAATGCAATCCCTATCAAAATACCAACAGCATTCTTCAACTAACTAGAACAAACAATTCTGAAATTCATATGGAACCAAAAAAGACCCTGAATAGCCAAAGCAATCCTGAGAAGGAAGAATAAAGCTGAGGAGATTATACTCCCCAACTTCAAGCTCTACTACAAAGACATAGTACTCAAGACAATTTGATACTGGCACAAGAACAGATCTGAAGATCAATGGAACAGAATAGCCCAGATATAAACCCACACACAGATGACCAATTAATATACAATTATGAAGCCATGTATATACAATGGGGAAATGACAGCCTCTTCAACAATTGGTGTTGGCAAAACTGGACAGCTACATGTAAAAGAATGAAGCTGAATTATTGTCTAACTCCATCCACAAAAGTAAACTTGAAATGGATCAAAGACCTGAATATAAGTCATGCAACTATAAAACTCATAGAAGAAAACATAGTCAAAAATCTCTTAAATATAAACGAGCTATTTTTTTCTGAACACATCTCTTCAGACGAAACAAAAGCAAAAAAGGAACTAATGGGACTACATCAAAATAAAAAGCTTCTGTACAGCAAAGGATACCATCAGTAGAACAAAAGGACATCCTACAGTATGGGAGAATATATTCATAAATGACATATCTGACAATGGGATAACATCCAAAATATACAAAGAACTCACATGCCTCAACACCCAAAGAGCAAATAACCAAATTAAAAAATGGGCAGAGGATCTGAACAGACAGTTCCCCAAGAAGAAATTCAGATGGCCAACAGGCACATGAAAAGATGCTCCACATTGCTAATTATCCGGAAATGCAAATTAAAATAGCAATGAGATATCACCTCACACCAGTTAGGATGGCCAACATTGAAGTGCAAGGAACAACAAATGCTGGCGAGGATGTGGAGAAAGGAGAACCCTCCTACACTGCTGGTGGGAATATAAATTAGTTACCATTGTGGAAAGCAATATGGAGGTTCCTCAAAGAACTAAAAATAGAAATGCCATTTGACTCAGGAATTTTACTCCTAGGAATTTACCTGAAGAAAACAAGATCCCAGACTCAAAAAGATATATGCATCCCTATGTTTATTGCATCACTATTTACAATTGCATAGATATGGAAGCCACCAAAGGGTCCATCAGTAGATGAGTGGATAAAGAAGATGTGGTATATTTACACAATGGAATATTATTCAGCCAAAAAAGAAAAACAAATCCTACCATTTGCAACAACATGGATGGAGCTAGTGAATATTATGCTCAGTGAAATAAGCCAGGTGGAGAGAGACAAGTACCAAATGATTTCACTCATTTGTGGAGTAGAACAACAAAGCAAAACTGAAGGAACAAAACAGCAGCAGACTCACAGACTCCAAGAGGGGACTAGTGATTACCAAAGGGGAGGGGTGTGGCAGGGTGGTTGTGGAGGGAGGGAGAAGGGGAATAAGGGGCATTATGATCAGCACACATAATGTAGGTGGCTCATGGGGAAGGTAGGATAGCATGGAGAAGCCAAGTAGTGACTCTACAGCATCTTACTATACTGCTGGACAGTGACTGTAATGGGGTGTTGGGGAGGAGGATTTGATAATATATATGAATGTAGTAACCACAATATTGCTCATGTGAAACCTTCATAAGATTGTATATCAATGATACCTTAATTAAAAGAAAATCAACAGCTGTCCTACATTTATATCCAAAGAAAATGAAAAATGTGTTTGATGCATTGAAAAAACAGACTATACAATAGTATACACCTGGGTTTGGGGCTATGGGTATTTTCTATTTTCTTATAATCTTTAATGGTCTATTTTCTCTTTTGATGTTCTTTAGATAATATGCATGATATAACATCTCCATAATGATCATGTTCATTTTGGAATATTATAAAAACAATATTATAAAAACAATATATATATAGTGTTCATTTTATGAACACTATTTTTTATATTTAAGATACAGTTGATATAAACTAAGAAAAATGTTAGTTTAAGGTATGCAAAATAATGACTTGCTATTCATATATATTATGAAATGATCACCACAATAAGTCTAGTTAAGATCCATCACCATATACACATACACATGATTTTTTCTTGTAATGAGAAATTTTAACATCGTTTCTCTTAGCATATACTGCTTTTCAATTAAAAATTATTGGACATCTTATATATATTCATGAATTATTTATGTTCTTCCTAAAGGATTTGAGCAGGTAGAATGAATGCAATCCTGTAACTTGTTTTAAAGATGAAGATGAAGTTATTAGCATAAAGAACTAATGAAAAGGAGTAATAGTATGAAAAACGTATGCCATGAAATCCTGAAATTATCGCAGGTGGGCATAGAGCTTCCTCTGAAATTCTGGAAAACTATGCAAAAAGATCAAAGAAATGTTTCACTGTGAATTAGAAGTATATCAATTTTTCAGGAAAACCACTTTGCTGCAGGTTTTGAAGCCTGCGAGAGTTCTATTTTTTGAGTTCTTTTAGCAGAGTGAAGTGAACTCTATTTTGAGTTTAGTTAGAGAGTGAAGGAGGAACATCTTTCTAGTAAATCCTAGGGTAACATTCATAGCACTGTTCTACAGAAAGCACCACCTGTTAAACAGTCGAGAAGACACTGGTCACATCATTGTCTATGTGAAGGTGCCCCCTGGAATTGTACCCTGCTGCCACACCTGGTGGCCCTGTTGATAGGGTTTGCTAATCAGACTGAGGTCATAAAATTTAACTTCAGAAAAAATACTCTGGAGGCTCTCCACATTATTCAACTCTCTAGTGCTCCAGATTAGTCCAGGGATGAAGCGATGGATCATGTATCTGTCAAGAGATTCTTTCTGAGTATTATTCTATTTCTCAAGATTGAACTTTTGGCACAGGTTGGGCAGTTGGAGGATAGCATATCTGTTCATGCCTCACCAACCAGCTCAATAAGAGCTGGACTTAAAAGAGCAATTCCTGAGCTCACTGTGTCCCTGTGCCTGATGAAGATCTGAAAACTTAATACTCTCTTAAGTATGTGATTCATTTTATGCAAACCTGAAAAGATGTATTGTTTGAGGAAACTTGAGTCTGTGAGACTTGCCTCTCCTGACTTTACATTAAAAAATTCCTATGAAAAGTTAAAATGTTAGATATTCATATTCTCTGAGATGGGCAGAGAATGCCATATTTAGTTCTGAAAGTTAGAGACAAAGGAAAGCTCACGTGCAGGGAGCAATAGAGAATACTAGTGAAGAATATAAAGAGTCAGCAGACCACGGAGTGAAATCTTTATACCAGTAACTTGCTGTATAACTGGCCAAATCATGTACCTCTCTTTGTCTCAGTTACCACATCTGTATAATGGGGTAAGGATACCTCCTTCAGAGGGTTGATGTGTGAGGAAGATACAGTACACCTAAAGTACATACAAACTGGCACATTTCGGAGTATTCAATAAACGGTGGTTTTTTGTTTTAATGTAAGAAAAAGTGGTATTTGGGAAAATGAACAGGTAAAAGAAGAAAAGACTTGAGGCATAGAAAATTGATGGAGAGAAAGCAAGCAGCCTGGCCTTCAGTGACACTGAAAGGAGGTCTGAGCAAAATGGGCGGTTCTGCCTTCAATATCCCTCGCCCACCTGGCCATGTTCCCTATTGCTTCTTATTTTGATGGTTATTGATATGCATGTTGTGAAAAGTCATGACATTCAGAAGAGTCTTAAGAGGTCACGAACACATGGACTGGACAGATGACTGTCACAGCCTGAGCCCAACTGGAGAAACGCCGACTCGGCATGTGGCCAGGGCTCCTTTTCCTCTGTTGCTTTGTGCCTTTTTCTTTTCCGGACATTCCTGGTTGCAGGATAAGTTAAATATACTCTATTAAACATAAGAGTCTTCTACAGTTAGCTAATTGTGTATGGATAGCCATCCCATTGTAAAATGCATCTTTAGAGAAAAACTGTCAAATCCCTGAAAATTATTTCTTAAATAAGAAGCTATTAAGCCAGTTTGGGCTTTAGGTTAGGCTGAACTTTCCCAGCCTCTGAAGATGACATGATTTTCTGTCATTCCTTGGGGGTCTCATCTGAAATAGAATTGTAGGGAAAGGCAAAATGATTGACAAGGGCAGGTGACGTGAGCTCAGGTGTCCTGCTGAGGGGGCTCACTTAGGATTTCAAATTAAAGTCAGCCACAGCCCCATGCTGGCTTGTGCTGCCCCATGCCGACACTGAGTCAATGCTGTGCTAAGTACTTACAATGTACAGATTAGCAAATACAAAGGTTGAGGGTCTCAGCGCATCCTCAGCCTTTCAAAAACAAGCAGGCATAGTTGCAATAGTGAGGAATTTGGGAGCCTATAGGAAGCTTTAAAAGCATTTTCTCAGCTTTGTATTTATTTCCATCTGGTTATTAGCAGGTTCCTTGCATTTCATTGTATAAGTCCGTGCTAAAAATATTTATTATGACTCTATTCTTCAAAACCTTCATTAACATGCTCTGGATGTAAAAAAAGAAAACTTAATACTCATTAGGTATTGGCTTTGTTTTTCTGTATACATTAAATTAAAAGTTCACTCTGAATTTCCACAGTAAGTCTCATTACATTAATTTCACATAGCTAAGGTTGCTAAGACATTAAATAGCTCACCAAACCCAACACAGTGAATGAGAGATCTATCATTTGAATCAAAGATTTGTACACAGATGTGTTACAGGCAACCCCTGCCTTCAGAGAGCCAAACTTATAGAAGCATAATGTATTAATAGATAGTTGCAATCCAAGACCAAGATTAATGCTGTGAAGGGTATCTAGCTAAGAGCACTGCATGTAGTAAGCATTCTATAAATGTTTGTGGTGTTAGTGATAGAGAACATGCATGAAAAATGTGGCTGATAAATATAAAAGCCTTGAAGTGAACTCTGAAATAGTTTTCATATGTCAACAGGTATATATATTCAACAAGAAATAAGACAGTCTGTAAAAGGAGTGGTGTGGGGCTTAACCAGGTTTATTATCAAAGGAACTTTTTCAGTAACAATTTAGAGAGATGGGCTCTGAATGTTTCTGCTTGCCACCAGGTCTTACAGACCTCTTCTGTGAAGGGCAGTTGTATTATAAGTGGTGAAGTCCTCATGGGAAGCACGGGCCTCTCCTGTCAAGTGTGCTCTGACGTGCTTGGGTTCTAGCTGAGCTGAAGCTGAAGTTGGGTATTTTCTGATGAATGGAACTGAGGGTTACTCTTCCCCTTCCATCTCCCCTTCTCAAGCATCTACCTGCATACACAAATTTACATGGAAGTCAAATATGAGAATAGAAAAGAAATATTTGAGATATCTTCAGCAATGATGAGGGTGGAAAGCTGCAAAATATCTATTTTAAAATGAAACAGCAGGTCCTGGAGAGAAAGAAGCTGGAGGGCTGGAGGAGAACAAGGAACCATCTTGTGACCGGAACTTGAGCTTGCAGCCCAGACCAGCTCAGGAGGTGATGTGCCTGCAGAGGTGAAGGGGCAGGAATGCTGACAGTTGTATGTGTACACTAAAGCTGCTCACTCAAATTGTGGAACACCACAAAGAAACACCCAAGCACAGGATTTTTACTAATTAACTAAAAGTGTGGGAACATTTTCTCATTTTACAGCAAACAATTGGATCATCGGGGCTGTAGCTGGTAGGGACACTGGGGACTAGAGACATGGGTGAGGTCTCTGCTTTAGGAGCAGAGGGTGAGGACAGAATGGCTGCTCAGCTAGTCCTCTGAATGCATCAAGAAGACAAGTGGATCTACAAGTCCCAGTTCTACCAGCCTGAAATCGGGAGAATCTGGAGTCAAC
This sequence comes from Manis javanica, assembly GCF_040802235.1. Lineage (NCBI taxonomy): Eukaryota > Metazoa > Chordata > Mammalia > Pholidota > Manidae > Manis > Manis javanica. The sequence goes on from NC_133157.1 coordinate 53,445,231, forward strand.
AGCTGAAGGAAGGGTGGCCGAGGCACCTGACGTTTGTGAAGCAGCTTCTAGGGAAGTCCGCAAAATGCCATGTGGACTTTGCAAGATTTCCTCAGTGAACCAGGATGTTTTCACTGCCTGGAATAATGTTTAACTTTCTATCTGTATCAACATGGATAATTCTCAAAAACAAAATGCTGAGTGAAAAAGGCAGATTGCAAAAGGGTAAGTACAATATGCTGCCACTTACATATATGTTTAAAATACATGAAACACTGGAATATATTTTTATAGATGTACATATATATATGGTAAACACTTTTTAAAAAGCCTGGATGGGAAGGCATACAGATTGCTCCAGGATGCAGATTACCCTGCAAGCTTCCTCTGGGAGACAGGAACCTGGAGAGAATGTGCTGTGCTTTAACTCCCTCTGTTACATTTGTCCCTGAAACATTTCTGAAGTAAATTGGGCACAATTTGAATGTTTGTTGTGTTTAGGCTTTGGGTTCTTTCCCCCCCGACCCCACTCTTCCTAATGTATTTGAAAGGTTTTGCAGTTACATATTTTTAAACAAAAAAAAATCAGGCTTAATTGTTAGTGTTAAAACACTTGTATATGTAGGCTGATGAGGCTTGGGGCCTTTGGGCCACACTTAAAACTTTGTTATCTTTAAGGAAAAGGGTTAAAATTATGCCAAGAATCTATTTTCCTTAACGATTAGACACATGGAAAGTTTCAGCTTTATAATTTGGCTGGGTTTGAGTTATCCATACACAAAAAGTTATCTTTAATTGTTGTAAAAGTCAGAATGATTTTTTTTCATTATCCATGCATAGCTCCAAAGTAATAAGGACATTATGCTCAACTTCTAAAAACTTTACCTTTGGGATAAGACCAAAGCATAAAAGTGCTCAGACTCCAGAAATGATAATGCGCAGGGAAGTTCTGATTGAATGAGAAACTAGCTTATGTGGGAACCTGTATGTAATTTAAAGCATAGTCTGCTCAGCCATGAGTGCTATGATCTATTACTCCATGCCAGACTAAGGTATTTGTCTCTACACGTGTGTGCCATCTCTTTAACAGAAGTTTTTGGTTTTCATTGCTTTCATTTCAAATAAATAGAACAGAAAATGGAATCTTAAATAAGTGCTTCCTTATCTTTAAAGAAAATCTGAAATTTTAATTTTCTATTTTTAGTATTCTTTCTTCCTTCCCTTTCTTTCCACAGAACATTTTAGAGGATGAAGAGCAAGTAGACAGGCTGTATTTTATTAAGGAATAGGGCATAAAATTATGAGATGAAGGCTCTAACAAATAGGACAGGAAGCCAGATGGAAAGTGACTGCAGATTTCTGGGAAAAGTTATAGTTCATTTTCATATATGTGTTTTCTGGGCATGGGGAGATCTTACAATCAAATATTTCTTCTGTGCTAGCAGGACTGTGGAAGCTATTTCAGGGGTCTTGAGGAAAGATAACAATGCCTCAAGACCCAGCTGCCCCCTCCTCTTACACACACTTTCTCCACATTTCTTGTTTTATGCCAGAACCTCTTTGTTTCTTTCCCATTCCTCTTCCAAAATGATGACCCCTTTGGAAACCTCTTCCATTATGTCTAACTCACATAGACACACACCCGAGAGCCATTGTATCCTGTGTGGTTCTGCTTATAACAATTTCCTGAGTATTCTTTTTGCAGAGAAGATTGTAGCTTCCTCAAGGAAAAGGACCTCATAATGGATTCCATTTTGTTTGTTTCTTAGTTCACACAGTAGTGCCAGTGAATCAGACAGATAAATCCAGGCACACCTGGAAAGAGGTTTCCCCCGCAACATCACGTGATGGGGAGGAAATATATATGAAGAGAGGAAGTGGAGGCCCTGAGGTTGGAATGCGCAGTCCAGCCCTGTTGCCGCTGGAGCTCTGTCCGGGCTGGAGCATGCTAAGTCAGGAGTCTGAAAGTCTGCCTCCCCAGGACTTGCCTGTCTAGAATGCAGCTTGATATGGAGGAAGACCATAAACTTGGAAGTCAGGCAAGTCTGACTGCTTCAATTAGGGAAGTTGCCTAACCCTGCCGAACCTCAATTTACTTATCTCTAAAACAGAAATGATAAAACTTCCACATAAAGTTTTGGTGAGAATCAATCCAACTGGAGTAGTTGTATGTATGCAGCCTAACTTATAATGGATGTTCAGTAAACTTAAATTCCATTCATCTACCTTTCTGGCCATTCTATTTGGCAGTTGATGTCAGCTTCACATACTCCCAGCTTCAGGGCTTAATCTTTGCCCAAACCAAACGACAAAACATGTCAGCTGTAAAATGGTCATCCCTGTCTTGAGGTTCAGTTATGTAGTTCTCCACCAATTATATCAACCCCATTTAGATATAAATGGCAACTCAATTTGAACCCCAGATGTTTTCATGTTATTTAGACCTTGAGATTCAAGCTGTTGGCTTTCCTCTTTAAGCATTGGCAGGATTAGTACCCCTCGTCAAAGCCTCTCATTCCCAGATTCCTTCCCTTTCCCACTGATCCAATGCTGGGATGCCCAATGGCTGCCCTATGACCCCCTTTCATGAAAATTGGAGCTGAGATAAGATTAGAATCCAGTTCCCCTAACTCGTAGTCATTTGCTCCTTCTCTGCAGCCTGTTCACACAAGACACCCAATTAATAGATCCTAACTGATCTTTGAAGATATAGAGGGATGGAACAGACTAAAGCAGATGACACCACCACTAATGGAGCATGGACACAGAATGCCAGTGAACCGAGAGGGGGATGAGGGTGTTGGTGCATTGAGTGGGCCATGAAGGGCAGAACTGGGATGTATTGAGTAGACTGTTCTGTTGAAGTCTAGAGATGATAAGGAATGCAGCATGTTTAAGAAGGTAGAATTCAAGAGTTTGTTTTGTTTTTTTTCTTAACAAGGAGTGTTCAAATTATTCAAGTGATAAGTTCATCTGTTTACTAAGGTGGCCTACTACTGGCATTTAATTATGCCAGCCTTTTCATTCATTCAATAAACACAGATTGAGCACCAAATCAGATCCAGGTCTGTGCACCTCTAATATCCTTGACCTCATCTGGCTGTGAGCCCTTGGCTTCTGGGTCATGGAGAGCGCTTGCTGCCCTGGTTTTGCCAGAGCTGCAGCTCCAGCAACTCATCTCTGGGCAGCGTGCACTTTTTCAGGCTTCCCTGGGAGTATTGAGCTCTGGCACTATCTCCATTATGCCATTTGCAAAGGAAGCCACACAGATCTAGAACCCAGGCTTAACTGACCAGACCCGTACAGACTCTTCTTCCTCCTACCACTCTGCACTCAGATGAAGCACCACAACAAGGGCATGCATCCCAGCTCGTCCAAGGGCTGCCTGCAAGGGCAAGGGTGGCAGCATAAGAGGTTGGGTGGTTAACTGCCTATTGGAGGACCTTGATCAACGAGAGAAAAGAGACTGGATATAAAGTCCTTTCCCACCCATGCTCTACTCCACCATTTCAAGGTATAGTGGTTGTGCTTAGCCTGTCTGGAAACATCCTTTATGGCTGAGCAACTGGCTGTGTGTCTTCAAACTGCAGCCAGCTATAATGGAGAGCCTTAATTGTAATCTAATAGTTGTTTCTGCTTTTCCATTATTTCACTTTCTTTTTCTCTTGGTTTTGCTGTCCTCAATGGGCCCTCCCAATAAAGAATTAGCACTTAAGGTTTTCCTTGAGCAAATCTCTGTGGAACTTACCCTCACCGAGAGAGGCAGCTATTAAAAACCAGACACCATACTAGGTGTGAGGTGTAAAGTGGTGAACAAGGCAGACGTGGCCCCTACTCTTACGCACAATTTGTGATAAGTGCTATAGAGAAAAGAAAGTTATTTCTGTTAGGTAATAGTGGTGGTGAGAGAACAGAGGTAAAATCCGTTTAAAATTGGAGATTTAGGAAGGTGGATGAGGAGGTTAGATATATAAATTGAAACATGAAGCCTAAGAAGGAGCCAGCCATGATGAGAGCAGACAGAAGAGAATTCGCAGCTGTCAGAGTGGACAGCATGTGGCAGGGCCCTGCAGCAAGAATGGGCTTTGGAGGTTAAGGGCACTTACGGAAGATAAGGATAGTTAGAGGGTCATGATCAAGGTGAGGAGTGATGGTCTTGAGGCAGGAGCCAGATGCCATAGATTCTGTAGGTTATTGAATAAATTTGGATTTTATTCTGAGTGCTGGAAGCCACTAAAATGCTTTAAGTAGAGATGTTACAATAGAATCCAGTAGAAATTTCAATTCAGGATTATCATTATTATTATTATTTTTAAGAGGGCATCTCTCATATTTATTGATTAAATGGTTGTTAACAACAATAAAATTCTGTATAGGGGACTCAATGCACAATCATTAATCCACCCCAAGCCTAATTCTCGTCAGTCTCCAATCTTCTGAAGCATAACGAACAAGTTCTTACATGGTGAACGAATTCTTACATAGTGAATAAGTTCTTACATGGTGAACAGTACAAGGGCAGTCATCACAGAAACTTTCGGTTTTGATCATGCATTATGAACTATAAACAATCAGGTCAAATATGAATATTCGTATCATTTTTTTGAACAAAACATTTTACTTGTCACTCTAATAACTAACAAACAAAAGGATTATGGTAATAAAAACATAGGTGAAAATAACATACTATGAGTTAACATAAATCTATGTCACGTATAACTAGAACTATAGGGTGTGGGTTGGCTTGTAAGCACTAATCTCTCTCCTTTAGAAAATTAAGGAAATTTTAATATATTAGAGTACTACTCTTCTTTTGTCCAGCTGGTTTAGCAGTGTTTGTTGATCTGTTTCACTTTCTTTATCTTCATTCATGGTGGTTTGACGATTTCTTTGTATTCAAGAAAGTTCTCAGTATTTGTGGTTGCAATTCAAGTACAGAGCCTCTTTGTCCTCATTCAGAATCTTTCATTAACTGTAGTTGTATTGCTATGGCTGTCATTAGTGCAGTCTCCTAATTCACAAATTCATAGAAGTATGGAAATACATTTTGCTATTGTGCACTGAAAAATGCCCTGTACAAAACTCCTCCTATACAATGTCATTTATAAAATGCCTACTGCTGCTGCCAGGGGATGGTTTTTATAGACCAACCTGGATTAGGGTGAAAGCAATATATCTTCTAGGCAGAGAAAGCTCTCTTCTGTAACTCTAAAGGCTTTTCACTGTGGTTGTTACCTATTTTCAATTGTCACATGTTCCCAAATTGCTACTCTGAAGTTGGGTTTTTTAGCCACCTCATACCTATTTAAGTATGTTTTATTAAAAAAAGCTGGCAGGATGTTTTAAAACAGTTTCACAAAGCAACAACTCAATGAAAATGTAAACCTCATATTGACATCACCCTAACTCACGTCATGGCCAGGCAGAATTGGTAGTAACCAATGAGAGATGTTTGGGGGATGCCACAGAATATTGAATTTCCAAGTGTGTTATTGTCTGGCCAGAAATTGCACATCGAAGACTCATCCCTTTTCCTTGGATGGAAAGTTTTGTCAGTTCAGGGGATAAGTTAACACTTTACCATGGATTTCTTCACCGTGTTGATTTCTAGAAGACAGTTAGTTGCCTGAGATGGGGTGGGAATGGTAGAGATCTTGAGAGAGAAGGGTGGACACAATCTGGAAAGGCAGTGAGTGCTGCCAGGGAGGTCTGTAAATGGTGAACCCCAGAGAATGTGGCTGCCCAGGGGAGGTAGTTGATCAGTGTTGAAAGCAAAGATGGTTGGGCGCCAAATTCTACCACCCAAGTTTGCCGCAGGCAGCACTGTTTAGCATTTCAAGTCCCATTAAAAGATTCTCCTTTCCAAGCAGATGGTGGCATCACTGTTAACAAAGAAAGTAACATTGGTGGGGAAAAGATGGTCAGACCAAGCTTCAGAGGCCAAACACCAAAGGAAAAGCTATTTCTGTTTCTTGGAGAATGAATCACTGGGGTGGGCGGGGGGAACTTCAATGGAAATGATACAGTGAAATAATTTATTGAAGAGAGTCAGAATTATCAAGTGCATCACAGCCCAGCTCTTTTTAGACTTGCTGCCTCCCTGCAGACTGTGAGGAAATAGAGTTAAAATGTATCTAATTTGAAATAAAATGTGTTACAGACTAGAATGCATTTTTATATTAGGCATTTTTTGTGCCCAGCTGGGATAATTTAAATGAAGGTTTGAGATGGTCTCTCTGAGGAGGGGATATTTAAGTGGAGCAATAAAACTTTAAGTGAATATAATATAAAACTTTAAGTCAAAATAATATTCTGCCCCTTATTGAGAAACATTTATTTCAGCAGAAAGAACATGCAACATCTTGGCTAATTTTTGGAAGTAAGCTAATATTTAAATTGCAAATTTACAAAAACCTAAATTCTTATTGAAATGAGAACAATGGATAAAATGAAAATTATCTGCAGCTTTCATATAGCATGTAACTTGAACATACATGGAGATGTGTACTAACATTCACAAACCTGCTTGCCGGTGACTGTATAGACTTAAAGTATGAACCTATGAGATATCAAGCAGCTTATTGTCCCATATCTCAAGCTCCCCCTGCAAACTTGGCCAAGGTTAAATCTGCCCAAATTTCAGGATTCTTTGTCATTAATGCCACATGTTGGCTGTTTTGATTCCTCATTCTGATTTGACCTTAACCTTGTTTTCATATTGGGAAGTAAAAGTCCTCAAGTCTTAGTTCATCTGCATCTGGCTTCCATTTGATCTGTGGTTTCTCGGCTCTGCCTAACCCTTTATGTTGTTTGTCAAACATGTCTCCACGTTCCTGATCCTGGCTGCTCACACTGTCTCCAAAATCTGGTTCCAAGAATTATCTTGAGGTGAGCACATGGGACTTCTTACCTTCAAACTGATTTAACAGGGATCTGAAACTTAGAAAGGTGTATGGCTTTGACAGACAATCTGTAGTCAGCTTTGTTCCTTTATTTGTATAGTCCTGCTATAAAGCTTCTCATACATATCTGTACTGATGACCTGGTCAGATATGCCATGTTCATTATTGTGTATACAAAGGTGAATAAAGCATTGTGTTTAATTCTCTAGGGCCTGGTAGGTGAGAGAGATATATATAAACAAATAATTTCAATACAATACAAAAAGTACTAGGATAATAGTTGATACAAGGTAAGAAGCAGCACAGAGAAAAGGGAACAGTCAACTCTACTTACAGATAAGGGATCAGACATCCCAGTTTGCCCAGGAAAGTCCTTTGCAAGGTTTATGACTTTGGCCCCAGCATCCCTTAGAGTTTCACATTAGTCTCCCCTCTCTTTCCCCTTCCAGTGTGTCCCAGTCTAGACAAAAAAATTATGTGGTGACCTTAGTTACAGTGGGAACATCAAGCAAGCTTTATAAGAAGTTATAAGGCATGAGGTCAAAATTTGGGAAGAACTTTGCTGATTTGATGAGACAGAGGTGGAAATTACTGGCAAAGAAATCAGGGCTGGTGTCCCGATCAATATGTGAATCTGGAGATGACATGTGGTTTACTTGATTGCAGCTTGGGAGAGAGGCAAAATATTATGGGTGGAGAGGAAACTGGGGCCAGTGATGGAGAGCCATGCCAAGGACCTTAGCATACTTTTTCTTATAGACAGTGGAGTCGCACTAAAGTTTTTAACCAAAAGAAGGACCTGATTAGGTTTGTGCTTTAGTAGCATCATATAGAAATAACGTGTAGAGTAGATGAATAGGGAATAATCCTGTAGGCAGACAGAATAATTAGGAAGTCATCATAATAACCCAAATGAGATTCTGAGGCCCAATGCCAAAGCAGTGAGGATAGAGAATAGAGAATGGGTTTAAAGCTATTGCTGAAGGATCTGAAAGATGTTCAAGTTTAATCTGATTTGGAGGATAAGGGAAAAGGAAGAGTTGAGCCCATACTCAGTGGGCAGTTGGATATATAGATCAGGAACTCAGAAGAGAAGTATGGGCTGCAAGTATGGGTTTGGGAATGTGCATAAAAAAGAAAGCCTGGAATGGAAAGACAGAGTCCAAAGCCAGAACCCGTCCCTTCAACTTTATTAGGATAATGGGAGTGAGAATGTGGGATAACAAATGGAAAGCACTTTTGGAAAAAATAGGTAAGAGACTTATATGATAAATTAGTTTTGGTTAAATAATTATCATAAATGTTGGTGCTAGGGCTTGAGTTGCCAGTGTAATTTTGTTATTTATTGAATATCATATTCTTTTTGAATGTGTTATCACTACTATTATTTAATAAGGATTTCTTATAGACAAAACATAAGTGATTTCCCCTCAAAGATCCTTGTGGAATGATGAATATGTATAATTAAAGCTAGTGGGAAAGGTCCCAGTTATCTTATGAGTCAGCAGTAAGCTGTCTTTGTGATAGAGAGCATAACTCTCATGCTCTTTGTATTTGGCCAAAAGTAGAATGCCTTACAAGGAGCACTTCGCAGGTGCCATGACCAAGCGAAAGTATAGTGAAGTACTTCTCTGCATTGATAAATACAGATCTCTAGAAATTAAGTTTTAAATAGTTTTCAGTCTTCCAAGAACTACAGGTGGATCTTTTCCTAGTGACGTTTTAAAATTTGGTCCATTTATGAAAATGTCCAAGAAGAAATGATTGATAATTATTTCTTCTGTTCATTTTCTATATAACAATGATACATTTTTCTGTCTCACTGGTTTATAAGTAAATTCTGAGTAGATGTGTATATGTAATGAGAGGTGTTTGAATTATGATACCTAAACATTTCCGTGCAAGTAAGGCAGAAGTTTTCCTAAGCAAGATGGAATGAATTACAGTACTTTCAAGTTGTCACACCCAAATGGGAGAAATGTTTTTTAGTTCCTGAGAATAATCTTGAAGCAATATTTAGTGATGCAAAATATTTTTTAAGCTATAAATGCAAAATTATCTTCCATATCAATAATTTACACTTTAGTAAATTTTCCTATTTTGAACTATACGAATTAGGAGTGTGTGCTAATTCAGACAATATTTATAAATAAATTGGCACATAATGAAACCTACAAAAATTGATTTACTTTTTCATTTTCAAGGTTGCATTCACCAAGAAGATGGAATTGACTTAAAAGCAGTGAATTAATAGTTTCTCTTATTTTAAATCAAAGGACAAAGTAATAGCAAAATACTTCAATGCTTTCAGCTTCTGTTCTTAGAAATTAATTGTAAGAACAGCTCTATTTGTCATGGGTTATATAAACTAATGTGACTTATTTTATAAGTGTTTTACATTTACTGAGTGATATCCATTTAAATCTTAGCATATAAGATAAACAGACACCAAACAAAAATATTTTCAAACAGTAGTTTAAAATTCAGTAATTTAATGAAGCAAAGTTAGCTCCTTCCTCCCTATTCTCCTTTTTATAGTTAATTAAATCTTGCCATATCATGTAGTCTTTGACCAGTTGCTTTTGTTTGTCTCGGGTAGTGGATGCTCCAGTGTGCTGCCCAGATCCCCCCAGAACTCGCATACTCATTACCCCAGTTTCTGGGAGTGACGGTTGTGGGGCTGACAGCTAGAGCCCTCTCTGGGAATTGCCTTTGGCTGAAAACTGCCCTGCCCAAGGATACAGCCCACATCCAAAGGCGCATCATGAAGTGGTACCAAAGCTCATGTCCCTTGCCTAAATGTGGCACTTCTCTGATTGCCCGTCACAGCTCCCAAGCTCTCTGGGATCACCTGACGACTCTATTGCAACTATTACAGTGTCAGTCCTGATCCCTTTCCTCTCCTGCAGGTGTTGCTCCCAAGAATATTTCCTAATAAATCACTAGATGAAAATCTCACCATCTCAGAGTCTGTGTCCTAGGGAAACCAACAATCCGAATAGTCTGAGGAAGCAGGTCCTAAATTGGGGTTTTGGAACAGGATCTCCTCACTGGTGGTCGGTAGATGCAATGGACTGGATGTTGTTGCCCCTCCCTGCCCCTCGCTCCCCCACCAGAACTCATGTTTTAAAGCTAAAACCCTAAGGTGACTGTATTTGGAGATAGGGCTTTCAGGAGATAATTAAGCTTAAATGAAATCATAAGGATGGGGTCCTAATCCAATAGGATACGTGGTCCTATAAAAAGAGGAAGAGAGAGACATCCTCCAGAATGGTAAGAAAATACTCTCTTTATTGCTGTCTAAGCCACCAGCCAATGGTATTTTGTTATGACAGCCTGAGCAGACAATGAAAATGGGTTTTTGATAACTTCAGTGTGCAATAGGTATGTGATTGTTAAATCTTTTACCACTGGTGAACTTATATGGGATATTGGTTTAAAAAAATATACTGATTAGTATAATATTCTAAGTGAATAGTTTTGGTGAAATAATAATCATAAGGACTATGGAATCAGATGGCTCTTTCTAGGAGCCACTGATACATCGGAGAAAACAACATAATTAAAGAACAATAAGTCACTAATATAGTAGGTCAAGTTTGAAAGTTAGAGAGTCTTATTGACAGCATATGAAGAGACACACAACTAAAAGGAGAAAAAGCTGAGAATTAGGCATGTAAGTTTATTAAAAGGACATCAGGGATCCAGAGAAGGTTGAATTCTCAACCCTACAAGTCTGCTACTCTGAGGTCAGGTCCCTGTTAGCAGCATGGTATCCTGAGATGTGAGAGGGGAATATGAGCCAGTGAACTAAAGCATCTTGAATTTCCAGATTACCCTGAACCCCCTTTAAGAGTGGTCCTTTTTTAGCTGTAATAGCTACCTTTCCCATTTGTTTGAAGATGATCCAGAGGTCTTAGTCTTACAAGACAGTGGACAGGCCTTACAAGACAGCATACAGATAACCCCAGGTACCTACCATCCACTAAAACAATAACTACCTCTATGGCACAACATGAGCCAAGCACAAAAGTGCCGAGCCTGATGGAAGAAGGTGCCTATACTTTAAAATGACTGCAGGGCCAAGTCAAAATGTAGCTGAGACAGAATTCAATCCTCTAAGTGCTGGGATCAAGGGATGGGGATAAAAGTCGGATAATGGAGAGTTTGTCGGCACAAGAGCAATTTTCAGTGATGCAGTTTTTAATACCCTGCAATGATCCTGCTGAAGACTGGTCGGGTAGGGGTCCAGAACACTCATGACAGACAGTGGATGAAGGGGTTGAGTGGCTGACGGAAGTGGGCATGCTAAGTGAAATACTGCGTAAGACCAGCAAACATTCTATCTGGCCTTGTTCCATGGAAGGCCCAGGGTATTCCCTCTTACTGAAAGATGAGGGATGTGCTCATGGCCAGGCATTTACATCTCCTGAAACACAGAAAAGGGAGGGCCATAATATCTGCTGCTAGAGAATGGGGCTCCCTGATAGAGCCAGTGATGGAATCCCAGAATGATGGAGGCCAGGTGGCTGTGTACAATAGGTGTACATATAGTGCTAGCCTGCAGTAGCAGTGTAAGGTGTGTAAGTTGTATAAAACCGTGATGTTTCATAGAACCCAGGAGCAAGATAGGTGGGCCGTCGCCATGAATACTTTTCAGTCTGTGTAAACAAAATATCAGGAGACTGTGGGCAACCGCCCCAATAGAAAGACATGATTCCTTGTCCAGTTTCCCAAATTTTGTTTTCAAACTCAGAACCCACATACTGAAGGAGATGCCAGGTTCCTAGAAAGAAGGACCCTGCAACTCCAGAAGTATGAAAGGATTCCCTGGCTTTTCCCAAAATACAGTTTAAGCCATATGCTCAAACCATACACTAGGAAAAAAGGGAATACCCAGAGCATTTCAAGTAGTATGGACACAGGATCTAAGTTGAAAGTGCCCATCCCCTCCAACTAATATAGGAAATAAAAAATAATACTGCATCCTGGTGGAATGGCAGAGGTTAGTGCTTACCCATACATACCTGAAGTATGCAAAAATGGTGGTCCCCATCATAGCCCTATTAAGTTCATTAGTCTTGTCACTGAAAAATTCAAAAGTATCCTAGAAAATGACAGTGGACTGAATACTCAACCAGGTAGCAGTGCCAGTTGGAGCTCCTTTGTCAGATGTGGTATCTGCCCAAGCACAGAATAATACAACCTTAGGACATGAGCTTCAGCCACTGAGCTGATGAATGCATTCATTTTCAACCCTATCAGGAAGGAGGATGAGAAGCAGTTTGTCTTCACATGAAACAGACAAAAGTATGCATATTCAATCTTGCCCCAGGGCTGTGTTAATCCCTGACCTTCTATCATAATTAGTCCAAAGGGACATGGACTGTCTGGACATTCTGCAGAACATCACATGGGCCCACTATATCAAAGACATAATATTAATTGAACTAGAGGAACAAAAGCAGCAAGTATATTCAACTTTTTGGTAAGCCACATACGTTCCAAGAAGTGAGACAAGTGCTATCTGTCAAGGTTTAGGGGCCAGCCATATCAGTAGGGTTTTAGACATCAGTGAGGCATGCAGGAGCAGCCCCCTGAAAGTAAGAGAGGAATTATTGCCTCTTGCATCTCACACCACTGTGAAGGAAACATAATATATGTTAGACCTCTTTGCATTCAGGAAGCAGTGTATTCCACATAGGGAAAACTGCTCCAACCAATTTAACAAATGGCATGGGAGGCTGCCAGCTTTGAGTGGGATCCAAGCAGGAAAGTTCTGTAGCAGGTCCAGGTTGTAATGCAGGTCACTCTGTTGCTTAAGCCATAATACCTGGCAGATTCTATTGTACTGGATAGAGTTTACAGTACAATAATAGAGATACCATGTTTTGAAGAAGATGCTTTATGAAGTTTCTGGCAAGCCACAGTAGGAGAACCACGGTGCAGACCTGAATGCTTCTGGAGGAAAGATAAACTGTCTCTCTGTATATAATCTATACAAAATTATAGATCATTTGAAAAATAGCTCCTGGTATGCTGCTGCCCTAGTAACAGGATAGTAAGACATGAAGTGACCTTGTGATCAGAATTTCCCGTGATGGCTTGGGTTTAGTCAGATGTGCCAAGTCATAAGGTGAGATAAGCTCACAACTGTCCCTTATAAGATGGAAGTGATACATGTTGGGTTAGGCCTGGGTCATCAGGCAGCCCAGTGCTTGCACAACTGACTCATGATCAAAGTAGCTTTGGTAGCAGGGAAGGAAGATATACATGGACTCAACCCCATAGGCTCGCACTTACTAAAGCTGACTTTCCTGGGGCTGCCACTGAATATCCAAACTGCTAGTGACAGAGACCAACACTGTGTCCTCAACATGGCAACATCCCTGAGGAAATCACTCAGCTGCTTCACAGCAAGTCAATTCCTTTGGACTCTTTCCACCTCAGAAGGAGCACATTGTGAGAAGGGGTATGGTTTTCCTGCTCTTAGGCAGGAAATAGATATGTAGCACTATAGCTGATGGACATTTGAATGCCCAACACAGGATCATGCCTGGCTATCACATTAGGCCAAAAATCCCACTTTACAGCAAAGCAGGACCACTGTGACCATGGATCCGTCGATCATAACACTGTGACACCAGAAGCTGCAGGGCGGATGGACCAGAGGAACAGCATTTTCACAGAGCAGCTGAGGTGCCAGCTTGGAGAGGATGTAGCAAGGAGGATGCTCTACCCTCTAGGGTGCAATAAACACTCTAAATCAATGGCCGTTACATGGACTATGTATCAACAGATACAATATCTGGGCTTCAGAAACAAAGGTGGTATGAGGACTGACCCTGATTATTCCCATAGATCCACTTGGAGATTTTAAGCTTTCTGTGTCTGCAGTTCTGGGTGCTGCAGGGCTAGGGGCCAGAAGCCCCGAGAGGCATTGTCTCCACCAGAGCCCTCGGCAGGAGTATCATTGAGCTTTGTATATTGGTCACCTGATTACTCTGCCCTCCTTGGCTGTGTCCTGTCCCCTTCCTGGGCTGTGTCCTAAGGTGAGGCAGCACTCTCTCGTGGAGGCCAATGCTGAGGAAGGGACGCAGCTCTAAGACTTCAGCGGCCATCACTGTGGTTATCACCCTGAAGAGGGGACTGAGTGACAGCCAGAGCAGCCACTACAGAGCATTCCTCGCACCTCTTGGATGCTTATTCCTCACATAGAAATTTCACCCCATCTGGGAACAGCCTGCTCAGAATTGTGGTTGTTTTTTTTTTCCTGAGAAAAAATGCAGGAAATTGGTGAAACAAACTCCAGCTCCAGCACTGCAGCTGGTCCTGTTACAACCGGTACACATCATCATCCCCTTCACTGCTGCAACCACACAACAGTTCAGCTGCCTCTGTGCTCAATCCTGCTTCCTTCGTCTTCTTACAGGGATGGTTTCTGAGAGGAAGCCCCAGTGCGCAGGCACATCTCCATTGGGGTGCCTCATTCCCAGGCAATTGCTCTTCAGCACCTCCATTTCCCCTTTCCTTGGAAGAACAGTAAGCAATGGGTGCTTACAGATAAACTTAAAAAGAGCATATTGACCTAAACAAGTGTAATACAGATTTCCTCATTTCTGCTTACTTTGAAATTCTAAAGCACATGTCTTTGACTAAAACTTACCTGGAAAATTGGCAAAGAGAATTCCTATGAATTTTAATATCGATGAGAACACACATGCAAAAAGAGCAGTTGCTCAATTCTTTCCTTTCAAGGGCTGCCATAACATAGCCCCACACACCAAATGACTGAAACAACAGAAACTGATGTTCCCACCTTCTGGAAGCTAGAAGTCTGAGATCAAGGTGTTGGCAGGGCTGGTTCCTTTGAAGGCTGAGAGAGACAGTTGGTTCCAGGCCTTTCACCTAGCTTCTCGGGGTTTGCCGGAATTTTTGGCATTCCTTGGCTTCTGATACAACACCTTGATCTCTACCTTCATTTCATATGGTGTTCTCCCTGAATGAGTGTGTTTATCTCTAAATTTCCTAATTTCTTTATAAGGACACCAATAATGTTGGATTTGGGGCCCATTGTACTTCAGTATGACCTCATCTTAATTAAACTAATTACATCTAAACAACTGTGTTTCTGAATAAGGTCACTCACTGAGGTACTGGGGCAAGGACTTCAACATATGAATTTTGCATGGACTCAATTCAACCTACAATAGAAATTTTTAGGGCACTGTTATATTTCCTAGGGACGTTAAGTGCTAGGAAATACAAATTATAGATGTAGTATGCTTGCTGGGATTATTTTTTAATGGAAAATTTAGATCATCATTCTCAAGAAAAATGCCTTTCTTTCCCCTTGCTGGTTGGGGATTTCCCCCAGTGGTTGCATTTCAGATAAAGCAACAGAAAATCCTGGACTCCATTTGTGCCCTGACATGTACCTGTCTCTTTCTCCATGCGAAAAACTTGATGGCACCCAAAGGAATAAAAAGAATAAAGTGTCTTTCCTCTGTACATGAGTCCATAGTAATGAGTTACAGCTAATCTTCTGGAGAAAGAATCCAATCGGACAGAATTATGGGCACAAGTTCTGGAAGTTGAAACCCCTCGTCATCATATTTGGTTCACTGACTCTGAAAGACCCACATGCCATGTCACTTTGCCAAATTGCACATATGCATTTGGGTTGGTATGTGCCTTTGGTGTTGGCATTGGCCCTATGGCCACAGAGCTTTCTACTGCAGCTATTTTAGAGGCTTGGCTCTTTTGTATTCCCTTAGGTCTTATGGTGAAGCAAGAGGACACCCACAGTGAAAGCCGACAGAGTCATCTTAATGAATGACACAGTATAGACTTTGTGATTATGATTCCCATTGTTTCACAGCATTGCTGGCTAAATTCCTGTTCCTGAAGGATTGAGTTAAATCAGGCATAAAAATGATGTGGAATCTTTTCTTTTGGGAAACCATTCACAATAGCCCTCTTGTCCCAACCAACGCTCTCTTTTGTGTGAACTGTTAAAGGAAAGTTAAGTATTAAATATGAATGGGGAGTGCATGTCCTATGTTCCAGGACTCAAGCACAAAAGTCAGCAGAGAAGGAGCCGCTCCATCCCTTACCTGTACTGTCTCGTGTGGTAGGTCCATGTGCACAGGCAGAACCCTAATATCAAACTCAGGTCAGCATTTCCAGTTGGAGGTTTCCCTCTGGCAACCATCTCGTTAGACTCAGGATTAGGAAAACTGGCGGAACTCTGCCACAACAGCATAAAACACATTTCAGTCCCAACATGTCAAAGGGAAGGGGCAGAAGGGAATGAACCCAGCACTAAAGCAAATCAAAACATCTTTTAAAATGTCTCCTGCCTCGTGCCAAAAGCAAGCTCAGAGGGAATGCCACCAGGAGCACGTTCCACATGGTGAGCCCTTCCGGGGAGAAGCCTGGCTGGCAGACCAGGAAGATTCAGTAATTAACACCGTCAAAGACTTGTGATGCCCCATTTCAGCAGCTCGATCAGGAAGTGTTTGCCCGTAGACAGTCACCCTTCAGCAGCCCAGCTACAGCGTGGGGTCCGTCAGTGGTTGGCACACATATGAGCTCAAGCTCTTTGTTGTGCAGTATAGGAAAACCTGGGAGCTTCTTTGGGGGCCTCTAACCCTGTGGGGATTAGGGCTAAGAGTATCTGATTTTTAAAAAATCAATTAAATGAGAGCCTCTAAGAATGCTGAGTAACCACTTCCTAGAAATTATGGCATCCAGATGGCTAGATAACACAATTAGAGCCAGAGAATCACACATGGTCACCTCAGGCCTGGGCATATGGAATTGGCTACTGTGGGCTGGAAATGGGGCTGTGGAAACATTGGAAAGGATTGGGTGAAATTATAAACTATTAAGCAAAGACTATAAAACAGGATATTGTGAGGAAGAACAACAGCCATCTCTTGAGAAAAAGAGAAAATTAGTGGGTAGGTAGCCAGGCTGTAATGGAAGAAACACAAGCTGGGCATGGATTTGTGGGTTCACTTCCCAAGACTACCACTCTCCAGTGCTGTGGCAATTGGGCAAGTTAGTTAACCTTTCTAAACTCATTTCTTTATATATACAAAATGAGGATTATGATATCTCACATGAAATGTTTTTATTATGAATATATATATGTTGACTTGCATTATTGAGTAAATGAGCTATTAAAATATATATATACATATATATACACACACACATATGTGCGTTTATCTGTATCTCTGTCATTTATTGATCAACTACTAAGCAGTCAACACAGGTTTATTGAGTACCTCATATGAGAACAGCAAGCCTTCATATATTGTATTAAACATCACAAGTAAGTTCTCTGTCCTCTTGGAGTATATATATTCTACTGAGGGAGGGAGAGAACAGACACCTGGGCATGTAAATGAATAAGACCTTTCAGGTTGTGGGGAGGTTTATGATAATAATTTTAAAGGGTGGTATTACGGGGAACTAAAAAACTACTTTAGGTAGAATGGTTCTAGAATATTCACATTTTTTTCTCATGCAGTTTTCCTGACCCTCCTTCTGTAGTGGCACTATTCCCATTGACCAACAGAGAGAGAAACTGAAGTACTATAGGTTAGCTCTGATGGGACAGGCTTAAAAATGTGGGTATTGCATCCAGTGTGGGAGAGCTATACTGAGGGCTCATGCTCTTGAGTAAAGGGATGTCTGAAATCAATGTTTCAATTATCTACAGTTCCTTCACTTTTCTTCTTTAGGTAAAGTATTGGAACTACTTCAGACACACATCTTTGAATTGGAAAGAATATCACATATTCAGATTTATTCTTTTCATGTTTCTTGTTAATGCCTTTATTATTGTCGTGTGTACATGGCTTAAGCAAAGGGTAGAATGAAACTTGTGGGGAAAATATGGCAATGGGGAAAGGCAAATTAAATCATATAAATCTTTATCAGAACATTTATTTTGAGCTACATTTGAAGCATCTTAGTATCTCCTTACATTATGCCCAGTTTTAAGATTATGTGGAACGTATGTCTCCTTGGAGCCTTCAGGAAGGACACAGCTAAAAAGGGGTTAAGAAGGTGCTAAAAAGAAACCTAGAATCGTGCAGGGGAGAGCCAGGGTGCATGCTCACACTAACAGTCATTCTTCTGCATTTATCATACTGCTGTTTGCATGGATAATCATGTAACTTTGTGTGGGGAAGTTGAGGTTCCTATGGCCAGGATTCTCACTGAACTTAAACCACTTAATGATATAACTGGCCTATTGCTAGGCTACTGCTTCCACACCTGTAGGTAATAAGCTATTATTGCACCATATAGAGAGCTGGCCCAGTGCTCTGGGCAGAGTGCTCAGCCTACCACCGGGAGAACAAGCCACGTCATAAGCCCTTTTGCCCCAAAGAAACATTGTACTGTCATTTCTTTGATCACACTGAATCCATAGCAAACTTACCGAGGGCTGAAACCCATTGACAAGACACTTGTCAAGCCCAGTGTGAGGCATAGGGTAGGGAACAATGGCCGCTTGGTGTCTGAGCACCGCCAAGGAAGTGGACGAACCCCAGGATGCTGGAACAGATCCCCCTCCGTTGCTGCCTCTCTCTCTTCCTCATACTTTCTCCTTCTCTTTACTTAGGAATGAAGTGCTTCCGCTCCTGGCACTGCATTTTTTCTCCCCTGTGTTATATTCACTAGCTTTAAATGTCTCCTCTTCCCTCATGTTATTTCAGTTTGACTGGAAGTCCCTTCTCATCAGGCTCTTCACTCATTCCATGACTGTTAATTTCTGTCAAGGCTTCTCAAGGCTCCACCTCTCTAAAGCTTCTGCAGGTGTAGTAACTAGTCTTGCCTAAGATGTAAGCGGCGTTAACCTCATACCACTGAGTCCCACTACTGTATTTTCACCATCTATTGTTTCGCTTATGATCAAAACAGCCCTTGACTAATGGTATGGTTCCCATTTTACACTGGAGGAAACTGAAGCCCAGAGCATCTAATGACTTCTCCAATGTCACTTAGCTGCTGAGTGGGGAGTGATAGATAAAACTACATCCTCTGGCATGGGCTTGCTGGCTAGCAGTATGATACTGGCTGTCATTGACTCAACTTGCCCTTCTTTCCCCAGCAGTGAATATCAAAAGAGTGATAGCCCATAGGAGGACAAAAATTGTAAAAAAATTCTTCCAAATGAGCCCCTGCCAAACCAAGCTGTTGGGTACTAGGGAGTGGTAATGAAAGTTTGGGAAATAGCATTTTAGTGAAACTTTGTCACTTACACACTACTCTTCCAAGATTTGCTGTATCTAGAAGCTAATTAATCCTCTTGGGGCAATTACCCAGCCACCAGAAATGGTCTGCTGCAGGCCCCTGCCCCTGGGCACAGTCTGTTAAATAAGCAGCAGAGGAACCTTGAAGTGGCAGGTCTGTAACCACTTCTTCCTGAGGTCAGCACTTCGAGCCCTTGCATGTTCTGGGCCCAGCAGTACAGCTTCCCACACAGGTGGGTGCTCTGTAAGTGCTTTTTAATGAGGGGGGTGGTGGTGATGTATGAAGGTCTGTTTATACTTGCAGAGAGGGTCGTGTATTTTAACAAGAAGGACTTTTGATTGGCATTTCAAAGAGGCTAATGTTGTTGGAAAATGTCAGCACCCTGTATAGGAGGGCACTTCATAAGTGTTCAGGGATTGGGTCTGCTAAGGGGATTAGTATAATTGTTTTGGAATGAATGGGTAGCCTCAGTGGAGGTGACCTGAAGTCATTTTAATGGGCCTAGTGGAGTTCATGGTGACAACTCATGCCAGTGGATTAAGATGCTCTGATGGAGCTTCCCAATCATTGCTTAGCAGTGGTTCCATTGGGCTACTGGCTGCACTATTGTATTGCTCTGCCTAGTAGTCTGACTCAGTTTCTGGGCTCAAACAAAGAAATGCTGATCAAAGGAACTGCCAACCCCACCATGTGGCACAGGGTTCCTTTGCCTCCAAAGAGGGAAGGTGTCTGTTTTCATGACACTTCCCACTTCGGGGAGATCCTTTTAATTCATGCCAGGTCAATATCAATCAGGGATGGAGTCAAAGGCTGTCAAAATAGAGTTTGGTGGATGAAAAGTAAAGAAGGAGAACTCTTCCTCCGGAGTAAGCACTGGGCTGGTTTGCTGAAAGTTAGTACTGCAAGTTAGCAAGCTTTAGGAATTAAAAAGATAAGTCTCTGGAATGAACGCATATGTAGGTTCAAAGATTTAAAAGAGTCATAGTTTATATTATATGTTCTGTCTGCAAGCTGTTCTTGCATGAAATAAAAATGTTGGGTGAAAACCTTAAATTTCCCGTATTGATTGACCCAGCCCAAGAGGGCTGAATCAGAGGGTGAGATGCTGCCATGGCCCTTCACGTTTGTATACTTTTGCTTTAGCGTGGTTGGAATTTCTTTGTGCATGAAACCATCCAATGGCCATACACATCACTCTCACCCAGAAGAACTGGAAGAGGGTGTTGTAGAAATAAAAAATGGCTATTGCTACAAGTTTCTTGGATGATGAATATTTCAGGATACTTAATTGATTAATAGTTTCAGACTCTGCAGTGTTATCAGGTGGCAGGGAAACTTTAATGATGTTCTTAATGCCTACAGTTTCTCTGAATCAGGTGTTCTTCAAGGAAGAGGCTGGAGTGGAAATGGAGGTGCAGGCAGGCAGAGCAACATACTAGCCTGTTGGCTGTGGAAGGTACAGAGTTTGCTGCAGTGTGAGATCTGTACCTGCAGCAAAACAAACTTGGGGTTTCTCTAGAATGCAGACTGAGGAACCATATACACAAATGGCTCTGTGCCTAGAAATTCCATGCCTTCCCACATTGGTTTTGCGAACAGTCTTAACACCCACATACATATCTGGCCTGGGCTGCCTATAATCATTTCTGTTCCTTTGGTGAGTGGACAGTCACTCTTTCAAAGGTTGGAATCTTCCAATTTTAAGTTTAATATTTAAGTATGCTTCATTTATGGAGCATAACTGGTCCAAGAATGCTCTTCTTTAAATTAAAAAAAATCTTCCGTAAAATGTACTGTTTCTCAATGTAGCACCGTCTGAGACACATTAATCTTTGAAACTCCTCAGTTGTAGATAATCAAAGATCCATGGAAAGTAATGGAGACTTTGAAGAAAGGACCCACAAGTTTGACATAGTCTTTCTCTAGATTAGTGTTAGAGTCACTGTGGGTTGTTAAAAACTGAGATTCCTGCAGTTAAGCCCAGGTCTATGGAATCGAAATTGCTACTGCTGGTTCAGGAATTGTCTGCGCACATATGCCTGATAAGCACTTTTGTAGACCTTTGCCAGAAGCCACCAGCTTATTCTCAGGGATGCATGCTGGACCTGGTACAGGGTCTTGGGTGAGTATTTCTCATGCTTATACCGAAATTCACCTAATATTTGGCTGCCTACCTTTTGTCTGCTTCTAGAGAGCTGGATTATTATCTAAATAATTTGCCTAAAACAGAAATAAGGATTTTTATCCCCTTTCTGATCCTCTCTTCCTCTTCCCCATCCTTCCCTTCTTTCCTCCCTTCTCCTCTTAAAAACTTTCCTGGCCTCAGTTGCAAACATATGTGACATACTGAGGAAGGTACAGGGGAAAATGCCAGACAACAATAAAACGTCAAGGTGAGCCAACCTAATTTTTGGTGTTCATGTAGAAAGCTGAGAAGGAGAGGTTAATTTACAGGTGGGTTCACCAGGGGAAGGATGGCCCGGCTCAGGGCTCCCAGGGAGAGCACAGGGGAGGTGGCAAGCTGAATGTGTGAGAATGAGGCAAAGGCACAGTTCGTGAGGGAGGGCAAATCTTAGTGAGGTGAAGATGTCCCAGTATATGAATTCTACACAAGGTACACCACAATGTAGCTTTGCAGAAGGGTGTTGTGTGGGCAAGACAGGAGTTTGAAGAAATTTATTTGACTTCTAACCAAGCTCAAGAAAAGATTATTCATCTGCTTATATCCGGAAACATGGCATCACATAAAGTTTTAGCTGATACACTTGCATTGTGACTATCTCCAAATCCTAAAAGTAACAAGGAACACACCTGGGCAATTGTCTTTCTCAAGTCCCTTAGCGTAGTACATGTTGAAATTAAGTTCAGTTTTCCTAAGTCATTTAATCAGGACTAAGTGTGCCTACAAGGAATGCAATGTTTTAGTTTGAACTTGCCTTAAGTAGTGGCAAAACATAACATGATTTGCGGGGGTTACCACGTGGCCTCTCCTTGTCCTCTGTTTTTTCCCCTCCAGCCTATAGGACCTCTATCAATTTGCATGAAAAGAACTGCTCCTTTGGATTAGGCATTATACTTAAAGCCCCCAGAGCTCAAAAAGCTACTTCATAACAAGCTATTTAATGAAAGTAGGTAGTTGTTCAACCAGAAAATGCCATGGACCAGAGAGTTTGGATTGGAAGGGAAGGTCTGGAGAGGTGTGGGTAGGAGTGGTTGTTGGAGGAGGCCAGGCCTGAACACGAGTGTCACAAGGGGGGGGGCCTGGGAGCCTTGGGAGGCAGTGAAGGAAACAAAGGCAGTACTGAGGGAGGAAACGCCAAAGACAGCGTTTTTTTGTTTCATGATAATCCGTCGGCTGGACCTGATTATGGGCTTAGCGGAATGATGAAACTAGGTGCAGAAGCTGAGAAAGGAGAAGTTGGGCACATTTTCATGTAATGCATGGACATAACCAATAATAGGAGTCACAGCATGTGTCATCTGGCAGTTCAGCCTGTAGCCAACTATTATTTCCTCTGCATGAAACTAACAGTGATGGATTATCTCAGAGAAAGGATGGACTGATTTCTCTGATTTGTCTAAGACTGAAGAGAAAAATAATTCACCCCATTCTCTTAAGTGTGAATTCTCCTAAGAACAAAATTCATGCACTTTTTTCTCTGGGAGCATTAGTTCTAAGGATTCTTGTCTATGAGAATGGAATTCCTGGAGAAAAGCATCATGAATGTTGAAGTTAGAGATTTTTAGACTCATATCATTAAAACTCTCCTAAGTGGAAATCAGGTCAAACCATGTTTTCTTTGTCCTCTTATCTATCCTATTCCTTGAGTTTCTGATTCATGACAGTGCACTGAGGACATTAGGGGTGTGGGAGCAAAATGACTGTAAAATATTTAGCTCTCCCAAGGGGCAGATTTGGCTCCTGAGAGCCTGCTAATTGTGTGGGCGCCTGCTTTCTCCCTCACTGATCACCAAGGGCTTCACACACGCATGGAAACATGTTCAGCAATTGATTCTAAAGTAACGGGTCCCATGTTTGAACTCGTATGAAAATCAGCCTCATTATTTTTGAGCTGAGATTGAGTTTCATCAGTGCAGTGGGGTGTGAGATTAGGGAGTCATGGGGCCTTTGGCAAAGAGGAGAGAGCGTGTCTTGTCCATATGGATTAAAATTTGTATTAAACACAAACCTTGTGCAGTTCAACAAATAAAAACAACAATAGCAACAATAAAACCCCAAATATAAAACTATTGGTCAGATTCAACTTCTGGAGTTCTAGCATGTGGCCACTGCTTCTAGATCATCTTTCATATTTATAAATGCTCCAAACTCCGACTACAAACCAATTTTGGATTATGGGATATTTCGGGCCACTTAACTTTCTTCTATAGTCTACAAACCAATAATCAAAAGGCAGGTAATCAGGGGCTATGCATGTATTTGACTTCTAAAATGAAGTGTAGATAAAACCCAATACTGAAATTTAAGTATATAGACTATTTCATTGATTTCATTTAGATGTAGATAAGATGTTTCTCAACATCATATTCTGAGGTGACACTAGCAAAGGAAAAGGACTTCCAAAAATATTCTGAGTAGAGCAGCATTGGAAAGCAAGATGACCCCACACTATTAGAGGCAGGTTCTGTGTGATATTCTTGGTATGGTTATTACTATTATTATTTCCTAATCTGTAGTAACACACTTGGTACATAACAAGGGCTCAGTTCATGGTTGTTGAATTAAAATATCAAACTTACTCTGCTGTACCTTCTGTAGCATCATTTATTTCAAACCAAGTCCTGGGTAGAAATGTCAGTGTAATCAATAACCAGTCTGTGGGGATAGCAGTGTGACAAAAATCTGTGTCTTAAATTAAGAGATAAGGGAAAATAACCCCATTCCTGAAGTCTTTTAGACAGAAATGGTCTCAGTGATTTTATAATTTGTTCACATCTCCTTGAAATAATGCATCTCAGAACTGAAGCATCTACTAAAAGGACAAATGTGCAAATCTGAACCAGTTAAACAGTAGTAGTGTAAATGAAACCTTTGAATTGTGTGAGCCACTAGCAGTCTTGCAACTCTTTACATGTGCAAAGAATTGAATGAAGACATATGGTCACCATCAACTTGGTTATTTAATTCTGAGATGACACATGTATTAATCTAACTGAAAGGGGAAGCTACTATATAGCTGGTTGTAATTAGCCAACCACAAATTTGTATAACCACTTCAGTCTGAACCAAAAGCCAAAATGGCATTTCGTGATTACACCATCCCACCCAGATTTGCATTTCTTGATGAATTCCCAAGGTTAGGATATGAGCCATACTGTAAAACCAACCCTCAATTACACCTTTTTAGAGGGGAAGATTAGTGGCAGGTGGTGCCTGCTATAAAAGCCTCATTAAAACACCTTCTGGTGGAGTTTCACAAAAGGAAGCCACCAGATGGAGACCCATCTCCACATGGTCGTCTTACCTCGAATGAGAGTTTCACCTGACACTTTGGGGACAGACAATTTTTTTCTCACCTAACAAGCACTGAGGTTCAAAAAGACGATCTATTAGGATTAATCGTACTTGATCAGTAATCCATTGTAATGCCATATGCTGAATGCGTTGTTCACTATTAAGCCTGGAGCCAGGTAGAGCCCCTCTGGTGATGTCAACCCTCCCATTTTCCTGTGGCTAATCTAATTTCACCTCCTCCCAGACCTCAGATGCCAGGAGCCATGCTTAACTCTTCCTGCACTATCTGATGCATTTTTGAATGGTAGCAAATCTGATCTCAAAGGTAATGATGCTGAAACTTGCTGACTAATTGGGAAATGATTTTCCTGGTGTTGCTTGCCTAGTGAGGTGGATGAATAAAAGGTATTTATTACATTGTGCATAAATTCAAAGACTTAATCCTGGCCTTCTTATCAGCATAGCTTGGTATCGCTCATCTCCTCTTCCCTAAATGTGTTTGCTGAATTTGTGATTTACTGGATTGGAACAATAGCCAGTTGGGCAGAGAAAGTGAAGTTTATGTTTCAGAAAAGAGATGCTGTCACCTTATGTGGTCCTGGAAATGGCAAGTTATTTTTCTCCTGTGGATGTCCTTTCCAGTGGATCCTAACCATTAAGTACCAAACAATATAACACATGCTCTGTGTGTGTGTGTGTGTGGTTCTCTTGTATATTTTGTGTTAAGCTACTTATGAAGCATTAGCTACTAAGTTACTTCCTAAAAGTACAATGGTTCTTGCTTAAGGCCCCATGCTGACAAGTTACACACATGAAGGTCATCATACACATATGGCCCAATGAGCCCCACACATTTTGCTCTAGTGTTGGGGCCCCAATATGAGGAGTTACATGGAATACCTTCCAAATTCCGTGCAATATTTTATGGTCACTTTGTTCCAGCTATAGACAGATTGCCAGTGGGGATACAGTAAGTATCCATTTGCAATGTATGCTAAATAATATATCAAGATAACAATAGTTTTCCTAAAGTAATGCCATATGCATTTAGCAAATGGGGGCCTGCCCTCCTGGCGTTTCCAAGTGCGGTGCTTCCTAAGTGCAGTGCTTCACACCTTCCTAATAAACTGCTCCAAAAATGCAATGGTATTTAGAGAGTTACCATAACTTTAAGATCTAATCCATGTTTTGAAAATATAATCCTTATATTGCATAACATTGAAGGGAAGGTACTTATTAAAATGCAGATTCTTAGGCCTCAACACAGACTTACAGAATCAGAAACTGGAATAGGAATCTGAGCATTTCCATTTTTTTATAGGTTTTTATAAAAAATACATTTTCCAGATGATTCTGATATACACTGAAATTTAAGGCCCAAGAAAAAGAGCACAGGATCCCATTGCCTCCTCTGAAACCCTGTCAAGGGCACCACAGACCACTAGTCTCTTCTTTCCTCATCCTGAAGGCAGTGTGATGCTGTGGTCAGGGGAGGTATTGTGTCCACAATGTGTACTCTGAAGAGGTTGAGAAAATAACCCCACTTGCTCTCTGGATCAAATCTGTAACTAGGCAAGATTGCTTTGAGTGTTTTTGTTACACAAATGGTAAATCTAATATGTCCCATACTGTACATGTTTACAACACTTAGAAATTCTTACATTTCTAATGGCATATATAAATCACTTTGGCTTTGTTCTTATATAGTTTATGTAGTCACCAGATACCACAGATAAAAATATAGCCCTAGTGTTCTGCAGCTGGGAGACTTTATTTTATCATACATGAGAACTACTGGATTTGGGTAGGCAAAAATATCCGAGGATATTTTTACTTTAAAAAAAAAGCATGAAAGCCCATCAGTTGTATTGAAGATGGGAGTTCAGGTTTTCCCTGTAAATACACTTGGAGGATGTCCCTTCTCTATTTGATGCAACTGCATTCCTGAAAAAGCATGGACAAGATCTAGTTTCATTGGTCTCCCGCACACTGAAACCTGGATTCAAAAGAGACACAGGAGAGCACAGGAGAGATTAGCCAGGATGTGGGCCCCTCTCTGACCCTGGGCCTGCATTGGTCCGTCGCAGACAGCAGGGCTGCTCTGTGTGCAGGACAGAGTCAGCTCAGGGCTGGTGAAGGTGCAGGGGCTTAGTGTCTTTGAGAGAATCAGGAAGCCACTGGTTGGACAGGACAGCAGTCTCTATATTTGGATGGCATACCCACCTTTCCTGTCCATCTGTTATAGGGGAAAAAATAAATAAATGTTGCCATGATGTCCCTCCAACAGTGTGACTGCCAGTGGCCCTCAGGAAGTAGTGCTGGTGTGGAGGTGTAGCCCAGAATTGAGTTTGTGACATAAGAAATATGATGGTCCTGAATTTCCTCTTCCTTTATTTTTCATTTGTATTGCTCCTATGATAGTCATATCTGTTGCTACAAAATACTCATACTGGGCCACCCACAAATGTCAGAGCACAGGTCAAAGCTTTCAGTGTAAAATAAGGTATTCTGCTTTGATAAATTTTTGTAAATTCTTACAAGGTGGCATGTATGTTTATCTAATTTTTTGTGTAATATTGTGTCAAATCTAAATTTCCCTTGCCACGTCTTCTTCAAATATTCTTTTTTTTCCCTTGGTTATTATTTCTTTGTTGTATTTTTTGTCTACTTCTTCCCAGCATCTCCCTGGTTATATCTAAATGGCACTGGGTATCTCCATTTAATTGAAGGTTTCCGTTTGTGTCTGAATGTTAGTCGCAGCCATGCTCAGAAAGGACCCATTCTTCCTCCTGACATTCCTCTCCTGTTTTCTTCCATGCCTGAATACTTTCCACCATTCAAGTCAGAATTTCTGTGTTTCCTAAGAATGCAAAATGCCAGTTTTTATTCTCCTGGAGTTGTTGACTATGTACATTCGTGTGGATTAGAAAAAGGTGAGCACATGTATTTCTCGATCCCCAGCTCTGCATGTGCTGACATGTGGGGAAATGTCATGGTTCAAAAGTGGAGAGAGGTGGTCACAATATCTAAACAGCAAGCCCCGTTTTTTTTCACACACTCCTTAGTTGATTTGGTTACCAAAATAAAACATTTTTTCTTCCATAAAGCATTTACTCATAGGCCTTTTATCTTCTCTGGTTACCTCAGGTTTCCCCCAAAGAAGAAATCTAAGCCCCACATAGGGTAAGTAAGGGCCAGTAGGGGCTGAGTTAGTTACCCGAATCCCCAGTGGCTACTCACAAACCACAAGATTCTCTCAACCAACCTAATTTCTTCCCATTTAACTAATGCAAGGCTGGGAATGACCTTTGCAGGCCAGTGGGCAGGGCTGAGAAACACTCCCCCAAATGAGTGAGGGTATATATCTGTTTACTACACAGCATGCTGGCCTGGAGCTAATGACATTAATCCCCCTACTGCGTTTCATTAGGTGACAGACAGGGAGCCACACTTCGGAGGGAATCAACGGCTTCTCCCCATCAGCCAGCTGCGGAGAGGAGCCGCTCCCCTCATTTGCTTTTCTTCCTCTATTATCCCTGACATGTTCACTGAACTACAGACTGCATATGTTTAAAAATAATTAAACGCGCTCCAAACAAATAGGCGATGTTTCCACGATCTCTGCAATGAGCGTTCTGCGTGTTTTGACAGATTTTTCTGCTCGTTGGATCCATCAAGCAGCCTGGCTCTGTGCTGTCAGGAGTGACAGCCCGGCAGATAAACCCCCAGGGCGGCTCACTGGCCTGAGCTCCTTTCCCTGCTCTGACCGTGAGGCTCAGAGAACTTTCAGGCTCACCATCCAGAGGCCTTTGTGGGGGATCCACCTCTGAGCTTCCAGGCCCTCATGGTTCCTGTATGGAGCCATTAGACAAAAGACAAAAGAAGAACAAAATAAATTTGGGGTTTTATTTTGAATGGTTCTGCTGCATCATGCAGAGAAAGGAGACTCAAAAATAATTATATGTGGAAGCAGAAAGGCTATCATAGGGCATAAAGACCACCCTGACCCCAATAGCCTACCAAATCTGGACTTTCTGCACCCCTGCCTGCAACACCCACCCCTGACATTTTAATGTCTGAAAAATTAAATACCTCTATTAAAAGATGATGAAGAAAGGGTAGGAGGAGGAAGAGGAAGAGAAAAGTTTTTAAAGTTATGTAACATATAGCATGATAAAGCAAAAAATAGGTATAAAGAAAATTAAAGAGAAAATAAAGTAAGGAGGTAAGAAAGAGACTTGGCAAGTTTAGGGCCCCCCAAAAAATCTTACTAAAAATAAGGAAAGCCTAATTATTTTTTCCTGTGGAGACAAGAGTCTTCCTCAGACAAAGGGTATATTGTGACATAATCAACGAGGTCCTCAACAGTGTTCATCAAGGAGCAGATTGGAGGAGCAGTGAGAGTTTCTTGATATCTGGGTTCAGGCTTATGGAATATGTCAAAGGTCAGCTGTTCCTGAGGAATGCTGTGGAGTGAGGGCGTGCAGATGTGTGCGCACAGATCGTCAGGGAGAAGTCATCGATACATGTTGGTCCCAAACAACTGTAATGGTCTGTCTTCATCTCAGAGCAGCTTTGAGAGAAAATAGAGGCATAGAATCTTTCTAAATCCTTTAGGTAATATGCTTAACTGATATTGAAAGCAATTCATGTGCAGTGACAGTAATTTACCCACGACCCTCTCTGACAGCCATTGGTGCCCAGGGTCATCCTAATATCACTGATGGAAACCTGCAAGAGAGTACAAATTTCAAGGAAGAATTTGCTAATATGCTGCAAAATGGGTTAGCAAGTATGAAATTCTACACCAGAAATGGGCAAATTACAGCCTGTGGGTCAGATCCAACCTGCTGCCTGCTTTTATGTGGCCTGCAAACTGTTTTATTCAAGTGGTTGGGAAAAAAGCTATTTTTTGTGACATGAGACGATTTTTTGAAATTCAATTTCAGGATCTCCAAATAAGGTTTTCCTGGAACCCAGACATGTTCACCGATTTACATATTGTACATGACTGCTTTCATTATTAAAAGGGCAGAATAGCAACCGAACCTACATGACCCCCACAGTCTATAATATATATTCTGGCCCTTTACAGAAAAAGCTATCTCTTTCCTATGCCGTAAACAATAGAGCATGAACCACAATACCATTAACATTTTTTCTGATAACCAAAGTAAAACAGATTCATTTTGGTGATGTTTTCTGGAGGGTTGTTTGACAATATGTAACAAATAACAGAAAGCATGTTTGCCCTATGACTCATAAAGCCTATTTTTAAGGAATTTATCCAGTAGTGAAAAGTGGGAAACAACATAGATAACCAGCAATTCAGAAAATGATTAAATGTAGAGCTATACAGTTAAATACCCAGTAGTCATTAAAAGGTTGACTAGATATATGTTACTAGGATTCAATAAATTGATAGAACAATTTTCATTCTACCAGCACTTATCACCACCTTCTTAGGAGGACAAAGACTTTGTTTCTGGGTGAAATTACCAGACTTGGGCTTGCATTTTGCTGACTGGGAAAACATATGGAATTATATGGAGCCAAGAAAGGCTAAATTGATTTATATTTTAAGGGGCTTGGAGCTCCTGCTCTTGGAAGGAGAGGGAAGGAAATGGAGCGGGAAAGTTGGGAAGAGGAAAGAAAGGATGGGACGGCTCTGTGTTAGTTTCCTGGGGTTTCTATAGCAAAGCCCCACCAACTGGCTGGCTTAGAACAGCAGAATTTTATTGTCTCACAAGGTCTGAAGACCAGAAGTACAAAATCAAGGTGTTTGCAAGGCTATGCTCCTTCTAAAGACAAAAGGGGAGGATCTGTTCCTGGCCCCACTCCTTGGCCTGTAGATGTCCCTTTTTCACATTGTCCCCATCTGTGTCTCTGTACCCAAGTTCCCCCTTTTTGAGGACAACAGTCATATAGGATTAGGGCCTACAGCAAAGACCTCATTTAACTCAGTTACCTCTGTAAAGACCCCATTTCCAAATAGGGCACATTCCAAGGTACTGAGGGTTAGAATTCCAAAATGCCTTTTGTTTTGGGGCAGGGAGAGGATGGAGATGGGGGGACAATTCAAGTTATAACAGAGACAATGAAAAAAATTTTAAGCAGACTAGGGTTTAGAAGATAGAGCTGAGATTTTCTACACTAGAAGGAGGACCTAAGAAAACAACTGGTTGAAGATAGTATTGGGTTGTTCTTTGCTGTGTTCCACGCAAAGAACTTCCACTTTGTATATATATTGTGATCCTATCCTAGCTTTTCTCTTCATTTCACTTTTCCTTTCCTTTCTTTTCTCTTTTATTTTTTTAAGAGAGAATATATGGTTTGGTATAAATGCACAAGGTTCAAAAGGTAACATAATGAAAAAGAAATCTCTCTCCCACCAGAATTCCTAAGCCACTCACTTACCCTCTGCAGGCAGCCATTTGTTACTAATTTCTCAAATATCCTTCAAGAGAGAATCCGTGCCACATATAGGTGTATATTGCACATCTTCTGAAGTTTTAACAC
Source organism: Manis javanica (assembly GCF_040802235.1). Classification (NCBI taxonomy): domain Eukaryota; kingdom Metazoa; phylum Chordata; class Mammalia; order Pholidota; family Manidae; genus Manis; species Manis javanica. The sequence goes on from NC_133157.1 coordinate 53,476,380, forward strand.
AGTGATTATCCACTACATACACTCTTTTACCTTTTTTTTTTCTTTTAAAGGTATATGTCTGGAATCACTCCATGTGTGTTCATATGAAGCTGCCTTATTCATTTAAATAATTTCTTTGTATGGATGTTCTCAAATGTATTTAACCAAGGCTTATTGATTAACATGCAGGTTATTTCCATTCTTTTTCTATTATAAACAATGCCACAATGGCTGTTTTCTATATATTTACTGATTACTCTTAAGATTCTATATACAGTGTAACTCCTATATCCAGAGCATATGAATTTTAAATTTTGCTAAATATTGCAAATTCTTTCCATAAAGTTTGCACTAAATTATATTCCCACCTGCAACATACAATAGTGCCTGATTCCTCACTCCTCCTTCAACACAGTATGTTATCAAACATTTTAATTTTCACCAATCTGAGAGATTCAAAATATTTAATTATAGCTTTAATTTGCATTTTTAAGTTATGAGTAGGTTTGTGTATTTTTCATGTTTAAGAACTATTTGCATTTTCTTTGATGTATCTGTTTATATTTTTTATTTTCCTATTAGGTTGTTGCTCTTTGTTTTACTTATTTGCAATTGTTCTGATTTTTTTAAATTGAAGAATCATTGCCATAAAATATTGTATCGATTTCATAAAATATTGTACCAATATCAAATTTATGATTAGATACTGATACACAAAATGGTTCCCACAATAACTAGTTACCATCTGTCATCACACAACTTTGTTACAATATTAGTAACTGTGTTCCCTATGCTGTACATTTCAAAAACCTGTCTTATAATCTTATAACTGGAAGGTTGTACCTCTTAAGACCCTTCATCTATTTCATCCATCCTGCCACCCTCTTCCCTCTGGCAACCATCAGTTTGTTCTCTGTATCTATGAGTCTGTTTCTGTTTTGATTTAATCATTTGTTCATATGTTTTGTTTTTTAGATTCTGCATATAAGTGAAACCATAAAGTCTTTATCTTTTTCTGGTTTATCTAGCTTAGCATGATATATTCTAGGTCCATCCATGTTGTTACAAACAGCAAAATTTCCTTCTTTTTATGGCTGAATAGTATTCCATTGTATATATGTACCACAGCTTCTTTATCCATATATCAATGGACAATAGATTGTTTCCAAATGTTGGCTATTATAAATAATGCTGCAATGAACACTGCGGTTCATATATCTTTTTGAATTAGTGTTTTCCTTTTCTTTAAATAAATGCCTAGAAGTGGAATTGCTACCTTATATGGTAGTTCCATTTTTAATTATTTGAGGGACCTCCATACCACTTTCCATACAGGCTGCACCAATTTATATTCCCAGCAGCAGTGCATAAGGTTCCCTTTTCTCCACATCCTCGCCAATTCAATAGCTTTTATGTTTTAAGAAAATTAGCCCTTTTTCTGCAATAGGATTTGCAAATATTTTCCTGATTATCATTTGATTTCTGTCTTTTTTGTAGTGTATTTTTTTCCATAGAAAGAATAGTTTAATTTTGTGTAGTCAGACACCATTCTTGCATAACTTATAGATTTAGTGTATTTAGAAAGGACTTCCCTACACTGAAATTAGAAATTATTTAAATATATATGCATATACATTTAACATTTTTTCAAGTTCTTTTTGTTTTCATTTTCACATATTATAATCTGCATGGATATTCTGGGTGTAAAGTTAAATTACTAATACCGTTTAAAACATATTGAACTGGGCACGCATACTGAGACTCACTCAGATAGTGCTGCTTACATATATATTTTTTCACATGGAAATATGGTCATCATGGGATGTGTGACAGGTGTGAATATATCAGTCTATGTATTAAGTCACACACAAAAATTTTTGTATTTGTATTTATTTTTGATAACCTTATTCCCCTTTTGAGCCTAATTTCAGTTCTTTTGCCATTCATTTCCCTCTACTCAGTCTAGACTGCCCAGGTTCCATGTGGCTCCCTGGCATGTCTTGATAACTGTAATGGTGGTGGTAAACTTACACTCTAGTCCAGGGTCATCCTCATTCTGTGAGGTGGAGCATGATTCAGTCTGGTCCTTGAGTGTGGTTTTCCCAAGGTGATGGCACCTTCAGAGACCACTCTGTTTCTTTCTGTTACAGGGCTATTAACGTCAAAGCACTCCTTCCAGGTTCATGACTCTTGGTGTCACATTTACTGACTACCAGACACCTGAAGACAATCCCTAGACACCTGCAGACAACTGAGTCACCCCCAGTGAGGACTCAGACAATGTGGAACAGAGACAAGCCATCCTTACAGTGCCCTGAATTCCTAACATGTGGAATTGATTGCTAGAATGGTTGTTTTTATGCCACTGGGATATGAGGGTGTTTTTTTAACGCACCCTAGATAATAACTACCCTGAGAATTTTTTTTCATTGTTTACATAAATTATACATTCAGCTCATTCAAAATGGCTTCAGATAGTTCAGCTACAACTCAGAGATGTGAAAGTAGAATATACCCATGTTTTACTGCAGCAGAAATTATCTGATCCAATGAGAGAAGCATGAAGTCATACTTCCCTGCCAGTATTATAATACAGATACAATGTCCAGGAATAAATAGCCAAGAAACTAATCCAAGTCTCTGCAATCTAGTTCAAATTGATTCCAATTTGTGGGCTCAAAGGGCAGGGAAAGGTCAATAAAACCTGCAAAGAATTTTCATTTTTCCTAATAAAAAGAGCCAGAAGAAAGTCAAAAGCACAATAATCATCCATAGGAAAAGAACTTTCCTGAAGTTATCTGGTCCTTGTAAAGACTATCACCTAGAAAAGCTCAGACCTGCAACTGCCATGCAAGAAAGAGACACATATGCTGTCCATCTAAGCATCTATAACTTGGGCAAATAGAATATTGCCCTGAACTAGCTATGGCCAGGACCTGAGTCGAGCAAAGGCAGTGAAAAAAATCACTTTACCTGGTCCAAATTATCCAGTCCAAAGATGGTAATAAGGAAGGAGAATTGGAGGTGGGGAAAGACCAAGATATAATTTCTATTGCATGTCCTATGGATCAATTTCTCCCTGACCTTATATATTATTTTCTGCACCAGCAGATTCTGTTTATACATAAAATTTTTTAGAAAGTTTTTATTTTTTATTTTTGTTATCACAGCATTTGCAAATAATAACTTACAAGGAAACAATTAGCTCAGTGCTTAGTGGCTCAAGTGCTATCCCATCAGACTGGCCATCAGTCCACTTTTGAAGATCCTGTAAATTTGAAGTGAAAGAAAACTCTAGTGACAGTAACGTGAGAACAAGAAATAAAAACCTGGATTATTCTAGGCAAATCAGGACACTCCCTTTCAAAGAAGACTGACTCCCATGATGGGCATTTAGAGTAAATGAAAATTAAGTTCATAAGGTAAGACGTGATTTAGAAACTATACGTGAAAGAAAGGTGCCTGTCATATTAGTTGGGAAGTTAACAGCAGTCCATTCACTTGGGAATATACCCTGTGCCCACTGACAGTTGTTTGATATGAGGGAAGATCCACAGGAGAGGAAAAATATCCATGACTCTCCCTTGCCTTCAATATTTTAATAGCATATTTGCTGCATGTTTGCCCTTTTTTATTAGATACAGGCCTCAAGAATAGGCATGGGTGGTGGAGTAGAGAGAGCAAAAACTTTGGAGTCAAATAACAATACCACCAACCTTATAGAGGATGTATGAAAATCAATGAGGTTAAGATATAGCAAGAGACTTTCACATTGACTGGCACACAGAGTGACGTTACTTTCTACCAGCTGCTTAATAGTCTAATGAATCCCAGATGTAGTCATATATTTATTCAGCAATATTTACGGAATAGTTCTGCTATGCCAGATGTTGCTCCAAGGATTGATACACATCGATAAACAGCTTTGCCCTCAGGAATCTTATGATCTAAATTTTGATAGAAGTCTAAAATCTGAAAATAGTTTGGGTCTAAATGACATGAATCCTGGGAGTAAAAAAGAACTTATCATGTTTCTCTCTCAATGTCCAGATCAGCTTCTTCTGGGGAGTGTGGAGGTTAAACACACTCATGGCATTTGATACTGGAACTGTTTTTTCTATCTTAATAAAACTGCTTTGGTAGAAAATTCCTTCTATATTAGCTCATTTTGGATATTTTTAACAGATAGTTTGGATAAGTATAATTGTGTATGTATCTGTTCAAGGCAATTGAACTAATAAAGTTTGTTATTATTATTGGTTGAAAGTGAACCAAAGAGTAAGAAAAAATAAGGACACATGTCCACTTAATACTGGGTCACTTTTATCTAACCACAAAATATAGGCAACATTTCCTGTTGTGGTGGAATGCTTCCTGTTGTGGTGGGAAAGATATATATGCAAAAAATACATATACTAAAACATGCTGTTACAGAAGTGAGTACAGGAACCCCAAGATATAAGCATTCATTTTTCTCTGGGGCAGTGAAGTTTGGAAAACTTTGAATAAATGGTGTTTTTTTTCTGGGTCTTGATCCATAAGAAAAGTTGGTCAGCTTGACAAAGGGTGGACTACTGAGAAATTTGCAGCCGTATGAGCAAAGCACAAAAGTATTAATTTAAACCTCGCAATGTCCCTGTGAGGCCGATTTAATCATCTCCATTGTATAAAAGAGAAAACAGACTCAGAGAGAGTTCTCCAGTTATATTGCTAAGAGAGGAAGCGCCAGCAGTTTAATCCACTTTGGCTGACCCCAAAACAGATTCTTTCTCCACTGTATTAAGTTGCATCCCTGTTCACAGAATGAGGACAAAGGTAAACCCATATATATGATGGTAAATAAAACTGCTCTTGTCCTATTCAAGCTCTGAACCTTTTACCAGGTAATGATTCCTCACTTAATCGGACATGTTGGTAAACCCCTTTCTTAAGATTTCAGATACCAATTGAACTATCACTGGGTACTCAGTGTTTTGTCAATAGTTTTGCCTGAAATCCCAAAGATTGTAGTCTCCAACACCTATAGAATAGAGGTGGGGTGGGCAAGGACTCAGAGTAGACTTGCACACTTCTGCCCTGTGGAAGGGGCAGCTGCTCCCCAACTTTGCAGAGTCGTGGTAGGCCCAGGGTGGCCAGATCTCCTGGTTTTTTTAAGAGAAGCCAGAAGAATATAAGTTTTATAGGACATCTCCTCATTTTAACATTTTGGAAGCTTTCTTTTTTTTTTTTTCTGGAAACACTCTTGAAACTGAACACAATGTTTCTGGGAGATGTGGCTATGAGCTGCCTGTCGAGAATGTCCAGCTACTGAAATTGCATAGCAAGTAGTGGGGTGTAGGGTTAAGGGGCAGGGCTTCGAGCAAGCTGGGGTTCAGTGTAGGTGTTCATTAAACATCTGTTGACGAGCATTTTATGGGCCTTTTGAGATATCTGTTCATGTTTTGTGCTGAATTATGTCATCTCTCTTGGCACTGAAAAAAGAGTCCTGTGCTTCCTGACTGGTCTCCTGGGGCTCTTCTTCCAGCCTTTGTGGATGCTTGGTCCTGCACTTTTTGGCATGAACTCGGGTGACAGGAGTTCCCTGAAAAAGTTCTGCTGTGATCCTTGCCAAGTAGCTGAAGCATGGGAGCCCCTCTGCAGTGGCAGTGGCAGGGACCTGGCCTGTCTCCGGCAGAGGATGTGGTGGCATCTGCCCTTATGATAGTGTCTGTCTCCTGTTGACTCCAAGGCCTACTTCAAAAGAACCATAAATTACAGCAATTATTTTAAACATGCCATAAATCTTAAGTTTGTGACCAACACCTATGGGAGCTCCAGGAGGCAGACAGAAAGTTACATTATTTGTGCTGTGAATTTTCAGTGAAACAAAAAAACGTGGTCAAGAATCATCGGAAATTATGTAATGTGTGTAATACTCTGTTCACGTAAATTGTATAATCTAAGGGATTTGTAAGGGTAAAGTTTCCAAGACATCTTTCTGAATGATATGGGCTTTCCTTGTTAGGACTAAAACCAGCTCCAAGTAGATGTGGTTATATAAAGCAGACACACGGCTATTACTTATGCAGCATTTCCACTGTGTGAAGTTTATAGACTGTTTTACATGTTTAATCTTCATAATGAAGGAGTGTCTTCACTTGTTGTTGACACTGTTATAACAAAATACCATACACTGGGTAGCTTATAAATAAAAATTTATTTCTCACAGTCTAGAGGCTGGGCAGCCCAAGACCGAGGCAGAAACATGGTCACGTTCTGGTGAAGGCTCTCTTCCTGGTACTTAGGCAGCAACATCTGGCTGTGTCCTTGGTGGAAGGAACTGGGGAGCTCTGAGGGGGTCTCTTTCATAGAGGCGTTAAGCCTCTCCATGAGGTCCCACCTTCACACCCTAATCACCTCCTAAAGGCCTTGCCTCCAAATAGCATCACATCGGGCATTAGGTTTCCAGCATGTGAATGCTGGGCAACCGTGAGCATTCATCCTATCACAAGTAGGTCCTATTGATATCCCTGCTTTAAGGGAGGATCTGAGCCAAAATGAGGTTAAATGACTTGCATAAGGTGACATTGTTAATAAATAATAGAACTAGGATTTGAACTTAAGTTAGTATCTGTTTTCCAGAGCTATTCAGTGCTTATGGGTCAACTTTACTATGCTATTTATTACATTCTTTGATGAAATGAACCTTTCACACAGACATGACAATGGTGACAGTTTTGAATGCTATCAATTCAAAACAGATAAAATACTTAGGAACGAATGAAGACATCCTCACACCAGAGATTTTGAAGGTTTGGTGCTCCTTCGCTGTATGGGAGGCTGCACGAACATAGTGGTCTCTAGGTGCAGACTGCTCTGGTCTGAAAGCCTCTGTGTGGCAAACAAGTTATTTAACTCTTGTGCAAAATGACAAATGTACCTTTTTCAACTTGTAAGTGTTGACCTAGAGAATACCCATATAGCTCTTAGAATAAGGCCAGCACATAGTAAATGCTCAATACGTGTTAGCTATTAACCATTCAACCACTTATTTATTCATAAAATGAAACAAGAGTATTCCTCTCTTGAACATTGCAAGGCCTACTGTATGTCTGGCATTTAACTTGGACAGCAAAGGTAGTAAATATGAAGAAAGAACAGGGTATATATTCTGGCAGAAGAGACAGATGCATAGGGGAAAACTATTTCACTCTGTAATAAATGCTGTGGTAGAGGTATGTCCAAAGAAATGTGGGAATGGTGTGGAAAAAATGATCTGTTCCATCTGGCAAGCTGGGGAGTGTTTCACAATGGAGTGGCCTAAGAACAGACTTTGAGGGCTAAGATGGCTGTCCAGTAATAACCGGCCAGAATGCCAGTGTGGAAGAGTAAAGTGCTGTGTCTCAGAGGGAGTGGAGGGTGGCCAGCATGGACCAAGTAGTCATCTCATCTCTGGATGTGTGCCAGCCAACTCTCCATCTATCCCACCCCAAATATCCATGGTGGCATTTAATACACTTTAGTTTCAGATTTATAGTAAAATTGAGCAGGCAGTACAGAGGGTTCCCAGATACTTCCTCTCCCCTGAACATTATGACTTTTAACAACACCCTGCATGTGATTCTGATACACAGACTGGCTTCAGCAGTCTTGGCTAAAATCTGTAATGTGGGAGCCGGGTGTGCTCTGGGGGTGGGAGGGACAGAGAATGGAAGGAAGAAGATGAACGAGGTGAGTGAGAAGACAGGCAGAGTCAAGGTCCGATAGCAGCAGGCGCATTGGACCCCACCAAGGAGACTGCACTTGAGCCTGCAGATGGTAGGCAGCCACTGAAAAGTTTTACATAGGAAAGTGAAGTATTTGGGTTCATGTTTTTAGAAAATGAGGCTGGTGGAAATGTGAAGAGTGGCTGAAAGTCAGAAGAGGGCAAGACCCTGAGACTGAGTTGGGAGACTGGTGACAAAGCTCAAGCAAGAGATGACTAGGGTGAGAAGCTGATGCTGGGGGCTCTGCATCTGGGGCCATAGGAGAGAGTGGTAAGATCACCATGGAGAGAGGGCCACGGGGCTGCTGAGAGGCAGCAGCAACTCTTCGACATGTTTGACAGCATGAAGAGAGAGAAGGAGAGAACATTCTATTACTGGGAAACTTACTTCCTCCGTCCCTCTCCTTTTCTCCCTTTCCCTTCATCTCACGGTGTCCCTGCCTCCCTTTGTTTCTGGTTTCTTCTCCTCTCTTCTCTGGCCAGTTTCCTCATTATCTCAGTGTTGTTGTACAGAAGGGCTGTGCTAACCCTAATTCTGCAAGACCCGATGACCCACTCCAGTGGATTCTGGCCAGCACATTTCGAAACGGGAGCTAACTGGTTAGTTCACGTCATCCTTGAGCACGAGGCCAGCCTGCGGACTGGCTCTCCCTGGCTGAGGCGTCTACCCCTAGTCCATTCGCCTAGAGCTGGTTGGCGGAAGGCAGTGGTCAGATGGTACACAGCATGAGTGCTCTGGCAGAAGGACCACGGCGGGCAGGTACCATGAATATGTTTGTAAGAATAGTCACTATAAAGTGACTGACTCAATAGGAGGGAAAGTACTATAAGGCAAAATATGTGCCATGAGGGAAAGAGAAATAATCACCATGGAGGTTCAGGAATAGAGGCGCCAGATCTGGTGCCACTGACCTTCCTTAAAAGTGTTTTGATTAGCAGCAACCTACGAATTTTCTGTTGCTGCTATAATGAATTGCCACAAACTCAGTAGCTTAAAACAGTAGAAATAGATTTGCCAGCAGTTCTGAATGTCAGAGTCCTATGTGAACCTCACAGGATGAAGTCGAGGTGTCAGCAGCCTCCTTTCTGGGGAATCAGTCTGCTGGCCCTTTTCTGTTTCTAGAGGCCACCCATTTTCCTAACTTGTGGACTTCTTCCTGCATCTTCTAATCAGCAATATCGCTTGGAGTTCTTATGAGATCCCTCTGACCCCCACTTCTGCCTCTCTCTCCCACATTTAAAGGCCCCTCTGGTTATTGAGTCTGCCTGGCTCATCTAGCATAATCTCCCTGGTCTAAGGTCAGCTGATGGGCACCTTAATTCTGTCTGCTACCTTACTACCCCTTCGTCATGTAACATGACACATTCACAGATTCTGGGGTTAGAATGAGGGTGGCAGGGAGGTGGCAGGGAGGTGGCAGGGAGCCTGTCCTGCCTACCTCAGGGAGTTTCAGGTGACCAAACGGAGAAGCAGGGGGGGTGAGTCCTCTTCAGAGAAGTGGGAGCAGTCTGGTTTGGCTGGAGCTTGGCACTGAGGAAGAGAAGCCTTAGGGGACAGAGAACAGCAGCCTGATGTCACACTGTTGTCAACCTTTCTCAGTTTGGTCATTCTCTTAGCTAGGTAGTTGTATCTCATTGTGGTTTTAACTGGCACTTCCCTGATGACTAATGATGATGAACAAGTTTCCATGTATTTGTTGGCCACTGGTGAATTTTTTTTTGTGAGAGTTGGGGTCATATTTTGTGGACACTGTGTTTGGAGGGGTTTGAACATTATGTATGCTCCAGGGGATGGAATTTGATTAAGTATAAGCCATGGGGAGCCAGTGAGGGTTTTAGACAAAGGGAATGAGATAATAGCACATGATTTAGGAAGATAAATTTAATATATCAGATATGTAAATATGAATAATTGTGTGTGTATATGAGTATTTGGGGCATGGAGAAGTTGGCTAAAATCGATGATTCAGGTAAAATAGTCTATGCCAGAAAGAATTAGGATGTGAGCTAGAGATGTGGTTGTGAACTCTCCTCAAAAAAATAGAGAAATCAGTATCTGGGGTAGCCGTAGTTTAGTGGGGTTAAGCTCATGTGCAGTCCACTTGCCTGGGTTTATTCCAGATATTATAAAACCATCTTTAAAAAGATGATTAAAGGTGATAACCCCTGAGCTGTAGTTTGGTCTTTGGAGTTGATTGTCTGATCATGCCCCCTGGCATCTCAACTGGGAGGTAGAGTGAGGGAGACGACCCCACCCGGTGAACTTGGAGTAGGTGGAAGTTTCCGTGGGTGGGACCTAAGTGAGGCTATCAAGTAAGGAGGATAGGAGTCATCCATAAAGCTGTACTGAAACCCTGCTGGAACAGGAGAGCCCAGAGTGGCCCCTGAGAAGCCAGGTAAGGGGCCTGATGGCTGTCAGAAAACAGGGGAAAGCAAGAAGCAGCAAGTGGAATGCAGGGAGACGGTCTGGATAATTCTGGGGACAAGGTGCCAATACTTGTGGCAGCTCTTTTATATGCCCCTGATGCACATTTTTCTTAGGCCTTAAATGGCAGAGAATGATGGAGTCATGTTACAGTTTGGCTGGTGAGATGTTGGGGACATTTTCTTAGTTCATGGCCAGATTGACTCTAGATCATGTAGATTCTACTGTATTGCATTGATTCTTTTAAATAAAGCGGTAGCCATTCATCTCTAAAGGAAGAATCTATGCCCCTGCTTCCAGACTATGGGGTCAGAAAACTCTTTTCATGAGCACCTGATATTTGTAAGGTGGAGTATCATCATTTAGTCTCAGCTTTCTCCCTGGAGGGCACTGTCACATTTTTCTGCAGAGAAACTGTCACACAGCTGAGGTTTAAGGCCTTGACAAGTGCAATAAGGTTAGAGTACAGTTAGCACTTCCTGTGAGTGCCCACTCTCAGTTTGGTTCACTGGTTCACTCTGCCTGTAATCGTGGTGGCCATGGAAACAAAATCAAGAAAATATGACGCCAGACAGTAGCCAGAGAATTCAGAGGGGAATAATGGTCTGTTCTCAGTGTTTCTCTTAGAAGTAACTAATGTACTGGGGAGAGGTGGGCCTTGCTGTCTTCCAGACTAAAGACTGCAACTCGTAAGCCACTTTAGACATATAATCTCTCCCAGTTTCCATTTTTAGTTCTCAATTTGTGAGGTGTGTCTATAAAGGGTTCCCCATTTGCCATGTCTGCTATAGGGAAGTAGACACTCTTGCACCCCAATGGTGAGTGTGAAAACTGGTACTTTTCTTGAGGGCAATTTGGCAGCATTGTTCAAAAGCCTTTAAAACGAAGCCTGGTCCCCAGAATTGTACTTTAGAAACAGGCCATATAAGTAATTAAGATGGGCATAAAGTTTTATGTACAAAGATGTGCATGCAAGCATCTTCAGTCACAGAACTGAGAAACAACCTAAATGTCCAACAGCAGTTGAATGCTTGAAAAAGATTTGGTTCAAACTGTCGAATGGAATTTGGTATAGCCACTAAAAATGATGGTGCAGAACAGACTTCAGCAGACTGCAGCCCATGGGCCAAATGAGCCCACCACCTCTGTGTACAAATAAAGCTTGATGGGAGCACAGCCACAACCCCTCGTTGATGTATTGTCAGCAGCTGTGTTTTAAGTCACAGCTGCAGAGTTATGTAGTTGTGAAGTTGTGACAGAGACTATATGACTCTCTTACATCTCTTATCCTTTTAATATTTTAATCAAGTACTTTCCTAGCCCCTGGAATGCTATGATATATTATTGTTTGGTCCTATTAGGACAAAATCTTACAGTAACTATAGGTTGCAGTTCAGTGTTTTCTCTGAAACAGGATCCCATCAGATACAGTGATCAGTCCTTCCCCCTTCCCATTCTTCATTCAGCTGGACAACTAGGAACAACTAGAGACAAGCTGCCTGCAACTCAGATTGAGAGCTCTAGTTGTTCCTCTTTCCTCACTCTGGCTGGCACCTTTTTTTCTCTGTCTTGCTAATTCTAAGGAGGAGGAGGTCAGGGAGATGGAAAAGGAGGACAGAAACTTCTTCTGTGACTGGTGTTTTTATGAAACAGCCTCGTCCTTTCTGAGAGGGGCAGACTCACTCTTGTTGGGCGTGTACGTGTTTCGTTTCTCTCCAGAGCCTAGCTCTGACTGTACGTCCATGGTGTAGCCAGCCCACTTTGTTTCAGTTACTATATCCCTGACTTTTCCTGAGGTCTCTATCAGGGACCTGTGACTTTTCTAGATTGTCCTCTTGGGCAAGATTTAAAATGTTTCAAGTTTGGCTTAATCCCCCTCCTATCACACAGGCAGTATTCATGCGTATTTCAGCTTGACTTAGTTTGGGTGCCAGTGAACCCCAATGTGGCAACAATTTCTTGTGCTTCACTAGCTGAACATCTGGGTGAGTCATCTTTGCCTTTTATATTTTCCAGGTGGATGTCAGACGTTGGTACACTTCACTCACCCAACTCCCGCATAAGAACAGCTAGGCCCCAAGTCTCCTTGAAACCTTTCACACTGATGTAAAGTGAGCAGCAGCTCCTCCTCCCTTCGTGAAAGACAGTGAGGTGTTGAGAGCCACGAGCTGTCCACTCCAACCAGCCCTCGGAAGATCTCCACCTGCCGTTCTTTGTGGTGAGTCATCTGGGTTTCCTCCTTTGTGATTCTGTCTGATTGACAGTTGAATGGGTGTTTCGTCTTTTCTGTATTTTTTTGGTGGACGTATATTACACATGGTTAGGAAACATACATATAAGATTCTATTTCAGTTTTAAAACATCTTGCTTTTTGAGTCTTCAGACATCTTTTGCTCACAGTACTCGCACCTAAAAAGTGGGCTAGAAAGCACAGTATCAGGACTCAAGATGTAACAGCTATTGGTTTTTTAGCTTAAAAATTAGGCAAAACCTATCAAACAGAGGAATTTTCATTCAGAAACACTGTGTCTTTTATTTCCTATATTCCTTTAGGCACAGGATTATTTTTTCCTGGGGAGTAGAAAGATCAGCCTTGACTGAGAAAACCATATATCCTTCTAACTTACTGCTTGCTTCAAACTCAGGCTAATTACTCGAACAGCACCTTTAACGAAGAAAAGCTGACCCTGAAACTGGACAGTCTGTGTCTCCAGTGCTCTGAGGAGAGAGCAGTAAGTAAGGTGCTCTGCACAGCTCAATAATTCGCGCCACAGGAAAGCCATACTTCCAAGGGCAGGCAATATGTCTGCAGTATCCTCCCGGAGGAAGGAGGGCCAGGAGCTCATCTTTATGGCTTGAGGCTTGAAAGCTGCTTAACTGGGCGGAACGCCACCTCCTTGCCATCAAAGCTGTCCACCTGGCAGTGAATCTCAATGAGACAGCTGACTGGCTCAGCAGACAAGTTGCCTTGCCAAGGGGATGAGAACTTAACCAGAAGGTCTTTCAGGAAATCTGTTTAGGATGTGGGGAATGAAGAGGAAGAGCAGGAGCAATTCATCCTCTGAACGAGGCGAAGGAGCGGCATAGCCGTCTTCCATTACACAAACCGTTTTTGAGCTTTTCTGTGTCCTTACTCACTTAGCCCTAAATTCTCTGAGTGTGATTTTAGATTCCTATGTTAACACCACACATTGAGAGGTCCTTTACGAATGGCTCTTAGAAGTCGATTCGGTTCAAAGAATGGAGCTAAGAAAAGACCTTCAATTTTTTTCATTTGAAAGTAGCCATTACAAATAAGAATATTAAAGGGAGAGCATGAAGCTAATAGTTTTTAACATGTACAGTTGAAAAGTGTTTTGATTGTCACTTTTCACCAAAGGTTTAAAATTGTAAACCTAATAATTGTAGTAACTCTTATTTCACACAGTAATTGCTGTATGCCAGGGCCGTACTCAGCACGTGGCACAAATATCCTCATCTAACACTCTTCAGAACCAATGGGTGAGGTTTTTTACCTCCACTTTACAGGCAAGAGAAACAACAGTTAGAAAGATTTTTTAAATTACTATGGGTACAAAGTGAGCAAGTGACAGAACAACGAATCAATCCCTGGTTTCTCCCACTCCAAAGCTCAGTGTCCTGTCTACCAAGCTGATAATATTAAATTTGTCATAAAGTATACAACTTTTATCACCTATGAGTAACTAGGGCTGCAGAAAGAGGATTGTGTGAACACGTTTGTGGGATATGAGGATATTCCACTGACCCACTCGGCCACCCCCTCCCCCTTCTGTGATGTGGGGGGAGGCAGAGGCTGGGGATAATCTTCAGAGAGCCCAGTGTTCCACCTCTGACTTGGGGTTATGACAAGATGGCTCCTCCTCCATCCTTGGCAACAATATTTGGCTTGGCTTTTGAAATGATGCCTCTTATTCTTTTGGTGTTAGGTAAGATACAAAAAAATAATAGAATAAGAGAAAGTAGTAAGAAAGTTTTGAATGGAGTCTCCAAACACAAAGTCTACTCAGGCTAAATGGCTATTTGGAAGCAACATTTGGAAAGAGCTTAATGGATCAAAGCACAGGCTGAACTTGACTCCTGGCCTCATTATTTCTGGCTGTGTGTTGTTGGTGGAGCAAGTTATGAGATCTAATCCTTGTTTTCCTCATATGTAAAAAGGGGCAATAGACTTTACCTCATAGGATTGTTGTGAAAAATGCATGAAATATTCTACCTACAGTGCTTAATACAATACCTTGCCCACGGTGAGAGCTCCCAAAGCTTAGCCACTAACTGCTCTTATTGACCTGGTGTGTTGCTCTGTTCTTGAAAACTGAAAAAAAAAATATACCTTCTGCATAGAATGCTTCTTCTCACTCATTCTGTGGATTCACCTTAAAAGTCATCTTCAAGCAAGAATTGACTTCTTCCTTCACCTCATCATTGAGGAATGAATAGGAAAGAATTAGCTCCTATTTCTTTTCTAGGGTCAAGTATCCATTCTGGGTGTCCCATGGCAGCCTGTCTGACTGCTATTGCAGTGCTTGCCACATTGTGCTGAAAAGGCCTGTTTATTCATCTGTTATTTCCTTGAAGGCAGGAGCTCTATTTTCTCCCTTTATTCCTTGCACTTAACACAGTGTTCGAAACACAGAGAGTCAATACAACAAATACCTGCTGGCAGAAAGAATTAGAACTGATAAGGTGATACGTGTAAAATGTTAAGTTACTAGAAATATTGTTACACTCCTTGGATTTTATTGTAAAATGTCGTAATAACTGTGATATGCAGCTATTCCCACTCACTCTTTCTTTACAGTATTACTGACAGAGAAAAAGCAGAAAAAACTCTTTAACCCTTTAGTAAAGGAGAGGCTGCATGACATTATCTCACACCAGGGCTTCGCTAGATGAACAGCTGTGTCCTCAAGTTGTTTTCTCTACTGAACAAAGTAGATGCTGGTTTTAAAAGAGAAACTAGGTGTGTAACCACCCTGACATCACTTACAAAAGTCATTTCTGGGGATGTCCATGAGGCTCCCCAGAATTGCTGTACTGATTTCACCTGGGAAGAGTCCCAGTAATTGAAGTAGGGAATACCTTTTCTCATCATGATAACATTGAATACTCTTTAATTCTCAGGATGCTGGAAAATGAAGGACAACTTTACTGCGGTTCTTTGGCAGTGTGCAGCATAGATCTCTGGGCTTTCCAAAACCTCCCTTAGGCTGCAGATGGGTGAGAGACACGGCCGCTGCGCCGATATGCGGGCAGGGCGGCAAAATGAGCCAAGGCTTTGTGTCTGCTCGTTCGTTACAGGCGCAACAGTTATGCAAACTAAGAAACCAACATTTTACTAAACTGATGCCAAAAATCTTGTCCCACACTAAAACAAATGTTTGAATCTGCAGAGAGCCTATACAGAATAAAATCAGTATGCTATTGTTGGAATTCACGTCTTTTGATGAAACTGGTGCTTAAAAATGCTTTGGACATTTATTTTGAATGAGCCTTATCTAATAGCAAATTGGTTATGCATTTTCTCTCTATTAGAGATGGAATTCTTGAAAAAGTCCTTTTATCATTCCTCCCCCACCCTCAAAATTTCTGCCAGGGGATGTGAAGGGACAACAATGAGGAGCTTTGTCCTAGGCCCTTTGCCCACAAGTGAGAAAGGATTATTTAGACTGTTTAAAGATGAGAGATCTGAAGCTCTGTGTAGTTAAATTATTTCTCTAAAAAGTGAAGCAAGTATCTGAACTCAGGACTGTGTGACATTCAAGTTCACGTGCCATCTAACATATTAAATTACCTCTCAAGAAAGGTGAGTGTAGCTCACGATCTGGTTAAGTCTCTCTGATATCTAATTTCCTCATTCTTTGCATGAGGTTCTTAAAATGTGTCATTTCATTGTGGGGAGAGGGAGTGGAGAATGGTTAAATATTCTCTTGGTCTTATGATTAAGATATTTCTCAAAGCTTTGTGAGTCCCTTCGTTCCAGAAAGTCACCAATGAACAAAAATGCACTCTTCCAGACTCTAGGTTAGTTTCACACTTTCTAACCCTAGGGAAGAAAAGAAGAATGGGATGGTTCTCAGTAGTTGTATTTAGAATCAGCAGAATATTCCTGAAAGGCCATGCAGACTTTGTGACGTTGTTCTTTTGATTTTTTTTGTTTTCAGCATTGGGTGACAATTCCGTTTATCCATATTTTTTCTTCCTTCTTTATGATCCATCAACTTAACTCCCTGGTCTCTTTAAGCCTAACTTACTGCATTGTTTATAGTATCTTGTAAATGGAAAGTTTGGTTTTTTTGCCTCCTCTAATAATCATTTGCTTGGCACAGATGATTTCAGAGCACAATTATACAATGGAAGCTTAATAATACAATCCCACTAATTTGTTCCCATTTATTATTCTGTCACATTTTACTTACCAAATTAGGATACAAATAATACAGCCATGAAGACACATCTGGAAAGCAAATTCCTTCTAAGAACATTTCATCCCGTTGGAGTAGGGATCTGGAGAATAGTCACATACGCCAGAAAGAAAGAGCAGGTGTTGGGTAGTGAAGAGAGGGTGAAGCCAAGTTAATCTGGACAAGGAAGTCCCACTGGGCCTGTGAAAGTGGGGCTAGGGGAGGGGTCCAGGCAGGTGATAGTCAGGGATGTCTAATAGAAGTAACATTGTAGGTAATGCATGTCCATTACATTTATATTAACATTTCAATCCTCAATTAACTGGACACTTACTTTTTATTTTGGGGTGATGTAGAGATCCAACTTTATTTTCTTCTATAAGGATAGTATTCATTCTTAAAGGCAGTGAATAAATACTGAGTCTCCCCCTCACAAAATTGAAAAGCCACTTCATTTAATAAAATGCATACTTAAATTAGTTTCTTGACTCTCTCTTCTCTCTCGCTGATTTCTCTGCTTATTCATGGGCCAGAATCTCACTCTTTTGATCACATTAGTTTACTTCATTTATATATTAAAACAATAATCACTGAGTAAACAGTATGTTCCTGACTTTGTGTATATCCTGGAAACAACACAGATAGAAAGCCTTCCCTCTGGAATCTTACATTCTAAACATTTTAGTGTCTGATATAGAAAAGTCACCCTCTCTCATCATTCTTATTTTTCATAAATTTCTTGGAAAAATCATACATTCATTTTCCAAATGAACCTTTAAACCATTCTGTCTAGTTCTGAGAAAAATAACCTAATGCAATTTTTATTAGAATTCATTACATTTCTGTATTAATATGAGAGGAAATAATTTTATTATAAAGTGTATTTTGGGATACTAAAACACAATATGTCCTTCTATTTACTCATTTTGTATCCAATCACATTATCAAATCTCTTATTAATGTTAATTAACCTCTTTCAGACTTTTGAGTTACCAGGTATACATATAATACTCTTCTCTCTTTCTTTCCACTGTTAATATCACTATCTTATTATTTTATTATCTTAGAATCCCCAAACAACATTGTTTAAATTGTGGTCACTAGTTACCTTTTTTAGTGTTATGTCTGCTGTTGGTATAAATAAATAGTCCTTGCAGTTCTGCTATATTCTTTTTTTTTTAACCTGGAGCTTTTATTTCTAAATTTTAAATAGATATTTTTAAGACATGTTTCTTAGCATTAATTAATGTAGTTCTGTTATGTTTTTCATTTATCCAGTAAATTTGATAAGTTACATTGCTGTTTTTTCTAATGTTGAACTATCCCCACTTTCCTGCAATATACTCTACTTTGTCATGGGATGCCATTTTTTAAATATATACACCTGGATTTAATTGATGATCTTTACATGTGGTTTACTTTATTGCATCCATATTCAAGAGTGAAATTTTTTATAGTTTTCTTTTTATTCTGTCTTCATCAGAGAAGCAGGGTTATGCTGGCTTTGTAAATTGAATTGGGAAACTTTCCATCTTTTGATATGGTCAGAAATTTTTTGAATAACATAAGGATTATCTGTTCACTGAAAGTTAGATAGAATTCAGCTGTAAAACCATCTGGGCCTGGCACATACTTTAGTAAATAGATAATTTTTAAAAAGGGTTTGTGGTACAGTGGGAAGAAGACTATCTTTGTAATCAGAGACTTTTATTTGAATATCTGCCCAACCCATTGCTGACTGTGTGACTTGGATGAATGACATTTTATTTTCTGTGAGGTAATGATGTATCTACCTACCTACCTATCCACATACCTATCTATCCATCTTGGAGGGAAGAGTATTTCTTAGGGATATTTATTAAAAGAGAAAGTTTAAGTAAGGAACTGAGTCATTACTGACAAGTAGGTGCTAAATAAATAGCTATTCCTCATTAAGTCATTCTCATTGTAATCATTCTTCTGCAGCTGTATGCATTTTCATAATCTGCCTCAGCAATAAATAAATGTATGTATCTGCAAAAAGCTGAGTTAAACTTATTAAAGTCTCTACAGAAGCCCAGTGTACTTAGATGGGCTCAAGAAGTGCTGCATTGAGAGTGTAGCATCTTCTGGAGGAACCACTGCATTGGTGTTCTCACCATGTTATGCTTTCTGTTTTTGATCAAGGTTCAGAAAAATCTGTTGAGGAGGCATCTTCTAATTTCCAAACTTTCAATTTAGATATTTTTTCAGGTATCCAAGGAAGCTTTGAATAGCACAAACACACTATGGGATTTCTGTTCTGTAACAACAGTCAATCTGACAGATAGCCCTTGCGCAAGTCACAAAGCCAAATTTATTATTAAAAAGCATTTATTTAATACTTTAGTCATTTATTCAGGAGCAGATGATCATTCCATTCATTCATAGGTAATGTTTAATCCTGAAATATTTCAGTGAAAAAGGTTCTTTTGTTTCTTTGTCCCAGTGTAAAGTACTATACAAAATGCTTGGGTGTCTACATAGCTTCTTAATGAATTCAAAGGGAAAGGTGATTGATATTTTTGAAGTTCCAACAGGGAAGAGAAATGTACTGAGACTTTGTGTGATGCTAAGATAACTGCCTGAACAATTAAAGTGAAAAACACTATATATAGTAGATCTCCTCTGGGTAGATGAGGAACATGCATAAATAAACATGATAATAGAGACATTCCAGTTTTTCTGGAAAATGCCTTAGAGACTATTAACTTTACACTGAGGAAGAAGAATTTAGGATTCGTGGGAATAAGTGAGAAAAGAGAGAGATTTACGTTTCATTTTATGTCGTTCTGACAGAATTTTATCGTGAATTTTCAAAAGTTAATATATCTTACTCAGTATATTTGCTTTACTATATAGCAGTACTGGCCATTTCCCCCCACTAAATGGAGTATTATTTGTTTGAATCACAGAATCGAAGACATAAATCTCACCACAGCCCACGTTTGTTTGAACTCCCACATTCCCTCAGTTGGGTACCAAGTCTATCTTAGTTCCATTTGTCCTTCATCTTGCATTAGGCCCTCCAAGGAAAATTCACTATGAGTCTGGTCCAGAAAACATTTCTGGAACTTAAGCTTTGTTTGAGGGTGTTTTTGAAAAGGAAATTTGCCATCATCAAATACAGTTTCTTGAGCCCACACAGAGTGTGTGGCATGAGTCCAGTAGTTCCTTTCTGGTTCCTTTGAGATTTGTTTATTACTTTGAAAATCAGAATTTCCATAAAACAGCATAAGACTTCCCTGCCTCGTGGCTCAATAGAATGGCTGAGCAAAGAGATTTACTTAATTTTGAGGGCTGGTGTTGCCACATGTATTAACAACAATAAAAGCAACAAACCAGCGCAAAACAACTGTGACCAAATCAGCACACAACACAAGAAACTAAGCTTCTTTTCATTTCTTAGGCAAACTTCACGGTCAACCTGACGTTGCTGGGTTTTGCTGGGCTGACTCAGACCTGTTCAGATGTTTGGGTGCAGAGTTAACATTGAAATAATCATCCTTGAGGGGGTGGGTTAAGAATGAGTTATAAAGCATGACGTTGTTGACAGCTGAAGCAAATTGTCTCTGAGTTCACGAGCAGGAGCCTGTGCTACTGGGGCAGGTTTGAGTTTCAGTGCCCTTCCCGTGTGCTGCTGCTTCTGGCACCTGGGCTTCAGGGTTGTTTGCCTTTGGTCACAGGGGCCACATGCACTAGCTGTCTCTTTATTGTTGGGCACCTAGAGATAATTGGCACACCCTCGCACCCCCAAAGAAAGTTCTCAATTTCCAGAGAGAATTTTATTTGTAAACGTGAATCTTTCTTTCCCTCCCCTTTCCTCCTCTCTCTCCATTTCCCAATCTTCCCCTCCCTTCTCCTGTCTCCCACATTCATTTGTTCTCAAAGGCTGACTTAGATTTGTGTGAAAATGTGACCAGGTTTTCACTAGTGCATAGTGAAATGAGAAAATCAGAATGTGATCAACAGCAGTGGCACCCATCAGTTTGCTTATCCAATGCATACTGCTTGTCAGAAGTGCCAGCTACCTAGCATGTGGTAAGTTTGCACTTCCTGGCCTTCTTGTGGATGGGTAGGGTCATATGACTAGTCCTGGTCAATGAGTTGTAGGAGGAGTTATGTGTGTCACTTCTGGAACATTCGTTGCTGATGTAAGAGCATCCAGAGCTCCCCTTTCCCTCTGGCACAGCACTTGGCCACATCTGAGGTGGCTGCTTCATCAGTCTTGATCTCCAGGGTTGACCACTCCCACTTACCATGAAAAATATGTAGCATGTTGTTTTAAACTGCTGAGACTGGGGAGAGGGGGATGTATTTGTTACTACTGTATAATTTAGCCTGTCCCAGTACAATAGCTAACCTGTGTTGATACAAATGCTAGCTGTACTTCTTAGAAATGACTCTAATTTATTCTACTTTTAAAACATTTTTGTCTTTCAGTGTCTGTGTTTGAAATTAAAAATCAGCAACCCTATAGCAGTTTTCTTTCTTTGTTGTTGTATTTTAATTCTACCTATGTATGAAATCCAAAATTCTGGGAACCACTGCTTTAGGCCATCTTCCATGACCCATTAAAATAGTGCAAAGACATTCTAGAGTTTTCTAAGCTAGTCCATTAGATTAAAACTAGCTTTTAGTCCATTAGATTCAAATTCTTCTATAACAGATATAATTTGTGGATATTCATGACATCTAACCTTATCCCACTATATGTGCTTATACAAAAACTCAGCTTTTTGATGTCCTGTTCCTTTGAGGCATCCTACATTTCACTTCTCAACACCTGCAAGAGTTCATTCAATGGTTTCTGCCAATCATGCTAAACCAGTTTGCAGTTAAATGCACCTGCCTGAGGAGAGAGTGATTTTCAAATCTTGGGACCCATATTAAAGATACACATGGTTTCTTTAGAAATGTGCGATGTGGGCAGGGAGCAGCCTGAGTGTGCGCTCACAGGGACTTGAATTTGATGGCAGCAGGCCAATTTTTACCTGCCCCATTTACCGGTAACTTCAGCACTTTGAGGAGTATATGGCCCATAGTAGGAACTCAATAAATATTTGCTGAACAAACTAATGAAATCTATTCATGTGCTAGTGATATACTTGTTTTTAAAGGGCAGATTCCCTTTACTGCTTTCCAATTGTTGAGTAATCATAGTTTTAAGCTTTATATAGGTCCTCAGTCCTGTAAACCGGTGTACAATTACTACAACTCTGCAGGAACAGGTTAATTTCCTATTTTCAGGACAGGTTTTCCTTTTATCTCATTCACCCAGTCAGACAGAATCATCCCCTCTGGTGTCTTAAGGATATTTCAAAACCACAGGTATGTGTGGTTTTTAAAGCCTTAAAGCACAAAGCCACATATACTTTTTAAATGTATTACTGTTCTCCTTTCTATTGTTAAAAGTTGAAACTATTCCCATATTTACCCTAGGGACAGTCATGCATGACAGAGGTATGTGCAATGAAAATTCTTTCTTTGTGCCTTCTGCTGTCACCCATACTTGTTTGGGCTCCAATACAGTTCTTTGTTCACACGGTGAGAAGATCTCACGCTGTCTGAGGACACAAAGAGTTCAAATTTGCCAGGGTTGATAGTTTATGTGTACACCCATCTTGGATTGGTTTATCTAGAACTCTTAGATCTTACACAGTCTGTCTATCCATACCCTCTATGTAGCTAGTACTTGGTTTGAAAATCATTATTTGGAAATTGTATTTCTGTCTACGTAAAAGTTCACACCCAAGACTTGTAAAACAGTGGTAGAATTTGGGTAGCAGAATTTTACGTGATTCCTAACTTCCTCTTATTTTTGCTTTATTTGTCCGTAGCCAGGCTGTCACAAATATCTACTCAGTACACTATATTCTCAGCCCTATGGCAAGAGCTGGAAATACAAAAGGTATAAAGACAGATGTGGTGGTTCTTGTGCTTCTTACAGACTTTTTCAAAATGGCAGTAAGAATGCATGGATTCTTATACTGGAGATGAGAAGTTAACTTATTTTTAAGTGTATTAAATATATCCATCAGTCCCTTATATAGAATTCAGCCAAGTTCTGAAATGCAGACCATGTCTCCAGTCTCAGTTGCCAGGTCTCCACTGTGCTGTTAAATAACTAAGTTTAGCAATGCAATTTTTTTTCCCCCAAAATGAATTATGTTCTTCTGTGGAAAAGCGTAAAGACTATGTATCTGACTCGTGGAACATACAGACTCACAGCTGTAGTCACACATCCTTGCAGATAGCACCACCAGTGAGGATTTCCTGTTTTCTTATTTTTCTGTGACTCTAAGAAACCTGAGGGATTTAGATTGATGAATGATGTGCTTGACTCCAGGCTTCTGCCCGCCCGGCTCCAGAGTTTATCTGCTTTCTGTTTGTTTTCTGTGCTCCTATTAGGTTGTTGTTAGTTACATTCTGATGTTTGTAGTTTGGGGAAATCTGTATCTTTGTTATTTATGTTATCAATAATGTGACCTGGGCCTTCCTCAGCAATGTTCCAACTGTTCCCAGGTCCTCAATCACTAATTATGCAGATGAACAGATTGTGGAAACTCTTTCCTTATGGCTGCATTCTGGAGGAGTTGTTTTTATTAAATTGCCAGTGTCTTGAATTATAATTAGGTATTGGCCCATATTTATAGCATTTCTCCTCTCTCTGCCTCTCTTTCTTCCCCTCACTTTCCTCTTTCCCCTTCCCTTATCCTTTTGTTTTCCACTTACTATGGGCTGAAAACTTTATCAGAAGAGAAATATCAGGAAAAGACTCAAGTCCTTAACTTCAGAAGTAAGCTTGCCTAAACTGAGCTTAGCAAGTTAAGGACAGCGTGTTAGATATCAGGAGGCTCTGTTTCTTGCAGAAAGTCAGTAGGATGTGGAGCTGCCTGCCAAACATAGTAGTGGAAGTTGGAAAGCTTAACAAGTTCAAGGCAAGGAAGGGACTCATTTACTGCTTTGCAACACAGTCTGACCAGTGACTAAGAAAGGAAATTTAACAGTGGTCAGAAAAAAAACAGTGGAAGAAATCCGGTGACCTTGGGGATCCCGAGCCTGCCTCAGCCAGAGCCTTACATGATGCACTCCTCATTCCTTGTGCAAATCATGCTCACCTTATTACCTGAAGCTTATTAGACATTCAAGGCATGTTCTACACTAACAAAAGTATGAAACATGACCTTCCGTGGGAGCAGCTTGCCTAAAGGACTGGTAGAGCTTTTGCTTGAATGAAGCATAGATGATGTGTTCTAATTATGATTTTGTTTAAAACACACACACACAGACACACACACACACACACAGTTTTTGAGTGATGGGGGGATGTGAGGAAGTATCAGTGTGGAGGTTACAATGGAGGAGAGAAGTTATTAAGTCCCATATATGAAAAAAATAAAGTCCATCTTGGTGTTTTTATAGCATAGTTTCAGTCTTTGATTTATAAGTCTAAAAGAGATACGTGATTTCCCTTCCACTTTTCTAGTCTTTAGAGACTTAAACAAAAGATTTTACACTAGAGGTAAATATAGATAAGTTCCAGGCCTCATATCATTATGGAGGAAAAATATTTATATGAAAGTAAACATGTAGATTCTTCCATCATATTGGTATATCTGTATATTTTGGAAAGGAGTTATGAGAACTTTGTATAAAACTTGGTATTAATTTGCCAGCATCCTGAATATAACCAAGTGCTAGGAAGCAGTCATCAAAAAATTATTTAGAATGACACCAATGCCAAGCAAGCTTGTCTCCCTTGTCTTGTTGGAGGAAGTAAAGCATTTGGTATACCTAAATCGGAATAATGCTTTCTTATACTATTATCATGCAAATATAGGATTTAATCCAAGTCTAAAAGAAATGGGCTCTCTGTGAAAATATTAGTAAGAATGGAAATTATGTTTACCCAAGGTAGATGATATCCAATGTTATAAATAAATCATAGAATCCTAAAACAATGGAGCCAAAGGGGAACAGAGTTAAATGGCTCCAATCTGCCCATCCTCAGACAGCAGTAGATCTAAACAATTCCTAGAGAGGAGATGACTTCCGGAGAAGCAGGCCTACAAGATACAGTGCTGAGCTGCTCCAGGGATTCATGCCTCCAATATTATAATCCCCATATACTGCTATGATGTGTACATTTCCAAAAAAGAGGCCAGCTGTTTATCTCTTTTTCTCAGGAAATGTTTATTGAAAAACAGTTATATATTTACATAAATCCTGTGAAGATAGAAAGTTCTCATATGCTTTGTACCCAGTTTTCTCTATTATTAATGTATCAGAATAGTAGGGTATATTTTTAATTAACAAACCAATATTGATACATTATTTGTAACGAAAGTCCACACTTCATCCAGATTTCCTTAGTTTTTACCTAACGTGCTTACCTTATCCAGGATCCACACTGTGTTTAGTTATCATGTCACTTAAGCTCTTCTTGTCCATGACAGTTTATCATGTCTTCTTTGTTTTTCATGACCTTGAGCTGACACTTTTGAGAAACATCGGTCAGGGATTTTGTAGAATGCCACTCCATTGGGATATGTCTGATGTTTTTCTCATGATTACAATTGGGCTATGAGTTTTGAGGAGGAAGATCCCTGAGGTCAATGTTCTTCTCATCATGTTCTATCAAGGGTACAGACTACCAATGACCCATTACTATTGATGCTGACCATCATCACCTGACTGAGGCAGTGTTCATGAGGTTTCTCCACTGTAACCTGCCCCTTATAATGTTCTCTTTGGAAGGAAACTCCTAAACACATCCCACACTTAAGGAATGAAGTTTTGTGCTCCAAATCCTTGAGAGTAGAATGTATACATGAATTATTTGGGATGCTGTGTTTTAAGACAGTTCTTCCAGAAAATTTCTTTTTTATGTAATGTTCTATTTTGTCACCTAAAGTCACTGAACTGGTATACATATCTTATTTCTTGAAAATATGATTTTGAATTTAAAAATTGGGCCTCATTAGGTATTTTCTACTTTAAATTTTAAAATATAGTCATTTTGAAAAAAGCACTGAAAGAGGAAAAAAATAATCCCTAAGTACAGTGAACCATTTTAATTTTCTTTTTTTAATACTGGCATAACAGGTAGACAGAGACAAGTATCAAATGATTTCACTCATTTTTGGAGTATAAAAACAAAGCAAACAGAAGGAACAGAATAATAGTAGAATCACAGACTCCAAGAAGGGACTAGCAGTTACCAAAGGAGGGGGTTAGGGAGGGCGGATTGGAAGGGAGAAGGGAATTAAGGGGCACTGTAATTCACAATCACAATATAGGTAAATCACAGGGACAATAACATCTTACTACACTAATAGACAGTGACCACATGGAGGCGGTGAGGACTTGGTAATATGGGTGAAAGTTGAACCACTGTGTTGTGTATTTGAAATCATCATAAGATTGTATATCAATGATAATTTAATTTAAAAAATGCTGGCTGAAATAATTTTCTCTCAACTATGACTGTCCTAAGTCATTTCAAAGGTGTTTAATCTTATGCATTCCAAATGTATGCTCACTGCTGCTTTGGATGCAGATGTTAATAACCTCTTCAGCCCACCATGGCTACTTATTTAAGCTGAACACTAATAGGTCCCCAGTTGCTCTTAGTTCCTACCTACCTATAATATTGCCCTTGTTTTCTATAGCCCAACACTTCTACCACTGTTTTCTGTTATTTCCTCTTCTCAGGTAAATCTGAACATATGAAGAGAATGGACATATTCGCTTAGTATCTATAGTGAGTCATTTTGAGTGCCAGGACTATTTTATCACTTGGGTTTAAATTTCCTGGATTAAGATTGGCAGAGTTGTCATTTCATGTATCTACTTTGACCAACTATTAGGAGCTACCTAAACAGTTGTATTGAGAAATATTCCAAGGAACTGGACTCATAGCAGAAGAATTACATGAATGATAAGCTATGGACATGGGAGAGAGAAAATGTGGGAAGCCACCTCCAGATGAGACTCCTATACCCTCAGACAGTATGACTTCATCAAATAGATCACAAGCTAAACCAAATTTTTGAAGATTTATTATTGGCTGACTTGAGGCCTTTGTACTATCAATTTATCCCTCTTGTCTCATAGGGAAAAAAATCTAGTAACCATTTTCCATTATATAGTTTAGCAACATATTTGTCAATGAAAGAAACTTGACCCAATCACCATTACAAATGGGAAGACAGTAATTGAAAAAGACAGGAAGAGTTCTGTTAGCAATAAAGTTTTAGTTTTGTGTTAGATTTTCCCCATTCAAATGAAAATGTGGAAGGGAGTCCCGTAGAGAGGGATGTTCAGGCAAGGCGTCAACCTTCAGAGTGGGGGAAAGACTGGAGGCTCAAAAACCCTGCTTCTTCTGCTGAACCTTCAGCTGCCAGGCCCTTGCAGCCCTGGCTGAGAGTATTAATGGAAACTCTAATTTTCAAGTTATTTATCACAAGGATTAAATTATTCTCAAGTAAGTATGGAGTTTTTTTAAAAAACCAGTACTCAATGGACTAGTCTAGTTCAGTTACAAATGCAATATGCATGCCAGCATCATGTCTTTGAGGTGTCTGGGAAGTTTCTGCCTCACCACAATATATATTTCACTCAGATCACAGTGCCTAAAACTTTTCCTGATGGCAAATTTTGCCTTTGGAGAGCTTCTTGTACAGCAGTTTTTTAAAATGCAAATTTACCCAGGAAGGGTAACAAGTAAAGTAAATCAACTGCAATACATTATAACTACTTTTCTTCTAAAAAAAATATCCAAGACTACTCTTAGCTTAAGAGTACTATAGATATGAGGTGGAAATGGCAAGGATAAAGCAGAGAGCTAAATGTTGGGAAAGAGTTGTCTAAAAAAACAACAACTCTGGCCTCTTAGCAACAGTAACACATTTTAGTACTTTCCACATTCTTTCCTAGGCTGGAGGTGAACAGTCTAATATTGTATTTTATATTAGACTTAAAATATTTAATGTTCTAGAGTAATCTGTCAGAAGAATGAAGATATTCATTTAAAAATTTGCAGCTAATGGAAACAGAAATGGGTTCCCAGTGCTGCAGAGTTCTGAATCAAGACACAAAGCAAGATCATCTTATCATATTGGACACATGATCTAAGCCAAGGGGAGCAAATTTGATAATGACTAATGTGAGAATATTTTACTGGGGAAAATAGAATACTATAATACATAATTATAATACTATAATTCATCAAAAGGAATTAATTGGGCTTTGAGTACACATGCAATAATGAAAATTCAACTTAAACATCCATCTATAATAGAATGCATAAATAATGATATACATATGAAATACTATACAGAAAATGCTAAATGGAAGTACAATAATCTATAGCAACATGGATGGCTCTAAGAACTGTAATGCTGAATGATAAAAGCTGCTCTCAAAATAATCCTGCATGATTCTATGTATGTGACATTCTAGGACAGGCAAAGCAAGTCCCCATTAAGTAGCCACAGGAGAAAGTCATCCTTGGACAGAGCTTGAGCAGGTAAGTGACAGGAAAGTTGCAGGAGGAAGTTTCCGTGGGGCTGGGATGGTCTGTTTCTCAATCTGGAATCAGTTATTCAGAGGTGTTCACTTTGTAAAAATTCATTGAGTGGTCAGTTTATGACTCATGTACTGAAGTTTTTGAAAAATATTTTAGAAAAATATAATCAGCAAGGCAAATGTGACTGCTGTATAAGCAATCAAAGGGTTCCAGGAGGTTGGACTGCATTCATAAATCCAAGGACCTTTTTATCCATTCTGCTGGCCATTCTCCCTTTATGTCTGTTGAATGTTCTGTTTTAGCTTTAGGCTTTTTGAAGTACAGATTGATCTGCTTCTGCATCTGCATTGCTGTCTTTTAAGGTTCTTATCTCCTTTGTTTCTAATGTTTTTCTCTGAAACCTGGAAACTTTATAGAGATGGAAAAGTGGAGCTTGAGGTTCTTGATCCAGAAAGAAATGAGACTTGATGTGGGTGTGTCGTGTCATGAATATGAGGAATGAAATAAGTATTTACTATTTTATCTGTTATATGAACAATGGGTTTATACATGACAGAAACTTTGTGTTCTTAGCCTGAGACCTACTTGGCCATAACTTGGGTTCACTGGGGAATGGGAATTAATTATCAAGAAGTTGTAGGGCTTATAGGAGAAAGAAGAAATAGCCTTATATGGCTGGGCTTGGTGCAAGATGATAAAAATCCAAATTACAGTGCCAAGGGGTAAAGAGAACTCTAGGATGATCCTGTTGTCTCTGCGTCTAAGTGGACCAATCTTGCGGCTAGACCAGGATATATAAGGTAGATGATAGCTCCTTGGTTTTGGCTGATTTTTGTAACCCCTTTAGTCATAACAATGACCAATGTATAGACACTGTTGGGAGGAGATCCGGGTCAAGGTTGAGTTTGAAACCTTTTGGAGGAATCAGTGGTTTATAACTAAGGAAACATGAGTGTATGCTGGGTGGGATGGGCATGTGGAACTCTGGCAGTTCTGTGTAGTAGAGACTCACCTGAGCTTTTCTTTCATAGTTTGTGGCTTACTAGCTGAGTGTTACTTAACCTCTGGAGCAAGTTACTTAACCTTTTGGAACCTTCCCATACTCATCCATAAGAGAGAGAGTAATACTTATCTTAGAAGGTTATTTGAGATTCAAATAAGATGATGTATGTAAAGTATTTAGAAAAATAAGTGGCACGCACTCAATGCTTAGTTGCAGGAGAGCCACTTTTATTATTAGTTTAGGACTACCTCAGGCAGGCATATCAGATACCCATATTAGAGCAGCAGGGAAAATTCCAGACTCACTGATTCGGGGAAGATGAGATGTCTAAAATAATGCTTAATTTTGAATTGAACTGGCCCAGAGCAGGGCTGAGCTTAAAAGTTGAACATTTCAGCATCTGTCTCTGGCTGGTGTGGGGGTGGGCAGGTCAGAAATGGTCCGACTATACAGATACATAATTTGTCCATAGTCTGTCATTGTCTCCTACATATTTGTAGATATGTTTGTGTTAAGTTTATGAAAGACATGAATCCATGTTGTATTTTGGCTGATTTGATCATTTTTTCCTAATTTTAAATAATACAATTATATAAAAATTTTCTCTAGACACTTATTGAAGATATTTAATTTCCTCCTACTTCAGCCCATAAAAAGCATTCCAAATTTTTTTGTGATTTATTTTCTTCTTTGAAAACTTCCAACATTTGCTATTTCCAAATGGGTACATTATCTTCATTCACTCATATTCTGGAATTAATGTTTATAATACTCCTTCACCCTCATTTCTTTGCCCTGTAAATTCTTATCTCTATATTTATTTATAAAATGAATGCTCTTCTCAGTGCTCTAACCTGCGAGTCAGCAACTGGGATATTTCAAACCTGTGGCCAGATCTGCCTTTGTGGATTTACATGACCATCTTCAAGACCCAAGAAATTATCTTTTCTTAAATGTGGGAACCAAGTAGTGTAACCTCACAAGGATTATTCTCCTCTGTAAGTAAGTTGTGCTTACTCTCTAGGAAAGGGTAGAGTATCTTTACCCTTGACAATTCTGTAAAAGGTTAATCAGCTCTGCTTTTTGCAGTATCTCTCTGATCAGAACTAGTAGCCATTGGCTGTGAGTCATCAATTCTGCATTATAGAGGAGCAGAGTCTTAAAGAAGATGTGTCTGATTTCCTTTTTGTGTGGGCTCAGGAATTTATGTTCCTTGGCATATAATGGAGAAAGACTGATTCATTGTTTCCCCAAAGATAAAGCCATTGTTGAGAAGCTTGAGATAGACCAACTTGTTTCTGCTGTGTGCAGAGGGAAGTTTACCCCAGGGTTCTTTACCCAGAGTTATACAATCCAACCTACAGAATCTTCTCCCTGGTTAATCATCATCATTCATATATTTGAATGCTACTTTACATATATTATATAATGAGTTATTTCTACAAAATCATCCAAAATTCTTAACTCTAGGGAGGTAAAACAATTAATGAGGCAATGATGTTCAACTTTACTGTGTGGTCAGAGCTCAAGAAAATGTGGCACAAGCAAGAAACCTATGCTGTATCAATTCTTCTGGGTTGGTTTTTCCTACTCCTTCCATGGACAGCTATTATAGGATTGATTTAAAAAGTCCTTAAGATGAACACTAGTAGCAATAGTTATACCTGTTTCTTTAGGTATGTGAAAGCATAGTATTTTATTTATGCAGCAACTCTATCTTCCTCAGCTCTTAATTTCACTACCTACAACTTAAGTGCAGTCATTTCTAATAGTTCCATTACAATAAGGAACTTCAAATCCCAGCTTTACTATTTAGATATGTGATATTGGCAAATTAATTTAAATTGCTGAGATTCAGTTTTTCCTTATCTGTAAGTTGGGGGTAATGCTTCATGGTGTTTTTATGAAGATTAAATAAATATAAAATACGGAGGAAAGTGTCTGACAAGGGGTACTCAAAAATTGCTTATCTTCCTTTTCTCCCTCTTACCTTATCCCATTCTGCAGTTAAAAGCGTCTACTTTTTATCTAAGCCATTACTCCGTGATTTTAAAACATCTGGCTAAAAAGTGAAAATGAATGCAGTCATCCAGGTGTTTGGCCTGTATGATGACAGATATCAAACACTTAGAGCCATCTGGATGATTGGTGTTTTTTTTTTCACTTTCATCCAGATGTATGTGGATGCAGCCTTAGTCAAAGGGAAAAAAAAATTAGGGGTTTTTCTTAAATTCTAAATTAATACCATAATTTTTCAAAAATGGCTGTTATTTAGATATGTTTTGTTTGCCTCCTTTGAAATATTTTTTGTTTAAGCCAATTTTGAAAATAAAAGCATTATTTAATTTCATCTCCTAGAATGTGGGAATTAAAAAAAAAAGATGTAAATGACTCCACAGATTTCAAACCCCCATGTTTCTACTTAAGAGAATTAAGGGCAAGAAGAGTGAAGTATTAATTCCAGGACATAGAGTTAGATAGAAACAGAGCTGGGACAAGAATAAATTCTCTTGACCTTGAACTGAAGACTCTACTTCACCCATTGCCTGTTTTCTTTCAACCAAGTCACATCTGGTTTTACCCATGTGTGTACAGCTCTATATACACCCAACTTGTATATTCACAGGCACACTATAACACCACTTTTCTTCCTAGAAGTCATGTTACTCTGATGTGGTCTTTTCCCAAATATTTTTCAAACTTTTGCTATTAACCAGAGGGAATAAACTAGGCTCCAGCACACTCAGTCGCACATGCATCCAGAAACCATGCTCCAACATCTGCCATAGGGCATTGCCTAAATAGATGTCATATTGTGATCTGGTATCCTGTGAGCAGCTGATGCAATTTTCCTCAGTCACAGGGATGAAGTTTGGATAACATTTCTGGCTCTGAGAAATTCCCAAGTCACAAAGAAATGATTCCGTTGACCTAGCAGCTTTGCACTTTCAATACAGCGTGTTCTTGAGCCGCTTCCCAAGGGAGAGAATAACGTGAGAGTTTTTAAGAGTGCCGAAAGTTTCCCTCTAATCATCCTGTGTGGATTCCATTAGAATTCCAAGTCATCCCAGACAATCCCGAGAAAACTTTGGGGAGTCAGTGAGGTTTTCTAAACATTTTTTCTTCCTGAAGGCACTAACGATAAGCAGCTTCACGTAACAACATTGTTATTTGGACATGAACACCACTTAAAAACTGCCATTCCTGTCCCAAAACAACCATACAGTTCAAAGAGGCCCTTCCCGATAAATTTCCAATAGGGTATTTCTGGTGCTTTTTTCTTTTCTTTTTCTTGTTAGGAGGGAAGTCAGAAGATTGGCATATTCAGGGCTGTTACTTTAAAATCTTCTGATTAATTCCTGTCTAAAAGCAGAAGTGGGTGGCTGGTCTTTGGGGAAGGAAGAACACTCCTGATGAGTAGATTTGTCAGTAATAAGACCAGCTGCAAAATAGTCTGAAAGACAGAGGTCACCATCAGTCAAAGGTTATAGGGAGTGATTGTGTTCTAGCTATTGGTGGGATCTTCAGCCACCAAGACAAGGGCTAACAGCTTGACTAGCAGCCTTAACTTCATAGAAAACATCCTAAACTTGCAGTCAAACTACTGTCCTGCTGAAGCCGGCTTGTAGCAGCTTATAAGAACAAGTTGTTAAATCTTGTGAAACTATTGATGTAATCTTTTTAGCTTAAAATTGACTGTAGTGGTAGTATTTACACTGTGAAAATTGACATATATATTGCTAGAAATAAGGGCTTTTGTTTCCCAGAGAGCTGGTTGTTAAATCTTTACCTATACAACATTGAAACAAACAAACCTGACTTAAGTTCTTAACTTTGCCACCTGTGATATAGGAATTTGAAGAGGCAACGATCCTCTGAGTTTTGGTGTTCTGATAATGTAAATTAGGAGTAGTAATATATATTTCATCATATTGTGATTATTAAATTAGCCATTGTGCTTAACTAGGTATTACTCATTCAATAAATATTGTTAGAGCACATATATTATGCTAGAGACTGTGATTAATACTAGAGACACAGGACAATAATTTGGCAAAGACCTGAGTGGAAGCAGAACACAAATTAAATACTAACTACAACTTTACTGTAGTAGAGGTGCAAATAGTCAAGGTTAGAGGAGAGACAAAGGAGCCATGATTATTAATGTTCCTTTAAAAGAGGAATTAGGATAGTAGTTCATGATGAGTTGGAAATATTTGTTCAGCCATTTCTAGACATGCTAAATCATGAATGTTTTCAATATTGGAAATGTAGAGGATCAGGACTCCTGGAAGTATGTGGAAAGGAGGACAACATGTTACAGTTGATGAAATATTGATTTATAGGTTGTGATTATAGAAGCATAGTTCTCTACCTCAACATTCAGTCTTCATTGAATGCCATTCTACTCTTACAGATGATTCCTTTGGGTCTAAAAGTTGTGGTTCACTGGAATTGTACCCTAAAAGGCAATGATGTCTATGAGACTCACACCTTGCTTCACTATTGCTGAAAATCTGTAACTATCAGGCAAGGGGACAGAAGCTAACACTCCTTCAGGGTTAGTTATGAATGAAGCATTTCATATATGCCTATTTTCATTTTATCATAACAACAGTAGTGTGGAATAGGTATTCTTCTCTCCACTCTGCTGAAGAAGAAACCACTGTTCAGAGAGCCTGAGTTATAAGCTCAAGATGGAACTAAGATCCACCTTGAGTCTGCTGAGTGATGAACATTAACTTGGTCTTAACATTTAATAATTATAACAATCTTATGAGATTCTATCATAAACCTTATTTTAAATGGGAAAACTGGGAATCAGAGAAGTTTAGCTATCTGCTATCTATTAAGTACAAAATTAGGCTCAAATCCATGTTCTTTCTGATCAATAACATACTTCATATTTTAATTACTACTTTAACAGGGATCAGTTAATAGTGCTATAGGATGGGCTCTTCAACAGAGAGGTATTAGGGTGGAGGACTGGGAAAGAAGCAAGGGGCATAGGAAACAAGACGACATCGAAAGCAAATTAGTCCTGCCCCAGTATTTGCTGAAGGATGATGACTATAGAGAAGGACTTATCATTTTCTGTGCAAATTCACAGCCATTTGAGGCCCACAGAGAGATGAGAACATCTGGATGATGGTTATTTCTTGCAGGACCTTCAATGTGGAAAAATAACCTGCAATGATACATTAAAGGGCAAATTGGCTTTGAGTGTGCATTGGTATGTTCAATGTTTTATGGAGCTTTTGAAAAATCATTTTGTGTAGTTTCTGCACATTATTATCTGTAGTAGCATTACCCCAAAACTTATGTTACCTTAAATAATTTAAGGACTAAGATGGAGAATAAAAAATAAAGAAGAGCTAAAATTGCACTAAAAATATGGTAGAAATTCAATAACTGCATTCATTACCTGTGTAGTGGTGCAGTGTTATTGAAAGTGGTCTTAGATTAGCTGTAAATACAAATTGCAAACTTTTGGACAACCACTTAAAAATGGGAGAAAAAGCATAATTGTTAAGCTAAGGAAGAGAAAATGGAATCACACAAAATGCTCAATTAAAACCATAACTGGCAGAGAGTAGAAGACAAAAATAGGAATAAAAAACAAGGGTAACAAATCGAAAACAGTGACAAATATGACATTTATTAATCAAACTACATCAACAATCACTTTAAATGCCAATGCCTAAGTGCACCAATTAGAAGACAGAGGTTGCCAGAGTAGATCAAAAAACAAAGACCCAACTGTATGCTGTCTACAAGAAACCCAGTTTAAGTATAAAACACATAAAGATTTGCTTTCCAATGGGATAGAGAGATATGCTATGCTAACACTAATCAAAAGAAATCAGTAGTCATTGTATTAATTTCAGATAGAACTCATTTAAGAGTCAAGGAAGTTGCCAGGGACAAAGAGAGATATTACATATGATAAAGAGTCAATACTTCGAGAAGAAATAACAATCTTTAATGTGTATGTGTTTAACAACAAAGTGTCAAAATGCATGAAACAAACTCTCATAGAACTGGAAGATCAAATAGATGAATTTACTATTATAGTTAGAGACTTTAACATACCGCTATCAAAAATTGATAGATCCAGCAGGCAGAAAATCAGTAAAGACAGAGTTGAACTCAACAGCACTATTAATTAGCTAGATATAATGGGCATCTGTAGACTGCTTCATCTGGAACAGCAGATTACATGTTCTTCTCATGCTCCCTGGAACACTCACCAAGATAGACCACATTTTGAGATGACGATAAAACACATCTTAACAGATTTCAAAGAATAGAAATCATACAATATCTTCTCTCAGACAACTATGGAATTAAATTAGAAATAAATAACAGAAGGATAGTCAGAAAATCCCCAAATACTTGAAGGTCAAGCAACACACTTCTAAATAGCATATGGGACCAAAGAAGAAATCTCAAAAGAAATTTTAAAATATTTTTGACTAAAAGAAAATCAAAACACAATTTTTCAGAATTTGTGGGACGTACAAAAGTAGTGCTTAGAGGAAAATTTATAGCATATAAAGCATGTTGGAAAAGAAGAAAGTGAGTCAATAATCTAAGCTTCTACTTTAAGAAACTAGAAAAATAAACCAAATTAAGTCCAAACTAAGCAGAAGAAAATTAATAAAAACTAGAGCAAAAATCAATGAATTGGAAACAGGAAATCAACAGATAGAATCAATGAAACCAAAAGCTGGTTCTTTGAAAAAACAGTAAAATTATTAAGACTCAAGCCAAACCAAGGAAAAAAGATACAAATTACTCATACAAGCAACAAAACAAGGCATCACTATAGATCCCATGGACATTAAAAGATGAAGGAATACTGTGAACAAACTTGATAAAGTAGATGAAGGGACCAATTCCTTGGAAGACATAATCTATCAAAATTCATGCAGGAAGAAATAGACTATCTGAATAGGCCTATATCTAGTAAGGAAATTCAATCAATAATTAAAAACCTTCCAAATCATAAAACTTCAGGACCAGATGGTTTCACTAGTGAATTTTACCAAATATTTAAGGTAGAAATTTATACCAATTTTCTACAATCTCCTCCAGAAGACAGAAGCAGAGGAAATACCTCCTAACTCATGTATGAGACTAGCATTATGCTAATACCAAAATCAGACAAATACATTCTGTGAAAAGAAGACTATTTCTGAAAACTGTAGACTAACATAGAATTCTATATTATTTCTTCCCAACTTGATCTATATTCAATGCAGGTTCAATAAAAATCCAAGCAAGTTACATTTGTGAATATTAACAAGCTGATTCTAAAGTTTATGTGGAGAAGTAAATGACCCAGAATAGCCAACTTAATAATGAAGGAGAAAAACAAAGGACTGACATCACTGACTTCAAGATGTACAATAAAGCTACTCTAATCAAGACAGTGTGGAATTGGTAAAAGAATAGACAAATAGATCAATGGAACAAAATACCCCAGAAATAGATCCACATAAACATAGTTTACTGATCTTTGACAAAGGGGCAAAGGCAATAAAATGTAGAAAAGATAGTCTTTTAAATAAATGGTGCTGGAATTACTGGACATCCACATGCAAAAGAATGAATCTAGACACAGATCTTACACTTTTCACAGAAGTGAATCCAAAATAGATCACAGATCTAAATGTAAAATGTAAAACTATGAAAACTCCTAGAAGAGAACATAGGAGAAACCTAGAAAACTTAGAGTATGGCAATGACTTTTTAGATATGCCAAGAAAGGCATGACCTATAAAAGAAAGAATTGATAAGCTGGACTTATTTAAATTTAAAACTTCTGTGAAAGAGAATGCCAAGACAATAGGAAGACAAGCCACAAACTGGGAGAAAAATATTTTCAAAAGACACATATGATGAGGGATTGTTATCCAAAATGTGCAAAGAACATTTAAACTCAGCAATAAGCAAACTAGCAACTTGATTAAAAAGTGGTCAAATGGAAAAACTGAAGGAACAAAACAGCAGCAGAATCACAGAACCCACGAATGGATTTAACAGTTACCAAAGGGAAAGGGACTGGGTAGGATGGGTGGGAAGGGAGGGATAAGGGCGGGGAAAAGAAAGGGGGCATTACAATTAGCATGTATAATGAGGGGGGAGGTACGAGGCAGGCTCTACAACACAGAGAAGACAAGTAGTGATTTTACAGCATCTTACTATGCTGATGGACAGTGACTGTAATGGGGTATGTGGGGGGGACTTGATGAAGGGGGGGAGCCTAGTAAACATAATGTTCTTCATGTAATTGTAGATTAATGATACAAAAAATAAAGATATACTGAAGCCTTAAAAAAAAAAGTGGTCAAATGATTCCAACTTTTGGACATTCTAAAAAAGATAAAACTACAGAAATAGTCGAAAGGTCAGTGGTTGTCACAGGTTGAGGGGAGAATAGATGGGATAGATGGTGAAAGATTTTTAGGGCAGTGAAAATACTCTGTATGATACTATAATGGTAGATACATGTCATTATAGATTTTTCCTAACCTGTAGCATGTACAAGAGGTAGAATAAATCATAATATAAACTACGGACTTTGGGTGATTATGATGTATCAATTTAAGCTCATCAATTGTAGCAAATGTACCACTGCCAGGGGATATGGAAAATGAGAAAGGCTATACCTATAGGTAGGCAGGGGGTGTATGGCAAATCTCTGTATCTTCCTCTTAATCTTACTATGAATTAAGCAAAATTCTGAAATGGCTCTAAAAAAACTGAAATCTTTAAAAATGGGCAAAATACCTGAACAGACACCTCACCAGAAAATATGTAAAGGAGGCAAGTAGCATGTGGAAAGATGCCCAAAAATATGTCATTAAGAAATTGCAAATAAAACAAGATACTGCTACACACCTACTACAATGGCCAAATTTCAGAACACTGACAACACCAAATGTGGATGAAAATGTAGAGTAACAGGAATGCTTATTTATTGCTGATGGGAAGGCATAATGGTATAGCCACTTAGACAGTTTGGCTGCTTCTTACAAAACTAAACATTTTTACTACATGATCCAGGAATTGCACACTTTGATATTTACCCAAATGAACTGAAAACTTTCATCCACACAAAAAGCTTACAGCAGCTTTATTCATAATTGCCTAAACTTGGAAGTAACCAAGATGTCTTTCAGTATGTTAGTGAATAAATGAACTGTGGTACATACAGACTATGGACTACTATTCAGCACTAAAAAGAAATGAGCCATCAAGCCATGAAAAGATATGGAGGAAACTTAAACGCATATTACTAAATTAAAAACCAATTTCAAAAGGATATATGCCCTATGATTTCAACTATGTGAGATCCTGGAAAAGGGCAAGCTATGGGAACACTGAAAATATGAGTAATTGCCTGGGGTTGATAGGGAAGGAGGGATGAAGAGGTACAGCCCATAGTACTTTTAGGGTAGTGAAAAAAAATTATGATACCCCAATTGTGGATACATGTCATAAATTTGTCTGGATCCATAGGGTGTAAAACACCAAATTGAATCCCAATGTAAACTATTGACTGGGTAGTAATAATATGTCAATGCAGGTTCATGGAATATAACAAACATACTACTGTGGTATAGAATTTCCATAGGGGAGGAGGTTACGCTTGTGTGGAAACAGTAAGTATGTGGGAACTCTCTGCACTTCCTGCTGAATCTAATTGTGTTCTAGAAATATAATTTATTAATTTCAAAAATTCAATAATTTACTGCCAGCCTATTTTGTATTTGTTACCAAAATATAAATAATAGTCTTTATTGTCTTTGGTATATTGTACATATTTCAAATTCATACAATATGCATGCATGTGTGTATATATATATTATCTGTTGTATATATTTCATCATATAATCACATTACTAAAGCATCAATAGCTACATTTTTTATTTTATTGTAAGTATATATGTAATATATTTTATATGTTACAAAATCATATTAGTATTTATATTTAATGCACATAAATAAGCTAGGAATATTCACATTAAACTGTCCTAAAACTTGGGCATTAATTCAGATTTTTAATTTTAATTCAATGATAATAATGAGAAGTATTTATAAAGAGATGTCAATTGACAAGTGTGTTCTCTTCTTGCCAACACAACCCCAGTGCCCTTTATGATGGGATCATTTTCCATTTCTATTTTTAAATGAGTAAACAAAGTCATGGGAAGGTGAGGATCTCAGAGCTACCCTGAGTCTCCTCAGTTCAGCTAAGTTTAAACATAGCCATCTGTGAATGTGAGAACTGTATTGGCCCAATTGGCTAGCTATGTAGCTTTGAGTGATTCCCTTAGCCTCGGAGCTGCCCTTTGCTTATCTCTCAGATGTGAGGGTTGCCTTACGTGAGTCCCAGACCCCCTTCTAGTCCTCATATCTATGTGGTGGGCAGGATGGACAAGAGCCAATGCATAAAAGGGCCCTTTTCATCATTTACCTTAGATAGGAGGTAAAGTGCAGAAAGAGAAATGCCCTACAGATGACTTTATTAGCAAAGGTGCCAGCTTCTCTCTCTTCCCTCCAACTTCCACATTCACAGAGGCAGAGAAGCACGATAAGCTGAGGATGAAGGGAGAGCAATGTCACACTGAGGCTATAAATTTGAAGAATGGCATCTTGTCAACAAAGATCCAAGTCCCCATAGAAATCATCCTAACGTGAGAGCTTCTATCCAACAAGAAATTTTCTAAAATCTCTTCTCCACAAAGCTCTACCAGGCTAAAAACCCTACAGTTTGTTTGTATAGGGTGATAAAGTCCTTCATGTCCTTAATGATCTCCACTTTACTCTCAAAGTCAACTTGTAAGATGGAGAGAAAAAGGACTGTCATTCACATTTTACAGTTGAAAAAACTGAAAAGTGGAAGAAAAGCAAGTATTTTCCCAATGTCCCTGTAATAGTAAGTGGTAGAGTTGGAATTAGAATTCAGGTTTTCTGACTCAGTCAAGTGCTCTTACCTGGGCACCAGAAGTATTTTTCCTACAGACTATTTCACGAGAGAACTAGAGAAACTGCACTATATACAAACATAGATGTTGCCTAGATTTGAGATGTCTGTAGTATGCCACAGGGACTGAACACATGGGCCGTACTATGGTACGGCACTGTCTTTCAAAGCCACCAATGAGAGAACTTGTTCCCTGGAAGACTAGGAGTGGATGTAATTTTGTCTGAGATGGCAGAGCTCAGCTTTACAGAAGCCTCCTAGGCCAGCAGGTGAAGCCGCTTGTCCCACTCATTTCCAAAGAGGGAGACATTTTTCTTCCCTTTAAAACAACCACAACAAAGTATATGTCATTATTAGTCAACCAGCTCAGGGCAGAAAGGAGGTTCTTCTGCCCTTGCATGTGTTTAAACTTCCTCAGGTACTGAATGGGAGGCTAACTACCATTGGCCTGGAGGTTGAAGTACACACAGAAACACAGGGAATTCCAAAAACGGATCTGAGGGTTTTGTGCAAGGTATAGAACAGTGAATATGCTCAGTGAGGCATGCCAGCTTTGGAAGAAGCTGTGCGTGGGGCGGTATGTGTCTCCAAACTGCTGTCAGCAGGTATTAGATCCAGAAACAGCAGAAGATAGGCTTTCTCTTGAAAGAAAAGAGAGCTGAAGCCCCTGAGTGTTTCCCTGGTAAACAGCAGCCCGTGCGAGGGGGTGCTCCCCCTTTGTACAGGTCTGCATAACATCTTTTCTTTCCGTGGGGAGGCCAGAGGCAGTCCTGCTCCTGGGTTTTCAGCATAAACATTCCTTCCCTGCATGCGTTAAGTGCCATGAGTGGGTCAGCTTTTCCACTCCCTTCTAAAATATTTTGTTTTCCATCTCTCCCTTCTTTTCCATGTTGCTTTGAGAAAGGTCCAAAACTTCCTCCCTGGTTTCCTTAGCTGCTTTTTTGTTGTTTCAAACCACAGCCTAAATTTAAACTGTGGCTCAGGAGAGGGAACTAACTGGTGGTATGGGTGTGACTTCATTGTTGCCTGGAGACAATTACCTTCAGCCAGTCCTTTAACTTCGAGTACAGGTAAAATGAGGATACATTTATGTTTCATTACAGAGGCATTGTCTGAGGGCTGGGGGAAGAGCCTTCTAATTTTTTTTCCTTCTTGGTTTTCAAATTTATCCAGCTAATGACAGCCAGATTAATCCTTCCTAAATAACAACTTTTATCATAACATTCTTTTTTCCAGAAACCTGAAATATTTTAGTGCCCCACCCTTTGTCTTTAAGATAAAAAATTAGCGTCCTAGCCTGTCTTCCAGCACCTCCAACTTCTGGCCTTAGCTTACCTTTTCAGATTCCTTTCTTTCACCTTGAAGCAGACTGGCCTGCTTAAATTTTCCTGTCACATGCACATTCTTCCTTCACCCCTTGGTTTGCATCAGCTCCTGAAAACTAGGGATGACCTCCTCATGCCTGTCAACTTCAGTGATCTCTCGTGGTCTTTGTTCAAGGCCCAGCTGAATCTCCCCTTTTCCACGAAGCATTTTTGAATTTCTCCAGACCACATCACTTTTCCTCTGCCTTGAAACTACGAGAGTATCTATTCTCCTTGTATGGCACTTCCTGGCCTGCTCTGTATCATTTTGGCCCCTGTGTAATTGCTTTTACTGGACTGTGCTCTGCCATTATGCCATTGGCCCACATAAAAAAGTTTTATAACAAACCACCCAATGAAAAAGCACTATCGAATTTACTTTATGGATGTTGTTGGGTACGTGGTTTGCTACATTTCACAGCGTCCTTTCCGTGTCAACCCATGGGAAAAATGTTTCTCAGTCTTCGAAACCAAGAATAACTGGGTTTCTCCTGAACTGCTGTTTTGTTTTTATCTTGTGGTCATTGTGAGTCATGTCTCTCTATTTTCATAGGCTGAGAGCCAGAATTGCAGCCCACCACAAGCAACAAGGAAGACTGAATGGCATGTATTTGGGGGATAATAGCATTAATTCTGGCTTCTTATTTTTATTTCTTGTCTTTATTTTTCTTCCCTCCAGTTTTCTCCCATCTTACATTGTGATCTGGTAGTTGTGTATGTCTTTGTAAAAAAGGTTCAAGTCTTTCTTGGAGTTTGATGATGACATAGATAAATGTAAGACAAATAATGCCTTGCATTATTTTTTAGCTTTAAATAGCATGTAAATCTCAAGGATATAGCTTGATGATTTTTGCATATGCATATACAATCCCCATCTAGATCAAGATGTAGACCATTCCAGAACCCTAGAAAATACCACTTCCTTTCATTGCTAATTTACCTTTTCTGTCTATGTATCTTGGCTCCCCACCTATACTGAGTATTGTCTGCGGATAAGGGCTCTGTGTATTTGTGTCCCCTATAAAACCTAACATGGTTCCTCGTGCACAGCAGGTAATCAAGAGGCTGCTATTAATGTAAGGAAGGGACTTATTTCTAATGAGAGGAGGCTCTAAGGCCCAAGGCTGATTCAGAGTACCTTGTGCAGCGCCCAGCAGAGATGGAACGCTGTCTCTTTGTCCCAAAGTCTCTAGTCCCTGGCACAGGGCCTGCCACATTATAGGCTCTAAATTCAAACCTATTAACTGATTAACTGAGTCTTTTTCATATCTATTACTCTCTCAATTTGAGGGAGCATTAGTTTCCTAATTCTGGAAACCTGGCTGCAAAATTTCCCATGATATCATTGGGCAAATTTCCTTGGAGGGCATATCACTGCTGCTCCCTCTTCTGCTTTCTAAATGAATGGGACCACTTTTTTTTAGAATAAATAAACAGAGTACTCCACAGAGGACCTGCCCACGAGGGCTAATAAACTCTGCCACAATTACATACCATCCTGCCCCAGAATTCTTTGTGGTTTACTCTTTGATTCTTGACTTAGTGTGGAAGAATCTCTCTGTGTGGTGAAAAGCATGTGCACTGGGCAGAGAGTGTTCAGTTGACAGTTCCAGGCCTCACTGACTCATTCTTTTCTATCTGACTTAATGCCTAGGCACAGAGGAATCTGTAGAGGGGGGTGAGAATCTGTAGAGCTCTTTCCCTCTTTCTGTTTAAAGACTTCTTATTCGTGGACACTGAGAGGAGAATAGTCTTGATTGAGAATTTATTCTGGAGTGGATATTTCTACAGTATGTGAGCAAGAAAAACAAAATAAGCACATATTATTAGCAATAATGGAAATAAACAATACAAACTCTTCAAGAATGATTTTAATTTATTTTAGTCTCTAATCTCTGGGCCATCTGGTAAAGAATCTGGTCCCAGAGCAAAAGCTGAATGGCAAGAAGGTTGGGAACACTTATTTCAATAGAAAACTAGGCCAAAGAGAAGAAAAGAAATCATGGGAGCCAAAGACCAGTGGACTTAGTGACTTGAATAATGAATGTTGCCCACCTCTATCTAAAATTCACCTGTTTCTTGAGACCTCAGTTCCCTCAGTTATAAGTAGAGAGATTGTACAATAATCACTTGGTGTCCTTTTACTTTGCCAAAGAAAAAAATCTCTGATCCTATGTCATATATTTATTTCTCTGAGGATATGAAAACCACATAGTTAACAAATATTTTCCTTAGTTTCTTTGTCTGTGATATAAAATGACTAGCCTTTGTGGAAGGTGGCCAAGGAAGCAAGCACTATTTAAGAGCTAATCCTGCAATTCTTGTAGCTGATGAAGTAACAATAGGTTTGTCTTTCATTTGATGATCTTGCTCACAAAATCTTTTCTCTAATGATACAACTTTTGTTGATAGGGAGTTAGAGTAAAGGAGAACATCTTTTGTAGCAAGCTTCCTGAAGGAGGTAAGGAAAGTAGAATTTATATGTTTTAGCCCTGATGAAATATAGCTGAATTTTTGCCAAATGAATTGTATATTTTCATTGGAAAAAAACAATAATTTGTTCAGACCAGAGACTCAGAAGTCTGGCTCCAATTCATAGCTTGTCAAATAGCATGGTTAATATTTCTTAGCACAATATATCCTGTATTCTTAGCTCTCCTTTACTAATATGCTTTAAAAAATAAAAGGGCAGATGGAAAAATGTAATAATACCAACTTTGGATATTGCAGTGTTTTGAAGTATCATTATATATTTACAAATAATATTCATCTTCTTTCAGAAAGTTTCTAAACATCACTAGTAAGCTTTTGGCTACTGCACTGAAATGTTATTTCTAGAAATTCAAAGTCATCTAAGTTTTAATTCTGTTAATGGTACACTTGCAGCAAATATCAACATTTTGATGCCCACTATGGGCCAAAAATTGAATTAAACCCTTTATATATGTTTCATTAATTTCGCTCTCAAAACAAGCCTAGGAAGTAAGTTACCATTCTCATCTACACAGCAAATATGTATTGGATACCCATATATTTCAGGGACTATGAAAGGTAGCAGGTGTGTGATGGTAAACAGTGTAAAATTTCTGCCTTCATGGACTCTAGGAAGGTAGTGGTGAAAATGAACTATAAAGGAATCAGTCGGCAAAGTGAATGCACTACTAGAAATTGTGCTAAGTGCTATAAAGGAAATATTAAAGGGTACAGTGACAGAGGATGACAGGGGTAGATGATCCAGGATCAGAGGTCAGAAAAAGCCTCTTTGAAGAGCAAAGACCTGAAAGACAAAAAGGAATCACTCATATGAGTAGCTTCAAAAGGTCGTTCCTTGCAGAAGAAATGGCATGTGAAGGCCACAAGGTGGAAATGAACAATATGAATTT
This sequence comes from Manis javanica, assembly GCF_040802235.1. NCBI lineage: Eukaryota > Metazoa > Chordata > Mammalia > Pholidota > Manidae > Manis > Manis javanica. The sequence goes on from NC_133157.1 coordinate 53,521,247, forward strand.
AAGTCCCTGAGAAGAGGCCTATATGGCCAGAACACTAAGTGAAAAGGGGAGAGGTAGCAATAGACAGGGAATAGAGTCTTAGAGAGGTCATATAAAATCCCCATGGTCACCTAGCTTTTCAGTGGCAAAGCCAGGAATAGAAGTCACTTGCCTGATTCTGCTCTATTAGCTCACCTGCCGTAGTATAAATATATAGAAAGTGGCTCAAATTATTCCCTTCTGTTGTTGTTAATTTGCTGTTTTAACATTTTAATCTTTAAAATGTCAATCCAATTCTTTACAAGTCTCTCTAGCTTTTTGGACCCAGTTGACTAAAGATGTCTGGAGGCTTTGAGAATTGCCTGTTTCCTGAGTGCTTTAGTTGTTTTTTCCCAGTGTGCTTCATGATAATAACAATGGATATTTCTAGCGGTGGGTCAGCCTTTGCTAGCAGGTAAAGCAGGGTTTTCTCTCAGAAAGGCTATGCAGCATTCACGATACATAGAGGGAAACTTTGTTCAGGCTTCTCTTAATAGTGAAAATGGCTCTTGGCTTCTCTATTCTGGTCACTAAATCCTGATGGTAGCTGGTAGTGGTTAACATTTACTTGAAGTCACCTGGCATAGTCATTTTTTTGGATCTTATAAAATGGGAGGATTACTTGGCAACAACTGGGCACGTTCTCTGGGACCATCTCTATACTCGTTATTAAATAATTAAGCATAAACTCATCTGACTAGAGAATGCTTCTCTTGTTAACTTCAGTCCTCTTGGAAACTGGCACAGGGCTTAGCCAAGAACAGCAATGGGAAGTGCCTCTTTCCAGGTCCTGGTTCCCTTCTCTTGTCATCCACAATCTCCCTGAAGCAGAAGCTGTGACTTATATTCTCCATGACTTCAGTTGCTTGAAGTTCAGATTTTCAAGTGCAATGTCTGTGTTTATGTAATTTTGGTTATTTCTGTTCCTAATTGCTGGAGCTCAGACCTGTGTGTTCTGGAACTTAAAGAGATGGGATTCTTTTCCAATGACTGCCTGCAGCTGCCTGCTAATCCTCTGGAGTGGTTTCTCTCAATGAAAGCTGTGGTGGATAGAGTTGTGTATAGCACCTTGAATGTAAGTGAATAGAAAACAACTTCTGGTGTTAGTGAACCACAGCTTCTGGTCAAATACATCAAGAAATACTTTCCTTGACCCTGTTCCTTTATTTCAGGCCAAACCATTCGTGTACCAAGAGGTTGTGAAGTAATAAAAGAGAACTTTGCACCTCTTTCCTTGATTATGATTAAAGCCTATGATCTATTCACTTAATTTCCACCTTTGTGCCTTACTTTCTCCATTCTACCAACTGTATTCTTTAGCTTCATGGCCCCCACTTTGGGCATAGTCAGCCTCTCCAGCTTGCCACTTTGGCCCTGTTTCTTGGACAAGATCCACCTCCCATCTCGGTATGTTTTTGCTACTCCAGATTAACAGCCCATGTAACCCTGACCCTAAGCACTCTTAAATATGGGCCACTTTAACCAACACTATAGCCTACTTTCCCACCAGGAAAAAATTAACCAAAAAAATTCCTGCATTACTTTCTGGTGGCATTGCCAAAGTGTGTTTTTCTTTTATTAGTAGTACTCCATGAGATAATCTATGGACAAATAATTAACTTAAAAATATGGCATAGAGACCTGGTGAATTCTATTTCCTCTTTGAATTCACAATGTACCTTATCAAAATAAATCCCTATGAATTCTTGGAGGAAAATAAATAGAGTATTTGACCACCGATTTTACAAATTTATTTGGCTATGGATTCTGTTTTCAAGTACTCAGTAATGCTTCTAGATAATTATTAGTCTTCCAAGAATCATGCTTTAGGAAATGTTATTGCATGGTAACTTCCTTGTCATACTAGTAAGTATATGAAATGCTCCTTCTATGTGCAAAACCTTGGTGACTGATATTTAAACTATTCCATCCCTGTTTAGGTATGAGCTACAATCTCCAGTAATCTAGAATTTAAGGAAAAACACTTAGGTAGAAGGAAATCAAAGACCAAGTTAAAAATTTTAAATAGCAATAAAATATAAATTGGCTGCACATCTCAGGGTCTCACCTCAGGGTCTTTTGAGGGGTATAAAATGTCTTCTTTACAACCCATTTTTCAGATCCAACTCCAATTCCCTATATTCTCCATGACTGCAGTTGCTTGAAGTTCAGATTTTCAAGTGCAATGTCTATGTTTATGTAATTTTGGCTATTTCTGTTCCTAATTGCTAGAGCTCAGACCTGTGTGTTCTGGAACTTAAAAAGATGGGATTCTTTGCCAATGACTGCATATCCATTGTTATGATCAGAATTAATATTCATACCTGGTATAGGAGATAGGGTGATCACCTTCAACCCAATTTCCTCCCTGGTAACAAAATAAATAATCCAGATCCAAGATAGTACAGTATTGTTAAGGAGAAGAATATAGGTTTTGGAACTTGATAAAATCAGTCTTGTTGTACCTCCTATGACTATGGAAATACAAGAGTCAAAGTGTTAGGGAGGAGGGGAGCTATATACTGGAGGAAAAAGGTCTATCATTTTTTCTAATTAAAATCACTCTGCAATAGGTAGACCAACTTTAAAATAATTTTAGGTGAATAAATGAACAAATGAATGAGCAAATAAGTAAATGCATCGATGTTGTTAGGAGTCAGGTTTTTACTGAGGGAGAAGAGTCATAAAAATATGAAATGGGGAAAGGCAATGAAGTACCTTGTGGGAATGAATTGGAATTAGAGATGCTGATATGACCGTGTAATTACTAAAATGTGGATGTATTTGTATATATACATGAAAGTATGCACATATACATATGGAGGTTTGTATGTATATAAATATATTTGTAGGCTGGTATATGCATTTGTCTGTATACCTGCATGTATTTCCTAGCTCTCTCTTCCAAAAGCAACAAGAAGCAAAGAAATTTAATGTGACCAGATCTTGGTCCCTAATACTATTCATGACCAATATGACTCCACCTCCTTGAAGAATTGGCTAATTACAGGGCTGGGGCAGGGTAGGTATAAGATGACTTAGAACATCTTGTTATTCCAGAAAGTAGGAAAGAACTAAAAAAAAGTGAGAGGAGCATACCAAAAAAGACAGAGAACCAGATGAATAGGTTACTTCTGGCCAAATCTGGTGCAGTTTGCGCATCAATATTGTTTAGTACCATAATAAATGATAAACCATTAAAAAATAAGAAGCCATGAGTCCAAACCAATAATAAACAGTTGAATACATAATTAAGTGGGAAAGAAAGGAGGGACCCTACTAACAGGTTACTGAGAACCAACCAGTAAAAGTGGTAAGTGGAAAAGTAGCATTTTATAAACGTTAGTGACTGCTACATTTTGATGAGGAGCTGGATATTTGCATTACCTTAAATCATTTCTCCACAAACTGCTTATAATTTTCAAGAGAAAAAAGAATGTAGAGTAAAGAAATCTGGCAGCACACTGGTGAATTTTTTCACCAAAAGTTAATTTCACCAATGAAAGGTAGAATGCCACTGTGTATCTCCAGATATGAGATCACCTGTGTTGTAGTCCAGCTGAGAATATGTAACCTGAATCTAGTCATGAGGAAACATGAGACAAATCCTAAGCAAGAGGAAACATTATTTCATTTAAAAAAAGAGGGAAGGGATTCTATTTTTCAAAAAACGCCAGTTGTAACAAACAAAGGAAACACTTTAGAAATATTCCAGATTAAGGGAGACTAAAGAAACATGATAACTAAATACAGACCTGAATTGAGACCAGATTCTGTGTTGGAGAGGTGAAAACTGCTATGAGGGATATTATTGGATCAACTGAAAAATTAAGTTACAGAGGACAGATTAGATCTACCTTAGATTTATTAGATTTATCAATGTTAAATTAACTGAAGTAGATAACTATATTTGATAATTCTCAGAAAAATTTACACTGATATATTTAGGATAGAGGGTGATAGTGTATGTAAGTTAACCACAGATGGTTCAGGAAAATAATATTCTACATTCTGTCTGTCTAGCTGGCAATTGATGAAGCAAATAGAGCAAGAGACCAATAACTGGTGAATCCAGATTAAAAGGTATATGGGTGTTCTTTATATTGTTCTTATACTTGCAATTATTCTCTATGCTTAAAACTATTTCTGGATTTTTAAAAGCTTAAAATTTTTTAAATCATTATCACCAATTACGTTATCATGTATGTTGGCTTATGCTACATATAAAGATAGTATGTACACTTAGGATATCAGAAAGGGGAGAAATAGCATAAATGAGAAATTTTAAAGAAAAATTTCAAAATGATGTTCTCAGGACTCATTATGAAGATGCCTTTTAAAAAGAGAAAATGCCCATTTATCAGAAAGAGTAACAACCCAGTTAGCCAGCTTACCCAGAGGCAGAAATAAAAAACTGTGTGTTTTCACTCTTGGACACAGGTTGACTGTGGACTGGGAGGGATGGTTCCACAGAAGACATTTTGTAATACCATTAAAATGTCTCCCATCTATCCTTGAAATGTTTATCTTAGATTCTTAGACACAGGAAGTCTCTAAAATGAGGTAATCAAGGCTACTCTTTTTCAAATCCAGAAAGAACTACAATTTATCATTTTTGTGGAAACAAAGCCTTTCCCCATTTCATCGGAAGCATTGCCAGCAGCTCAGTTAAAGGACCTGGCTCCACGGGAGTGGCCATGTGCCTCACCAGGCCAGTGCTGGAAGCAAGGAGAGTGAGTGTCACAGCCCTGGCAGTGCAGGGGGAGGAAACGGAGACTGCTGTGGACCTGTCACCGCCCCCCAGGAAAAGGTGAACGTTGCCTGGGCTCTACTGCCAAGGGAATGTTCCTGTGATCTGTGGAGTAAAAATCAGAGCAAAAAACTGTTGTCACCACCATGGTGAGTTTTTCCTACACCCTCGGATGTCTATCACTATCTTCCATTACCCCCAATCCTGAGCTGCGGTGACCTTGGTAGGCACGGTTCCATCTGCATTTTACAAGAAGCCATAACACTAACTTCTTCCCTGACCTCATCCTAAATTAAGCAAGGGCTTGAGCAGGATTGTTCTGGATTTGGAATCTTCTGTTCTCAGCATGCCCCTCTTGGAAGCATTACTGGGCTGTGTACAGGCAAAATGCCAAGAAAAGCCTTTCCGAATAGCAGCCTCACTGAAGGTGGTAGAAGAGTCTGGTTCTTTCCTTTGAACGCCTCCTTTACTCTGCAGATGTCACCACAAATAGAAAACACCTGTGCTCATGAACCACGGCCTGACACTTGTCCCCCAAATATCCACAGAATATAGTGCAGCAATTGGCACAACCTTGCTGGGGTTTATTTTAGACAAGAGTGAACTACGAGGCCTTACAGTTTTGCCTAAGGAGTTACTTCCCCTCCCCAAGTACATCATTTTGTCCATATACTGTGCTGGAAAGAAATGTTCTCAGACAAGCCTCACAAGCATTGATAGATCTCTGAGCCTTTAAGTTTGTGTCTATTTATATGCTCTTCATGTCACTGCCTGCTCTGAACTAAGTAGAAAGATGCAGAGATGTGCAATGTTCAGACAACACCTGCTTTAAATATTGGAGATGGAATAATCCTGGAATATTCTAACTGAAGACACCTGGAGATTACTTTGGCAATTCAGGAAGATGCCCTCAGACATCTTTGGACAAATCTTAGAGGTTCCATTGTGTAAAAACACCCTCATCCAGAGGTTGAGAGAGGTCATAATTTCCCTGTGGGAAGTTGTACTTAGGTTCAGGTTGAGTTTGAAGTGATGGGAACAAGGTCCTGTGAGAACTGCAGTTCAAAACTTGTAGAGTTGTTTGCAGCATGGGAATCAGTATGGTGAGGCCTCCGAGTCCCAAAAGTTACTGGTATAGGAAGGAGTTTTTGAGCAAGGAGGAAAGGAATGAGAGTAACATGGTTGTGGAATAGCTTCAAACTTAGCAAGTTTATTGCTTAACTCTAGCTTGAGAAGTATCATTCATCCACATTGCAGCTGAATGGTAACCCTGGCAGCTCATACCAGATGCCACCTGGGTATTCCCTCTGATACTAAAGCAAGAAAGCAAATGTTATGAGTTGAATTTTGTCCACCCAAAATGATATGCTGAAGTCCTAAATCCCTATTACCTCAGAATGTGACCTTATTTGGAAATGGGAATTTTTATAAAAGTACCCAGGTAGAAATGAGATCATTAGGGTGGGCTTTTATCTCTGTCTTCTGATAAGAAAGAGGAATTTGTGGCCATTTACCAGCCAAGGATTGCCTGAAGCTACCAGAAGTCAGGAAAGATCCCTGGAACAAGTTCTGCCTCGTACCTTCAGGGGCATGGTCCTGCTGACACCTTGATTTTGGAGTTCTTGTCTCTAGAACTATGAGACAATAAATGTTTTTCTAATCCACCCAGCTGGTGGTACATTGTTACCAGCCCTAGTAAACTCATGCAGCACACTTCAGAGAGTGATCCAAATCCTGGGATTATGAAGGTAAGACTAAAGGAGCCTGTGATATTCAGTTTTAGAGGTCTACAGGTTAATTTTATTCCATTTTTTACCCATGAACCAAGACTCTTTTAATCTAAACCTTGCTTGTACCTCAATCCTGCAGAATCTGTGTTCTGAACAATGGTTTCTGAGGTATAGCCTGTGGGAAAATGTCATCTACTGAGTTGCTAATCCTTGAAATTCTGGGCAGAAAGAATTAGTTTGTCACTGTTCAGACCAAGAACAGTGAAATTGTATGGAGCAGAATGGAATAATTATGCTAAGAATAGTGACTGCTTTTATGCTAAATATAGGTAAAGAATATCTACTGAGAACTTTTAATAAGTGTGTTCTCTGAAAACTCCTGTAAGATTTAAGTACCTAAATCACACTTTTTGCAACAATAAAACAGAACTAATCAATAATTCTCATCATTTTGTTTTTAAACTTGTCTCCATTTCTTCTCTCATGCTAACAATTAGTCTTTTAACTGGTACACCCACAACGTATTCAAATACCCTCAGAGTCCAATCATGTATTAAAAGACATTCGCTAACCACCTCCGCTCTTGTTCCTTCACACTTTCTTCCAACTGGCTATGTAGCTAGTTCTAAATATATTTTTTATATTTTGTAGAATGCAGAAAATTAGTTGTAAAAGTTAAATTCTTGTAAGTGGAGTTCCAAATCTGCTAATAATATTTAAAACACAAAATCTAGAAACTGAATTTATAATACTTTCTACCAACATTTATACTCTAGATATACTGTTAGCTCTAAGAAAAAGGAGATAAAGAAAGGAATAAATTTAGTAATTTATTCCTTCTAATTTATTCCTTCTAATAAATTGAGTTATTTGATCCACATTTATAGTTAAATTTATTGCTTAGCACGTAATTTGGGGAAGGAAACTTAAAAATCCTTGTGAGATATATACACTGTAATTCCAAAAGTCAATGAAATCTCAAATACTTACATGATAAATTGACCCTTCTAAGATATTGACCCGAACTGGATCTTTTGTACCTAGGTTGCTTGATTGTATGCTGTGTATTTTTAGGGAAATTGAGTTTACTCAGTGTGAGTGTCAGACTATCCAATTCTTCCTAACTGTCCTACATGTGTTCAGATAGTTATCCATTCTCCAGTTTCAGGGAACTCCTGAGTGAAGTAAATGAGTCAATTTGAATTTCTCTGTCATCCAAGAGTGGCCTTCACCTAAAATGGCCCCATGAAACTGAATGGAAAGACATACTTGCATGCTGGGAGACAAGGTTCTCTCTTTCTTTCTCTCTATTTCTCTCCTGTGGATCACAAATCTATCAAGTATGCTTCTTCATCTGCTTCTTGGACTTATCTTGTGATCATTCTCCTCATACCAGCCTGAGGAGAAAGATAAAGGGGTGATGCACAAAACACAGCCAAACACAGCGACAGACAATGTCTTTGCTGACTTCATTGAATTGCTATATAAATCTCTGAAACTGCCTTATCTCTTATTTGTTTTTATGTGATATAATGTATTCCTTGATTTTTAAAGACAGTTTTTGGAAACAAAAGTTTCCTAAGTGAAGGGCCAACTTCGGTTGCATGCACTCTGCCCTCTAGTAGTATTCTGTGCCAGGTCAAAACAAGCTGGTTTAATTGCATTGTATTTTGGGGGAAGTGTAAATGTAGGTATCACCTATTGAGTGCTTAGCATGGCCACACACTCCTCTAATACATTGATTTGGATTAATCTCATTAAGTTTGTCCAATTTTTCCCATAAAAAATGGATAACTAATTGCATATGAGGAAACTGAGGCACAGAGAGACTAAGAAACTTCCCTTGGGCCATACAGTTGGTTGATGATGGGGAAGGACGTTCTAAATCCCTCATTTGTGAATTCAAATACCATATTTGAAAATAAATATAGCCATGGGAAAAGGAAAAGCTGGGCGTCAGTAATGTCATATTCACATTAATAATGATATTTTTCCTAAAAAAAAATGAAATAGCAAAATTATTTGTAGAGTTCTATGTGAACAGTGTAACCTAAGATCCCTGAGGAAAAAAATCTGTGTTTCTGGATTATATCAATCTTTAGCTCAATTAAGTTATTTTCATACTAACATAGGTGATCATTACCATGGACGTTCTTTCAAATTCTTTTTTTTTAAATGTGTTAAAAAGCACATAACATGAACTCTTCCCTCTTGACAGCTTTGTAAGTATAGAGCACAGTATTGTAACTAAGAGCACAATGTTGCACAGAAGGTCCTAGAACATTCTCATCTTGTGTGAATGAAACTAATACCCATTGAAGAGCAACTCTCCATTTTCTCCTCCCCTCTACCTCCCAGCAACAGGGGTGCATATGTCTTTTTGAATCTGGGATCCTGTATTCTTTGGGTAAATTCCTAGAAGTGGAATTCCCAGGTCAAATAGTATTTCTATTTTTAGTTTTTTGAGGAACCTCCATATTGCTTTCCACAATGGTTGAACTAGCTTACATTCCCACCAGCAGTGTAGGAGAGTTCCCCTTTCTCTGCATCCTTGCCAGCATTTGTTGTTCCTAGTCTTTTGGATGTTGGCCATTGTAACTGGTGTGAAATGATATCTCATTGTGGTTTTAATTTGCATTTCCCTGATAATTAGCAATGTGGAGCATCTTTTCATGGGCCTATTGGCCATCTGAATTTTTTTCTTTGTAGAAGTGTCTGTTCATATCCTCCACCCATTTTTTAATCAGGTTATTTGCTTTTTGGTTGTTGAGGCATGTGAGTTCTTTATATATTTTGGATGTTAACCCCTTGATCTTTTGTCCATTTTTAAATTAGGTTGTTTGGTTTTTGCTATTGACTTAAAGGAGTTCCTTTTATGTTTTGGATATTAACCCCATATTAGATATGGTTTGTAAATATTTCCCTCTTCCTTACGTTTCCTTTTACTCTGCTGCTTTTCACTCTCTGATTCCTTTGCTATACATAAGCTTTTTAGTTTAATGTTCTCCCATTTACTTATTTATTTTTTCCTGTGATCTGTAGCTTTAGTTTATTCTTTTTTTATTCCCTTTGAGGTGTAGACTTAGATTGTTTATTTGAGATCTTTCCTCATTTTTAGTGTGTTTATCACTATAAAATTCCTTCTTAGTACTGTTTTTGCTGCATCCCATAAGTTGTGTTGGTATGTTATATTTTCATTTTGTTTGTCTCAAGATATTTTTTAATTTCCCTGTTGGTTTCAAGCATGTGTTTTTTAATATCCATGTATTTGTGAATTTTTCAGTTTTTCTTCTGCTGTTGATTTCTAATTGATTGCATTTTTGTTGGAAAAGATACTTGGTATGACTTGAAGCTTCTTAAATTTGTTAAGATGTGTTTTGTGATCTACTGTGTTTCACTTTGGAGAATGTCCTGTGTGCACTTGAGAAGAATGTGTATTATACTTTTGTTGGGTGAAATTTCTGAATGCATCTGTTATGTCTGTTTAGTTATATTGTTCAAGTACTCTGTTTCCTTGTCAGTCTTCTGTTCTTTCCATTACTAAAAGTGAGATAGTGAAATCTTTTTCTTTACTGCTATTTCTTCTTTATCAGTGTTTGCTTCATATATTTAGGTGTTCTAATGTTGAGCATATGCATATATATGTGTGTATATACACACACACACACACACACACACACACACACACACACACACACACACACATATATATATATAATTGTTTTGTCTTCCTGAATTGACTCTTGCCATGATATCATGTCCTTTTTTGTCTCTTAACGTCAATGTCTGATGTAGTAACGGCTACCACTCTTTTAGTTACTATTTGAATGCAAATCTTTTTTCCATCCTTTCACTTTTAGTCTATGTATGTCTTTAAATTTAAAGTGAGTCTCCTGTAGATAGCATATGATAGCATTTTTTTACCCATTCAGTCACTTTATGTCTTTGGAATGGAGAGGTCAATCTGTTTACATTTAAAGTAATTATTGATAGAGAAAGACACTATTGCCATTTGGTTAATCGTTTTCTGTCACGTACCTCTTTTGTTCTTATTTTCCTCTCCTACTGTCTTTTTTGTGTTTCATGGATTTTTTTTTGTAGTGACATGTTTTGATTCCTTTCTCATTTTCTTTTGTGATCTTCTAAAGGTATTTTCTTTGTGGTTACCATGGGACTTACATTAAACATCTTATAACTGTCTATTTTAAGCTAATAACATCTTAAGTTCAATTGCATGCAAAAAAATCACACTTGTACTTACATTAAACATCTTATAACTGTCTATTTTAAGCTAATAACATCTTAAGTTCAATTGCATGCAAAAAAATCACACTTGTACTTCTCCCACCCCCATACTTTAGGTTATTGGTGTCACAAATTACATCTTTTTGTATTATGTATCCTCTAATATATTTTTATACTTTCATCTTTTAACTTCCATAACAATTAGAAGTGACATATGCACTGTTATTACAGTATTATATATTTGTCTACATTTACCTTTGCCAGTAAGCTTTATATTTTCCTATGCTTTTGTACTGCTGTTTAACATCTTTACACGTCAACTTGAAGGATTTCCTTTAGCATTTCTTGTAAGACAGGTCTAATAATGGTGACCTCCCTCAGCTTTTATTTATCACTCCATTTTTTTAAGACTGTAGTTTAAGAGCATTTTAAGGGTCACAGCAAAATTCAGGAGAATGTACAGAGATTTACTATTGTCCTCAGTCATGCATAGCCTTCCCCATTATCAAAATCCCCTACCAGAGTGGTACATTTATTATAATTGATGAACCTACATTAACATGTAATGATTCAAAGTTTGCAGTTTACTTTGTAGTTTACTTTTGGTGTTATACAGTCTATGGGTTTCAACAAATGTATAATGACATGTATCCATTCTTATAGTATTATACTCAGTAGTTTCACTGCCCTAAAAATCTGTGCTCCACTTATTCATCCCTCTCTTCCCCCTAATTCCTGATAACTACCGAACTTCTTCATTTCTCTGAATCATCAGGATACTGTCTAACTCTTTTCTGTCCTCAGTAGCCCCCAGTTATACAGAGTATACTGGGGCCCATCAGCACTCTGGGTCAGCTGATACAGAACTTAATCCCTTGGGCCAACCCTTCCCTTCCCCTGAATAGTTGGAACATTGGATGAACAGTCCAGTCTTCTCTTTCTCTCCCCAGGAAAAAACCAGAGACTGGGAGTTTCTGTCTGATCATGTAGTCCTGTGTCAGGGCGAAGGACTGTAGTGAGAGAGTGCCAGAAATTTTCCTACTGGCCATAGTACAGCTTGTTTTGCACTTGCCTGGAATATAGGAGCCTCTTAATTGGTTTTTGGATTTCCCCCAAAGGGAAATGGCCTATGTGTTATGGAATTGGTGTCTTCATGGTAGGAAGGTGTGTCTGGGCCTTCCTTTTCCACCAACTTGATGATATCACTACCACCTTATACATTCTTACCACTGTTACAACTTATTCTTGTAGTAATCCATATCATCATTCAGAGGAGCTGTTTTGCCTTCGAAAAGCCTTTTTTTTTCTTTTCCCTCTCCCAAGTTAGTAGTCCTGGATTATGGATATTACAATTCTCAGAATGTGTAATAGACTCTAAAACTTGGACATAAAGACAGAAAGTAATAAAATTTAACAGTACATTGCTACCATGATCAAAAGATAGATAAAGATAATTTATTACAATGAAAATTGACAAAAAGTTCAAAATGCAGATTCAAGATCAACAGAAGAACTGAATAATGGGCTTGCAGAACTCAGAGAGAATATGAAGTGCAAAATCAACTTATTACAAAGATGAAAACCACCTTTAAAACCACATATGTAGAATAAAACAAGACTTCAGAAGAACATGGTGAAGAAACTTCCTCTGGGAAGATGGAGAATAGCTTTTCCCTATTCCTATCACAAAATACAACACAAAACCTGTATACTAAACATAAAATGAAAATAAGAAAACTCTACAAGGTGGAGAAAACAACCTCCCTCCCAACCCTTAGTGCACCCTCACTCAAATGATATTACAGAAGGCTGAATATGGAGTTCAGACTTTCATCCTCACTTGGCAGAAACAAGTCCCCACACTCTCCCCTGAGGTGTTAGTGGAGATAACATTGGAAACCTGGACTTCTATCTCCATTTGCAGTAAGAAGGGTACTCCCTTGTGTGTCAACAGAAGGTAAGTAGAGAACCTGAATATCCAACTGTCCATAATTAGGCAGCGCTGATGGAGATAAAACTTAAAGATAAAATATGTTCAAATGATATTTAGCATCTCAAAGCATAATATTAAAATGTCCATTTTAATTCAAAATCATGCACCATACCACACACCAGGAAGTTTTAAACTAAATGAAAAAAAGACAATCAATAGTTGCAAACCTTAAGAAGACAGAATTATCTATGACAAGAATGCTTCAGTGAGCAATTATAAATACACATGAAACAAATGAAAAATTGAAAGCCTCAGTAAAGAAATGGAAGATATGTAGATACAAAGAACCAGGGAAACTGACAAATGCACTAACTGAAATTTTAAAAAATAGTAGTAACTCATAGATGGAAACTCAACAGCAGAGTGGAGGGCACAGAATAAACAATAAACTTGAACATAGAACAATGGAAGTTAGACAACCTGAACAACAGATAAAATATCATATTAAAAAATAAAAATAAACAGCTTCAGGAACCTGTGAAATTATAGCAAAAGATCTAACATTTAGAAGTTAGATGTCAGTCCTGCATGGAGAAAAGAAAGAGCAGGACTTGAAGACTAAGAGCTTAAAACTTACAAATATAGCAAATGACATGAACCTATGAATTCAAGAAGCTGAGTAAATCCCCAAAATGACAAACCCAGAGAGACCCATGCAAACACACAATAGAGTCAAATTTAGGAAAACTAAAAGCAAAGAACAAAATCCTAAAAACAGTGTGAGAGAAATGGTACTTTATCTATAGAGGAAAAACTCTTCGAATGACAGTGGATTTCCATCAGATTCCACATAAGCCAGAAGAAGTGATACAGAATTTTTCAAATCTTAAAAGGAAAAAAAGGTCAATTCATAATTTTATATCTAATGAAAATATCCTTAAGAAAAGGAGGAGAAATTCAGTACATTCTGGGATGAAGGACAAGTAAGAGAATTTTTTTTACCAGCAGACCTATCCTAAAAGAAAAGAAAATTCCCCAAACAAAAAGCAAATGATTAAATTATCTTGGAATATTAGGAAGGAAAAAAATACATGACAACATATGAGTAAATACAATAGACTTTCTTTTTCTTACTGAGTTTTCTAAATTATGTTTTGTAGTTGAAGCAAAATATATAACATTGACATTGTTCTAAATGTATATAAAGGAAATATTTAAGATAATTATATTAAAGTTACTGGAGGGTAAAGAGAGGTAAGGTTTCTATATTTCAGTTGAAATGGTAAAATAATGACTAGTAGACTGTAAGTTAATAATGTAATATATATATATTTTTTTTATTAAGGTATTATTGATATACACTCTTATGAATGTTTCACATGAAAAACGATGTGGTTACTACATTCATCCGTATTATCAAGTCCCCACCCATACCCCATTGCAGTCACTGTCCATCAGTGTAGTAAGATGCCACAGATTCACTGTTTGCCTTCTCTGTGCTACACTGTCTTTCCTGTGACCCCCCCCACACCATGTGTACTACTAAACATAATACCCCTTAATCCCCTTCTCCCTCCCTCACCACCTGCCCTCCCACACCCCTCCCCTTTGGTAATGGCTAGTTCCTTCTTGGAGTCTGTGAGTCTGCTGCTGTTTTGTTACTTCAGTTTTGCTTCATTGTTATATTCCACAAATGAAGGAAATCATTTGGCACTTGTCTTTCTCTGCCTGGCTAATTTCACTGAGGATAATATCCTCCAGCTCCATCCATGTTGTTGCAAATGGTAGGATTTGTTTCTTTCTTATGGCTGAATAATATTCTATTGTGTATATATGCACCACCTCTTTTTTATCCATTCATCTACTGATGGACACTTCTGTTGCTTTCATATATTGCCTATTGTAAATAGTGCTGCAATAAACATAGGGATGCAAATGTCTTTTTCAAACAGGGCTCTTGAATTCTTAGGGTAAATTCCTAGAAGTGTAATTCCTGGGTCAAATGGTATTTCTATTTTTAGTTTTCTGAGGAACCTCCATATTGCTTTCCACAGTGGTTGAACTAGCTTACATTCCCACCAGCAGTGTAGGAGAGTTTCCCTTTCTCCGCATCCTCGCCAGCATTTGTTCTTAGTCTCTTTGATGCTGGCCATCCTAACTTGTATGAGGTGATATCTCATTGTGGTTTTAATTTGCATTTCCCTAATGATTAGTGATGTGGAGCATCTTTTCATGTGCCTGTTTGCCATCTGAACTTCTTTGGAGAATTGTCTCTTCATATACTCCACCCATTTTTTGATCGGGTTATTTGCTTTTTGGGTGTTGAGACATGTGAGTTCTTTATATATTTTGGATGTTAACCCCTTGTCGGATATGTCATTTACAAATACATTCTCCCATAGTGTAGGATGCCTTTTTGTTCTGTTGATTGTGTCCTTTGCCGTACAGAAGCTTTTTAGTTTGATGTAGTCCTATGTGTGCATTTTTGTTTTTGTTTCCCTTCCTTGAGGAGATGTGTTCAGGAAGAAGATGCTCACATTTATATTCAGGAGATTTTTGCCTGTGTTGTCTTATAAGGGTTTTATGGTTTCATGACATACATTCAAGTCTTTGATCTATTTCGAGTTTACTTTTGTGTATGGGGTTAAATAATCCAGTTTCATTCTCTTACATGTAGCTGTCCAGTTTTGCCAACACCAGTTGTTGAAGAGGCTGTCATTGCCCCATTGTAGAGGCTGTCATTGCCCTATTGTATGTCCATGGCTCTTTTATCTTATATTAATGGACTATATATGCTTGGGTTTATATCAGGGCTCTCCAGTCTGTTCCATTAGTCTATTTTTCTGTTCTTGTGCCAGTACCAAATTATCTTGATTACTGTGGCTTTGTAGTAGAGCTTGAAGTTGGGGAGCATAATTCCCCCAGCTTTATTCTTCTTTCTCTGGATTTCTTTGGCTATTCAGGGTCTTCTATGGTTCCATATGAATTTTAGGACGATTTGCTCTAGTTGATTGAAGAATGGCATTGGTATTTTGATAGGGATTGAATTGAATCTGAAGATTGCTTTAAGCAGGATGGCCATTTTAACAGTATTAATTCTTCCTATTCATTAGAATGGGATGTGTTTCCATTTATTGGTATTTTCTTTAATTTCTCTCATGAGTGTCTTGTAGTTTTCAAAATATAGGTCTTTCATTTCTTTGGTTATGTTTATTCCTAAGTATTTTATTCTTTTTGATGCAATTGTGAATGGAATTGTTTTTCTGATTTCTCTTTCTGCTAGTTCATTATTAGTATATAGGAATGCAACAGATTAATAAACTTGGAAGTTTATTAATTTTGTATCCTGCAACTTTGCTGAATTCAGATATTAGATCTAGTAGTTTTAGTGTGGATTCTTTAGGGATTTTTATGTACAATAACATGTCTCCTGCAAACAGTGACAGTTTAACTTCTTTCTTATCAAATTGGATGCCCTTTATTTTAGTCTGTTGTCTAATTTCTGTGGCAAGGACCTCCAGAACTATGTTGAATAAAAGTGAAAAGAGTGGGCATCCTTGTCTTGTTCCTGATCTTAAAGGAAAGGCTTTTAGCTTCTCACTGTTAAGTATGATTTTGGCTGTGGATTTGGAAGTATTCCCTCCTCCTCTACTTTTTGGAAAACTTTAAGGAGGATGGGTATTAGGTCTTCACTAAATGTTTGATAAAATTCAGTGTGAAGCCATCTTGTCCAGGGTTTTGTTCTTAGGTAGTTTCTTGATTACCAGTTCAATTTCATTGCTGTTAATTGGTCTGTTCAGATTTTCTATTTCTTTCTGTGTCAGCCTTGGAAGTTTGTATTTTTCTAGAAAGTTGTCTATTTCTTCTAGGTTATCCAGTATGTTAGTACATAATTTTTCATAGTATTCTCTAATAATTCTTTGTATTTCTGTGGTGTCTATAGTGATTTTTTCCTTTCTCATTTCTGATTTTGTTTATGTGTTTAGACTCTTTTTTGATAAGTCTGGCTAGGGATTTATCTATTTGTTTATTTTCTTGAAGAACCAGCTCTTGCTTTCATTGATTTTTTCTATTGTTTTATTCTTCTTGATTTTATTCATTTGTGTTCTAATCTTTATTACGTCCCTCCTTCTACTGACTTTGGGCCTCATTTGTTCTTCTTTTTCTAGTTTTATTAATTGTGAGTTTAGTCTGTTCATATGGGATTGTTCTTTCTTGAGGTAGGCCTGTACTGCAATATACTTCCCTCTTAGCACAGCCTTCACTGCATCCAACAGATTTTGCAGTGTTGAATTATTGTTGTCATTTTTCTCCATATATTGCTTGATCTCTGTTTTTATTTGATCATTGATCCATTGGCTATTTAGGATCATGTTGTCATGATTCCATGTGTTTTTGGGATTTTTCTTTTTCTTTGCATAATTTATTTCTAGTTTCATCCCTTTGTGGTCTGAGAAACTGGTTGGTACAATTTCATCTTTTTAATTTACTAGGGCTCTTTTTTGTGTCCTAGTATATGATCTATTCTTGAAAATGTTTCATGTGCACTTGAGAAGAATGTGTATTCTGCTGCTTTTGGGTATAGAGTTCTGTAGATACCTGTTAGGTCCATCTGTTCTAATGTGTTGTTCAGTCCTCTGTCTCCTTACTTATTTTCTGTCTTGTTGATCTGTCCTTTGGAGTGAGTGGAGTGTTGAGTTTTCCTAGAATGAATACAATGCATTCTATTTCTCCTTTTAAGTCTGTTAGTATTTGTTTCACATATGTAGGCACTCCTGTGTTGGATGCATAGATATTTATAATGGTTATATCTTCTTGTTGGATTGACCCTTATATCATTATGTAATGTCCTTCTTTGTCTCTTGTGACTTTCTTTGTTTTGAAGTCAATTTTGTCTGATACAAGTACTGCAACACCTGCTTTTTCTTCCCATTAGTTGCATGAAATACTTTTTTAAATCCCTTCACTTTTAGTCTGTGCATGTCTTTGGATTTAAAGTGAGTCTCTTGTAGGCAGCATATAGATGGGTCTTGTTTTTTATCCATTCAGTGACTCTATGTTTTTGATTGGTGCATTCAGACCATTTACATTTAAGGTGATTATCAATAGGTATATACTTATTGCCATTGCCAGCTTTAGATTCGTGGTTACCAAAGATTCAAGGTTAACTTACTTACTACCTAAGAGTTTAATTTAACTCGCTTAGCATGCTATAACAAACACAATCCAGAGGTTCTTTTTTTTCTCCTTTTTGTTCCTCCTCCATTCTTCATATATTAGATATCATATTCTGTACTTTGTCTATCCCTTGACTGACTTTGGGGGTAGTTGATTTAATTTTGCATTTGCTTAGTAATTAACTATTCTACTTTCTTTACTGTGGTTTTATTACCTCTGGTAAGAGCTATTAAACCTTAAGAATTCTTTCATCTATAGCAGTCCCTCCAAAATAGACTGTAGAGATGGTTTGTGGGAGGGAAATTCCCTCAGCTTTTGCTTATCTGGAAATTGTTTAATCCCTCCTTCAAATTTAAAAGATAATATTTCTGAGTAGAGTATTCTTGGTTTGAGGCCCTTTTGCTTCATTGCATTAAATATATCATGCAACTCCCTTCTGGTCTGTATGGTTTCTGCCGAAGAGTCTGATGATAGCCTGATGGGCTTTCCTTTGTGTGTGATCTTATTTCTCTCTCTGGCTACTTTTATTAGTCTGTCTTTATCCTTGATCTTTGTCATTTAAATTATTATATGTCTTGGTGTTGTCTTCCTTGGGTCCCTTGTGTTGGGAGATCTGTGCACCTCCATGGCCTGAGAGACTACCTCCTTCCCCAGACTGGTAGGTTTTCAGCAATTACCTCCTCAAAGACTCATTCTTTCTCTTCTTCTGGTATCCCTGTAATATAAATTTTGTTCCATTTGGATTGGTCACACCATTCTCTCAATATTCTTTCATTCTTAGAGATCCTTTCTCTCTGTGCCTCAGCTTCTTTGTATTCCTCTTTTCTCATTTCTATTTCATTTATCCTCTCCTCCACCGTATCTAATTTGCTTTTAAAGCCTTCCATTTTATGTTTCATTTCTGATATTGTGTTCTGTAATGATTGAATCTCCAAATAGAATTCACTCCTGAGTTGTTGAATATTTTTCTGTACCTCCATGATCATTTTTATGACTTTTATTTTGAAATCTCTTTTAGGAAGATTCATGAGATTAGTTTCATTTCACTCTTTGTCTGGTATATGTATGATTTTACATTGAACCAGGTTCCTTTGATGTTTCATATTTGTATGTGGTGTGCTCTGGTGCACAGAAGCTCTGCTCTCTGGAGCTGCTCAGCCCCTGGAGCAGTGTTGGGGGTTGCAGGGGAGTGGTGTTGGTGCCTGAGGGGAGGAAAGAGCTGTTTCCTGCTTCGCAGCTGCTATGCCTATCTCCACTGCCAGAATCAGTGGGCCAAGCACACAGGTATAAGCCTCTATGCTTTGTGTTTGTAGCTGCTATAGGCGGGGCTTCCCTCTGGCTGGCCTGATGCCAGGGCAGGGTTTACCAGTTTTTTATCCAGGTGCAGCCTGGCTGGGTGGATGGTGTAGCAGGCTGTGTATCACAGTGGGGGGCCTTGGAGCTGCATAGCCAGCCAGGGCACTGGAGCACCTGAACATTGTGAAAGTTCCCAACCTGCTGGGCAGAGTGCACTCGGACAATTTTGTCTACCTGTCCTTTCTCCTGAGCAGTAAGCTCTGCGCAATCTTTGCCCCTTTAGCAGACCTCTGACTGTTAGGATGTCTCTCAGACTGCCCACCTTTCTTTTGTCCCAGAGCAGTCAGATATGGATCCCTGTTTTCCACAAGCAGCTGAAATCTCATTCTCTCCAGGTATTCTGTCTGTCTTAGCTTTCCAACCCCCCAATCACCAGAGCACCATGCAATGTAGGTTTGTTCTCTCAGAGCAGATCTTCAGAGCTAGGTGTTCAGCATTCCCAGGCCTCCACTCCCTCCCTGCTCCATTTCTCTTCCCTCCATCAGTGAGCTGGGTTGGGGAGAAGGACTTGGGTCCTGCCGGGCCACGTTTTTGGTACATTACCCTGTTCCATGAGGTCTGTTCTTTTCTCCAGGCATATGCAGTCTTGTGCAGCCATCTTTCCTGTTTCTCTTTCAGGATTAGTTGAATTAATTATATTTTCATATTATATGCAGTTTTAGGAGGAGGTCTCTGTCTCACCTGTCATGCCACCATCTTTAATCCTCTCAATAATGTAATAAATTGAGCAACCAAAAAAGACATAAAAAGAGATACATTCATAGATACTATAAATATATCAAAATTGTAATTCTAAAAAATTTGACCCACAAGAAGCCTGG
The DNA here is from genome assembly GCF_040802235.1 of Manis javanica. Classification (NCBI taxonomy): domain Eukaryota; kingdom Metazoa; phylum Chordata; class Mammalia; order Pholidota; family Manidae; genus Manis; species Manis javanica. The sequence goes on from NC_133157.1 coordinate 53,541,278, forward strand.
AAAAAGAAAATAGACAAATAAAACACAAAGGTTACAAGTAGAAAACAAACAAAAAATGCAGACTTGTAACCTAAAATATCAATAATCTTATTACATGAAAATGGTCTTAATACACCACTTACAAGAACAATTGGTAAAGTGTACTAAAACATTAACCAATTATTTTTGTCTGTGAAAAAAGTCAGTATAACAATATAGTCAAGTTAAAAGTAAAAGGATGGAAAGACACACCATGAAAACACTAAAGGAAAGCAAGAGTGATTATATTGATATAAGATAAAATCATCATTAGAGCAAATTACAAAAGACAAAGAGGGAAATTATATAATGATAAATGGGTCAATCACCCAAGAAAACATGGAAATTCTAAGTGAATATGCACCAAATAACAGGGCTGCAAAGTATGTGAAATGAAAACTGACAGAAAAATTCCAAGTTATGTTTGGGAACATCAGTACTGTTCTCTTAACAATCAACAGAACAAATATGCAGAAAATCAGCAAAGATATAGAAGAACTCAACAATATCACCAACCAACAGCATCAAATTGACATTGATAGAACATGCCACTCAAAAACAGCAGAATACCCACTCCTTCGAGTGCTCACAGAACAATTATTAAGATAGACCATATCCTGGGACATAAAATAAATCTCAACACATTTTTGAAAATTTAAATCATAGGGCATGTGTTCTCTGACTATAATGGAATCAACCTAGATATTAATAATAAACCAGGATTAAAAAGATACCCCCAAATCTCCAAACACCTAGAAACTGAATGACACATATCTAAACACTCCATAGGCCAAAGAGGCATTTTAAGGGAAATTTTAAAAAAAACACATTTAATGGAATGAAAATGAACATTACAGCATATCAAAATTCATGAGACACAGGTAAAGTAAAGCAGTCCTAACAAAGGAATTTATAGCACTAAAAGCATACATTAGAGAAAATGAAAAGTCTCACACTAATGAGCTAGATTTCCAACTGAAGAATCCAAAAATACAAACAGAAATTTAAAAAGAAAAGCAAAATAACCCCAAAGTAAGCAGAAGAATAATAAAGTTAAGAGCAGAAATCCATGAAATTGAAAACAAATCAAAAGAGAAAAAGAGTGAAACAAAGAACTGATTATTTGAGAATTAGCAAACTTCTAGAAAGACTAACAAAGAAAAGAGGGGATACAAATTACCAATATCAGAAATTAAGCAGAGGTTTCACTTACAGACACTGTAGACATCAAAGGGAATACTACAAACAAACCTACACACAGAAATTGGGCAATTTATTTAAATTTGACAATTTACATACAATATACCAATTCCTTGGAAATTACAAATTGCCAAAACTCACCTACAATGAAATAGATAATTCAAAGAGTCCTATAACTATGATGAATATTGAACCAAAAATTAAGAAATTTTCCCAAATAGAAATCTCTAAGTCCAAGTGCTTTCACTGGAGAATTCCACCAAACTTTAGAAGAATAAACACCAATTCTACAAAGTCTCCCTGCTTTCATCTGTGTGTTTGTGTTCCCCCCCAAAATTCACGTTTGGAATCCTAATGCCCAATGTGACAGTGTCAGGAGATTGGGCGTTTGGGAGGTGATTAGGTCATGAGGGTGTCACTGCTCTTGTAAGAGTCCACAAAGAGCTCCCTAGCCAGTTCTGCTATGTGAGAGTACAGTGAGAAGTCTGCTGGCAAAAGAGTGCCCCCTGACTCAACCATGCTAGCACTCTGATCTCAGACTTCTGGTCTCCAGATCTGTAGGAAGTAAATTTCTGTTGTTTATAGACTACCCAGTCTGTGGTATTTTGTTATAGCCGCCCAAATGGACTAAGACACTTCTCTAGAAATAAAAGAGAAGGGTGTATGTCCCAGTTCATGTCATGAAGGTAGTATTACCCTGATACCCAGACAATAACAATAAAAGACAATGTATAGCCTAATAGCCCTCATGGCTATAGACACAAAAATCTTTAGCAAATGGAATTCAACAACATGTAAAAACATTTACGTACCATGACCAAGTAGAATTTATTTCAGGGATGCAAGGCTGGTTCAGTATTTGAAGATCATTCAGTGTCATCCACTATATTAAGAGACTAAAAAGAAATATCAAATGATTGTATCAACTGATGAATGAAAAGTGTTTGACAAAATTTAACATTTATTCATGAAAACTCTGAAAACATGGGAATAGAGGGGGATCTTGATAAAGCACATCTACAAAAATGCTACAGCTAATATTACACTTAATAATAATAGACTGAATGCTTTCCCCATTAGGTCAGGAACTAGGCAAGGATGTCTGCTTTTGACCATCCTTAGTTAACAAAACATATTCAGGATTTGTATGTTAAAAAACACAAAATTCTGATGAAAGAAATCAAATACCTAAATAAATGAAGATATACCATATTCATAGATTAAAAGACTCAACATAGTAAAGATATAAATTCTCCCCAAATTGATGTATAGGTTTAATGCACCCAATGTGTAAGAGATGGGAGAGCTACTCAGGCATAAACTTTGAGTGGACAATATTTTGTCAATATAATTTAGTTTGGAGTATGAAGTTCAGCATTTCAAGACTAGAACCTCTAGGGCATTAAAGATGCAGTAAAGTGTTGTATTTTACAGTGACTGAAGAGTGGGAAGGAGTTTTGTGCTACTCTACCAATCACATGGCATTAATAATCAAGGTGGCATGTTGGCACATTAGGGTGCCTTCTGTGATGACCTGTACTCTCCTATTTACTACTGTCCCTATCACTGTTGTCCAACACTTGGCCCTGCTTCACTTACTTACATAACCTACCTGTTCTCTCATAGATACTAAAATCTGTGACTCTTATAATATTGTTGTAACAAAAATAAATCCATTCCAAGTTCAAATAAGTGACCTTAGAAAGAAACAAAATTTTACAATCTGTATGTTGATTAGACAAGGATTTTTAAGACATGGCAATAAAACACACAGGAAACTGGGTGTTTAGGTCTGAGAGAGAGGGTTTCAGGATTTAGAATACTAACCAGCCGGGGCTCTTCCTTCCCAAGGTACTTGAAAACCAAAACAGTTTTAATAAGGTTTCTTAGAAAAGCTGACCAAGTATTTTAAGAAAGAATATTGGGTTCTAAAAAGGAATTAATGAATTTAAAAGAAGTTCATTTCTCCATGTAAAACTTTGATCAGTTTTCTTCATTCTGTAAGTAACCAGAAAACTCACATTCATTAGACTCAATGTTTTTTAAAATTGATCATCCCTTTGCAGATTCTTATTGTCCAACTCCTTTTTTTTTTTAACCCTCCTTACTAACAACATTCCTTCCATGTTTACATCAATTGCTCTGATAGTCTGGTTGATACACAATAGATAAAGCTAGGCACTGTTTACACTGACTCAGTGATCCCTTAATTCCATTTAGGACAGCACACCATCTTCCAACAAAGACTTGGGAGACAAAATGGCCGTATTAGTGGTGCATTTACAAGCCATCTCTGAAACAGTGATATTTGCGTGGCAGATAGCTTCTCTTATAGTCTGTGAGTTTCACTTCCTTTCGAATACTGTATGTGACATCACTTGTTTTTAGCAGAACGGAGTAGCATAGTGGGAAAAGCAAGATCGTTGCAACTAATGAGTACTTGTAACAATTATTTCCTTGAGCAAGTTATAGGTCATCACCAGTTTTTAATTTTATCAACTATAAAAACTGGTATACTAATGTTATCTTCAGTGAGCTATTGTAAAAATGAAGTAGATAATACATGTAAAAGTGCTTAGCATATAAAGGTGTAAAATGCAATTATTCTACCTTTGGAGTGAGTCATTTTCTGACTGTATCACCAAATTAGGGAGTGGGAAGGATCCTGGAGAGAAACTTAACCAGTGGTTCCTCCGCACTAATAAAGGTATAAATGTTTAAATATAAACCTCTCACAAAAGTAATTATTTCCCATAATATTTATGGCATGATTGGGAACTACATTGTATACCATAAATTATGGCTTAAAAATGACTTTGTCTGCATTCCAAATTAGCATTTATATTTCTATGGGAAAATGCATTCCAGATTTTAAGTAATCAACTTGGAAAAGGAAATTTTATATGATAGCCTACTCATGAATCAAGATTGCTATAGTCCTTAATTTTCACCTTATATCTTTTTAAGGTCTTGAATTTCTTCAGAACAAGGTCCTAATTTCTTCAGAACAAGGTCCTATCAGTGATTAAAAAGATGTTTTGCTCATAGTAGGTACCCACTAAATTGGTTTACTTTGATGTTTAGAAATAAGAATTAAAGGAAATAGACTGTAGCAGACAGATTGCAGATAAGAATGGCCTCAATTCATCCCTTCCCTGTATCTACACCTTGTAAAACATGACTTTGCAGCTCCTCCTTCAAGAACTGGAGACTTAACCTATCCACAAAATCTCGGCTGGAGTTATGATTTGCTTTGACCAGGAGAATGTGGCTGAAGTGGCAATACAACAGTCTTTTGAGTCTAGACAATTCTGCCACTACTTACATAAGCTAGGACTAGCCTGTTTGAGAATGGGAGGCCATGATGGTAAAGTCCAGTCATCCCAGAGAGATTATCCCAGACCAGCTGACAGCCAGCTGACCCTCAAATACATGAAAGAATCCAGCCTAGAGATGCCTCCTCAGCTGACCACAAATGCATGGGTAAGTTCCACCAAGTCCAGAATCCCTGCTCACCTGACCCTACAACCTGTGAGCAATAATAGATGCTGGTGGTTTGAAGCCCCCAGTTTGGAGCTGGCTTGCAGCATAACAATAACTAACTGGCATATCGACTAGATTGGGTTCTGAGCGGTGACTAGGAGCTAGTTCAGGAAGTGCTATGGTATATTTTGGTTCAATAATATGGTTCAATATTTTAGAGAGGAAAAAAAAGAAAAAATCAGTGGCTTACTCAATTTTAGAATAGAGAACTATAACAAAACTTTACACAGTAGTTTGGGAATAAAATATATATATATATATATATATATATATATATATATATATATATATATATATATATATATATTTTTTTTTTTTTTCCAAATACCTACAGAAAGCCTGGTGACCTCTAAAAATACCAATTATCTAATAGAAGTTAGAAGGCCAAGAAAGATTTGTGCCATTTATCTAAAGCTCAGACATTCAAACAAAATGTTACCTGCTTTCCCAGCAATAAATATGCAAGAGGCTATTCTGGGGGGAAAGCATTTTTTAAAAAGCAAAAAGCCTGCCCAAGAGAAGCAATAAGGGAACCCAAGAAACATGGACAGTCAGATGCAAACACCAAAGCAAGTAGACCCTCTGCAAAAAGATTTTAAGAGCTTTCTGCAAGCAACAACAGAGCCCATAATATGCAGTTCTTTAAATAAATCAGAGGGTGGAAGATATCCAGAAACAGTGAGAGGGATATAGCGCAAAATGTCCATCAAAAAAATGAGAAAGGAGACAGCAGAGAGACTCAATTAATTCTTGGCTTCAGTCATCCCTGAGGCAGACCTTAGGGATTTTCCTGCTCTGAAATTATCCTTTGACAGAGCCAGGTCAGAGGTAAGAGAACAAATAATGCTAAAAGCACAAGGTGTGCTAAAATGAATTGGCAAACTGAAGGTAGGTCATTTGTACGTTGACATTCCTGGCACCCAACCAGGTGTTTGAAGAAACCAAAGGGTACGAAGAACTCCCTAACCAAAACGTGCAGTGTCTGTAATAGACAGCTGTCCTCTAAATGTATTTGGTTTTATATCTGGACAATTGGCAGAAACTACATATAAAAGAGTGGGATTGTGTGATGTTTATTTAAAATATGGTAGAATTATTGATTGAGATGTCTGTTCAAGCTGCTGTAGAAACTGGTTTAAGGGGTACTGTGTCTTTCTCTGAGATTTCACAAGAAGGAAGCCAAGTTTTATGCAATGAATTCTGAGCTTTTTACCCTAAGGAGCAATTAACATCTTTTGCAAGTCAGAAATAAAAATGAAAGTTGAATGCACATCATGATTCCAACCCAGACTTCTCTTTGGGGAGAGTGTAGGCTCATTTGGTGTGAGTTAAACGGGATAGTTCCTGGGAGGAAGGAGATGAAAGCTAAAGGTAAAAGGGAAGGAAAAAGTACGTGGTCTGCCGGAAGTTGACTGAAATTCCTCAAGACAGAGAAGCAATGAGTAGGCTACCACATAAAATTTCAAGAAGAATTGTCTTTTTTTCTTACCTAATATGTGTTCTTACTTGGGTAGTTTCCCCAAAGGCAGACTGGACCTAGAGTGGGAAGAGAAGGGAAGTGGTTACAGGGTACATATCTAAGTTAGCTGTTGCACTGAGAGGTGTGGAGAATGGTAGTAAAGAGTTCAGTGATTAAACTTGTGGTTGGCAGACAGGACCAGTGCGGTAGACAACTCTCTGAGTCCATACAAAATGTCTTGCCTGAGAGACTGTGAGGGCGGACTTGGCAGAAATGAGCTAATCAGAGGAGGAGCAGCGCTCATGGTAATTGACATGGGCTAAGAGCTTGGCTCATGCCTCTGGTTTTGGTGGTCCGGTAATCATTAAGATCAAGTGCTCCAGCTATCTTGAGTGGGATTCAGAAGTTGAATCTGTGGCATTTATTGTATTTGAGTATTCCCAGAAAATGCTTAACCTACTCCTACAACTTACCAAAGTGAAATCAGGGGGGAATATCTTTTTATATAAAAATAGAAATCAACACTGATAAATCCATTTGAATTATTTGGGAAATAGGCCTGAGAAAATCAGCAAATTTAATTTACTTAGCTGTTTAAAAGAGCTTTGCCAAATTCTATGACAAGAGCTTTTAAAAAATTTTTCTCTTTATTTTGAATTATGAACCATTTCATATATTCTGAAAAGGTCAGAACATGAGATAACAGACACCCAAATACTGACCACCCAGATTTAATAGATGTTAACATTCTACTGAATTTGCTCATATCCTATTTTTAAAAATAAAAATAAAATACTGTGCAAGGAGCTATAGTCCCAATTCTATCTTTCCCCTCTCTTGTTCCCTAGAGATAATCATTTCTCTGAAGCTTGCATAACATTGTTTTATATTTGATTATCCATTTAATTCATGTTATACAAACATTTACCGGGCTGGTATGATTGTTACAGTTTTTTATAGTATTTACTTGTAAGTTTTAATTTCTTCTGTATCTGTGGACCTATTCTTTTATTCCTAACTTTGCTTTTTATTTTCTCTATTTTCTTTCCATTATTTAAAAACTTTCATGTGTCTGCTGGTATACTGTATATTTCATAGGTCTTTTCAAATATCCAGCTTGTTGATTATTTTAAAAATTTGCTTGTTTTTTATTTGTCTTTTTTCTTACCTAATATGTGTGTTCTTACTCTCCCCTTATTATTTTTTGCTTTATTTATTTTTTTTCTGTTCATTCTCTATTCTCAGCTCTCTGGACTGTGTTATACTCCCTTATCCCTAAATGTATAAACTCTGTTTAAACAAGTGACCACCACCAACAAATATATACATATATATGTGTGTGTATATATGTAAATAAATATTTATAACAAATATATAAGCATATATTCATTAGATTATAAAACATTTATTGAAACTATTTTCTACAACCATCAATTTCCAAATGAAATTATGTCTTGACTGTGCTCTATTTCAAGAGAACTACCTGGCAGAGTTTCTCAACAGTAATAATACCCACACTGGGACTGCATAATTTTTGTTGTGAGGAATAGTTCTTTGTATTGTTGAATGCTTCACAGCATCCTTGGCTTCCACCTACTAGATGCCTTTAACAGCTGCCCCAGAGTTGTGACGACCAAAAACGTCTCCACAACTTGCCAAATGGCATGTTTGCCCCTGATTGAAAAACAATTGTTCTAGCACATACGCTGTCCACTACCCTGCCAATTCTGGGCAATTCCCCAAATTTTGGAGGTGACTGTCTTCTCTAGGTCAGACTAACATTTGATCTATTAATTTAAAAGTAAAGCTAAAATTATAGTCATCAAAGAAAGCCAAAGATTAGTCAAAAATGGTTTTCCTGTTTCTTTATCCTCTACTCAAAATATTACCACATATAGACTTTATTACATTGGTAAATCTATACTTTGTTTCTTGTTATTTTAATTTCTTTAATTATGCAGAAAAGTCTGGAAAGGAGAAATGAAAATTACTAAAACATTGTAATGAAAATTACTAAAACATGGATTTCAATGTACAGCTTAGGAGATGAATTATTTTTCACATGTCAGAGCATCTCAAGGCATAATCCATTTTGAGAAATATAAGTTTCCCAATAGCTAGGTTTCTGCCTGCTATACAGGGAAGACAGACGTGATGTGAACCTAATTATAATATCTTCTGTTCTAAAATATTGGCCATGATGCTATCATTTCACACCTCCTGTACTTCATTTAATTTTAATGGATTGAGTCTACAGCCTTTGAAAATATCACTGTGGCAGGCTGGCAAAATTGTTGCACAAAGATTTCCTCTAAAATCTCTAAATATTCCACTCCTGAATATTTTCACCAAGGAGATTGTTTGCTTTTAATATTGAAACATAATTCTAGACCTGTATCTTTTAGTTGTTTCCCCAGAAATAACTATTTTAAAGTTGGAACTTGGTGTAGTAAACTATACCTCAAGTGATATTGTACTGCTTCCCATGTTGTATGAAACATACTTTAGTAATTTTCATTTCTCCCTTCTGGACCTTTCTGCATTATTGCCATGTATTTACTTTTATATTAGATATCACACATTATGAAATCCTCAGTAAATTGTTATTTTCATTTAAATGATCAATTATATTTTAAAGAAATTAAAATAACAAGAAACAAAGTATAGATTTACCAATATAATTAACATTTTCAGTGTTCTTTTCTCTGTGTAGATGCAAGTTTTCATTTGGTATCATTTTTCCTTTGTTAAAAGACTTCCTTTAATAGTTTTTTGTAGTGTGAGTCTTCTTTTAATTAAGTCTGAAAAAATCTCTTCTCTGATCATTTTTGAAAGATCTTTTTGCTAAATATGAAATTCTAGGTTGACTTATTTTTCATTACTTAATAGATGTTACTTCACTGTCATCTAACTTGCATTGTTTCTGAAAAGAAACCTGGCATCGCTTTTGTTTCTGTTCCCTTACACCTAAGATCTTTTCCTTTTTCTCTGGCTGCTTTTCACATTATTTCTTTGCCACTGGCTTTGAGCAGTGTGACTTGACATGTCTTGATATAATTTATACTTCTTGTGCTTTGGATTTATGTATCTTCCTGAATCTATGAATTTCTCACTTCTGTCATGTTTGGAAAATTTTGGCCATTATTTATTCAAACATTTTTTCTGTCAGTAAACCCTCCCCTCTCCAAGGACACCAATGTCATATATATTAAACTGTGTGAGGTTTTCCTGCAGTTCACAAATAACTTTTATTTTCCTCTATGATCCTTTTTTGATAGTTTTTATTGTATGTCTCCAAGTTTATTGATCCTTTCCAGTACATTTTAAAAATCATAAATTGTAGATTTCATCTCTAACATTTCTCTGAGTATTCTTTAAAATTTTCCTGTTTCTGCTTACTTTATGAACATATGGAATACAGTTATTACTACTACTTCAATGTCTTTGTTAATTCTAACATCTGTTACAGTCTGTATTAGATTTGATTAACTGATATTTCTCCTCATTGTGGATTGTATTACCCTGCTTCTTTGAATGCCTGGTAATATTTGATTGAATGCTAGAACTTGTGAACTTCACCATTTGGGGTGTGGGATATTCTTCTATTCTCATATATACTCCTGAGTTTTGTTCTGGAGTGTAAAGTTCCTTGTAGTTAAGTTCAATTTCATCCTTTTGAGTCTTACTCTTAGAATTTGTTAGGAGTATTCAAAGTATGCTCAGTCTAAGGTGAATTATTTCCAACTCCTGAAGCAAGACCTCTGCCTGAGGCCCCATGAATCTTGAGGTTTTCCTCTCTGAGTGCTGAGAACAGACAGTACTTCAGTCCTAGCTGTGCACAGGGCGTAGTTACTATTCATCTTTTGGGTGGTTCCTTCACCAAACACTGGCAGTTGTCTCCCATGCTGCACTTACCAGTGAACAGCTGAGTACTTGATGGGGACTCTCTTTATGACCAGAGCTCAATCTCTGAGTAGGTCTCTCCTCCCCAGTGCTCTTTCCTGCAAACTGTTACCACAAGGTCTCCCTAGACTCACAGCCCTATCTGCCAGGTTCCCCCTGACTTCTTCCCACGGTGGCCTGGAAGTCCTCCAAGTCAGTGATCTGGGACAGTTAAGGGCTCATCTCATTTGTTTCCTATATCTCAGGGATCAGTGTCATTCATTGTCTCATGTCTATATCTTGAGACTGCTGTTTCATATTTTGTTCATTTCTTGGTTGTTCAGGATGCAGTGTAAATCCATTTGCTGAAATTCCATCTTGTTATTTTATTATAAAACATTCATAGTAAACAAGGTAAATTAGATCTTCTTAATCATTCTCCCTTTTTCATTGCAACTACCCTTTCCAAACTGTCTTCTTTCAGGAATTTAGAATGTGTCTTTCTGTTTCCCTTTCTATATATTTATATATATGTACATATTTTTTTAATTCAATTTTTAATTTCAAAGTGAGATCATCACAACTTTTCATTTTCACTGAACAATGCTTCTTAGGAGTCTTTCTATAGTAATACATGATTATATTTAAAATTGCCCCCCAAATTGCCAAATTTGCATATTATGGGTATATTTGAATTTATGTATTTTGTAACTTCACCTATTGATGGAGCAACAGATTATAATATTTTCTGTAAACCAAACTATAGTGTATATACAGAGAGAGAGGCACAAAGATATGGAGATAAAAATATAATGACACAAAAGTAAAAATTGCTCATGAATAGTTACTTCTCTGGTTTGCTACCAAAGGATGTTTTCATTCAGTTTTTAAATTAATATTGCTAAATGGCCTGCTACAAAATTTTAAACCTGTACGCTCAAATGAACAATGTGTCAAAGTGCCCATTTACTTGCATTCTCATCACTGATTGTTTTTTAACCTTTGTTATTTTTGCCAACATAAAAAACAGAAGTGTTACCAATAGTTGTTTTTATTTTTCTTTTCCTGGTTACCAATAAAGTTGAAATATTTACTGTCTATTTGGATTTCTTTATTCTCAACTGTCTGTTTTTATCTTCTGCCCATTTTCCATTACACTGCATTAGTGTTTTCTTTCTTAACTGATTTACTGGAGAGATTACACAGCCTTGATATTACTCCTTTTTCCATTAAATATCCCAATTATTTTTATCTGCTAATTTTTCTTCAATTAGTTAATGCAGTCTTTTCTTTCTTTCAGAAGTTCCTAATTTTTATTGATATAAAATTTGTCAATATTCTTTATAACTTCCAGATTTGGAATGTTCCCCTGCAAGGCCTTCAGCATTTGAACATTGCAAAATGGTTACTTATATTTTCTCCTGGTGGTTCTGTGATTTTCTTTTCTTTTATCTCTTTAATCTATCGGGAGTTATCTTTGCATGTGTTATGCAGCAGGGAGTCTGAGTTTTTGTTTTGTTTTTTAGGTTTTCTGAGTGAGTAGACATTATTTGCAATAACATTGCTAGAATAGTCAATCATTCTCCACTTAATTAAAAAAACAATTTTAAGACAAATTAAAATGCAATATACACATCTTCTTCTCCTGGGTTATTTATTCTATTATCTAAATCTAATTATTGATTACTTCTGATATTACATATATATATATATATGCTATATATAATGTTTTTTTGTATATTTCTATCTAAATATCTCTTTCCTGTGTAATTTTGTTTTTCAAAATTCCATGGATATTCTTATGGACATGTCTTTATGTAAACATTATACTAAGCTTTTAAGTTCCATAATAAATCAAGGAAAACATTTTTGGAAGCATCTTGTGTTCATAGAAGACTATGAAGAGGATTGATATTTTTATAATATTCAGTTATATCATGCAAAAATCTGAACTTAAAATAAAGATATAGTCACTTTTATTTATTTAAATCTTTCTCCAAAGTCTTAAATTCTCTCTAGCTATCTATGTATATATATCATTCATTTATATCTGTATCTATAAAGATTAGAGATTTTTATCTCTATAGATAGATAAAGGTTGATATGTGTGCAGGATATATCTCTACTTCTATAGATATCTCCATTAATATCTCTATCTATCTTTAGATAATTCTGCACAATTGTTACTTGATCACTCCAAATTATGTTATTATTTGGTGGCTATTGTAAATAAGATCCTTCGGTCTTCCAAAATTCTATGTCCAGGAAGCAGGCTGAGAAAGCTCAAAGGAAGTGCTTCCAAAATCTCTCCACAGTGATCAGGGATGATAATGTAAAAGGAAGGACATCACTGAGGGGCCACAAGAGCCATGGTCTTGGGAACTATTGAGGGAATTGAAACAAGGGCTAATGGAAGAGCATTCCCCACCTCCAGAGTACAGTGCCTTCCAGTAACAAGTTAGTGGAATTTCAGAATTGCTTTGGACCAGAGACTACAGAATCTCTCCCTTACCTTTCTAAATCAGAATGTTTATGTGGACAACCTGATCTGTTCTGCAGTTTTATATCAGGAGCATGGGGGATAGATAACTTGTTATTTTGGTTTATTCATTTCCTGACCAAGTGGAACTGCGTATAGAATTTTAGCCCAACATAGTGAATAGATAGTTCTTGGGAAGGAGGAAAGTCTAATGTAGTGATTGGATAGGATTTGGGAAGGAAGCAAGTATAATTTGCTGGTAAAAGAAAGGTCAACTATATATCTGTTGGAAGACAGGTTGATTGTGATAGTTACTGGGGAAATTTTTAACAATACCAGTTTTCTCATTTTGAGGACAAAGTAGGATTGTTCTCTACTACCTTGATCTCAGGTGTGGCTCTGTGACTTGTTTTAGCAAATGCAATGTGAGTGAAAGTGATGGATGTCACTGCTGCATAAAAGCTTTAAGAGCCAATGTTTAGTGTTCCATGCTCCCTTTTCCTGATTGTTGCAGCCAGGGCAGCAGCAGGAGAAAAGGAGGTTCTATCAGCCTGGGCTCCTCTAGCCACAAAGAAAAGTGGAGCCCTCAAGCTGACCTGTGATAGACATAGTGTGATCAAGAATTGTACTTCCTTGTTGCAAGTCACTAATATTTAGTGATTGGTTTTTGCCTCACATAATCTAGTTTGTGTTGACTGATAATTTTTCTATATACTGATTCTTATAATTAGCAATTTTCAGAAGTATTCTCATCTTCTGTGTCTTCAGCAGTCTCTTTTCTAAGCATGGTTCAAATTTCCCATGTCCTGTAGGTTTTGTTTTTTTCTTATTCTTTGACTAAATAAAAGTCTGTATAGATTTGCTTTTTTGCATATAGACATTGTGTGTAGATTTCCTCTGGTTCTTCCACTTTCCACACCTCTATGAGTAGAATTGATCTTTCATCTTGAGATCAGGAAATATGTCCACTGTCTATATTAAACAGGTATCTACTTAGTGAGTGTGTGTTTCTGTATTGAGGCAAAGTTTTATTTCTACTGCCCAATTTTTTCACCATGACAGTGAAATACTTATGCTTTTTAAAATCTGAAATCCATTTTGTAGTTTTTTTATTGACCACGAACAACCCACTGTATATGAAATACTGCTCCCAGCTATCTTGCTGCTCTTACATTCACCCACATGATTTGTAAGTTAGTTTCCTCATATATAAAATAAAGCAACACTGACCTTGCATGTTGGGAGGACTGAATAAAATAGCAAAGCTCTATAATACCTATGGAACAATGTTCATTTAATTGGTTCAATTTATTATTATTATTTTTCAGGATCTATGCCATTCATAATTTCTATAATCCTGTTTATTTTTCCTGTTTACTATTGGGAAAGTTACTTAATTTTTTGGAGTCCTTTTTGTTGCAGGGTAACCCAGATGATTCTGGGAGTAAAATCATTAAAGAGTAAATAAATACTGTGGTTCAGCTATTTTCAGTCATTCCTCTTATTGCCTTAAAAACTATATGAATAAAAAAAACCACGCAAGATATTCTTCTAGAAAATATGTACTATATGGACCCACCAGTTTTTTACATCAGGATTCTGGGTACAAAATTAATCAAGAAGTTAGCTGCATTTATTGAGAATTTGAAATTTAACAAGGTTTATTCCTGTCTGGTCCATTACACATTACCCAAGGACGTCCAAGGAAATGTCAAATGAGATATTTTAGTTTTCGCTGGGATAAAATTAGACTGGGTCTGATGAGCCAGAGGAGTACCATTGAGTGCCCTGGGCACAAGCTTCATAATATGGCTGTGCCCACACACATATCTGCAGATCACTTCTCCTGGGATTCTCAAACCAGCTGCCAAATTTGCCACTCAGTTCCTGTGCTGTTCTCTATGTGACTTTCTGCTTATCCTGGCTTGACTGCTAGTTCTTTTGCACTCAGCTGGTTATCTTGGCACCCCTGCACCCCAACTTCCCCAATAGTCTGATTCCTTAGCTTATGCTCATAGCCCTTGTGTTGGAATACAACCTTAATTTGACACTATCCTGAACTTGGTCACTGGTTTCCTCCCTAAGACAAAGGCCTTTTTCCCAGGCAACAGCAGCCAGAGTCTGAACCTAGCTAACTCTTCTCTGCTGGATATTTATAATTGCTGGAGCCTCTCCTCCCTTCTCTCCCTCTCAATCTTTCTCTCTTTCAACTATAATTAAAATTAACCCTTTGAAACCTGTTAACCCCTTAAGATAGGAGAGTCTTTACCACTTGACCTTCTATTGTTATTCTTTTAAAGTTAAATGTCAGTTTGGTTAACATGATTTCCTTAAGACTTCTTTTGGTAAAGTCTTTAAAATACCAGGTAGTTCTTTATCTACCATTCACTTCATGCCACTCTCACCCACTCACCCAGGCCAGCTTTAACTTGTCAGGAAGAAGTATTACCACTGATGGTTCAACCTTGACAATACTGGCATATGGTATGGGATGATTCTTTGCTGTAAGGGGTCATTCTACATACTGCAGGATATTTAGCAGCATCCTTGCCCTCTACCAACTAGGGGGTGACAAACCTACCCCCACTCCAGTCTTCACAGTCATATTATCTTTAAATGTTGCCAAATATCCTGGGGGCAGAGGAGAGTAAATGTACTTCCATTTGAAAACTACTATAGCCAATGAACTTCATTTGCTACCCCTGGAGAAAATGTTTTAGATGGCTATAAATTGTCCCTGTACTCCACAGTGTAACCCCTGTGCTGTCCTGCATGATGTGGGTGTGTGGTGTCCTCCTTCCTAGGCTGTGAGTGTACTGTATTAATAAATTGTCCTTGTTCTCATCTGTCCACCAGCAGGAGGTGTGTGTTGAGCCACTCCCATAGCCTAAGGCAGGAACACACCCCTCACCATGGGGTGAATGGGAGGCCATTAAAACAATAATGATCCTTATCCTTGGATCAATGATGGTATGTAGGAGGATTGTTATTCGAAGAGCAATTTAAAAAATGAATGTAGCACACACAGGTAAGTGTACAAATATTAAGTATATAAATCAATTGATTTTTATATGAGCTGTATGGTATTTTAGCTTATTTTTCAAACATTTCTAAAATAATTTTTATTAGGGTTACTTTTTTTTTACTGTAAATGCTTACTTATATCAACCCCTAGATGTACCTATTTCCTAGTTTCATATTGATTCTTTAATTCCATTTCTTCCCTGTAGATTCTATTGTCTTCTTCCTGAAGCATGCTCTTTAGTAATTTTTTCATCAACAGCCTGTGCGTATAAAGAGGTCTTATTATGTTTCTTGGAAATGGCTTTGAAAGTGTATCTCGCCATGACCCTCCTTACCCCAGAACGACTCAGGAGACAGGGCCCATGCAAGAGATTTTATTATCTGAAAGATAAAGTGGGTGCCCCCAGAGAGAGGGAGCAGCAGCTTGTGGGTGAGGAAGGGGGTTTTTAAGGAGTAGGGGTAGGGTGTGTTCTGCCTTGGTGATTGGATCTTAAGGGGTGGGGGTCTTAGCCCACCAGAATTTGCCTTCAGGCTTGATTTTGCATGTATTTTGAATGATTCTGTAGCTAGTTATAGAATTTTAGGCTGATGTTTATTTTCTTTCAGCATTTAAATGTATTATTCCATTGTACTCTGGCCTCTGTTTTTTTTCTGTTGATAAATCTTTTATTAATGCAAGCATGTTACTTTGTAGGTAATCTGTTTTTTTCTTTTTTTGGTTGATGTTAAATTTCTCCCTCTTTTTTATGTTATACTACAAAATGTACAGGTGTTTAGGTAGTATTTATGTATATATGCTTTTATTTAGTGATTTATTTTTAGTGAGCTATAACATTCAGGAAATTGTACATTTCAACTAGATAATTCAATAAAATGTTAAGTCTGTATATACTCTTTTGTAACCACTACCTCAGTGAAGATCTAGAACATTTCCATTTCCATCACCCCAAGAAGTTTCTTCATACAGCTTCCATGTCAGTGTCATCTAGAGGTCACCAGTAATCTGATTTCTATTGTTATAGCTCAATTCTGTATAAAGTTTTTAAACTTTATACAAATGAAATCATACAGTGTGCACACAAGTAAGATACTATTAATTTTTGTAAAATTATATCCTGTTTTTTTAATTTTTACTTTGTGATTCATGTATTTATAATTACATATAGAAATAGATATTAAAAATATACAGCAGGCTTTCATTTGACTTAAAACAGGGGTTGACATATTTTTAAGGACAGATTATATTTTAGACTTTGTGGGCACATAGTCTCTGTTTCATATTCTATTATACCCATATTTTCAGGTCAAGGGCTATATGCAGTAGGCTGTGCCTATATTTTGTCAACCTGTGGTTTAAAGTGCTGCTTATTCACCTATTTTCCACAGAAGGATTATTATCTGCTTTCTCTTTCTCTAATCCTATTGAAATTTGCTCTTTCCAAATGTTAAGTGTATAAAGAATAAATAAAATATATATTCCTGGTTCACAAATTTAACTCAGAAAATTTTATAAGTTAATGCAACATGATAAAGGTCCCTAACTTTTAAAAGCATATATATAGTATTTCTAATAAGAGTTGTGAAATAGTATGTAGTCAGAAAGCAGAGAAGAAGAGATCTAAATTCCTATAAATCACGAAGTTGACTTAAAAAGAATCAGAGCGTTAGATATATTTTTCCTGACAAGTAGTCCCTCCCCTTCTTAATCTGTTTTATCAAGATCTCTTTGAAAGATTCTCCACATTGCCTAGGCCTCTGACTTGAAGAACTCTGCAATTTCTTTCACTTATCATACCGGCAAGAAGGGTTTTTGAAGACTTGAGCAAGAAGCCTATTTAAACTAGAATAATGTTTGTCCAAACCATTGGTCAGCACAGGAGCAAGGCAGTACTTTCCCACCATAGCTATAAATGCACTGGGGAATAATTTGTTCTATCAGTACATTCCATCTCTCTTGCTCTATCAGGAGTTTGATCTTATCTCTAGAGATTAGGGCAAGCCAATGTGCTAATTGTGACCTTATGCAACAACTTTAGTAACCCAGGAAAATATAAAGTTTCCTAATGAAAGATGATTCAGTCTTCCTCAGCCAGGCCAAGGCATTTTATTATTTTGGAATAATCTCTCTGGAAAACTCTAAATCATATTTAAGAGACCCATTTATGTTTAGAGTAAGCATTGCTGGAACCCTTTGCAATAAACTAAGAATTGGAGGACAGTAATGATTTAATTTTTCAGGGTACTTTTTTCTTTTCTCCCTTTTTTGTTTACAACTCTGTTTTATAAGTAGAAGATCCTTGAGATTAATTGCTGGTGGGAGGCTATACCAGACCCTCTTTCGGTGAGGCTTGGTTTTTCTGGAAACGCATGTCTTATTTACCCGCACTGGTTCAGGATTCAGATAATCATGTGTTGAAGGGTGATGCCTGTCACTAAAAACCACAAGGTCAAGATCCAGCCTGCTGAAGACCATAAAAATTAGTATATGAGAAAGAGATAATGTTGGGAATTCTATTGAGGGTCCTGATCAAAAGCTAAATTTTAGTGAACTGAACTCAAGTTGTAGTTTGATGGGATAACATCTGGAATTCTGCCTATGAACTTCCAGATCTACAAAATAGCCAGAAACCCCTGAACTTTAACTGAGCTTTCCTCTTACACAAAAGGTTCTCTCCTGGCTGGAGCTTATCTTTTAGTTATGATTATGCTTTTTAAACATAAAAACACTTCCGTATTTTACTGTATTATGTGATAAGTATTATTTTCATCTCTTCTTTATTGGCCCACAGGGAGAGAAAGAGGTTGTTAGATATGAAACAGGGATAACACATCTTTAAGCTTCTCTTTGAATACCATCTTGCAACATGGCTGATTACATAAATTTGAAACGAATACTATCCTGGAGCATTTTGTAGAGCAGATCCTGTTTGTACATTTACAAACAAATATGTAAAAATATGTGCCTATGTAAGCTACATGGTTTCTTTTCACTCTGTGCATGTTTTTTCCTTTTCACAGTGTGTATGTTTTGTTTTACAGATAAAACATATGAAGCTGCTATTCAACAGTTGAAGTAGAAAAGTATATTTTTCTCTTTGAGGTAGGTAGGCCTCCAGGTGGGAAAATAGTGAAATGTTAGCTGGGGCTTTCAAAGGCTCTGTTGTGGGCTCTAAAGGCATCAAGTTTGATCATCTGTATTGAAACAGTCACGAAACCATAATCTAATTACCTTAAAGACATAGAGCTTCTTCGGTTTAGGAAAATTGAATGCCTTTCTACCTACATCCTTCCCTTTCATGTGCAAAACATATTTGATAAAAGAAAAAAGATAAAAATGAACTACTTAAAAAAGAAAACACTTAAGGCCAAGAAATGGAGGGGGATGGTGGGGAGATCCAAAATTAGCTCTTTTACTAACTAATGTGCAAAGGTATCATCTACATATAAAAACAAGAACTTGCACATTGTTAGTATATCCCCTTAAGAGTGTGTTCTCGCTAATGCTGGATTTTCTCTCTGGATTCCTGACATACAACAGGAAAAGTAAAAAAAGATGCCCAGTGAATCATATAAGTAAACCCTGTTTGTAATAAATTTCCTGGTTCTGTGCTATATATAGAACTTACGCTGAAAAGAAATTAGAGTAACAGAGATGCCATAACCATTTAGTAGTAATGTTTTGTATTTTTCATCCAAACTCACTCCAACAAGTTTGAGATAGAAAATTCTGATAGAGTTATTAGGCAGACCCATACTAAAGTAATATTTTAATGTAGATAGTTCTGTCATCTGCAAATACCTTAATGTAAAGATGAAATAGCTATAAGCACATGAACTTCAATAAAATAAAACAATTGCATTATTTATCTTTATGATCAATCATCTTCATACTGGTAGCTACTCTGTTTTAGGTTTTTCTGAGAGATCCTTTATGTATGTTTCCTCATCTAATCCTCATACAACTCTAGAAGGTGGGCATAGGACTTTCATTTTATAAATGTAGGTATAAGCACAGGAAGGGCAAGTGATTTGTCCAAACCCCACACCCGGTCACTGGCAGAGCTCCCTACTACTGTTGGAATTCTCTAAGCAAGAAATGAAATCTCACAGGGTTACCTTAGTGGCCTCTGCTCACTGGTTAGTTAGCAGAACTGAGAATAGTGTCCGGACCCTTTGAGTTTCTGCCTAGGGTTCCTTCTCATACCTCACAACTTTCCTATCCATATATCTATCTCCTGTAGCCTAGAAAGAAAATGATCCCTACAGTGAACTGGATGCAAAAGGTAAAATTTCTGGAATTTGAAGTCTCAAGTCGTAAATCTTTTAGTAATGCAGAAACTATCCACTAAAAACTATAATGCAGATGCTTCTTTAAGTCAATCCAAGTCATGCTTCACCTGAATAATCCTTTATTCGTGACTAATCAATAGGAGTTTGTACTTTTTCTTTTGTGTCTTAACAAATAACATTGACTTTTAAATTGAAAAGGTATTTTTTCTTCTTTTTCTACTTGGACAATGACATCCTGTAGTTTAAAGTAAGCAAATAAACTATTTGTACTGCAGCAACCTCGATACAATGTTAGCCTAATTAAATCCACAAACAAAAGGCTCAGAGGGGGACTTCTTCCCCCCCCCACAAATACAGAACACAGAACACCTTTGGAAAACAGAGCAGGTACCATATCTGAAGTACATCAACCAGGGAAAAACCAGATATGATTCTCATCATCCAAATAGGAAGATGAGAACCCCTCCCCACTACAGAAAGCTGACTAGAAAAAAAAATCTAATAAAATTACAGATTTTTCATTGTAAACTCATACTCTGAAGGCTGAGTTGCTTAAATTTCAGTTGTAGTCATACTTGAGTATCCTTTTGCTAAGTATTAATGTTATAGTAAAGGTCATTACTTTTATATATACTCGGCTGGTGAAACTGTGTGAAACATAGCTGTGCATTTTAACATCTATTCTTCTGACACAGACTCCGGGATCCCAACGTGCCTGCAAGGACATCTTTGCCTTTGAAAAATATAACATAGCACACTTCAGACAACTGACCTAGGAATTCAGTTTTGGGTATTTAGTTTCTCTCTAAGCTTGCACTTCAAGTAATTCATTCCACAATTAGCAATGCTGAACACTCCCATGTTGTAGACCCCAAATTAAGAACAGACCAAGTCTTGGCCAAATGGTAGAGAAAGAATAGGACTAATAATTAGGGCAGATGGAAGAGCAGTATTCTCTGTGAGAACAGCCAGGTCAACAATTACCTCTGTCACTAGCAACAACCATTGAGTGTCCATTACTGGGAGGCACTGGTCTTATTTTAAGCTCTCATCAGGTGAGAGGTTTACTGACCCATCCCTCTTCCTCTCTATCTTCTTGGATGAGCTAAAATTTTTTCTTATACCTTAACTTTCTTCTTAAAATTTTTAGGGTTTGCTTTGAAACTTGTGAAAGTCTCTGAGACCTTTGAGGAATTTGGTGACTGAAGACCCAGTACAAGCTCACCATTATCATAGGTACAGAGAACACCAGGAGTCGTGCTTTTCTGGTGTTACTTGAGCACTTGAATTTTTACATTTAATTTCTTTTCCTCTTGGTTTGCTTTAAAATAAATCAGCAAAACTTTTGAGTGCAATAACCCATTTTTGCCCAGTTTGTAGCCCTCACACACACTGGAGGGAATTAAGATCTTCCTTAAACTGTATTGATAACTTCAGAGAGATTTCCATACAACCGTGATTACCCCAAATGCAGTTGCAGTTCTATGTTAGTTCTAATTACATTTGCACTCTTAGACAGCCTTCATAAACAATATCGTTTAATGTCTTTCAGTTCACGATCTCTATCCTTCAGTTAAAAAAAAACTGAAGGCCAGAGAAGCAGGGATTTGCAAAAGCCGTGCAAGTAAGAAGTAGTAAAACCCTGAAAGCAGGTTTTTCTGATTTTAAGTCCTTCATTCATTCCATGTACATGGCTTTAGGATACAGTGTAAAAATTGATTATGTTAATTCCAGCATGCTTGTAGAAATTCAAACTTGTCCTTATTTATTCATTCTATGGTTGGGGCTCAGGCTCACACATAAAGAAGCAATTAGTTTGAGGACGTATCTCTAAACAGAAACTTAATCAATTTGTTGTACTTATTATTTACATTGCCTGGCTTTTTAACCCTATTTTTTTCCCAGTATGTAACCAGAATACACTGAAGTTACACTAGCAAAAAGGGAAAAGGCAGGATACTTATAGGGTCGCATTAAATGTTAATTCTATCCGAGTTTCCTTCCTAAAGTGAGTGAACAGAGAAGAAAGACATTAATGTCATCAAAATGTAACATAGCCAATTGTGTTATCTGCATTTAACCTCAGAAGTATGATTCAAAAAATAGATTAAATATTTACATATATAGTAAGCAAAAGAGAAATATATATTATCTATTATGCCCATAGTCCTCTATTAAGCAGTGTAGAAACAGCATAAATTATAAAACATGGTCTGGAAATCAGGCTAATGATCAAGTTAACAAAATTGTATGTGTGTGTGTGTGTGTGTGTGTGTGTGTGTGTGTATGTGTGTAAAATATAAGAAATATATAAATTATAAGCCCACATAAAGCTATAAGCAGTAATTTCAGGCATTATAAAAGTACAATCAGTGAGACATAAGATTTCTGATAGAATTTAAATAATCTGTGCTTTACTTGGTTTATCTCATCCTAGTTTCCTTAATTAAATTATTAACTAGAAATCATAATCTAGAAATCTCTAATTTATTCTAACTTTCCAACATACAAGGCCAGCTGCTTACTAGGCAGGTCTGTTTTGCTACCACATGGGAAACTCAAACTCAATGTATCCCAAACTGGGCAGGTATTCCTAGCTACCCCTGTCTTCTGTTCCTCTTATCAGCAAATGGCACCATCATCTATTTAATTGCTTAAAGTATTGTCCTTGCTATTAGCCTGATTTATTGAAGATCTTAACACCTGAGTAACATTTTTATTCTGCATCCACACTCCTGACATTGTCAGAATCAATTAAATGCCCACACCGATGACCTTATCATTATTATATGCTTTCATGATCCTTTGCTTTCTCATATTCCATGGGCTTTTCCTCAATGCAGAAAAGCCACCTGTTTTCATGGTCATATTCTGGACATCCTCATCACCTGAATTTGCTTTGCCTCTGAGATTCATGAACCCAACATGCCACTGTCCTATCTTCGTATCTTTTTACTGCACAATTTTGCCTCATGGTGGTCTCCAGTTCATCAACTCAACCTCTTCCATCCTATTTATCTGCCCCCTCCTTTACCTACCTCCCACCTTATTGGGCTCACTTCACATGAAATATCACTGTAAACAGCCATACATATATTCTCTACTCTCATCCCTTCTTTTTGTTGTACCCCTTGGGGAAAATTTAGTCCTGGATGAACTAAGCTATTAAATGTCTCTGTATGTTCACTCTAAGACTGATTGTTGCTAGGAAAAAAAAAAAAAGCATGCAATATGGCAGATTGATATCATTCACAAATTCCTGGCTACTAACCTGAATTGAGTATTCAACATTACTAGTGATACTACAATCTTTCTTTGGTGCTATTCTGTTTCTGTTCCCATATCTTGTCACTTTACTCAAACTTCCCTAAACTCTTCACTCATCCTGATGGTAACTCCCCTAAAACAGCCCATCAGTCCTTCCACTTAGAAACTAAAACTTAGAAACTAAAACATAAAGGCCAGTCTTTCCTTGATGTGTTTATTCCATTAGTCGCTCATGAACCAAGTGGCCATTTAAGCGAAGGGCTATCTCTGGACTCTCTATTCTGTCCTATTGAACTTGGAAAACATTTTCTAAAAATTGAAGTTGACTTGTTTTTGTGCCATTTCAGAAGTCCTTTATTTTGCTGTCTTTACCAAATGTATTCACATGTACTGTCTAATTGTATCTGGCATTTTTATGAAATAAAACATTCCTAAATGATAACATATTTTGGGAGACTAAATAATGGAACACAAAAATATCCTAGTCCTAATCCTCAGAATTTGTGACTGTTACCTTATATGGAACTTTGGAGGTGTGATCACGTTAAGGATCTTGGAATGGGAAATTACCCTGGATTATCCAGGTAAAGCCGAAATGTAATTACAAGTGACCTTATCAGAGGGAAGTAGTGGAAGATCTGACTACAGAAAAAGGCAGTGTGACCGTGGGAGCAGAGGGGGGAAGGAGATGTACTGCCGCGGACGGGTGATGCACCGAAGATGCAAGTGGCTCCCAGAAGCTAGACCAGGCAAGGAAATGGACATTGCCCCCCGATGGCAGAAGGAAGCAGCCCTGCCGACACACTGGCTTTCAGCTCTGTAAGAGTCATTTGGGGCTTCTGACCTCCAGAATTGTAAAGCAATAAATCAGTGTTCTCTTAAGCCACTCAACTTGTAGTAAATGGTTACAGCAGTCATAGGAAACTGAAACACATACTGCCTTTGTCTTCTGTATCTGCTTTTTCCCTTAAAAATATACTTTTGAAATGTTTTCATGTTGAAAATATACGCCTAATTCATTCATTCTTTTAACTGTCACCCAATACTGCAAAATAAACATGTAATTTATTTGTTTTTCTGATGAGAAACAAATTTCTCATGAGTTCCAACGTTTTACTATTACCATACTTCCAAGAACATTCTTACATATATCTTCAGATACTCTAAAAAATGGAAATGGATACATCTCTAGAAATGAAAAGGCTGAGTTTCAGTTTTCTTTTGCTGTGCAGCAAAGTACCATAATCTTAGTGGCTCAAAACAGCACACATTTTTTTTTATCTTATACTTCTAGAGGTCTGAAGTCTGTAATGAGTCTCACTGTGCTAAAATCAAGGTACTGGCAGGACTGCATTCCTGGAGGTGAGGCTCCAGGAAAAAAAATAAATCCATTTTCATACGTTCTCTAGCTTTTTGAGACAACCCACATTCCTTGGCTTGTGTCCCCTTCCATCTTCAAACACAGCAGTGGAATCACTCTGACCTCTGCTTCTGTCCTCACATCTCCTCCTGCCTCCCTCTTTCACTGACAAGAAAATTACACTGTAAAATCTAGGATACTCTCTCCATATCAAGACCCCTTATTCATATCTGCAATGTCTGTTTTGTCATGTAAAGTATCATATGTATAGGTTCCAGGGATTAGGACATGGACATCTTTGGGGTACATCTTTGTGCCTTCCATATAAGGCATAACAAATGTACCTGTTCAACTTTACTAGCTATTGCCAACTCTCTTTATAAATTGATGGTTCTAAGTATTCTCACATTAAAAACAGGTAAGTTTCAGTCTTCCCACTCACTTTGTATTAACAGAATTTATAATTTTTCTCAGCTGAAACATGTAAATGAATTCTGATATTTTAATTTGCTTTTTTTCTGACTGTTGAGGTTTGTCATTTAACATATGTTGATCAGGCAACTTATAAAAAATTTCTCTTCATATCTTTTGCCTCACCCTTTTGATCTAAGTAGTCTGTCTTTTCATATTGAGTTTATGAACTTTTAGAATATGATTTAGAAATCACTCCTTTGTCAATTACAACACTTGAAAACATTTCTTCCCTATCATGGCTGACATTTTCACTTATATTAGGCATTTAAGCATTTTTTAAGCACTCATTCACAATTGTTTCCTGTGGTTTCTGCTGTTTTCATCATGCTTAATAAATGTCCAAATTTTTCTACATATTATTCTTATGTATTTACAGTTTTGCTTTTCAAATTTTGATGTTTTACATACCTGGAAATATTTTTATATGATGTGAACTAGAAGTAGCATGTTTATTTTTCTTCAACATGGATAGTCAAAATATATACCGGATACTTTCCCTCTTGGTCATATAGCAAGCTCTCAGATTTGTCCTGATGACTTTGGTCCATGTACATTTATTGTGATTATGTTGACTCTTTTCATTTTTTAAAAAAATGAG
Organism: Manis javanica; assembly: GCF_040802235.1. Taxonomy (NCBI): domain Eukaryota; kingdom Metazoa; phylum Chordata; class Mammalia; order Pholidota; family Manidae; genus Manis; species Manis javanica. The sequence continues at coordinate 53,566,872 of NC_133157.1, forward strand.
ATACAGCATATAATTTTAAGTGTAAAGCTTAATGATTTTTTAAATATGTATCTTATGAGTTATGCTTACTCATAAGATATGAGACCTTTCCAGAACCCCAGAAGACCCCCTCTTGCCTTATCTAAGCCTGTACCTCCCTCTAATGCTAACCACTAATCTGATCTGATTTCTGTATTCAACAATCAGTCTTGCCTGCTCTTCATTCATACAGATAGAAATGGACAATAGATCAGTGGATCCCCTTATGTGCCTGGCTTCTTTTGTTCAATATAATGTCCATCAGATTTCTCCATGTTGTGGCATGCACTAGCAGTTTTGTTAGTTTGTTTTTAAGTTCTGTAGTATTTCACTGTATAACATATCACAATTCAGCCAGTCTCCCTTTGATGGGAATTTGGGCTCTTTGGGGGCCATTTTGGATCAAACTTCTATGGACATTCAAACTTCATGTCTTTTGGTGGACAGTTCCTACTTCTGTTGGGAGTATACCTAAAAGTGGAGTTGCTGAGTCATAGGGAAAGTGTACCAATTAGATTCACTGGAAACTGCCAATTTTCCAAAGGGTTCATATCATTTTGCTCTCCCAACAGTGATGTAGAGAAGCTCCAGTTAACTCACATCTTACTAATACTTTCATGTTTTAGCTCTTCTGATGAATACCTAATGTTACCTCATTGTGATTTCATTTTGCCTCCCTTTAAGGAATAATGATGTAGAGAACATCTTTGTCTGTTTTTGGGCCATTTGGATATCCTCTTTTGTAATATGTCTGTTCAAGTTATTTTCCTTTTGCGAATTTAGCTATTTGTCTTTTTCTTACACATGTACAGAAGTTATATATAATGGACACTAGTCATTTGCTAATACCTCTTTTAGCCTGGCCTGGCTTATCACTTTCTCACATACAAAATTATATGCTGTATCTCATTTTTTTAAAAAACTTCTGATTACAGAAGTTTTAAGTATTTAAGAGATCTGATTTAATCACTTGTAATTTTTATAAATAGTGCATTTATGTGTGTGGCATTTAAAAAATATTTGCTTATCTAAGTTTATGAAGTATTTTCCTGTGTTTTCTTTTAGAAGTTTTGTAGTTTTTGCTTTCACATTTATGTCTATGGTCCATTTAAAATGGACTTTTGTGAATAGTATGAGGAGGTTGAGATTTACTTTTTTCTGTATGGTTCCTGTACTTCAGCATCATTTATTGAAAAGGCCAGTCTTTCCTTGATGTGTTTATTCCATTAGTCGCTCATGAACCAAGTGGCCATTTATGCAAAGGGCTATCTCTGGACTCTCTATTCTGTCCTATTGAGATATTTATCTACTTTGTGTCACTACCATTTAACCATACTAATATAGTAAATCTTTGTAGTAAATTTTGAAATGGTGTAGATTAAGATAAAAAATCACACTTTTCTATACCAAGACTGTCTTAGCCATTATTCTAAGTTATCTGTGTCTCTATATTAGAATCAACTCATCAGTTTACACATACAATCAAACCTTCTGGCATTCTGATTTGCTTGTATTAAAGTTATAATTCAATTGAGGGAGCACTGCCATCTTAATAGTACTGAGTCTAACAATCCATAAATATGGCATATTGCTCATTTATTTAGATTTTTTAATTATTTTTCTAATTATGATTTGTTTTCATTGTAGAATTATTTAAATTTTTTTCATTTTAAATAGATTGTTAAACTTATTTCTAAGCTTATGAAATTTTTTTGATGTTATAAATGTTCTTATTTAAAATTTTGTCTTGTTACTAGTATATAGAAATATAATTTAATTTTTATTTACTAGTATATAGAAATTTAATTTAATTTTTATAACAACATTGTACCGAGCAACATTGCTAATTTGTTACTCTAATAACTTATAGATGATTTTGTATTTTCTGTTAAAAGTAAAAAACAGTTTTATATCTTCCTTTCCAAACTGTATACCTTTTTTCATGCCATATTTTAATGACTAGGACCTCTTTTGCAATACTGAATAGAAGCAGTAAAAAATGAAAATCATCACCTTGTTTCTTAGGGTGAAAACAGTAAATATTTTACCATCAACTATGATGTTAGCTATAATCTTCAAGTAGAAACCCTTTATCAGATTAAAGAAAGTCCCTTCTAGTCTTAATTTGCTGATAAATTTGTATAAGAAAGTAGTAAATCCTATCAAATTATTTTTCTACATCCATAGACATGGTAATATCAGTATATAAAGTATTTTTTTCCTAGCTTAAATGGATAAATTACATGATTGAATTTAAAGGTTAAATCAGTTTTTCATATCTCTCACTTGATCATGATGTATTGGGTATTTTATAAGTCATTATGGTCAATTTATCAATATTGTATTGAGAAGTTTTTTCATATATCTTTATAAGAAATATTGATCTATAATTATCTTTTTAAGTAAATGTCCATGTCAGTTATCACTGCCAAGCCCTCATAAAATGAATTGGTAAGTGTTCCTTCTTTTTCTCTTTTCTGAAGGAGTTATGCTAACATTGATATTATTTCTTGCTAAAATGTTTAGAAACTCATTAATAAAAACACCTTCAGCTTGAGTTTTCTTTGTGGAAGGTGTTCAATTATACATTTAATTGCTTTAAAAGATAGCCTTATTCAAACTTCCTAATTTTTATTTGTATTAGTTTAGGAATTTGTGTTTTTCAAATAATGTTTATTTCATTGAAATTGTTGAATTTATCATCATACATTAGGTTATAACAACACCTTATTATCCTTTTTACTATCTACAGGATCTGTAGTGATGGTTCCTATTCCATTTTTGATACTGATAATTTAATTCTCCATTCCTTGTAGTAAGATATATCTTACTAATGGTTTATTATTACATTATTTATATTAATTAGTATATATCAACTTTTCTACAAACCAACTTTTGACTCTCTTGATTTTCTCTTATAACTTTTCTCTAAAGTCAGTTATTTCTGCTCTTCTAGTTACTATTTCATTCTAGTTCCTTTTGAGTTGAATTCATAATTTGTTACATTTCTGAAACAAGACAAGATTTGTACAACCACCATCTGTGCTTTTGGTGGCATGTATTTAACATTTCTGTTTTAAACACCCAGCACATTCCTGATTGTTGTTTTAAACATTTAATATTCTTTTCTATTTTCATATTTACCCACATACGTGCCACTTTTGTTGCTCTTTGGTGCTTCCTACAGTTTTGTTTCCACCTTGGGCCATTTTTCTTTGGCCTGAAAAACTTGCTTACCCTTGCTATGTGTGTCTACTGGTAATAAATTCTACTAGAGTTTATTTGTAGGGAAGGATTTTAATTTGGCTTCAATGTAAGGATTTTATTTTTTTGGCTAGGCATAGAATTATAGGCCAGTAATTTTTGTACTTTCTTTCAGCACCTTAGAAATGTCGTTTCATTGAGTTATTGGCTTCTATAGTTTCTGCTGTGAAGTTGGCCATTAAAATTGTTGTTGTTAATTAGAAGGTCGTAGATCTTTTCTTCTTTGGATGTTTTTATACTTTGTTGTTTTATTTGATTTTCAGCAGTTTCTCCATGATGTTTCTAGTGTGATTACTCTATCTATCCTGCTCAGTTTTTCCTGACTTTTTGAAACTATGGGTTGATTTCTGTCATCTTTTTGGAAAATTCTCTACTACTATTGTTTCAAATATCACTTCTGTTCTGTTTTTTCTTCTCTCCTTCTGTGATTCCAGTTATACAAGTATTAAGTCATTTGTCCATAATTTACCTGTCTCAAGACTCTGTTCTTTTTTTTTTTTAATCTTTTTCTCTCTCAAATGGATATTTTCTTTTTACCTGGATTCAGATAAGCTTGCAACGTATACCAGACTGTATGGAGGTGCTCAAAAAATGTACAGGTATTTCGAAAGGACATCAGTACTGCCAATAGCTAAATGTAAGATAATTTGAGCAACAAAATAGGTAATGATAGTGATGGATTGTAAGCCATGAAATAAAAATATATTCATGAGGTCATATTGACATAAGTAGCTGAAGCAAGAAATAAATGATAAAATGGGTAACTGTTTCATGCAGCAAAATTCTAGTTAATTAAGGCAGAAGGAATGATAGCAATAGAAAATTTCCATTTGGCAAAAACACACTAATATTTGTTACAGATAAAAATCATCAATGGCTGCTGAAATGAGTAGATGAAAGTAAGGTGAGAATCAGGGTATTTAAGTGGTCTCAAGATACTTCCCCACATACTTATTAATTACAAAGGAAAAAATAATAACTTCACAGTGGAGAAACCTGGCAGACACTCCTTTAATCAAGTGATCAAAGTTAACATCCCCAGAAATACGGCACGATGCACCCACTGATAGGATGCACTGCCAAGAGCCCAACATTACTTTTTCCCAAAATAACTTCAATGCAATCATGAGAACACATCAGATAAACACACATTGAGGAACATTTTACAAAATAACTGGCCAGTGCACTTCAAAAGTATCAAGGTCATAGAAGACAAACACTGATGCACTGCACCTGACGAGAGGAATTAGAGGGGCCATGAAAAGTAAATGCAGTGTGAGATTCTGGAGTGGATCCTGAGTCAGAAAAAGAAAATTAATAGAACAGTTGGTGAAATTCAAACAAGGCCTGAGGTTAATAATATTACCTCATAGTTAATTTCCTGATTTAGAAGATGGTGCTCTGATTCCATAAGATGGGATGGTAACATCTAGGACAGAGGAGCACAGGGCAGATGAGAACATGGGCGCTATTGTTGCGACTTGTTCTGTCTATAATATCGCAAAATGAAATTGGTTTGAAATATACTTGTCTTCTGCTTAAAATATATAAGCCACAACAGAAACAAGTGCTGTTTCTCTTGCCAGTAGTTTTTCTTGGTTTCCCGTCAGTGTGTCCTGTTTTAGCATGCCTCACGATGGTTGATGTAATGTCAGTGTGGCTAAAGAATTAAGAATCTTGAAGATGTTATTTTCTTCCAATAAAGGTTAGTTTTCCTTGCAGGCAAATGCAGCACCAGTGGACATCCTAATTCCTGAATGGAAGCAGCCAATAAAGCAAATCTTTTAAGTACTTTCTGGGGAGGAGGGGGGAAACTGCAGGTACTCAACTCTGTTGTAGCATGAAAGCCGTAGACAATATATAAAGCAATGAATGTGTGTGGCTGTGAGGCAGTAAAATTTTATTTACAGAAACAAGCACAGATTGCAGACCTTGTTATGGGGGAATTTATAATGGCTGGAGCATCTAAGTTTGCCTTTACTTCTAGTGCATGGCACCCTGGAATACAGTAAAGTGCTGGAAATGCTTGCCATGCTCCTGAAGCTTATTGGAACTTGAACTCTAAACTGTCTCCCAGCTGCTGAAATCTCTATTCAGACCTTTAGCTTCCCACCACTCAGTTCACCTAAGTTTGGCCCTGGGACAGTCTAGGAATCAGCTAACAATTTGAGGGCATTAGTATATATCCATTTTAAGACTTTCTGCTCTGACTCTCTCCTTTCCATGGTTTTCTCCCCATTTATCTCAAGTCTCTCTGATAGCCCCAAATCCCTGGTCTTCCCAGTGTAGTAAGATGTGTCTCTAGCCCACTGAGACCTGGGAAGTGTCCTCAGAGGAACGGCCAGGTAACTGTGGAGCTTACCTCGTGTATGTTCCTTCTTTCAGGAGCTCTGCTTCCTGCAGTTCCTGGCTACCTTGGATATTCTCTGATACCTTCAAAGAACTGAAGTTTGTGTTGTGTTGTGGTTTTCCTTTTGGTTTGCTTTTTGTTTGGGAATCCAACTTGTATAATTTTCATCTGTAAAGAGTGAGCCTAATATAAGCCACTCCACCATGACCAGCACTAGAATTCTTGCTTCATTATTCTCTACAATGTTATTTTGTGTTTTCAGTTTACTACTCTTTTTTTCTTTTTTCTTTCCTGCATTTTATTGAATTGAGTTTTATTTCTTAATAGCTTTTATTTTTCTCTATTTCCTTGCAAGTTGACTGTTCATTTTTTATTCTTTTTATGACCTCTCTTAAGTTTTTCATTTTTCATTTTGAAAAGTATAAACTTAATCAATACTTTTGCCCCCTGTATCAGTCAAGAACCAAAAGGAAAGCCATGACACTCTCAAATTAAGATATTGTGAAGAGGGTTGGTTCATCAAGGGGCTATTTACAAAGATGAGGGAGCTCAGGGATGCACCTTGGGGAGTGCAGGAACCTGGGTCAGGCTGCAATGGGAAGGCACTATTTCTAGTTTCAAAGAAAGAAAGAGAGGGAGAAGTTATAGGAGCCTGGAGTGTGGTGTCTCTTTTTCCTTGGTGCCATCAGTGACCTTCTTGAAGGGTATAGTTCTAGGTGAACCCACAGGAGGAGAGAAAGGAGCAACATATACCTGACCTCCCTTCCCACCCTCTCTGATCTTCCAGGACTCCCAAGTGGCTGGACTCAGCCTAGAAGACAGAGGGCTCAGCATAATGATAATGTGATACATTCAGGTTAGCCTTCCAGGGTAGAGGATAGGTAGAGAAGAGTAGAGATTGTGCCAGATGGGTGAACAGAAGGCATAGCACAACTCCCTCTCAGCACAGTCGTATCCTAAATGCTTCAGTACCAGTTACCTGCCTCTTCCTGGATCATTGGTCTGTACAGGTTAGTACAGATGCCTTTCAGTTGTCCCTCCTGACATCTAGTTTGTTGTTTTTCATTATTTTTGTTTCATCTTTATTTTATTCCCTCAAATTAGTCATTATCATAATTTTTTATATAGCCACTGCTTTTTTACCCATATGTCTATCATTTTTTGTTATGTTACTATTGTTTCTTATATGACACACCTTGCTGAGTTTAGTTTCTTCTTTCTGAATTAGATAGTAGAGTGGTTCCTTCAGCAGGGGTTTGAGTTCATTCCTCGTATTGTTTACACAAGTGTATCTTTATTTCACCCTTTCTCCTAAACAGTGGTTTAGTTGGACATTCCAGGCTGACAGTTATTTTCTCTCAGCTCATTAAAGAAATAATTCCATTATTACTGGCTTCTGTTATTGAGAAATCTGTTTCTATAATTTACCTTCCTTTGAAATTTATCTTTTTTACTCTCATTGCATTTAGAATTTTCTCTTTGTCATTTATGTTTAGAACTGCTAATAACATGGGTCTGAGTGTGGATTTATTTTTACTTATTCTGCATAATTTGCTATGCTTCTTAAACACAAGAATTCTCACTTTTCATTAGTCACTATCCCTGTTGTCCCACTCATGGGCCCTTTATCCCTCACACTCACTTCTTGCCTTGTCTGGGTTTTAGTCTGTATCTTAGAATGGATGGTTCCTGCAAGATGGTTTTCTCAATTCTGTAATTTATGTCTTTAAAATTTTAATATAGTTATAGGGTCATCATTAAAAGCAATTTCTGTTAACTGAATTTCTTAGGCATCTGAACTTGATTTCCTTGAATCTGTCAATTCATGTTCAAGGTGATTGGGCCCTTATGTATCTTGTAATTTAAGAGTGGGGCTTATATCTGTACAACCTGAGCTGGGAGAGTAGTGTCCCTCTAGAGAAGTTTTGTGTGTCATGTTTTGAAGTATGAATAGATAAAACAAAATCATATGGAAGATAATTGTTCCTGAAGCTAGATGGTAGGTACTTAGAGGTTACTATACTTTTTTCCCTATACTTTTCTGTATATTTAAATTTTTAAATAATGTTAAGATAAAATAATTTAGTCAATACACTCTTCCTACAGTCATGGAAATTAATTTTGATCTCCTAGGTAGTTTTTGCCCATCTGTATGACACATGACACATATGACATGTCAATAAGTTACATTCTCAGGCTAATACACTACAAGGTAATGATAAATGTTTATGCCTTTGTTCAGTTATTTGTTCATTCAACAAGTACTGCTTGACTGTACCAAGTTGAGTGAGAAAACATTGACAGAGATCCTACCCTAATAATGCTTATTATCTAGTAAGACCATTGTATTATCATCATTACAGATTATACACCAAGAACAGAGGGAGAAAATTTGAATGTGGGACAGCAAGTCAGGGGGGCACAGGTATTGATTGAAAAGGAATATTATGAAAGACTCTTATGTTTTAAATTCCATGTGAGGTACTATCACTAAGATGTGTTTTTAGAAGTGTTAATATCTGCTTGAATTACTAAGGTCAATTCAGCAAGCAAGTAAGTAAAATAACTCAGTGTTAATTAAGAGAAAATATCTATATGGGTGTCATTCTTGATTGCCACAGTAGACCAGGCACTCTGCTATGTAGTTTCTATCATGTCTAGTCTTTAAAAGACACTACAAAGTAGGTGTTTTTAAAATGAGAAAACTTGAGAGAAGTAACTGCCCAAATTTATGAGGCTATTAAGTATATGAGCTAGATGTGAATTCAGGTCTACGAGCCTCTAAATCATGTTCTTTCCACTACATCACACTGCCTCCCAAGTAGACAAGTGCCTTCTCCATGGAAATATGGGTTCCTTAAATATCCAGATATTTTAATATTGTGAATTAAAAGTCTGCTTGATGTAGGTACCGGGAAGCAGCTAATTCATTATAATCATGTCCTTTTTCTTCAAATATTTTTCTATTTTTGATCCCATGTGAAGGAACTTTTGGAAGTGTCATGCTGGAGTGTCAACCTCATAGCTAAATGTGAGGCTCCCAAATTTTATGATGTCAATATTTACAAAGTACATGCCAGATCTCCAGAGTAACCACCCAGTTCTCGTCCTGATTTTGGAATCTTGGACTCTGAAGACAGAGGAAGAAAGTAGAACAAACTTCTAATGTTAGATGACAGCATAACATGGCTCAAAAGGTTTTGCCCCTTTTACTTTCCATGCATGGGCTTACCTTCTTGACCAGAGTATAGTTGGTGATAACACTGTGATACTCAATGCCAGCCTCTCAGAATCTGAATCATCTGTAATTAACAACTTTCTTCTGGTCAAATGACCAGCTTTGATTTCGTCATGCTCTAATCCTATACCGACCACGTTTGGAGACTAAGAAATATCCCATCAGTTTTTATCCATCATAAAATTAAAAAAAAGAATCACATACTTGAATGAAAAATCAAAACCTCTGACTGTTTAGATCTTTCTCCAAGCAAGAGGAGATTTCTGGAAAAGAAATAATCCATCAGACATTTTTTCCAGAAACTCTCACTTCATTATCCCTATAAAAGAGTTTAAATTGCTGAATTACCTCCTGCTGTGGTGTGTCTGTTTAATTCTGTCAGTAATGTTATATAGAAATACTGTGTCCAAAACTTGGAATTTATTAAACCAATGCAAACCCTAGTCAGTTACCAAAAGCAGAGATTAAAATTAAAATTCTTGTTGTGACCTATCTCAGCCCTGTAATTTAAAGCATTTCTAAATATTTCAGAGAGATGTAATTTCAGTAAGAGCATATTCCAGCACAGTTTCTCTCATTTTTTTTCTTATCTTTACATAGAATTTTGTAGAATGATGTGGTTCCTTAGACTGTCAAACACATAGAAAGGGCATTAGTCATTTGCATAATTTTTGTTATTTTAATTAGAAAAAGGAAAATTTTCAATACTTTCATTGGATAACATATAAATAATTTCTTTATTGGGGCTGCTTTAAAGTTATTACCTATATACACACATACACATACACACATACACACGATATCTTAGACAATGACCCTAAAACAGTTTCAACAAAGGGATTACATACTGATTTTATACATTCCCAAAAATTTTCATATAAGCTTCCAGGATGGCATAGCAATTAGGTGAATAGCTCTCATGAAAAAATATTTCAGTGAAATAATTTCAAATTGGGTATTGTGCACATTTCATGATTTTGTTCCACTTACTCACATTGCAAAGGAAATTCTCTCTTGGTTTTGGTGCCCCATTGAGGTGATTTTTAAAATATTCTATTAAGCTGATTAAGATAATTCACTGCTGCAGGTGTTACCCTTATACAGTGAACTGTTAATAACATGATCATTCACACTTATAAAGTGATTCAGCATCTGGTTCAAAATCCCCTCTTCTAGAGGGCCTGATAGGTGATAGAGAATTATTCACGGGAAAAATAAGCAATAATACTAATGGTATTCATCACAGTTGTCATAGAATGTTTATTGTTTCCATATCAACTTCACTTTGTTTTAACTGCAGAAGCCCTTGTGAAATGTCAGTGCCGAAGTTGAAGATAAGACTATGCACTTCCTCAGGCGCCTTCAGATCACATAGTGTTATTTTGAGCATTAATTAGCAAAGTCACAAGAATAGTCAGGAAGATGAGGAGTGGGCATGGACTTTAAACACAGTTCAGAGCAAGACTCAAGGCAGCAGATTACAACAGGAAGCAAAGAAGATTGTGCCTAATTAGAACTTCAGGGGTAATTTCAAAAGGCCTAGTGTAATTACCTGAGTAGGAAGTTAGCCAGATGGAGGGTAACACCTCTAGTCAGGAGAAAAATTTCTATTTATATTCACAAACTCAATCAACTATAATTTCTAAGTGCCCATGAAGGAAAATAAGATTTCTACCTTTCAAAATGTTGTGTCAAGTATATTTTAAGGTTCCATGAGGCATGATTTTTACTGGAACTTTACACCATTAAATAACATATGACCTGGTAATCCAATATTAAATCTAGTCCCATTTGGAGTTAAAGGTACAAACTCTGAAATCTCTGTTTTCAAGGGGTCTTGCCCCAAAATCAACGAAAAATGATGTGATAAGAAGTTATCACATCAATCAGGTTTTAATCAGTGCATATGTTAAAAATGTTTTTCAAATTCAGTTTTTTTTCTAAACAAATTAAGAACTTAGGTTAATATGCTGGGCAGTGTAACTGCATGTTGCTTTTGTATCTAAAGTGGGAATTATAGAGCCCTCTGCTTTTACTCCTGGGGTCCCTAATATGTTGCGGCCAATGATGATGTCAGTTTTACTACTTTGTCTTGTCTGTGACTTTAGCCTGACACTAGGTCAAAGTCGTGGGCCCACACTGTTCCTTTGGAGAAGGGAGGCATTTGCTTTTTCTACTAGGTTGTGCTTATTACATAAGGCAGCCTTAGAGCATGACTTCATATTGTCTGCCACTGGCAGGAGAGTCTATCCTAGTCAACAATGGTAAACATAGGTGCTCTGGAGAATGAAGAATGAGGACAAGGAGATCTGTAGCCAAAGGCACATCCTGCTGACCAGTAGCGGGCATCTGGGTCTTGCAACAAGGACTTGTATCATGGTTGGGAACTTAGAGAAGAGGTATGATAAGGAAGCTAGATTAGTTTTGATAAGAAAATGTCATGGGACAGTGAGAAGATAAGAAATTAGAAAGTCAAAGTTCTGCTTTCTCCTACTGTCTCGTCTGAGGGGGATTGCCCATGGACAAGTTCACTCTGGATTTGATGAGACTGAATAATAACAACAGAATGTTAGGGTTAAAAGAGTTTATACCAAGCTTCATTCTCATGATGGCAGGTCGAGTGCTGGAATCACGTCTGCCTCTAGGGCATTTGCAATCCATTTCTGTCTCTGACTCTGGACAGAGCACTGGGTGGAGCTCATTATATGGTAACACAGGCAATAATGGCTCATTGGCAACAGGTGTATAAGCATTAGCCCAGTGGTAGGCCAATTACATCATCAAGCAGATTGGGTCAGGTGGGGATCCTGGCCATAGAAACTCCATATTCCCTACAGTCCACCCCTTCAGGATTCTCGCCTGATAATCTATGCACCCTCAATCTTCTACAGTGGTCCCTGTGTGAGAAACCTGGAGCATTGTAACCATATTCCAAACAGCAACAGAGGCTACAACAACATACAGCCAACAACAAAAATTATGATATAGATAACAACAAAAATAATATTCAAGTGTAACGAGATTGACTGCCACCAAGTGGTCTTCCCAGTAGTATTCACACTAGTCCAGGTTCATGATTTGCACTTTGCATGAGAGGCCAGTAGCAGAACTGATAGGGAGCTCCATGCACACCCAACAAGCAGTTTTTTCTAGAGTGTGTGCCCAATCCACAAAGATATTTAGAGGAGATTAACCTTTAGGGCTATAAAACACATGTTTTAATGATACCAACATAGGTAAATCTTGCCTGTCAGGTAGCATGCATGCAAGAGAGTGGTCCTGTGATGGGACTGTGGTGGGGAGGGGGTTCCATCTGGGTCTAGTATACCATAGCTTTACATCTCTCCCTGTGGGGGTTTACTGAGGGGTCTATGTATAATGCTACTGGAGGTGCTTGCACTGGCTATAAAGATAAAACAAAACTCCTTGGTAAGATGCTCTTAGCTTCTAGCTATTTAGGGTATACTACCATGATGTTTGGGGGCCACTCTGCCATTAATGCAGGAATACACAGGAGACCAGCCTCCAGGACTTGTCCCCAAGGTGCCAGGAGGGCCAGTCATTGTTAGTCCATGTGTTAAAATATCCAAGTCCACATTCACTGAATGGAGTCTCTGTGGTTTATGGCAGTAGCTGCTGATAACAAGGTATTATTCTGGTGGCAAGGTATTCAATAATTTCTCCATTTTTTGTACTTGCAGTTCCATAGAGGAAGCAGCAATGTGTGATAGCAAGTCTAAAGGACTCAATGCCCCTTTCTGGTGCTTCTCATTCAATCGTCATAGTACTGTCCATAGCAGACTGACCATCTCTGTAAACTACTGGTGTCTGACTTCAGGCCAGATTTTAACAAGCCATTGTACCTCTCTGTCATGCCTGCCTTGGTAGAATTACATGGTACAAGAAACTTCCACTTTATCCATAATTTTTGTACCCATTCTTATAGTACATGCCCAGTAAAGTGGGTGCCTTGATCACTCTTGGTCACCTGTGGTCAGTCATAGGCTGCAAAGAGGTGCTCTAGGCCTTTTTTGGTCATTTGCTGGTCTGTGTAATGCTCAGGAAAAGCAATCAGAAGTCCAGTAGCTGTATCCACACTAGTAATGACATATCAATATTTTTCAGACATGGGCAGAGGTCTGATATAGTGTATCTGTCACCTGATGAGGGGTATTGGCCCCTTAGCTATCATCCCATGTTGCTGTGGGTCTCGGCATAAATTCCTTTTAGAGCACATAATACATTCCTACTGGGCTCTGCCAACTTCTTCAAGGTCAAAGGAAGGACCTACCAATGGGCTACAGCCCACATTGTCTTCTGCCCTGAATGCAACAAATGTTGTAACCATTAGGTCACATCAGAGGCAGGCTTTCCTTCTAGCCAATGTGCATGGTCCAATTCATCTGCCCTATCATTTCCTGGGGATACCAGCAGCAAACTGCTTGTCACATGGTGTACCGTAAATGTTTTAGTCTGACCAGAGGCCTATAAGTCTTTCCACAACTCTTGCCCCCAAAAAGGTCGATTAACAACCAGACAGATGGCATAGTTCCATGTCAGTAGCCACAGAGTCAAGCCTTGATAGACAGCCTAGCTGTCAGTGCAGACAGGAGCAGAGACACAGCATACCTTAATAGAGAAACAACTGGATGTTGTGTACCATGCTTTTCTGGCTATGGAGCTCATCACTGGAACAGCACTAACAAAAGTAATAACCACCTGGGTGGGCTCCTGGGTTATCACAAGCCACACCAGGTGTAGCTCTGCCCACTGACTGCTCTTCCCCTCACAATCTTCCATCCATATTGTCTCAGTCTTAGGATGGAAAGCTTCAGCCCTCCATTTCAGGGGCTGCCCATGGCTGGAGCCATCTGTGTACCATGCATCTTTGGGTATAGGGACTCTGCTATTAATGGCTCTAAAGAAAATTCTTCTTGCCTTTAAGTGGTATATGTTACTGGCCCCAATAAGCATTAGAGTTCTTCACTCAAGGGGCTACTAGAGAAGGTGCTATGCTGCTGTAGGTATGTGCCTCACTTGGCCAGCATAGACATCTGTGCACTGCCTCTCTGCAGCTATTGGGTCCAGTCTCATACCCACTCCATGTTGGGACAGGTGATTATTACTTTTGTTGGTGCTGTTCCAGTGATGAGCTCCATAGCCAGCAAAGCATGGTACATGGCATCCAGTTGTTTCTCTATTAAGGTATACTGTGTCTCTGCTCCTTTCCAGAGTTGTGAGCAGCATCCACTAGGTTGGCAAGTTCATTCAAGCTGCTGCCAGCAGCCCTAGCCATAACCATCTTTAGTCATATGAACATCCAGCTCACAGGGCCTTAATGAGTGTCACACTGAAGGCCTGTATGACCTTGACTGCCCATTTTGCAGTGATAAAACCTGATGTACATGTCTCATTCCAGTCCCACATGGATTTTTATCTATGACTGCTTCTGGTATAACTTTCTTATCTGACCAGACGACCCCCAAGAATTTAACTGACAAACCAGGTCCCTGAACCTTGGTGCTGTTCACAGCCTATCCTTTCTCCTGTAGATGTTCCAGCAGTCTAGGTGCTGCACTTTCTAGATCTGAAAGAGAATCAGATGTGAGCATGATGTCATCAATATAATAGTGCAACTACACTGTTGGCAGTTTCTTCCATGCTGCCAAGTCCTGGGGTACAAGTCCATGACAGTTGGTGGGACTGTGGAGGTATCTCTGTGGAAGGACAATGGAAGTTCATTGCCCTCCTTCCCATGTGAAAGCAAACTGTTCCTGACTTTCCTCTTCTATGCCAATGGAAAAGAAGGCATTAGCAAGATCTATAACATAATGATAAGTCCCTTGTTCATGAGTGAGGGTGTCCACAAGGCCTGCTGTAAAGGGGACAGAAGCATGCAGGGGAGTATGACTTTATTCAGTTCTCTGTTATCCACAGTCATATGCCAGGAGCCATCTGGCTTATTTATGGGCCACACTGGGGAATTAAAAGTCTATTGGTGGGCTTTATAATACCCACCTTCTCCAGTTCCTGAAATTTTTCTCAAGTTTCTTTATGCCCTCTAGGCAATTTGTAGTGTTTTAGTATTAGTCACCTGGTGAGCCACAGGCAAAGCTACCTGTGGGTCCTTAGCATGTCCCCTCATAACTTCCTTCACCACACGTTTCTTCACTGTGAACACCAGTAGTGGTCTGCAACAATAGGCTGTGCAGGATCTCTATCCCCAAAATATTTTCAGGGATGGGAGAGATATATACAGTATACTCTTTTGGGGGTAGACACCCTATTCCCAATGGGATTTGGCCTTGTTTCACTCTTGATAACCATACCCCTGTATCCATCTATAACACTTGGGGGGGTCCCAGGAAATGACTCAGGATTTCCATAAATCAGTGAACATTCAGCTACTGTGTCTACCAGAGCCAGGGTGTGTATGTTCTCTGGGGACCAATGAATTGATATTTTAACATGTAGCCTCTGGTCCTCCAAAGCAGGTGCCTTGACCCTTCCCTCAGTGAAACCATATCACTCAGTCATCTTCCTGGGTGGGTTCAGGTGAGGTTGGCTCACTCTCCAGCAGAAGGTCTTGCAGGTGCACAGGCCAGGCTTGTGACTCTATCTCCGGCTTCCACTTCTTGGTTCAGTGGCCAAAACCACTGCTTTGGCTACATATGTTGCCACAGCTCCAGTAAGCTTCTGTTTGACTACCCATCCAATTTCTCTCTGTCTTCTCTTGCCCCTATTAAATCAACCCACATCTGGGTCCTAGTGACCCTCACAGGGCCCGTTAGGCCTTTCCTTTCAGTAGTGGACTGTTCTCCCTTCTGTGCCCACATAGCTTCCACCTCTCCCAAGTCTTCTGCAGTACAGATAACCACATTTATGGGTTGCCCTAAGTGAGATGCAAGAAAAACCACTAAGGGCCCAAAGATGGATGAGGGAGCCCTTTGCAGCACCATATCCATTCTCCCTGCGATAAACAGCTCCTTATATGGGCCATAATTTACTGGGTTACAAATGGTGTTTTTTCATGCCTAACTCCAGTAACAACTGTTGGAACTCTGTATATGTCTGCCATCCAGCAGGGCAAGATGGTAAGTCATCCTGATTTGACCCTGCAGTGTGATGTCAGGCCATTACCCACTCAAGAACTGAATGATTCGCTGGGGTCTGGTACACATTCTGCAGTTGCTGCTGCAAGGCAGGATGAGTTGTCAGGGAAGCCAGCTTTCCTATCTCTGATCCAGACGAATGATCCCATCCACCCCTACAACCCAAAGGTGCAGGAGCCAGGCTGATACAGACTCCTAGGGTTTCTGTAAAAACTGGTAGACCAAATCTACCAGCTCTTCCTGTGTAAAGGAGTGGAGCATAGAGTGCTCCATGACCTGAGAAGGGCTCTGAACCTCTCCCAGAGCAACCTGCAGTTGCTATATCTTCATTTTCTTGACTACAACTGTGAGGGATTTCAATAGAGGAAGGGTTGGTGCCTTCAGCACCACCTCTACCACCTTGCTCTCTACCAGTTCCAAGGCTGACATCAGCTCTCCCAATCTGCAGAGCACCTCCTCTGCTGCATCCTTTACCTTTTCCACAGTGCCTTGCAGCAAAGCTACATCAGTCTTCAACAGCTCTCTTACCTCCTCCTCAGTACCTCACAGCTGGCGTTCTCATGGTGACTCTTCTTGTGCCTCTCACAGGGGTATGACCTTCTCCTTCATGGCCTTTGCCTACTCCTCAGCACTTTGCAGCTCCACTGTCTCTTTCTGAAAAGATTCTTTCACGTCCTTCACAGCACCTCAGCTCATGTTTTCATGCTACCTCTTCTTTGTGCTTCTTGTCCTTCTCTTTCATGGCCTTTACCACTTCCACGGTGTCCCACAGCAATGCCATCTACTTCAAAAAATCTTTTACCTTCTGTAAATCACAGCCTGTGTTCTTGTGCTGTCTCTTGTGTTACCATTACATCCTTTACTGTCTCCATAGTACCTCACAGTGATGCCATCTCATTCATCAATGAATTTTTTCTTCCTTCATGACCTTTACCTCTTCTGTGCTTCTCGCAGAAACATGTTATTCTCCTTTATGGCTCTTTTAACACTATGAGGAATACCCAACCTATAGTTCCTGCCACCACATGGGCACTCTGTTTCTCCAAGGACCTCCCTTTTCTGCAGAGGGCCTCCTCTACTGCCTTAGGTGCCACCTCCATCTCTCCCCAGTCCTTGGGAGGGACCCAATCCTCTAGGAGGCAAGCCAACTCAGACTACAAGACCATGTGGGATACCCAAGTGTCTCCCCATCCATAGGGACAGTCCGTTGAAGTACCCCTCCCATGAGGGCAGCTTAGTCCATTTATTTTTGGTCTGAAGAGAATCCTGCCAACTGTGCCAGTTGTCTCACCTGAGGGGAATTGTCCCCTGTCAAGTTCACTCTGGATTTGATGAGCCTGAATAGCGACAACAGAATGTTAGGAGTTAGAGTATTTATGCCATGCTTTATTCTCACAGTGGCAGGTCGAGTGCTGGAATCACATCTGCCTCTGGGGCAGTCTGCGTGCAGCAAGCCCATCTCCATCTCTACCCCTGGGCCTCTCTCCCACACTGCAGCTCCAGAGCCCTGGGAGGAGCTCTTTATATAAAGTCAATAATAACTCATTTCCCACACATGTGCAAGCATGTGCCTATGAGCATTGCACATGCACAGTGGGCAAGCAGACCACAGTCAGGTGAGAATCCTGGCCATTGAACTTTCATTTTTCCCTACAGTGGTTATCTCACAGTTTCATGAAACCAACTCTTGCATCCATAGTCAGGTAAAATTTAAATTGCTATTATTCTGTCAAGGGCTTAGATAAAATAAAAATAAAGAAAGAGGACATTCCGTTTTTCTGCATGCTGAGTCTCTTCTTTAAACTGAGACCTTCGGCTTACGATTTCACACCTTAATTACCCTTTCTCTTAACTATTATTAAAACAAATATTGATCAGCCATTGAGTGTGTAATAGCATTTCACTAAAATCAGAGTAGGAAAGATTGCAAGTATTTACTGGAAATCTAATTTGGCTAAAAGCAAAGTGTCTGTCAAGTTCCTAACTTTCTTAGCATAAGGTTTCTAGACCCACAAGGTAGATAAAATACAATGATGTAAAAATTTAGATCCCCTTTTTGGTAGGTTGGGGTAATGTGACCATGTAACCTTTAGTAACTTACTAATTATGAATAGAAATGGTTAAACAGAATGAAGTGGATTCCTGGATATTATGGGTGTAGAAAAGTCAACAAATACCAAATAAATACACAAAAATAGTGACTTCCATGGCCTAATAATATCTCAAAAATAAAACCAGCAGATAATTGTAGAAAGATGTTGAACTTTAAATTCTAATTAACTTTTCAGATCTGTTTACAATGAAGAAGTAAGTGCATATTAAAGAAGTTCAGTCTAGATAAGTGGGTACAAAAGGCATCAAACCAGGAAGACTTTAGAAATGGCAAAATCTTTTATGAGAGTATCAGACTAGATTTCAGAATGTGCGTAAGCGTTGAAAAATTAAGGGGAAAAGCATAGAAGAATGCTTTTAAACCAATAAAATTATTTTCAGAGTTGAAACAAGCTTTATAGGACAAAGCTATTTTATTTTGGATCATAGTACTATAGTGCAATCGCTTTCTTTTCAAGACGTGTGTAAACCTATTGACTGTGTAACCAAGACGTGTGTAAAAACTGACTGTAAGTCTGCCTCAGAATACACATCTACAGTACAGGATGATGGGGACTGTAGCATACTAGAAAACTGAGGCCTATTCTAACAAAGGAAAGCACCACCGGCCTTCTGGGTAAGCATTCCTACCTCTGGTAATGTAGGAATGCTTACCCCGTGCTACCAGAACTTATTATTTCAAGTGAAAATTGAAATTTGGTAATTTATGCCCAATCACCTGATTTTTGTGTATTGGCCCATTTAATAAACCAACAACAAAAATCCCTGTGGGGAAAGAATAAACTTATCAGGACCATAGGCTAACAATTTGCTCCCTCTAAAGTAAAGGACTTAAAAAGTTTATTCTGAGCATGAGAAAATTCCAATGGTAGCCTCCATTTTTTAAAGGGATATTAGGTAAAAGAGGAAATCAGTAATTCTTTATACAGGGTGAGGACTAACATTTAAGGGAGGTAGAATCTAAGGAAGAACCTTCTGGGAGAGATGACTGACCATGTTCCTCAAAGGCATTGCTTCAGTTAACAGCTGCTACTGCTCCACGTGAATGAGAGAGTAACATTTTGAGGATAATCAGGAAAGACATATGAAACCACAGGCGCATTTCCCTGGGTGTAACCAAACCATGATGTATCTTTTTCTCAAATAAATGTAAGAGCTACAACCCCTGAATTTCAACACATTTGTAATTCATCTGAAGAAGGTAAAGTAAAGAAAAAGTAAAACAATCAAGGAAATGGTGCTACTCCTTTCTAAGAATGAATGTAAGAAAGAAAGAATAGTCCCTGACTTGTGACTAAGGCTTTGAAGAATTAAGTGAGTTTTGCCATTTCCCCAGGTAAAGGCAATGGATGAGAGGGCCAGCTGAATATCAGATTCATATCAGCTGAATGTCAACTTCAGATCAACATAGAAATAGATTATTCCTTGAGATTAAGAGAGGGAGAGAAAGAGAAGTATAAAATGGCAAAAGCACCAAGGTCACTAGGAGTATTTCTCATACCAGTTCACCATGCCTGCCCCCTCCGTGGTATGCCTGTCACCACAGATCTATCCTAGAACTAGCTTCTTGTCCAATCTCATGACATTAGATATAAGTAAATAATAGTACCCCTGAACTCAAGCGGGTATAAAAAGTGTTGCACAGAAAGCACTGTAGTATTCATATTTCTGCTAAGTAGAAGACCAATTTACGGATTAGATGTTAAGCAGGAAATGATTCTCATTAAATGAGTTTAAGTACTCTTGCTTTCAGTGTTGTTTGTGGCTAAAACCTCTGCTCTCACTGGAAAAAATATGTGGTCCAGGAAGAAGACAGACAGACATAAAATGTGAACTTAGAAGTAGACATGGCTATACAATCACACAGGTGTTTTCATTAGCAAATTTAACAGCTAAACAGCTTTTGTCAAAGGAAGTTGGAGGTAGAAGAACTTATTTTATTCATTCACTCATTCATCAAATATTTATTGGGCTGCTACTATGTGCCAGACACTATGGGCATGTTAGGACTGTAGTAGTAGCTATAAGCAAATATAGTCCTGCCCTCATGATGGAGGTTTTATTCTTATTGGAAGGGTGGAAGAACAATCCACAAAGAGAAATAAAAATATTAAGTCAAATAATAATAATAATTGTTAGGAAAGAATTAAGTTATGTAAGAAAAGACGGAGATAGGAAGTATGCTCTTTCAAAGGTGATATTTGAAAGAGATTCAAACAAAATAAGAAAATGAATGAATAAATAAGTGGAGAAAGAATTTCTGGGAAGAGAAAATAGGAAGTACAAAGGTATATTCTAGGAACAGCAAGCAGATCGGGGAAGTGAGCAAAGGAGAGAGTACCAACTATTTATAACTGATAGTTAATGTTAAGAAAGAGTGCATTTTCAGCAAATACATGAATAACTAAAAGTTGGTAATTATAGCATCAAAGTAGGATATGAACCCCCAGTTTAAAGCAGATTATGCAAAAGTAAGTTTCATGGAGCAAAGATAAGAAATGTCAGAATAAAACTAGTTATTCATTTTTATTTCCTGCAGATTCTTAAGTTTCTTTCTGTGGCAAAATTATAAGTTAATATTATATGTACATGCATATATGATAAAAATGTATAGAATTGTAATACATAGTATGAGTATAATCTCAACAAATTCCTTATGGTCACAAAATTCATGGTAAAGAATTATTTGAGATACTTTTATTTAGAGATACCTGAATTACTATGGTATTATTCCACTGTCCATTTTTATGTGGTGTTGGAGTGTAGATTGATATAAATATTCTGGCAAGCTATTAGACTTTAGTATATGAAAAGCCTTGAAAAAAACCATGCCATTAGACACAATATTTCCACTTCTAGGAATCCATCCGAAGAAAATAAAAAAGTACAGATGAAGATGTATGTGCAGAACTAATCACAATAGCTCTATTTATAATAGTAAAAAATTAGAAACAGCTTAAATGCCCAACAGGAATTACAGGACATCCTTATGATAGAATATTTTGCAACCATTATATACTGTGTTTTCAAACATTTTTAATAAGGGAGAATTCTAATAAGCTAAAATAAAATGGGGAAACAGTTGAAAACTTACATATTAAACTGACATGTATAAAATAAACAAAAGATGCATGTTTCTATATATATATCACAGACGAAAGACTGAAAGATACACGCCAAATAGTTGGGTAGTGGAGGGATTGATCATTTTTATTTTCTTTATTCCACTTCTTTAAACAATTTTCTATCATTTCTATATGTGAAAAAAATGAAATGTTTTAAAAAACATGTGAAGATTTGTCTGTTCTCAAACAGCTTCTCCTTTAATGGGGTTTGGGGGGGATTGACTATTTCTTTTAAGTCTCCAAGTTTTCTACAGAAGATATCTCCCTGGTACATTAGCCTAGCTGATGCCTAGAACCAGGAGCTGTGCTTGTCTAGAGGCTAAGAATTTAGATTTTAAAAAATGCTTAGGTCCCAGCCAATTTTCCACAGTTTGTCCCATTGTGTTTCCAAGAGATGCGCTTTGAAATAAATATTTCCTTGGTAAATGCTAGATAGTATGTCCTCCTCTTAAAAGTCACAATGCATTATTAAGCTGTTAAAGTTTTCAAGATGCACTATAACATAGAAAACGGACTGAATTTGTTTACCCAACATACACCTACCTCGATGAGAAAGAGCTTTTTTGTTTGTTTTTCTCCACATAATTTCTTTTAATATGTTTTTCAGAACTAGAATTCCATGGAAAACAGTTGAAGGAGTACAGGATTAGATAATTTTGAGAAGGACAGATGGGTAAAACCTCTGTTTTTATTTTGAAGGACAGAAAGACGGAATGCTCAGGGGAAAGTGTTTTCAGAATTATTAAAGACTAAAGCCTTTCAAGTTGAAGTTAAGAGTACAACCATGACTTAACTCTATGTTTCCATTGCACTGCTATTAGAAACCTAATTCTCAGGAGGATCAAATCATGTTGCCCATTTACTCACAGGCTTGACATGTAGACTGAGAATTATTTCAGTGAGTTTGATTGCACTGTATCTTGGAGGAAGGAAACTCATAATTCAGTTATAGGTCCACTTTCCCTATGTGCCTAAGTATAGCAATTGAGAAGCATGGTAATAATTTTACATTTGTTGATAGAATTAGTGAAATGAAAATATGTTATTCCAACTATCACCTTGAGTACAGCAAGAAGGACACAAACCTCATTTCATTTTTGTAACGGTTTTATCACTGGAAAAGACCTCAAAGTGTTCTTTCACTTCAACCCTTATGTCTTCAGAAAGCTTGAGTGTTGCCAACCTTTCAAGGGAGAAATGCTTGGAGGTTAAGGGACATGCTCAGGGTCACATGGATATGCTTTGTCTTCATCCAAGATTTCTTGGTCCTTTGCTTCTGGAAAGGAAGAAATGGCAATGGCTGAGGGGACATGACTGGGAGAAAGGCCAGCCACCACCCCCCGGGGGAAACATCTCATTTTCAGTCACTCTGACCCTATGTCCAACCAAAGGAGCTGAAAGTTCCCATGTCAGCCACTGAAGATGCAGGATTCAAACCCAGTTCTCCAATACCCCTTCTGTTCCACTGTCCTTGAAATTTGGTATTTGAATAATGTTCAGGTTTTTAAATCAAAATGTATAATTCTGTCCTAAACAGAGGCTAGATAAAAGGCCCAAGTGTGAAGCTCCGCATCAGGACTCCTCTCCCCAGTTGGAGCACACAACTCTCCCTCCTTCCCGAGTCGGAGGCTCGGGAGGCAGGAAGCCCCACCCTCTCCGACTTCTCCAACTCTCCTTTGGCAACCCACGGTTCCTAAGCAGCTGTCTTCTTCACCAGGGCTCCTCAATAATGGCTTGAATGCATTCAGGCTTTACAAAATAAAAACAAAAACAGAGAGAACCAGTGTCTTCAGTCTGCTTTTGCCTCCAAACCTTCCAAAATTCCTAAGGGAACGTAAAAGGACAAATACTGCTTTAAATCAGGGAGAGGAAAAATATAGGAAGAAACGCAAAATCAGTCGTAATAATAATAGCAATAACAATAGTCTTTATAACTACTATTTACCAGGTGCTTTTTGTCAGTCATCCACATAAATACTCTTTCACTATTTTATGTAATCCTGCCTAATGAGGTAGACCTTGTCCTCACCTTACAGGTGACAAAAACGAGGCTTGGAGGAGGAGCACGTGTCTGGCCGCACCTACTGCAGCCAGTGAAGGGCAGTGCCAGGGGCTGCAGCTCACCTACTGTGGCCGTCCTAAGCCTGCATATGTAGTATCTGCGTTACTCACCTCTAGGACTTCAGAGTGGGACTCTTCCCTCAAAAGGGAAGGTGGCAATATGTTTTGTGACAATAAAGTTGGCCGATCCTTAAGTTAATGGCATCAGTGGAGTCGGATATCAGAGGTCTGGTTCGTGTGTGGGCCCCTTGATTTTTCTCCTCCGGCCTCAGCTTGGATCTCTAATCCTCAGCCAGCTGGCCACCATTTAAAATGTGCTGTTAAGGGACTAAATAGAAAAAACTATACCTGCCTTTGTGAAATCCATCAGAATGACACACGGACACTTGCTAAGTGAACATGCTATTGTCAGTCAGCATCCTCCTCTTCGCACGTGAATGACGGGGTTACATAAAATCTCGCAGTCACGTCCATCACTAAGGAACCCAGCAGGCCAAGCACAGAGCTCTTGTTTCTGACCGAAGCCTTCCTGGAGCAGCTTGTTTCTTGCAGATTTCCATCCACATTTGGACAACTCCGGCTGTTACATTTTACTAAATGTGGTTTCAGGCACCCAGCAATCCTATGAGGAGATGCTGGCTCACTCACTGATGGAAATGGGATGACTTCTTAAAATTTCCACCAACAAATATGTAGGAAATGGGCTTTTTTCTTTAGCTCTACGGATATTAAATCAGTGGTGGGAATAAGGAAATATTAGTTGCAGCAGACGATTGGAGAGTTTAAAAAGTCACTTTGAGTTGTTTATAATTGGAGTCAGAATGAAGCAGACAAGAAATAGAAATGTTCTCTTTTTATTCGTATGGAGTGAGAAAGTACATTGGTAACTGTCTGAAAGTTATACTAGTTTTCAAAATGAAAAAAATGAAGCTGATCTGATACCTGTGTGGGATTATAGGTGACCGTAATAACAGAACACATAGCATTTCTTCTCAAACACTTTAAAATTTTATTTGATTGTAAAAACATGCTCAAATATAATGGAATCAAAGTAGCCTGACATTGTAAACATTTTGCAAGTTTAAACTTGACAACATTCTAGCTTAAAATCCTAGATTGAAAAGTACTTAGTCAAAATAATTGTACACCTTGAGGGAAACCGTAGAGATACTGTCCAGAGGAAGCCTCTTTTCCTTCTTGAAATTAGCGAGTGATACTGATTTACACTCAACCACTGGCTTTGCACAGCCTCTCATGATACCTTCACAGCTGCTGTGATCTAGTGGTCCCATAGGCCATGAATTTCAAGTACTTTCCCCAAATGGCCATTCAATTGGAGCATCTCTTTTTTAAATAAAAGAGAAAGGTTTCGATGAAAATAAAGAATGGAATTCGTGTGTGTGTGTAAAATTTAAAATAGAAAGGGAAAAAGGGCGGCACACAGAAAACCCCAAGTACAATGAATCAGGTAATGTTTTTGAGAACCAAATGCTTTTCTTGGCTAAACCTCAGTCAGCACTCATCAGATGCTATCTTTTCATACACTGTACTTCTCATCCCCACCTGAACTTGTTTTTTTCCTTTAACTACCATTTCTGCATATTCATTGCTCCTGTACCCCCAAAGAACCTGACAGAGAAGGCAAACAAGCTCCCTACTGCCGGGTAAAGCTGGCACATTCTCCTTCACTCACTCCACCGAGTCTGTATTTTTTTCATTCTTGGAGATCAAGCTCTGACCTCCCTTCCTTCTGAATGTCCTGGCTTTTGTCACTTTAAGCCAGATCCTTCATGTTATTTAAATGTGAGTCCCTACCTCCCTTTGGGGTACCGGGTAGGGTAAAGAATTAATGTTATTTTTAACTAAACTATCTTGTTAACCTTAGGGGACATCCCTGGAGCTGAAACCCATTCAAGTAATAATAGCTCAGCAACTCATTCCCTGCAGACAGCTCTGCCAATTCAGTCTGGAAAAGCTTTTTAAAGGCCCAGGGTCTGCCTGGTCCTTTTCTTACTTTCTGTAGAATTTTTCTTAGTAACAGTTTTTAGCTGAGAAGGTTACCGACAATTATAAACTAAGAAGCACTGAAAGGACAGGGGAGGGGGAGGGCGGCTTCAGTGCATTAATTAAAACAAAGCCCGCTTGTGTAAGCTATGGCCCCCTTGGAGCAAAGGGGCAGACAGCAACAAGGGCCTCTCGGAGCACACACGGTTCTCCAGTCTGCAGGGACGTATATTTTTAAATACGATCGAAAGTAATGCCCCTTTGTTGATGATCGTCGCCTCTCCAAACTTGAGGACCTCTGAAACTCCATTTACTTTTAAGTGTCCCATGCTGAGCTACCTTCCAAATGCTTCATTCTCTCTCACAGAGGGCAGGAGAGCCTGTGATAACCAGCTTCCCAAGGTTCGACTCAGTTGTAAGCACAGTATTTCAAATGGATGCTGGTTCTGAGACTCAGTAGATCAAGCCAGAATTCGGCATCACTTTTGCCCTTAGGAGGGAAATAGAATTATTCTTGCCTCTTGAGAGCGCACAAGCTTGAAAGAAGAAAACACCAAAACAAACTTCCCACTCCATGTGTGCACGCAGGAGAGAGTGCGTCATCCAGACCCATTTCAGAAAGACGTGTCAAATGGAAACGAAATGCACAAACATGTCTGTACTTTGTCCTCTGAATTTTAAAAGCATCTAATGTCACATAGCTCATGGGAACTTTATTTAAAGTGCAGCCGTCCACAAACTATTCCCTTTATGGTTTTTTGGTGGCTGTCCTCCTTGCTTACTGTTCACGACTCTCATTATTTTATAAGCCCTTTTGTAGCTGTGTTTATTTGACTTACCCTTTTAGAGGTAGCTTCGTTTCTGGCAATATAGGGAGTATAATGCCCAAACGAAAACTCTGCCAGGGGAGTTGATGCAGGAGGCAGTCACACAATTTTAAGTAAGTCTTGGGAAGACAGGAAACTTATTTGGGAGTTTCTTAATTTTTCCAATGTGTCTATGTATAAAGCTGCACAGCAAGTTTTGATTCCTAGGTTTTATGAGGTTTGCAGAGGTACAAAACTAATACTTGGATAGGTGTTCTTTTTTTCTGATGAAAAATGCAGGCATGAAAAACAAGGTGCAGCATCCGTTTTCAATTTAAAAAATAAAAATTTGAAACCTCTCCCTCTGGGCCTGGTGCTGAGCCAGGTAAGGGAATGGGATGGGTGTGGTTGCTGAGAGAGTAAGAAGATGAAAATATCCTTCTGCTTGAAGTAACTTTATGTTTCAGAGGGCTTCCCCGCCATCCCAGTAAGGGAAGTTACACTGTGCTCTTGTCTTCTTTCAAATGTTTTTTCTTTAAAAATTCATTTAGTTTGAAATTTTGCTAATTCCCAAAGGCACTGGATTTGATTTCTATTTTCTCTATGCATCTCTTGATTTCTGTTCAATCCCACAGGGGTAAATATTTGACATCCAGCCATTCCCAGGGGTGGCAGACCAATGTACTAAACACAGAGTCATTTCACTTCACCAAGAGATGAAGTCAGCCTCCAGGGGATAAACAGCCATCCATAAATAACCTCTCAGAAATAGCCTAGGCAACATGTCCTGCAAAGAAAGCCTGGCTCAGTGCACTCTATTTTGTTTATTTTGCATAAAAGTTTTCTTTGTCTAGATTTGACCAGCATAAAAGCATTTTTATCAAAACATGCAGTTAAAACAAAGCCCAGTTAAAAGAAAAAAAAAGGTCCCACCTGAAAGGAAATTAACTGTTGTCCTTTAAAATGCCAAGAGAAAACAGCTTACATGACATTCTAATAACTAAAGAGCGGTGACAAGAGGAAAAGAACATGGAGGAAATTCCATGCCAGGTACTGATTCATAGTCTCTGCCTGAAGTCCAGGCCCTGTAGACCACAGTTAAAAATATTCTCAGGAGAGAGAATTAAAGATGGCAGCATGAGAGGTGGGACAGAGGCTTCCTTCTAAAACTGCATATAATATGAAAATATAATTAATACAACTAATCCTGAAAGAGCACCAGGCAGGAGGACTGTACCAGACTGCACACTCCTGGAGAAAAGAGCAGACCTCACAGAACAGGGTAATGTACCAGAGCTGTGGTCCAGCAGGACCAAAGCCCTTCCCTCACCCCAGCTCACTGGGACAAAGAGAAACGGAGTGGGGAGGGAGTAGAGGCCTGGGACTGCTGACTACCTAACTCCAGAGATCTGCTCTGGGAGCACAAACATACATTTCATGGTGCTGTCATAATACTCTCATGATTAGGGGAATTGGAAAACTAAGACAGGCAGAATTCCTGGAGAGACTGAGATTCTGGCCACTTGTGGAAAGCAGGGATCCATATCTGGCTGCTCTGGGACAAAGGAAGGGTGGGTGGTCTGAGAGACTTCAAAACAAGGAAGCCCTTAGCAGGAGGGCTCCTAAAGGGGCAAGGATTGCACAGAGGTTACTGCTCAGAAGAAAGGACAGGTAGACAAAATTGTCTGGATGCACTCTGCCCAGCAGGTTGGGAGCTTTCACGATTTCCAGGTGCTCCAGCTTCCTAGCTGGCTACACAGCTCCAAGGACCCCCTCCATGATAGGCAGCCTACTGTGCCTTTCTCCCGGCCAGCCCCACCTGGCTTGCAAACCGGCAAACCCTACCCTGTTGTTAGGCCAGCCAGAGGGAAGATCTGTCTACAGCAAATGCAAAAGCAAGGCATAGAGGCTTATGCCTGTGTGCTCGGCCCACTGGTTCAGGCAGTGGAGACACGCATAGGAGCCGGGAAGCAGGAAACAGCTCTTTCCTCCCCCAAGGCACCAATACCACTCTACTGCAAACCCCGACATTGCTTCAGGGGCTGAGCAGCTCCAGAGAGTAGAGCTTCTGGACACTAGAGGGCGCCACATACAAATATGAAATGCAAAGTAACCTGGTTCAGAGTAAAATTAATATAACTCCTGAGAAAGATGACATGGACCTCATGACTTTTCCTGAAAGGAAATTCAAAATAAAAATCATCAACATGCTAATAGAGGTACGGAAAGATATTCAAGAACTCAGGAATGAATTCCCGTTGGAGATTCAATCGTTAAAGAGGACAATGAGGGAATTAAAAGCAGATTGGAAATGGTGGAGGAGATGATAAATGAAATAGAAATTAGAGAAGAAGAATACAAAGAAGCTGAGGCACAGAGAGAAAAAAGGATCTCTAAGAATGAAAGAATATTGAGAAAACTGTGTGACCAATCCAAACAGAACAATATTCACATCATAGGGATACCAGAAGAAGAAGAGAGAGAGAGAAAGGGATAGAAAGTGTCTTTAAGGAGATAATTTCTGAAAAGCTACCCAGTGTGGGGAAGGAGAAGTCTCTCAAGCTATGGATGTGCACAGAACTTTCAACACAAGGGATCCAAGGAAGACAACATCAAAACATATAATAATTAAAATGGCAAAGAACAAGGATAAGGACAGACTATTAAAAGCAGCCAGAGAGAGAAATCAGATCACATGCAAAGGAAAGGCCATCAGGCTATCATCAGACTTCTCAGCAGAAACCTTACAGGCCAAAAGGGAATAGCATCATGTATTTAATACAATGAAGCAGAAGGGCCTGGAACCAAGATTACTTTATCCAGCAAGATTATAATTTAAATTTGAGGAAGGGATTAAACAATTTCCAGAGAAGCAAAAGCTGAGAGAATTTACCTCCCACAAACCATCTCTACAGTCTATTTTGGAGGGACTGCTATAGATGGAAGTGTTCCTAATGTTAATACCTGTCACCAGAGGTAATAAAACAACACAGTAAAGAAAGTAGAACAGCTAATTTCTAAGTAAATGCAAAATTAAATTAACTATCCCCAAAGTCAATCAAGGGATAGACAAAGAGTACAGAATATGATACCTAATATATAAAGAATGGAGGAGGAAGAAAAAGGAGAAGAAAAAGAAAAAATTTAGATTGTGTTTGTAACAGCATATTAAGTGAGTTAAGTTTGACTCTTACTTAGGAAGGAAGTTAACCTTGAACCTTCGGTAACCACTAATCTAAGGCCTGCAATGGCAATAAGTACATACCTATCGATAATCACCCTAAATGTAAATGGACTGAATGCACCAATAAAAACACAAAGAGTCACTGAATGGATAAAAAAACAAGAAAGACCCATCTATATGCTGTTTACAAGAGACTCACCCCAAATCTAAAGACATGTACAGACTTAAAGTCAAGGGATGGAAAAAGATATTTCATGCAAACAACAGGGAGAAAAAAGCAGGTGTTGCAGTACTAGTATCAGACAAAATAGACTTCAAAACAAAGAAAGTAACAAGAGATAAAGAAGGACATTACATAATGATAAAGGTCTCAGTCCAACAAGAGGATATAACCATTATAAATATATATGCACCCAACACAGGAGCACCAGCATATGTGAAACAAATACTAACAGAACTAAAGGAGGAAATAGAATGCAATGCATTCATTTTAGGAGACATCAACACACCATTCACTCCAAAGGACAGATCCAGCAGACAGAAAATAAAGACACAGAGGCACTGAACAACACACTAGAACAGATGGACCTAATAGACATCTATAGAACTCTACATCCAAAAGCAACAGGATACACATTCTTCTCAAGTGCCTATGGAATATTCTCCAGAATAGACCACATACTAGGCCATAAAAAGAGCCTCAGTAAATTCAAAAAGATTGAACTTCTACCAATCAACTTTTCAGATCACAGAAGTATAAAACTAGAAATAAATTGTACACTGAAAGCAAAAAGGCCCACAAACACATGGAGGCTTGACAACGTGCTCCTAAATAATCAATGGATCAACGACCAAATTAAAACAGGGGTCAAGCAATATATGGAAACAAATGAAAACAACAACACAAATCCCCAACTTCTGTGGGACATAGCAAAAGCAGTCTTAAGAGGAAAGTATATAGCAATCCAGGCATATTTAAAGAAGGAAGAACAAACCCAAATGAATAGTCTAACATCACAATTATCAAAATTGGAAAAAGAAGAAGAAATGAGGCCTAAAGTCAGCAGAAGGAGGGACATAATAAAGATCAGAGAAGAAATAAATAAAATTGAGAAGAATAAAACAATAGAAAAAATCAATGAAACCAAGAGCTGGTTCTTTGAGAAAATAAACAAAATAGATAAGCCTCCAACCAGCCTTATTAAGAGAAAGAGAATCAACACACATCAACAGAATCAGAAACAAGCAAGGAAACATCACAATGGACCCCACAGAAATACAAAGAATTATTAGAAACTACTATGAAAACCTATATGCTAACAAGCTGGAAAACCTAGAAGGAATGGACAACTTCCTAGAAAAATACAATCTTCCAAGACTGACCAAGGAAGAAACACAAAATCTAAACAAACCAATTACCAGCAAAGAAGTTGAAGTGGTAATCAAAAAACTACCCAAGAACAAAACACCTGGGCCAGATGGATTTACCTTGGAATTTTATCAGACATACAGGGAAGTTATAATACTCATTCTCCTTAAAGTTTTCCAAAAATTAGACAAGGAAAGAATACTCCTAAACTCATTCTATGAAACCAACATCACCCTAATACCCAAACCAGGCAAAGACCCTACCAAAAAACAAAATTATAGACCAATATCCCTGATGAATGTAGATGCAAAAATACTCAATGAAATATTAGCAAAACAAATTCAAAAATACATCAAAAGGATCATATATCATGACCAAGTAGGATTCATCTCAGGGATGCAAGGATGGTACAACATTCAAAAATCCATCAACATCATCCACCACATAAACAAAAAGAAGGAAAAAAACCATAGATGCTGAAAAAGCATTTGACAAAATTCAACATCCATTCATGATAAAAACTCTCAACAAAATGAGTATAGAGGGCAAGTACCTCAACATAATAAAGGCCATATATGATAAACCCACAGTCAACATCATACCGAACAGTGAGAAGCTAAAAGCTTTTCCTCTGAGATCGGGAACAAGACAGGGATGCCCACTATGTTATTCAACATAGTACTGGAGGTACTAGTCATGGCAATTAGACAAAACAAAGAAAAAGAAGGAATCCAAATTGGTAAAGAAGAAGTTCAAATGTCACTATTTGCAGATGACATGATATTGTACATAAAAATTCCTAAAGACTCCACTCCAAAACTACTAGAACTAACATTGGAATATACAGCAAAGTTGCAGGATACAAAATTAACACACAGAAATCCGTGGCTTTCCTATACACTAAATGAACTAATAGAGAAATCAGGAAAATAATTCCATTCACAATTGCATCAAAAAGAATAAAATACTTAGCAATAAACCTAACCAAGGAAGTGAAAGACCTATACCCTGAAAACTGTAAGACACTCTTAAGAGAAATTAAAGAAGACACTAACAAATGGAAACTCATCCCATGCTCTTGGCTTTGAAGAATTAGTATCATCAAAATGGCTATCCTTCCCAAAGCAATGTACAGATTTGATGCAATCCCTAACAAATTACCAACAGCATTCTTCAACAAACTGGAACAAATAGTTCAAAAATTCATATGGAAACACCAAAGACCCCAAATAGCCAAAGTAATCCTGAGAAGGAAGAAAATAGTGTGGGGGATCTTGCTCCCCAACTTCAAGCTCTACTACAAAGCCACAGTAATGGAGACAGTTTGGTTCTGGCACAAGAACAGAGCCACAGACCAGTGGAACAGATTAGAGACTCCAGACATTAACCCAAACATATATGGTCAATTAATATTCGATAAAGGAGCCATGGACATACAATGGGGAAATGACAGTCTCTTCAACAGATGGTGTTGGCAAAACTGGACAGCTACATGTAAGAGAATGAAACTGGATCACTGTCTAACCCCCTACACAAAAGTAAATTAAAAATGGATCAAAGACCTGAATGTAAGTCATGAAACCATAAAACTCTTAGAAAAAAACATAGGCAAAAATCTCTTGGACATAAATATGAGTGACTTCTTCATGAACATATCTCCCTGGGCAAGGGACACAAAAGCAAAAATAAACAAGTGGGACTATATCAAGCTGAAAAGCTTCTGTACAGCAAAGGACACCATCAATAGAACAAAAAGGTACCCTACAGTATGGGAGAATATTTTCGTAAATGACAGATCCGATAAAGGGTTGACATCCAAAATATATAAAGAGCTCATGTGCCTCAACAAACAAAAAGTGAATAATCCAATTAAAAAATGGGCAGAGGAGCTGAACAGACAGTTCTCCAAAGAAGAAATTCAGATGGCCGACAGACACATGAAAAGATGCTCCACATCACTTATCATCAGAGAAATGCAAATTAAAACCACAATGAGATATCACCTCACACCAGTAAGGATTACCACCATCCAAAAGACAAACAACAACAAATGTTGGCGAGCTTGTGGAGAAAGGGGAACCCTCCTACACTGCTGGTGGGAATGCAAATTAGTTCAACCATTGTGGAAAGCAGTATGGAGTTTCCTCAAAAAGCTCAAAATAGAAATACCACTTGACCCAGGAATTCCACTTCTAGGAATTTACCCTAAGAATTCAGCACTCCAGTTTGAAAAAGACAGATGCACCCCTATGTTTATCACAGCACTATTTACAATAGCCAAGAAATGGAAGCAACCTAAGTGTCTATCAGTAGCTGAATGGATAAAGAAGATGTAATACATATACACAATGGAATATTATTCAGCCATAAGAGGAAAACAATCCTACCATTTGCAACAACATGGATGGAGCTAGAGGTTATTATGCTCAGTGAAATAAGTCAGGCAGAGAAAGACAAGTACCAAATGATTTCACTCATATGTGAAGTATAAGAACAAAGAAAAACTGAAGGAACAAAACAGCAGCAGAATCACAGAACCCAAGAATGGACTAACAGTTACCAAAGGGAAAGGGACTGGGGAGGTTGGGTAAGAAGGGAGGGATAAGGGTGGGAAAAAAGAAAGGGGGCATCACGATTAGCATGTATGATGTGGGGGGACATGGGGAGGGCTGTGCAACACAGAGAAGACAAGTAGTAATTCTACAGCATCTTAGTACGCTGATGGACAGTGACTGTAATGGGGTTTGTGGGGGGGACTTGGTGAAGGGGGGAGTCTAGTAAACAATGTTCTTTATGTAATTGTAGATTAATGATAACAAAATGAATTTTAAAAATGTATTTAAAAAAACTACACGATCATCTCTGTAGATGCTGAAAAAGCATTTGACAAAATTCAACATCCACTCATGATAAAAACTCTCAACAAAATGGGTATAGAGAGCAAGTTCCTCAACATAATAAAAGCCATATATGACAAACCCACAGCAAACATTATACTTAACAGCGAGAAGCTGAAAGCTTTTCCTTTATGATCCGGAGCAAGACAAGGATGGCCACTTTCCCCACTTCCATTCAACATAGTACTGGAGGTCCTAGCTACGGCAATCAGACAACACAAAGAAATAAAAGGCATCCAGATAGACAAGGAAGAAATTAAACTGTCCCTGTTTTCAGATGACATGATATTGTACATAAAAAACCCTAAAGAATACACCCAAAACTACTAGATCTAATATCTGGATTCAGCAAAGTTGCGGGATACAAAATTAATTCACAGAAATCTGTGGCATTCCTATACACTTACAATCAACTAGCAGAGAAAGAAATCAGGAAAACAATTCCATTCACAATTGCATCAAAAAGAATAAAATACCTAGGAATAAACCTAACCAAGGAAGTGAAAGACCTATACTCTGAAACCTATAGGACACTCATGAGAGAAATTAAAGAAGATACCAATAAATGGAAACACATCCCATGCTCATAGATAGGGAGAATTAATATTGTAAAAATGACCATCCTGCCTAAAGCAATCCTATCAAAATACCAACAGCATTCTTCAACGAATTAGAGAAAATCATTCTAAAATTCATATGGAACCACAAAAGACCCCAAATAGCCAAAGCAATCCTGAGAAGGAAGAATAAAGCAGGGGTAATTATGCTCCCCAACTTCAAGCTCTACTACAAAGCTACAGAAATCAAGACAATTTGGTATTGGCACAAGAACAGAACAATAGAGCAATGTAACAGACTAGAGAGCCCTGATATAAACCCAACCATATATCGTCAATTAATATATGATAAAGAAGCCATGGACATACAATGGGGAAATTACAGCCTCTTCAACAACTGGTGTTGGCAAAACTGGACAGCTACATGCAAGAGAATGAAACTGGATTATTCTTTAACCCCATACATGAAAGTAAACTCGAAATGGATTAAAGACTTGAATGCAAGTCATGAAGCCATAAAACTTTTAAAAGTCAACATAGGCAAACATCTCCTGAATAAAAACATGAACAACTTCTTCCTGAACCCATCTCCTCAAGAAAGGGAAATAAAGGCAAAAATGAACTCTCGGGACTACATCAAACTAAAAAGTTTTTGTATGGCAAAGGACACCATCGACAGAACAAAAAGGCATCCTACAGTATGGAAGAATATATTTGTAAATGACTTATCCGACAAGGGGTTAACATCCAAAATATATAAAGAACTTATACACCTCAACACCCAAAAAGCAAATAACCCTATTAACAAATGGGCAGAAGATATGAAGAGACAGTTCTCCAAGGAAGAAATTCAGGTGGCCGATGGACAAATGAGAGGATGCTCCACATCACTAGTCATCAGGGAAATGCAAATTAGAACCACAGTGAGATATCACCTCACACCAGTAAGGATGGCCAGCATTGAAAAAACTAAGAGCAACAAATGCTGGTGAGGATGCAGAGAAAGGGGAACCCTCCTACACTGCTGGTGGGAATGTAAGCTAGTTCAACCATTGTGGAAAGCAATATGGAGGTTCCTCAAAAAATTAAAAAAATTGAAATACCGTTTGACCCCAGAATCCCACTCCTTGGAATTTACCCAAAGAATACAACTTCTCAGATTCAAAAAGACATATGCATCCTTATGTTTATTAGAGTACTTTTTACAATAGCCAAGATATGGAAGCAACCTAAGTGTCCATCAGTAGATAAATGGATAAAGAAGAGGTGGTACATATACACAATGAATACTATTCAGCCATAAGAAAGAAACAAACCCTACCATTTGCAACAACATGGATGGAGCTGGAGGACATTATGCTCAGTGAAATAAGCCAGACGGAGAAAGACAAATGCCAAATGATTTCCCTCATTTGTGGAGTATAACAATGAAGCAAAACTGAAGGAACAAAATGGCAGCAGATTCAGAGACTCAACAAATGAACTGGTGGTTACCAAAGGGGAGGGGTGTGGGAGAGTGTGTGGTTAGGGAGGGAGAAGGGGACTGAGGGGTATTATGTTTAATACACATGATGTGGGGGATCACAGGGAGAACAGTGTATCCCAGAGAAGGGACATAGTGGTTTCTGAGAACTTGCTGCACTGATGGACAGTGACTGCATTGGGGTATGGGTGAGGACTTGATAATACGGGTAAATGTAGTAACCTCATTGTTTTTTCATGTGAAACCTTCGTAAGAGTGTGTATCAATCGTACCTTAATAAAAAAATTGCAAACTATATATTCTCAGTATCTGACTCCTGGTAGCAAACCCAACTCATGTCAGTAATGAGACATGCTTCAAAGACATGCCATTTGGCCCAGATATAACTGAACCATCAGTGCTGTGAGATAGCTTGAGTTGCTTCATGATAATCTGGAAGAAATGCACTGTTTTCAAATGTTCTCTGGGGTCTTCAGTGGCTCATTTTAATGAGATGAATTCAAGTAAAGGGAGGGGTGGCAGGAAGTGTTAGATGATTTGTACTGCATATCGTATTTGCTGCGGGCATTGTCATTTAGCTCAGTTTCACATTTAGCACTTAAAGAAGTGATCTGATTTTTATATATGTATGATACATGTGTATAAACTTAGCCAACTTCACAGGATTTATAAAAATAGCATCAGCTTCGAGGATGCTCCATATGAAGTCAATTAGTACAACTTTTATATTAACAATTACCTCCTAGCTTTTTAACCGTCAGGTACTTCCATTCAAGCTCTCCCCGTCATTGTATCCTAGTCTTCACCTCTAGATTAATTATCTTAAAATCATGCATTCACCCTGCTCAGAATTTTTGTTGGCACCCCACTTTCTAAAGGAGGAAATTCAAACACTAGCTTTCCTCTGCTATTCTAATTTTATGTTTACTTACTGCTCTAACCAAACCTGCTATGAGCTATCCTTTAAAATCTTTCTTGTTACACAGTCTTCACTTTTATTTGCATAACGTCCCTGTTTGGAATGTCCTTTCTTCAACTGGATGTCTCAGTCTAATTTAAGCCCAGTCTTCTATAATGATCTCTACTTTTTCTGAAGTGCTGTGAAATAATATACCACTTCATTTGGATTATTGGTTTATTTTGCTTGTGTATCTCATAACCCTAACTAGATTGTAAAATCCTTGAAGACGAGAAATGAGTCTTGCAAATATTTTTATTCCCCAAGCAGTGTTTGACCAAAATTAGTGTGAAGAAACAGTTACTTCTTTAGAACTGTTTGGGCTACTTTTTAAATTTATGGTTAACAAAAGTAATATTCCTTTGCCTAGATGGTCTCAGCTTCCTAAAGAGTTAGTTCATTCTCACTCTTGGTAAGTGATGGAGGGGATGGTCATGAGGGGCAGAATCAATGGAAATGAGAGAAGGAAGCTTAGCCATTTCTCTCTTGTTCTTCACTCTTCAAAAACAGTATATTTAAGAAGGAATTATTACTTGGGGGACTTTAAAAGGATATCTGTCATGGAAAGAAGAAAGAACCCAACAAGGAAAGAGCCTGCATAGTGGACAGGTGGCTTCAACAAAGGAACCCAGTTATGAAGCTCAGAGTGCCTAAATTCTTCTGTTAATTTCCCTTTGCTATATTCAAGCCTTTAGTATAGTTACATTGAAGGTTATAGCCTTGTGTTAGATAAGCTATGAGAAATCAAAAGAGTGGTCACCTGCCCCATGTTAAAGGGGGAGTTCTCCCCACTGGCGGCCAGTACAATGGTGGCAACAAAGGATGGAGAGAAGTACACTGTCCACCTCTCCTTCTCACCACAAAGAGTCAAAATCAAGGCTTTTGGGTTTTACATTATTCTTTTCTTTAATAAGAAAATTAGCATTTCCTTCTTAAATTATCATTAAAAGATAATACTGAAGTCTTAGCAGCAGATATTATTATAGTTCACATATTGATTCAATGGTACAGGTTTAAAATCAATGTCCTAAAAAAATATATATGTATATATATATATATATATATATATACACACACACACAGAGAAAGAGAGAGAGAGAGAGAAAAAAAAGAGAGAATTTCATTTTCTATAAGTATAAATTGTTCATAAGCTCCTATTGCTATTAAGTTATGGAAACAAGTTTAAATTTTCCCAGTCAAGTGATTAGTCACTTTTGATTTAAGTTTTCATTAAGACTTTTCCCACTTACATTGGTCCTTTGAGGTAATAGCCTTCTTTCCCTCCCCTCCTTCTCTATTCTCTCTGAGCAGCTTCTGGGAACAGAAGAAATATTCCTTAACATTTTAGACTCGAGGGGATGAGGTGCACCATCAGTCTGTGATTCCTCACCTCACACCATTTCATAATTAAAAGGCATAGAACTAAATGTAAGGGCTAAAACAACAACAACAAAAATCTACTTAAAAAATAGAAGAAAATCTTAATGATTTAGGGCTAAGTAAAAATTTCCTAGAAAGGACAAAACACAAACCATAAAACAAAATTACTGACATGTTAAATTTCATCAAAAATATAACACTCCACAAAAGTCACTGTTAAGAAAATAGACAAGTCACAGACTGGGAGATACTATGTGCGAAGTATTTAACTTATTAAGACCTATATCCAGAACATACACCCCGAATTCTTAGAACTAAATAATGAAGAAAAAAAAGTTAAGATATGAGCAAAGCTTTGAAAAGATAATTTACCAAAGAAGTGATACGGATGTCAAATAAACATACAAAAAGATGCCCAACATAGTTAGTCATTAGAGAATCAAACTTAAAACCACCATGAGATACCATGACAGAGCTTTGAGAATGACTAAAATCAAAACAGGCAATACCAAATAGCAATGACTGTACAGTGGTATAGCCACTCCAGAAACAGTTGGCAATTTCTTAAAAGGAGAGTTTCTTAAGAGGTAAAGAGGCTGCCAGTTGTTGCCCCACATCTCCATTCTGCAGTATTCCCTTGAGTAATAGCTGGAAGGGCAACATAGAAGACTACATTCTGCAGTCTCCCTTACTAAATTATCCATGGAGCTAAATTCTTGTCAGTAAAACGTGAACCAGAAGTTGTTGGGTGCAAATACAAGAAAATGCTGCAAATTATTGTGTTCAAATATATTATATTGCATATAAGGCAAACTGCAAGTGAGAACCACATAATTTAAGTTTTTCTAGCAGCTACATTAAAAAGATAAGAAACAGGTGAAATTAATTTTAATACTATCCCTTATTGAGCCAAAAATACCCAAAATATTATAATTTCAATACAAAAATCAATTAAAAAATTGTTAATTAGAAAACTTGCATACTTTTTAATTTTGTGTTATATGAAATCTTCAAATTCTGGTGTGTATTTTACTCTTTCAGTGAATCTCAATTCATACTGGCCACATTTCAAATATTCAGTAGGCACATGTAGTGGGTGGTTACTGTGTTAAAGAGAACAGTTTGTGAGAGATAAACATTTTTTGCCCTTTTCCTGAGATGCAATATATTGTGTTGGCTGAAGTCTCAGTTTCTCTCCTAGAACATGACTTTTCCTTGAGGTTGTAAGCTGTGGAACAGAACGATGAAAAAAATATGTTTCTGGATGCTTATGCAATCCCCTTCCCAGCCATGGTCTGCTGAATTCTGGGCTTTCTTTACACGGTGTGGATAAAGTGAAGGTTCCTTTGGCCGGGATTCTCGCCTGGCCCTGGTTGTCTAGCTCACCACACACACGTGGGCAGTACCTTGTTACTGACTCTGTATAAAGAGCTCTGCCCAGTGCTCTGGGCGACACAATGGCATGACTGCAGGAGAGCAGAGATGAGACTGGAGTGGTGGCAGCGCCGATGACAGAGACTGAGATGGTTGCAGGGGCAGAGAGGCCCAGAGACAGAAACCGGCTTGTTGCATATAGACTCGCTCTGAGTGGATGAGATTCTAGTGACTGACCTGCCACTATGGGAATAAAGTTGGGTATAAACTCTTCCACCCCAAGAACATTTCATTGTCATTCCTCAGTCTCATTGAATCCATAGTGAACTTGCTCAGGGCTTGAACCCATTGGCAAGACACATGGCCAGTGGAACATCAGGCAATATAGACTGTGGGATAAAAGTCATGCTTAATGATAAAGAAGCCATTGGATAATAACAGAAGATAGAAAGATAATACACTATATTGAATAAAAACACAATTTTAGGAGCCATGTATCTAGGTGCAGATCCTGACATTGCTGAGTACTGACATGTGAACTTGTCATTGAAGCTGTCCAAACTTAAACTCCTTCCTCAACTTTAAAATGGAGATAACAATATCTCACTCTTGGAGTATTCTGAGGATTAAGAAAAGTCAATATATGTAACATACTTAGATTATGTGTATCATGTAGTTAGTACTTTGTAAGAGTCAGCTGTTATTGATTCATTAGGAACATATAATTTTGAACATGTATGCACCTGATAATGTAAGCTCCAAATATATAAAGCAGGATTTACAAAACTGTGCAGAGTGGTTGATCAATCTATAATCCTAGTACAAGAGTTTGACACATTTCCCCAAAATTGACAAAAGGAATAATAAAGATTTGAATAAATGAACATCACTAATATGCCTTGGATAAACTTCAGATTTGGTGATCTTCAAATTTGAGTCTGAACTTCCAGAAAACTATTACAAATATGAAAACATATCAATTTGAGTCATTTTTATTATTGGGGAAAAAAGGTTTAGGTTTAGGTTTACCATATTCCTTATATTTGAGGAATCATGATAAAATATCTATATGCTCAGGTCTAGCTGAGCATATAGATGGGTGGAATATAGAATATAGAACATAGAAGAATGAAACTTCCATTTACACACTAAATATACAAAAATCTCTTAATTTGACAAAAATCATTAATTTCATGTTTTATTTATCACATAAATATGAAGTTTCTGGTTGCAAACTTTTATCTTGCTTTATATATCTCTTAGCAAAACTTCACAAGCAAATAAGTGGATGATGCTTTCTTTGGAGGCTGGTGATTGTCCTTTTCAGTGGGAAATTTCTAGCATAGCGCTTTTTCACCCTGCAGGCAGCTATTCCTTTAGTCTATCTTCCAGTGAGACACAGTAGGTGGAAACAAAACCAAACTATTTAAGTGTTAAAACACTTGTAATATTTCTGTTTATAATATCTATTTTAAAGTTTGGATGTTTTCCCCCATTTATGATCATCTTTTAAAACATCACCTTTTGTTTGTTTGTTTCAATGAGATAATTTGCCTCATTTGTGAAGAATCACATTGAACAGGATTTGTTATTTTTAAGGAAAAGCAGTGGCTAAATATTCAACAAGAGCCTAAGAGATGGAAAAAGAAACAAGATTCAGTTCAAATTTACTAAACAATCTCAATCATACAGAAACGCCAGGCAACTAAAATACCCTCTGGAGAGTAACATTTCATGCTTAGGAAGAAGTTATTTACTTCATGCAGGAAAGTACTTTGCTCCAAAGAGGGGCCCTGGCTCACCATAATATTGGGTTTGGCCTATCATGGGATTAGACTTATATTTTATGTTCTCAATTTATTTTCTCTCACATCTGGATTAAGGATAATTTTTCTAGACCTGAATTATGGAAACTTTCTCTTGTCAAATATATATATGCCCTATACTTGACTGTAAACATATTGGTCTAATTACAAAATTTACCACTGGGAAAGCTAATTATTTAAGGTGTGGGTCCAAAGTAGAATTTCCCTACCTTTATGTAAACCACAAACACATATCTCTGGGAACTTGAAGTGTTGAACTAGACTGCAAGGCAAAGAGGCATTTCCTGCTGGGCCCTCCCCTGGGGAGACTCAGGCCTTTGGCTAGGAGTTGTTTCCACAGGCTGGAATCTTTTTTTCCTGGATGTGGGGGTCCTCTTAAACACAAGGGAATTGTGGTGGCCCTTTGAGGTTGCACAGGGAATTATTTGAGTGCCTCCTTTCAGTTTCACTCACATCCCTGGGCTGTGCTGTAACAAGGAGCCCATTCTCTCGTTAAGGGCTACTTTGGCAATGCTCTAGGCTGAGCTATTGCTGAACTGCCTCCTGTCTGTACCCCATGTTTGCTGGAGCCAAAGAAGCAGAAGAGAGGGATTCCCCTGTAGCTTTGTGCCAGGCGCTTTTACACTTCTGTCTTGTTTTTGTTTATCTACTGGGCAAAAAAAAATAGTTTTTTATTATCTCAAAGTACTACTTCTCAAACTCAGACATTAATGTCAAAAACAAAAATCATGCATATTGGCAAAATAGAAAAATTACTGCTTTTATTAAAAAAATGACAGTGCAGATCCAGACAGCAAGTATGAATGCTTATTAAAGATAGATTTCAGTTGTACCACATATGGAATAATAGGTTGTATATGATTCAGTATGTTTTCATTTGTTAAATATGTACTAGATCCTTTGTTAGGCACAAAGACTATGAAAATAAATAAAACTTGATACTACTCTGAAAATATTCACACTCTCAGAGAAATATGTGTGTAGGGTGGTGGCAGTTATGCAAACATATAATTGTAATGCAATGGCATATATTATTGTAGCTCAGAGAATCAGTACACTCTTACTACTGTGCCTTACAACAGTTTCATAGGGGAGATGATATTTGATGTGGTTCTGGAAGGGTGAGTTGAATTATAAGAAGGAGAAAACCATTCTGGGAAGTGGAGATAGTACATAAAAAAGGAACAGAGACCAAAAATAGTGTCCATCAGTTTGGGGA
The DNA here is from genome assembly GCF_040802235.1 of Manis javanica. Taxonomy (NCBI): domain Eukaryota; kingdom Metazoa; phylum Chordata; class Mammalia; order Pholidota; family Manidae; genus Manis; species Manis javanica. Next base: position 53,609,209 of record NC_133157.1, read on the forward strand.
ATAGAGAGCATTTTGGTATGAACAAAGGCTGAGTTCAATGGATGAAGTGAAGTTAAGTGTGTCTGGAAAGGAAAATATTATTCAGCTGGTAATGGGTATTGGCTGAAGTGTTAAAGCTTTGGGGCTTTGTTCTTTAAGCAATGGAGTTTACCTTTGAAGGAGTAAAGAAGGGGAGTAATAGGATCCTTTATTATTATATGCCACCCATTGTTTTAAGTGCTCGAGATAAATGGATTCATATAATCCCCACTATACCTATGTGAAGGAAGGTCTACAATTATTTCCACTTAACAGATGACCCTGGGAAAGTCATTAGTTTCTTCATCTTCAAATTGATCTATAGATCGTATACAATTCCAGTCAAAATCATGCAGGATTTTTTATAGATATGGACAAGCTGATTCTAAATTCCTAGAAATGAAAAGGCCCCAGCACAGACAAACAACTTTTATAAAGAAAAACAAAGTGGAAGGACTTACACTACTTATTTCAAGATTTAGTAATAAAGACAGTATATTTGTATCAAGACTGACAAGTAAAATAGAGCCCAAGAGAAAAGCCCTATATAGAGAGAGAGACAACCATTTTGCTGTTTTGTTTTTCAAAGGTGCAAAGGTTACACAGTGAGGAAAGGATAATTTCTCAACAAATGATGCTGGAACAGCTGGATATGAAACTGGACTTGGATCCACATCTCACACCATATAAAAAATTAAATGGATCATGCACCTACATTTTAAACCTAAAACTATAAAACTTCTAGCAGAAAACATAGGAGAAAAATATTTGAGACCACAGGTTTGGCAATGATTTCTTAGATATGATACCAAAGATATGACCCGTCAAAGAAAAATGTGATGAACTGTACTTCACCAAAATTTAAAACTTCCTCTCTTTAACAAATGCATTTAAAAAATAAAAAGACATACTACAGACTAGGAAAATATCTATGCAGAGTATGTATATGATAAAGGACTTGAATACAGAATATATAAGGAAGTCACAAACTCAGTAATGAAAAACAAACAGCCCAATAAAGAGACAGCAAAAGATCTGCAGAGACACTTTAACAGAGAAGATATGCAGATGGTAAATAAGTGCATGAAGAGATGTTCAACATCTCATTAGAAAATGCAAATTAAAACCAAAATGAGATACCACTACATGTTTATTAGAATTTCTTAAAATATCTGACTATATCAGGTACTATCAAGATGTGAAGCAACTGGAACTCCCAAACACTGCTAGTGGGAAAGAAAATGAGACAACCATATTAGGAAACATTCTGGTATTTTCTAAGAAGCTAAACATACACCTACCAAATTATCCAGCCATTTCTCTACTAAGTCCTCACCCAAGAGAAAAAAAAAAGCATACATACATACAAAGATATATACATGAGCATTCATAGCAGCTTCTTTGTAACAACCCAGAACTGGGAAAAGCTCAAAAAATAAATATGGCTAAACAAATTATGGTATATCCATACAATGTAATATTGTTCAGTAACATAAAGGAATGAACTACTGATACATGCAGCACAAATAAACCTTTAAATAATTATAGTGAGTGAAAGAAGCCAGATAAAAAGAGTAGATACTCTTTGATTCCATTTCTGTGAAACTGTATGAAACACAAATGCTTCTATAGCAATAGCAGATGAGCGGTCCGTGGGGAGAGATAAGGAGATAAGAGGGAGAGATTGCAAAGGGAAACAAATAAACTCTGAGGATGATAGATATGTTCATTATCTTGATTATGATGATAGTTTCACAGGTATACACATATGTCAAAGCTAATCAAATCGTACACTTCTATATGTAGTATATATTATATCAATCGTACCTCAACAAATCTATTAAAGAACAAAAATTTAGTGGAAAGATGTCTGAGTTCACCCTGTGATTTAACATTAAGACTGGGGGCAAATCTGTGTTCTGTAAAATCCTCATTAAAATGAAAAAAGATCATTGGTCAGTTATTGATAAGATTCTTTCATTTGTTCATGCAACAAAAATATATTAAGTGCCTGTGGATGGCAGCACCGCTAGGATGCCTGGACCTGGATGAACAGTGAAGGGCAAGGTGGTGTCCCGCTGACCTCCCAGAGTCTGTCTGGTCAAGTACAGCAACATAATAGAGAGGCTTCACATACAAACCACAGAGTTGCAAAATCTCTTCAAGAATTCTCCAAAAGTCTTTCACTTTCTTTTTTGGGGGTCAAGAATGTGTCACAGAGGCAGTTTATAAATTGCAGATCAGAATTCAAATCCAACCCTGGAGATTTTGCTTTTAACTTTTCTATTACTACTCAGTATTAAGAGAGTCAATCATAATACAGTCACTAAGGATTGAAACAGAACTGAAAGATATTAACTCTTTGCTTACAGACTGAATGTTATTTAAAGTCATATATATCCATGTCCCATCTGAAATATTTTATACTACTAAGCCAATAGGCACCACCCAGGGAAAACACTGAGGCAAATTTCTCTGGAGTCACTTTTGGTTCTAATACCTTAAAAACTCACATTCTGTTTTTTGTCCATGTGAAGGTAGAGGTAAGTCATGCCCACTGTAATTGCCCTAGCCTTCCTTTTACTACTGGGAGAGGCTAACATGGCAGGTCCTAGGATATAATGTATGCAGGTAGTAGACCTCACCTTTATCCTTCTATATGTTCACGGGGTTGGTGGTGGGTGTGAGGATATGGGGAAGTAGGATAAGAGACAGCAAGAGATTCTAGGCTGGTTCCGTCCTCTCTTGGTGAGCTCAATGCAACAGAAGGAAACCAGTTGTCAAATAGTAGTGACCTCATGGGCAGTGTCTGAAGCAAAGTGCACCTTTAAGGTCCTTGGGCAAAGTCTTGACTCCTATTATTTAATGAGCCCATTTTCCAATATTACTTCAGTGAAGGAAAGTCTCCAGCAATTGTCTAGGACCCCAAATTGCCAATCTGCCACCCACCTATAGTGGGTAAGATAATTCCAAAGTGGAAGGTTTGGGCCTCATGGTGAAGATTCAAAGTTATCTTCAAAGGCTGTGTGCAGAGCACAGAAGTAAGAGCCCTCTGGGTTATACTTAGTAACATACATGTGTACAGCTGTGAAAGCCCTTCTTCACCATTCATCTCCATTCTCCAAAGTGCTGCTTCTTAGGGCAGTTGTCAGCCACAAAGAACTGGGACAAAACTGGCTTCAGAGAATGTCACTCATGGACCAAAGCCAGCATTCTCCTTTCTTTCTTCTCACAATGTAAGAAATAGGCCATCGGTTCCATGTTCCTATCTTTAAGGCAGGGTTTCCAACCTCAGCACTATTGACATTTGGGGCCAGATAATTCTTTGTTTTGGGAACAGTCCTGTGCATTATAGAATATTTAGCAAAATCACTGGCCTCTACCCACTATATTCCAGTAGCATTACCCCTGAGTTGTGACAACCAAAGATGTCTCCAGACACTGTCAAATGTCTTGTAGGGAACAAAATCAGCCCCAACTGAGAACCACTACCTTAAGGTAACTTCATTTCAGGGTCCTGAGTAAGGCCCACCCTGGTCTGTTCCATAGATCTTTATAATCTCAATTTCAAGGAGATGAGATTAAGAGTCTATTGGGCCCCACCCCTTATTCAAATTTGCCTGTTTCCTCCCCAGCTTTTGTATTAACAGAAAGAAGCACTTATTTACTAAGTCAAAAAAAGGTTATTGCATCTTTTTTCCCAGGGCCAATAGCTTGCTTCTCTTTTATTTACAAAAACTGAGAAGAGTCACTTAATAGCTGCTCCAAAGTGACGACCTTAACCCAGAACACATGGTTGCTTCTATTAGTAAGTACTAATGAAATGTAAGAATCTTACTAATGTAATGAAATAGAGGGCTCGTTTCATTACAATTTTATCAGATATCATATTCCAATTAGTACTTTAAAAAGTTTGTCCCATTATAAGTGAATCACACAGAGGCTTCAATTTTCCTTTTTATTTTTAAATATTGCACCTTGGAGGTTGAAATCACTCTTTGATAATAATCCCAGGTGAGCAAAGAATACCCCACCCCACAGTGACTCTACAAATAGATTGGCTAAATACCCTCCTCTAAGAGCTGAGTATGGAGAGGTAAGTAAACAGAAGGCATTCTTTCTGTGTTTCTCGAGACCAACTATAAGAGAACAAAGATAGTCATTAAGATTCATTTTCTCTCCTCATCAAGACTGTTCAGCCCCTCTGCTGAGCAAGCCCTTGCAAGAGATGGCATTTTTAATCAGTGATTGATAGCACCCACAGCTTTCAGGCAGGAAAATGTTCTTAGTGACCTCTACAGAGTTGAGGTACTGAGTTATGTTGCAAATCTTGACAGTGCTAAGATGTCTAAGCTTGTGAAGTTTCAAGACCAACATTATCATTGTTGATGGTTGATGGTTTCAAAATGTTGGTTAGCTCTGATGATGGACTGAAAGCTACAGGAAGAAATTATGGAGTTAAGCAAAGACTTTTGATTCAGTTTTTAGAAAATTGACCAAGTTTCTTGGATTGTCTGAAATCGTCTTTAAAATGGCCCCACTGGATTTTCCCTGAGTTTCCTAAGCTCTGTCTCTGACACCATGTCTTCTCTCTCCATCTGTTTTCCCTTAGTGTTCCCATTTCTCCCATCCCTTAAATACATAATCCTTGTGTGCATGACTCCAAAATCTATCCCTTTGGCATCATGTGCCTTTCTTTGTCTATTATATGCTCTGATATTAGATACTTTAAACTCAGTTTGCCTAAACCAACTCAACACCTTTACTCCCAGGTATCTTCTGCTTAGTGAATAGCAGCATAAACTAGTCATCCATGCCCAAACCCCAGACTCATCCCCTTGCCTTCACAGGATCAAGAACTACATTTCCTCATATTGTCGTGGACCATATTTCATCATCCAATCAGGGACAATGTCCTATGGATTCAATTTTCTAAATTATCTTTCTAGAATTTTCCCATCTCTAATCCTATTTCTCCTACAATAGCAGCAAGAACAGCAAGAACAATAACGTTCTCAGAGATTTTGTGATAGTATCTGTGGCCCTTCTCCTACAGCTGTCTAACCTTTTTTCATAATTTGCATTGTTATAGAAATTACCTTGCTCAATGAAACACGGACCTCATTGTATCACAGCTCTGTTTTAATACTGAATGGCTCCTTTTACTACCAGTCTAGCCCTTGCCACCCATGTATTATGGATGAAGCACTTACTGACTTGAGGGAAAACTCTCTTGCCACCAGTATTACATCTTCTGTTTCCTGCCTCTCCCACAGGGTGGTTTTCTCTCCCTGTGAAAGAAACTCCCTCTTCAGGAAGTTTAACTCCCTCTTCACTCCCTCTTCAGAGTGCTACCCACATTACAACTCTTCTTTAATTTTTTTAAGCTATCATATGACCTTCAATTATTTGCTTACTTAACAAAAATTACCACCTACCATGTGCTCTCTTAAGCGTTTTAGAAATACTAAGTCATTTAAGTTTGAAACAACCTAAAACATAGTTTCCTGAAACTAAGTTGAAGTATGCATAAGTGGCATTACTAAAGACCCTCAAAAACATTTTTATTGCAAGACATTATCCATCTCCTAAGTGAGAGTTTTTAGAAACCTTGAAAGTTTGGGACAATGTCAGGACTTAATCTTGGGGTTCTAAATTCCCTCTACTAATGTGCTTTCCTTCCCTTTTTCTTCCTGGCAGGCTATTGCTTATTGTGTATTAAGGATACTGAACTCAGTAGGTTCTAAAAATGAAGCTGTCATATGTCCCAAAGACTGCATTAATAATAAGGTGACATGTGATTTGAGGCAAGAAACTTAATCTCTCTGTGCCTTGGTTTCCCTTCTTAAAGATAGGACAAGTAATAGTACGTACCTCAAAGAATTGTTTTAAGGCTTGAATGTATTAATACATATATTTTAAAATGTCTAAAGCAGTCCCTGGCACATAAGCATTCAGTAAAAGCTCACCATCATTTTTTTATGCTCCTACCTCACCACCTGGACCACAAGCTCTTTGAATTCCAAGAGCTTAGATAGTGTCTGGCACATATTAAATGCCTCCAAAATACTGGTTTAATAACAATGAATAAAAGTAATCAGGAGAAGGATTCTAAGAATTAAACAGAATTTAAAGTTGATTTGAGCACATAATGCCTTTTTTCCTAAGGATTTCAAAATAACATTCATATAATATTTGACTCTCCTAGGAAACTGACTATGGACAGTATCTCTATGCCAGAGAGAATAAATAGCTAGATTCAATCACAGAGATTAAATTACTTTCCTGGGAACTAATGGAAGACTTTGAAACATCTACTTCATTGGTAGACAGTGAGAATACTAAACACTGTAAGATAGTAGAATTAGCCTTTGTATATTTCCTTTCTGGTTTTATCCCAGACATTTTTTTTTTAAGTGACAATGGAACAGAATTCAAAGATAGTATTTGCACAGAGCTCTGCAGGATTTTAAAGGATGCTTTTATTGAGTGCATTGGAAAGCAAGAAAGTCATACTACATACTTCCCATTAGGCATTTTCCAGGGTCTCAAATAGCATCAGAGCCCACTGGATCACAACGCAAAAATAAAACAAAAAATAGTGTCCCCTTTTTTGCACTGTAACAAACAGTTGCTGGGTGGGTGTGGTGTAGTTTGTCATCAGGCTGTTGTTCTCCATCACTATTTTGCTGAGGGTCATAGAAACAAAACCAAAATTAAAAAGTAAAAATCAATCATAGTTCTCTCTCCAAACAGTCAAACATTTAGCAATCTAAAGACTAAATATCTGGGTGATGGTTAAAATTTTCCCCACTTCTTATCCACATTTCTACCCAAAGATTGAACCCTGTATGGAGAGGCTCAACCTTAGCATACAAAAGCTGAATCAACAGAGTTAATCATCACATTAAGTATAGTTACTTATTGAATTAAAGGTGGTCATGGGGTAGAAAAATGAGGAAATCTTAGCCAAAGTCAATGGTTTTATGGCTAGATTCTTTTGGATTTATACTAATGAAAAAAACAATGTGCTTCTGTCCAGAAGTTCAATTCCAAAGCAAATAAAAACATTGTCACACTAGCCTTAAAGAGATGCCCTCACTTTCAGTAAGGGCCTGGGAGGAGAAAGGTCCTTGGAGAATTATCTAGGAGTGGATGACATACCATTTTGTTTGCTAAACATTCTTGACCTTATGTCCTCTATAAAAATAGTTTCTTTCAACGCAGCTTAGAAAGCTGTGATTTTGCTGTCTAGTCAACCTAAGCTGGACTCCTTCACCATGGAGATGAGTGTGACTTAATTTTCAAGAATTAAAAAAAAGTAGCAAGTTTAGCCTTTTAGTCCAATTACTCAAATACATTGTATCCTCCTTCACCCATTGAGAGTCCTCCACCAAGAAAACACATCCTATGATTCAAAGCTCGAAGTTTCCTAGTATGTCTAAGATCCTGAATATGAAACATTTCTCTGTTCCTCTCCTGTTTTACCCCATTTTCCTACCCCTGACTTATTAGGTTCCACACAGCCAGGGAGCCCTGAGGTATCAGGCCGAACATTTTGATGTAATCCCACCACTGCTGCCGTAGCTATCTAGGCTCAAGGATTTATTAGTTGTGAACATTCATTTTTGTTTCTCCTGGTCCAGTGCCAGTAAATAAGTCACCCAAACCATGGCTGAGTGTCATTTGATAGGAAAAGACTGGGATCACAAGGAAGCCTTCTGTCTTTCAAATCCCTCACCCCCACCCCCCAAAGAAAACAACAACAGAAAACAAAACTGCTGAGGTGAGCAGTGAGGAACCAGCTGCATCAACATGAGGGCGCTAAGACAAATGGACGCTTTCCCTGCTGGATATGGGGCTGCAGGGCAACCGGCCTGAAAACCCTCTGCAAGCCCAGCACCAGCTGAATTACCGCAAGCAGCAAGGGACTGCCTTTTCAACTATTAACTTTAAGAAGAAAAACTCTCCATTTCCATCTTTTCAGCACATAAACACAGTTCTGAAAGGTGGCCAGAGAAGAAAAATCTCTCAGACGCACACAAACATGCATGTGCACACACACATGCCCACAGGAGTGCTATTTCGGGGCCAGTGGAAGAATATGAAATTATTCCCGTCTGTGAGTGGGGGACCCCCTGGCAGAGGGGGCAGGGCAGGGAGGCCAGGAGTGGGATGCCGTGTGAGAGGCCGTGAGGAGACCCAGAGGAGTAACAGGAGGAGGAGGAGGAGAAATGGGCTTGGAGGGCCTGCTCCCTCGCCACAGGCCGCGCCGGCTCCCTGGGACTGTTGCCTGGGCGATGGCGGGGGGATTCTCAGGAATGCTTGGAGCCGGTATCCTTCTTTAGGACTCAGGGATGGAGCAGAAGGGGGTGGATGGCTTTTCTCTTTCTGTTTCTTCCTTTCATATTCAGCAGATTAGAGCGGCGGGTTGCTGTGGCGACGACACGGAGGCGGCCTCCTGCACACCTGCACCACACAGGGGCCGTCAGCGTGGACTCAGGCTGTCCCAGGGGCAGTTTTTTGCTGTGGGAAACACAACAACTACAACGGAAAAGTGAAGGAGAGAGAGGGAGGTGGGAGGAGGGGTGGCAGAAAGGAGGGCACAGTGGGAGAAAATCCACTGCCGCTGAAGCCACGTCGGTGTTCTTGAATAAAACCGGTCAGGAATTCACAAGACGCACAGGGGGTACCCCCAGAAACCCTGGGCAAGTAGCCTTGTGGAGCCATGCAGCCGTGACAGGCAGTAGGAAGACAGACAGCCACATCCTAGAGCCACCGATGGCACAGGACAAAGTCACACAAACGGGGAGCTTTATTTAGAGGTGCAGCGAAGATGGCTAAATGCAAAGTTACTCTGTGATTATCCAGAATGAAAAGAGATTTGATACTTCTGCAGATCATCTTTCTAATGGAAAGGAGTGCATTATAATGTGGAGAAAATAACATTGCGTGCTTCCTTTTTAAGTTGAGAGAAAGAGGAGGAGGAGAGGAGAAAGAGGGAGGGGGGATGAAACTGATGAGCTCCCAGAGTTGAGGCCAGTGGAATGCTCTGGCAAGGCTCCAGGTTCTGCTAATGAAGAAGTCAGCTCCACACAGTGTCCCGGCCTCACCTCTCCCAGACATCCCGGGCTCTGCCTTCAGGCAGCCCCTTCCTTCATCTGCCTCCTCCTCTTCCCATCTTGGGATTGCCTTCTGCATTATTGTCTCCGTTTCTATTACCAAAACATCACAACACATTAGTCTGTCCAAAGCACTTTACCATGACAATATTTATAGAAGGTTAGATAAAATATGTATAGAGAGATTGATAGTGAACAGAACATGCAAGAGATCTTTTGAATTTAGAGCATGCTGGGTTTGTTTGTTTGTTAAGCTAGATTCTCCGGGCTGCTTCAGCTATTTTAATCTCTCTCAAACAATCCACTCTAAGGGAAAGATGATTAGAAGCATTCTCTGAAATTTTTTTTTTCTCTTTTCCAAGAAATGTGACTAGCAGACAGTGAGCTCTATGCCTTCCACTTTCAGTAAGGCTGAAACCACAGCATTTCCATGGGAATCATGGTGTCACAACAGACTAAGGTGAGACAATGTGCTGTGTGACCAGTACATATGCAACACTGGACTCTGGTCCCTAAGGCATTTACATATCATCATCTTGACTCTAGCTGAATGCATTTAGTAAAATGAACTAATCTCAGAATTTAGCTTCTTTTCATAGAAGTATATATTTGTCCCCTCCTTTAATACAAAGTTCATAAAATATTTTCACAAGTAAGATGGCTAATAGTAGATGAGGGGTTGGCAAACTTTCTCTACAAAGGACTAAATATTTTAAATACTGTGGTCTATACAGTCTCTATAGCAACAACTGAATGCTGCTATTGTTATCAACAGTTTAACTTTGCTATTGCACAAAAACAGCCACAGACAACATGTAACAAATGACATGGCTGTGTTACAATAAAACTTTATTTGCAAAAACAGGCAGCAGGCCCATTTGGTCTGTGCACCATGGCTTACCAACCCTTTAACTAGATCTTTCCTCTTCTAGGTATGAATAGGTTAGAATACTCCCTGGCTCTCTCAGAAATTTTCACTGTTCTAATGCCATTCTTTTCAGTTCCTAATCTTACAGGGATATCTAGTAACCAGGAGCAAATGAGTAGTGAACGAGTTCAGTGAAACAGTGTATCCAAACTGCTCACATGGCTAGAATTTCTTGATTCTGTTAAAAACATCAAGTAAGAACAATCACTGTAAAAGACAGTATACATTTGAACTGTTGCAGTATATGTTTATCTAGTCTTGTAATTCTTGATCCATTGGCAAATAAATGGCCAAGCAGATTACCTTTTGAAAGAGTAGAATTTGCCCTTCTTGATGGTCATGGATTTCAAATGCCTATTTGGTGCCCAATTTTCTATACAGTCTTGTGCCAAAATATATTTTATCACAGGGAGACAGGCAGTGCATTTAAGCATATTTTGTCAACTGGGCACCATATGTAGAAGTGACAGCCAGAACACCATGCCAGTTATCTTTCAAAGGGGAGGATAGGTCTCCAAAGGTTAGAACATCCTACAGTGTGAACAATGCTAGAGAAATCAGCAAGTAAGGGCTGGCTGTACAATTCTAAGTTTTACTCAGAAAGTGATTTCTTTCCTAAATATGTACTTTAATTATTACTATCTCTGAAATTTATTCTGTATTTTTTGGAGTTGTATCTGTTATTCTTATTATTACTTTGTATACAGGCAGCAGAAGAAAGTGGGAATATATGCTCACCTCATTCTAGGGTATGAACTCCAATGTGGATTATAATGTTGAGGCCCTCCGTGTGGCCTTACTCAGGACTGAAGAACTATTATTTGAGAATTATACTTGATGGCAAGAAACAATAAGAGTGGATTAGACATATGGACTTGAATTTCTTGAGGTGCATCTGAAATGCTAGGCTTGTTTTGGTCTAGCCAGTGGCATTCAGTTTATTGTGATTCTTCCTGACCTGGGAAAGCCAGAGATCACAAATTGCATTACTTATTCTGGTCCTTCATTAGACTGGACCAACCATATGTGTTACCTTGCTGCTGCTGAAAGACCTAGGACTACTTCACCCAGGACATCACTGTAGACAAACTAGCCATCTAATCAGTAAGAGAGAGGAAGGTGAGGATTATAGAAGAGAAAGAATGGAATTCCATTTTCTAAATATAGTGAAGAACAGGAGCCTGCCCCTCTCCCACTGATAGTTTGCACTGAAGTGGAAAGACAGAGGATCAGTGTGAAATAGAAAGTTAAGCTGAGTTAACTAGAATATTATGCATAAAAACCAGAAACAACCTTATCATCTCCTTTTTTGATTTGTAATCACTACAAAATAAAATAGTTTGAGATTAAGATTAAGATTAAACCTAAGTAAAACACATAATTTCATGTTGAAATGATAAGGACTTTTCATAAAGGAAGATGCATTCCAAGAAGACTTTTTCCAGAGAAATGTATAATGAGAAAGTCTTTTGGCAGAAATTTTTGGTATAATTGATGAATGAAAGGCAGATATCAGTAAAATCTAACTAATGAAAATATTGTGGGCCTTCAAGAGAGGTCGCATTCCCTTTTAATAATTGAGATGGATTTGCAAAGAGGCCATTGTGGTGCAATTTTAGTGCTTTGCACCACACAATTTTAAAAGTGTGTGTGTGGGGTGGAGGATTGCATCTAAATGTTATAATTTATGGAAATGGATTGTAAGAGAAAACACAGTGTTGCAGTGTTAGTGTTTCTTTTTCTGTGGTCTGTCAGGTTAATCTGGGGGAGATACCCGGTGAACCATTGTCTGATAGGAGGGATTGACTGCTTCGGGCCAGTGCACACTGGATGCAATATTCAGATCATCTTCCAACCAATTGTGCCGAACAGTACGATGTGACAGCTACTGAGGGTCAGGATTACAACCATCTCTAATTGGTATTCCCGTCTGTTGTAGAGAAGAAAGAAATGTTTCTCTCTTTTTTTTTGACAAAAGCAAAAGAATGACAAATAATATGCCAAGAAGAAAAAAAAAAAACACCCCACTTGCCTATCAGTCCTTATACCAAATAGTCAGATCAGTTATAAAGGGGTTAATTCAGAAAAAAGAAATTGTTTTTGGTATCTAAAGTTTGATTCTTCAACTTCAGGGCTAAAACCAAACTCAAGAGTGATGTTCCATGGAGAATATATTGCTGGGGAGTCGTACAGACAGAAAGGCGAAGCAAACCACACTTGCTGTTTACCAACTGCATGCCAGGAAGATCGAATAACATTTCTAATGCCTACAGTGACCCTATAAAGTAGATGAGATGATTCCATTGACTGAGCAGTAAATGGAAACCGAGGCTCAGAAAGCTTACAAACTTCATGCAAACCTGCAGTTAGCAAACAGGGATCCATGGAAAATATGTGAATTGGAGGTCTTTTGGACAGTCTGTCAACAAGAGTAATGATTTCTTTGCTTAAGTAAATCTTGAAGGAATTTAACTATTTGCAAAGGAATTTTAAAAATATCATCTCTAACAGCCATCCAGAACTCCGTAAAAAACCAAAGAAGTCTCAATTTCATAAACATGGGATTATAACTGGCAATAACAAAAAAAGTAAACATGTTCCTGGTTTATTAATTTGCTAAAAATTGTTACTGCATTAATGACCCTGGACCAAGTCCCCAGTTACTGAGACCTGGTGACACACATAAATAATAACAGACAGAGAAAAAGAATGTCATTCTTTCCCAGTGTGAATTCAAGATGAAGAAGCATACTTTTTTGGAATTGTGCAATGTATACAAAATAATATGATGTGTATATTATGAGTGCCCTACAAAAGGATGAGAATTAAGTGTGGTTCTAGTAAAAACAATAAAAAACAAATTTAAATGATTGTAATTTCTGTTAAGAAAGAAAGGACTCAATGGGTCACACAGAAGCCACTGGAAGAAAGTCCATTTTCCTTAGTAAGGTGTGAAAACTGTACATTGAAAGAATATATTATCAGCGGTCCTTTAAAAACTCAATAAAAGGAGCAATAAATTTTTCCTGAAATATGTGACGTACAAAAAATATGAAGTTTCATGTCCTGGAGCCTCTGTTGATTTGCTTGAGGGGGAAAAAAAGTCAGCCAAAGGAAACTCAAAACTTGCCTTGTCTTGTTATTCTACCCACGCACTATGTAATGTTTCCAGGGACCTGGGTAGTGCATGAAACACAGGCTACGAGGTTAGGTAATGCTGGGCATAGTGGTGGCGACCCCATTCATTAGGCGCTTCAGGTTCCAAGTCTGGAGTAAATTTCCTGAATGTTCCTCTCTGTGATGGGGAGGTCAGGGAAATGGGGAAGACTGATGAAAAATCTAACTGCTGAAAGTATCTCCCTCACCCTCTTCTACCTTCAGGAAGAAGCCCCACACTTACCTTTTCCAATTCAATTTGAATCCCCAGGCGTATAACAAAGCATCTTGTCAGACATGATAAAAAGCTCTGGAGAAACAGGGCATAGTCTCTGCTACCAGGGATCTCAAATAGCCCAGAAGGGAGCAAGCAACAGGACTGCCTCTAGAAACTCACAGGCCCAAGGCAAGACCCATACCATACGTCTAAATATTTCAAATATGTAAACTGAGCTAATAACTTTTAAATTAAATATGTTCTGTCTTCCACCCTTGGAAAAAACATCTTTATAATGATCTGGAAAACTAGGTTCACAATTATTTTAAGTCTTAGTTTCCTTAGAGTTCTGCAAGGAGCATAGTGGTTTTCAGAGAGTGTGACCTGGGACCCCCATCTGTTCAGGGCTCCTTCCTTCCCCATGAGGGGCCTCATGCATCAGCAGACACTATAGCATACATTCACAAGATCTGCCACTTCTTGACATGGACACTGCAGCCAGGTGCTCCTTGGCCTGCCTCAAGCCTAGGGCCAAGTACAGGTGGCACATTCCATCCATCCTCCTGAGAGAAGGACCCAATGAAGAGGCCAGCACAGGCCTGGAGGTGGGCTCAGGAAACTGGGAAGGAGATTCTGGAGTCTTGGGAACCTGACTTATGGCCTAGAGGCAAAGACATAGGCCTCTGGTGAAAACAACCCCTAGACTCAGACACCAGCCTTGGTAGAGGGGCGTAACCTGAAGGAGCCAGAGCTGGGCACTCCCAGCTTGTGGCTCAGAACAAGGGGCTGCTCTTGCTGGGGTCTGAGGGCAGTATTGAGAAGCCAGGTGTTAAAATTGGAGGAATATAATATAGTTCCTTTTAAATATTATCAAAAACTATTTCAGGTTAGTTTTTGCTGAATCAGTATTCTTCAAGTATCATTAAAAAAAAGAAAAATAGTAAATTAAGCATTTCCAATTGCTTACATTCTTTGAAAGAACAAAAACTATGGAAAACAGCTCCTTTCAAGTGTATCAACCCTCATGCCTGAATTTATACAGATTTGTAGCCACTGACTGGTCTGTTCATTCATTTTTTGATCAATATAACAATCACAATTATCATGTTATGTTTTCTTTAGAAATTTAAAATTCCAATTCATTTTTAGAAACATATCCAACTGTGAGCCCTCTACATTTTTTTCATAGTTAACTGGTGCAAATATTTCTCTAAATTTCTTTAGATTCTCTTTTTTAGATTTATTTCACTATACTTTCCCCTTTCTGTTTATCATGGCTGTTAATCATCTATAACTTCAGTCTTTACCTATCCAAACTTTTGATCATATTTCTGTTGTCTTTCAGGTATATTAGTCTTCAAATGATATAACCACTCTGTTGTCATAATCTTGAATTACCTCTTATTTCTCTACGTTTCTCTGAAAATCTAATCTTAGCTCTTAACACTGACTTTTCTTGTACCAGTTCCAAATTGCATGGTATAGCCTTTTCTGCAACATTACATTGTAAATCAAGTAAAGATTAGGTTGATTAAATTCCTCTTTTTTCCAGATAAAACTTTTTGTATTAATAGTATTTAAAATTCTCTACTGACAGATTTATTCAGCTGTAGTTTGAGACATGTTATCCAAAATTTTAAATAGTTGCTTCCAAGTCATTTATTATTTTTGAATCCTCGCTCTATACTGACACTTTCTAAAAATAGATCTTTTGCATATTTCATTAATTCTGTTTGGCATATTTGTGCTCCTTACTAAGTGCATTAAAATGGAAAGGAGATGATTCTTCATTTTGTCAACAATTATCAGTGTGATGTTGGATAAGACCCTTATTGTTATGTAATGGAGTCTCATTAAATTTGAGCCTACCCAGGTCAAGAAGTCATTTCTTGATGTAGAATGTTATTAACTCAAGGAAGGTAAGTTATTATTGTTCAACAGTTAGTATATGGAATTTTGGCCTTTACTTGGTTTGGAAAAGTAAATTAAATGAAATAAGATACAAGGTTCAGACTGAGGATTGGCCCTTTGGTCACATAGAAAGAAGCGGCAACCTATACAGTCTTACCTAAGTGTGGCTGCTCAACACTCACCTCCGTTCCTTTGCAGGTATCAGAGGAAGATTACTGGATTTAGATCCAGGTCCAAGTTAGCCTTTGATGCTTAGGTGCTTCCAGGTTTGGACAAGAAATCCAACCTCTTTGGGCCAGTAGTTTATAAAAATAGAATATTAGGTTATCTTTAAAGTCACTTTTAACTTCATGATCTATTCCTTAATTGTTTTACCAGGTTGGAATTCTCCCCATTAGTTACTAATGAGTCACTGATAAGTTAGACCACAAAGACTGGAACGTTATCGCTATACTTCCACAGTTGAGATGCACCAAACACTTTAACGAGAGTGTGTGTTTTCAGTTAAGATGACTTGAGTCACTGGAAGCAGCCATTAGATCCGAGAACCTAGCAGCTTGAGAATGTCAGATCAGGGATGGTGGATAAGGGGACTGAGAGGAAAATATCAGAGGAGAATGAGTAGCCACTGAAGACATCAAGGCTAGGGAACTTCCTGGTGAAAGTGATCTGCTAATCACTGACATGCTCTAAGATGACTAATAGACTGAGATAACTAGTAGGTGCTGCAACAAAGGTAGACAATTCTTCTATCTTTCAATGTAAAGAATTCAATTTAAAAGTACTAAGTATACAGGAATTTTCCCTTGAATCTGCTTTGCTCAGCCTAATAAAAGCTGTCTACATCTAGTCCAATACTGCTGAACTAACATACCCCAAATGCTTTTTTCTCATCTATGAAAATTGTATCCATTATTAATGCTCAACTCCAAGGCTGCTTTCTTCAAGTCTTCTCTCCAGTGTCCCCAGAGTCCACCTCCTCCTCCGCATGCTGACCCATCTTTCTGTGTTTATTTCACCCTGCTGCTCCACAGTAGCAGGAGCTGTTGTGATGCATCTCGCTCTTGCCCTGCTTACCCCCTGGCTGCTACCTAAGCAGGTACCTTGAAAAGGGCAGCAACCATTTCTTCTCTGTCCATTTCTTTCCAATCCGTGCTCTGAATCCCTCCAGACCTTTCCTTCTGACTCCCTAGAGCCTCATTGGGAAACCAAAGAAATGAACACAAATTATGTCTTTTTCTCTACATTGCTGCTATTACAATCCATATTCTCCTTCAGGCAATGTAAATAGTTCTGAATAATTAAAGGAGGGTTGGTAAGTGAGAGAAAATGGGAGAAGTACAAAGATTAGTATTTCTCCATCTCATCTTGCTACATTTCAGTGCCAAACTTGGGCTCCTAGTATTATTATTATTATTATTATTAGTTGTTGCTTCAGGTAGGCAGCATGTCAACCAGTGATCTGCATGAAGCTTGCCAGATAGGTTTGTAAAATATGTACAGGCCCAATGCCGGTGATTCTGATTCAGTAATAGGGCTAGTTCTGGTATTCTGGTATCTGCCTACAGAAAGTTCCCTGTGGACGTGCCCATTACAGCAACAGCATTAGGTGGGAACCTCTTACCACTTAAAGCACAGGGCTCTGGAGCCACAGACTTGAGTGTGAGCTTGGACAGGTTATTTGATTATTCTGAAGGTTTTATACATACACACACACACACACACAAATATATATATATACACAGCATTTCACATTTTAAAAGTTTGTGGAATTTTCATCTGAGATTAGAATAAATGGAAATGCTGGTTTGTTTCAGAGAAGGTATGTCAGTTTATATTGAAACCAAACATCTGAAAAAACTGCTAGGTTTTTGTTTTCTGTTTCATTGAGATATGATTGACATACAACTAGACTTTATTTAGAACGAAAAATTTGATTTGGTCTGATATACAACACTACTAATCAGTTTGGGATTTAGCAAAGTAATATGGTTCAGATTCAACTCCCTCATATATATACCATATATATGTACCATATATATGTAGAAGCAACCCACCACTACTGACATATTTGACAATAAGTTATTTTTCCCCTGGAGGATTGCTTGTAAGAGTTCTCATTCTGTAATATTTGTGCTTTTTAAAGAATCTATGCAGGTTGATGTTTCATTATGAGAATGAATATTTTCTTTCTGAATCCACTTCCATTTACTTTCTCAAATGTGTCACATTTCCAAAGAACACTCTTTTGACTGTGTGTGTGTGTGTGTGTGTGTGTGGTGAGAGATCTCTTCCGACAATTTTGATCATAGTTATTTTTCTAGTTCTCTGATAAACATGTTATTTTTTAAAATTATTTTTCCACACTTTTATAAGATTTCCTCTTCTGAGCTTCTTGAGCTTGAGTGCCTGATGCTCTATCTAAATTCCTTCCATTCCTCAGGTCCTAAGTTTTACAAAATCTTCCCTGATTCCCCCCATTCCAATAATGTCTTCCTTTCATTCTATGTCTACATCTATGAGTTATTATCTATACTGTGCACTTAACACTTATCAGATGCTGTGTCATATTTTAATATGTTGCTCATTATTTTAGGAGTATGTCTTATCTCCCTAATTCTTTGAAACATCTTACTAATGGAGTCTCTGTGGACTATTTCTGTGCTTCTTCCTGAATGCCAAGCAGGGCCTTGCAGATTGCATGTGCTATTATCCCCTAAGGAACACTGATTGAGGGGCTTTGCTTTTGTATATAGTAAATAATTTTGCATGGTGATATTAAAGGAACTCTATCAGGGCATTATTTATTTAGGCAGAAACAAAGGATTCCTTCTTATTAATGTTGAGTCTTTTGACCTACTCTTCTGTGACCAGTGGGAAGTTCCTTATAAGCTTGAAGGTATCACTGGAGAAATCAAGTTATCTACCCTTGACGTTAAGATTAACTTGGCTCATCTGAGTTATTCAGAATTAAGAGAATGAGGTTGCATATTTTTTCCTTCCCTGTAAAAAGCTGATATTCAGGTCTAGTTTCCAGCTTGTTATTTCGGTTGGAGTTCAGCAATATTTACTGGGCTTCCTAGTTGCCAAACTACCTAGGTCTTTGTTTTGTCCTAGGTTAGTAAACTACTCCCTCTGTCCCAAGTTGAGCCTTCTGCGTGAATTCCTAGAAGTGTATTTCTTATCTACTTCCTTTCCCAAGGTCTCTGGCAGTTTTACACAGTGGCTAGAGCTTCTCATGTAGTTCCTGATATTGTTTCATGTTCCTTTTCAGGAGGCAGAGGAAAGCAAGGGATCTCTTTCTTATTAAAGGTTCACAGTTGCCTGAGTGGTTGGGGGTGAGTGACTCACCAGCAAGTGAGAGCCTTTCTCACTGAAATGCTGTCCAAGACCTTGTCTACTTATAAAGACAAAGTGGTTGTCCTCCTCAGCCTTACAGTTTTAGCACCTATCATTCTGCATACCATACAGCTGGCAATTGATAAATACTTACAGAATAAACACAGGAGAACAGATGCTATCTCTTCCAAGAAGCCTTCCTTGGTCTACTGAGTAAGATTGATTTCTTCCTCCTCTGTGCCCCACTGCACCATACCTCCTCCTCCTCTTATTGAATCTATCTTAGTGGCAGGCACTGATTTGCACACTGTAGATTTATCTTTCTCAGTGATTCCTTGATAGCAAGGCCTGTCTTACATATTTTAGTATCCTGATACTAAGTAAGCTCAATGCTTAAAGAAACAGCCCTGTGAAACAGCTGCATATCTCCTATAATGGTACCATTAGTAACATTATTCATTGCATTTCTCCAATAATTTCTCTCTGTAATTATATCCAGAATACATGTGTTTCTCTTAGACAATATTTTTGCTTTCATTCCATAAACACTACATTTTGTGTTTTTTCACTTATATTTGGACCTATCCTTACTAAAGACCCAATGGCAAATGCTTTTGTATTTGTCTGATTTGGGGTTCCAATTTAGCTACATACCATTAGTTTCCCTTTGTATTTCTTACCTACTTCTGATATATGTTATTTTCTTAGAATTATGTATCATATAACCTTCCTTAAATCCCTCTTTGGGAATAAGGTGGATGAAGTAAAAGTAAACACCTATAAAACATGTACACATTGAATTTTCTCATTCATCCAACAAAATTGAGCGAGAAAAACCATTGATAAAGCAGAAGAAATACAAACACTGCCTTAAATTCCTCTGACTTGAAGTTAAGAATCAATGGAATTTGGGATAAATTCAATATGAGAGTGAGGGACTGGGAGATGTCAAAGCTCATGCAACTGTTTGAATGGTGCCATTCTCTGAATCAGGAAAGAAAGGAGGAAGACCAGCTTGTGAAGGCACTAACAAAATGACCATGATAATTTTTATAACAGCCATATAACCCGTGGTTCACAAAGAACTCAAGCACAAATAATAGTTATAATAATGAATATCTGTAGAGTGACGTAAAGTTGATAAAGACTGTTTAGTTTGTTTCTTACAACACGCCTGTGAGTTGACAAGGGACGATATGATGTCATTCCCATTGTGCAGATGAGGAAGCCAAGTGTCAGAGGGACTGAAGGACTCTGAAGGAGTTGTCGGGATGTCTGAGGGTGAGTGTTCTGATTTTCTGTCCTATGGTGCCTGCTTGTGATATTTCCTCTTCTAGAACTGGAAGCACATCATGTCTCCCGGAAGGAGTACGGGGTAATATACTCTGACTTTGTGGAGGAAGAAAACAACTGCTAGAGTGAGCATTATTACTGAAGTCTTCCCCATTACTTATAATTTTATTTCCCAAGGATTAGTTCCTGTGAACTGCCTGCAGTGGTGACGGGCACCTCCAAGTGCCTGGGAGTGTGCAGTGTAACTGTTCCTCAGTCTTTGAGGTAGGAGCTCCATTCAGTAGGAGCGTGACACCCTTCAGACAAACCTCTTAAAATCCATTCAGTAAAGCCTCTTCAAGTGTCATTAAAATAACATTTCTGACACATTTGCCTGTTTTTGAATGAAGTCTGAGCAGAATATAATAGGAATTAAGTATTGATTGCTTGATTGATTAACATGTAGGTTTCATAGAGAATACTAACTGCTGAGCAAGCTTTGGTAATATTGTTAGACTTCTGGTTAGAGATGTTTGTGCACACTGTGTGAAAATTATAACTTTAACGTGCATGTGTTTGAATACAAAGGGATACGTTTACAGTATGATTTAATGTAACTCAATGGTGAATAACCAGAAAAGAAGAAATTGAACTCAGAGAAAGGAGAGGGTTGAGTCAAAGTCCAAAGCCAATGTATGGCCTATTCCTGAAAAAGACATTTCCTGATTTCTCTGTCTTACCCACATTGCTGGACTGCACACTGAGTGGAATCCCTGAAAAGACTCATTGGTCATCTGTCAAAAGCCCCAATATGTATACTTTCTGATATAAGGTCATGAGTAGTGCGTAATCAAATCAAAGTGCCCCTGCAACGCTTCCTATGTGCCCCATCTACTAAAATATGTTTTGGACTCCACATTTGAGAAATAGATGGTTAAGAAATGTTTGCAAATGCTAATTCTTGTCCGTGTACTAAAAAAGACCATGGAGGCATCAGATAAAATATGATATTGACTTTGTTTTCAGACAGACTTCCTGGAAATCTGTGGCCTCTACCAATCTTAAAAAAAAAGAAAGTACCATACATTTCTGAATGCTGGGGCCAGGCTCCCTTAGTCAGTTCTCTATTTTTCTTACCACCCAGAGACTGAAGCATTTGGCATACGTGGGATCCTAGTATTTTAGAGCTGGAAGGGAGGCTCTCCCACCCTGGTTTTATCTGTAGGCTGGATAAAGGTTTGGGATTTAGCAATAGGCTTTGCTAGCTCAGCTTGTGAAAATCACATTCTTTATCAACTCCCCAGATGGTTTAGATCATTAAAAACACAACACAACAAAACAAAAGCCCTTCAGAGTGTACACTGTGAAGATATTCTCTAATTTCCAAGAAAAATAAATATATGTCGATTTCTCACAGATTTCTCACACTTTCTTGGTATACAGCCTGAATTACTGTGCTGAATGGAGAACTTAAAGCCATCATTTTTGAAACAGCAAAACTTTGTGCTGAATGCTTAACTTCCAACAGCCCCTTTGCTTTTCCAGCTTGTCTATCAGCTCCCAACTTTAAGTTGGTTATTTATCTATTGGGGTTTAGCTTAAACGGAAAAGTGGACGTCTTTATTCAATGAATTTGGGGCAACTGGCTCTTAATAAGCAACAAAAACAAAAAGGCTGTTTCAAGTCACAGAGACCTCAAGAAACGATCCCACCATCTGCTGAGGAGAGAGAAATGAGCCTGTGGGCCAATAGCTCTTCACTGAATAGAAGAAACAGTATTGTTGTCTAAATTTTCTGCAACACTCTTTGGATCAAAATATTATAATTGTAGCAAATAGGTGCAGCAAATAGACGCGGCCACACTTAATGGATACTCAAAGAGCCAGGCCACTGCTTGGCTTGGATCATTTACTGTCATTTGGAAGTAAAACTGGGGGCTAAGGGGGTTGGGGTTAGAGGGAGAAAGGGAGCCCTTACGTTAAGCTGGCATGCACCAGTGGATAAATGGCTGGCATTTGCAGAGCTGCGTTGCAGGGGAGCTTTTAGCAGTTTGCCACTGCCAGCTGATGTCTCTGTGAACATCAGTGCCAAGAAGCCAAAAACGAAAGCAGGTGCAGGGGCAGAGGAACTGAATGTTGAGGCCGGAGTGGGGGTTATTCAGCAACAGAACTTCTGTTGTTAAAAATTAGTTGCCTTCATTAAAACCTAAACAATGCCTCACTTTAACTCTGCATAACATTTTAGCCTGCTAGAGTCCTGCATGCATACTTAAGACAAGCCTCTTACATTTCTGCACTGGACTAAGAGACCCTGGGTTTTGTTTGTCTCTCCCCAAAGCTGTGGATTGTCTGCAGACTGCTGAACTCTGATTAGAGCGGCTTTCCTTCCAAAGCCAGGAGCATCTGCTTCTGAGAGTGCTCTGGCGTCCCCTCCCTCCCAGAGTGCCCCCTCTTCAGAAAGGCCCACTCCTGCACAACTAGGGCCTGGGAACAGGGAATATTCCTGAACTCGGCATATCTTGCAGTGCCCCGTCGCCAATTCAGCGGATGAGAAAACAGAAGGGACTCAGTGCCGCCTGCGATTTATACTCCCTCAAAAGCTTTGTGTTCCTGCAATATTGTTCCCCAAGCCCACCACAAGTGGCAGCAGGGAAAAAACAATAAGGACAAGCAAAAGAAAAAAAGGAAGAAAAGTAAAGGTTCAGGACCAACTGAGGAAAAGAACTAAGACTCACCACAGGGCAAACTAAATATCGAGAATAAAACAGAAAGACATTGGCTCCCTCCACTGCCCTGCAAGGCTGAGCCATTCCCTGCACGGTATCAGCCAGTGACGGCCCCCCAACGCTGCAGGATGGGAAAGTCATCTTTCGGGGAGATAGGGCAAAAATACCAATCACATGTGGGGCAGCCTTCTCACCAGAGGGAGAGCAAACCCTGACAGGAGGAAACTGCAGGCAGTCTGTGCTTGGTTGAAAATACACTTTTTTTTCCCCCTAATGGACATTAATGCAACGGAGGAAATGTGAAGTATGTTTGTGTGTTTTTATAGGCTTTGAGAAAAAACAGAAATAGCAAAGTTCATCGACAAGCCAGATGCTCTGCACGAGAACTAGAAAGAGCTCGATCCATTAAAACTATGATACCACAACTTTGGGGCCAACAATTTTAATAATAATTCAGGGTGGATTAAGTCAGTGATGCTTGGGGAATGGCAGTGGGGTTTAGGTTTGTTCCATGACCTTCCACTTGGGGAGAGTTTATATCAATCTCTGTTGCTTCTACCAAGTGTTACTGTCTTGTCCCCAGTAACTTTGGTTAGCATGAATTTTTAAAACCCAGAAGAAAGTTTAACAACCTAAGTAAAAACATATAAATGGGGTCACACACCAAAGGAGTCAGTGGATAAAAAGGAACTTAGTTCACAAAGCAAATATAGTCTGGGTTTTAGTCTGAATGAAATATTGAGTCGGGACAAGAGACTGCAAAGCTGAGTAGTCTGAGAGAAGTGAAATGATCTAATAGAAAGGAAATGGCCAAGGCTAGGAAAAGGCATTCCAAAAAAGGAAACAGAGATAGCCAATAACGTAAGTCAAGGTTCAAGCTCAGGACTACAAAAGAATAACAACAACATTTGAAAAAACTAAGCGTGTTCAACTACAAGATGTGCAGATTTTAAAAATACATTCTCACTATTGTTGAGGATTTGAGTGAAATGAGCTCAAATCTTGAAGGGAAATTGAAAACGTATACATCAAAAACTTAAAACTTTTTCACTTGTAGGAATTTATCTTGCTCAAATATTGAGAGATGTAATATATTTATATACAAACGAGTTCATTGTGGCAATATTTAAATATTTAAAAACTAGATATATGCTGATGATCAAAATATAAGAGTTTGGCTAAGAAAATTATGGTAAGTACATAAATCATGTTTTAAAAAAATAGTCTCCAACATGGGAAACTTCTTGCAGTATGTTTTCTTAGTGGAAAAAAAAAACTTGTAAAATGGCATATACAGGATGATCTTAATTATCTGTGAAGCATCTACTCCAAAACGTTACCAGTAGTTAGGAGAGTTCCAGGATTGTAGATGATTTTTTCTTAATTCTTTCTCTATGTTCTTGCTTTATTTTTTAAAACAAATTTCAAAGTAAAAACATATATTTTTAGCTTTTTATTTAAGAGTGTTCTAGATATAGAAAAGTGCAGAAATAAGAATACAACTTTATGAATTATAAGAAACTGAAAACATTTGTGTAACCAGCATCCTCATCATGAAACAGAACATTACTAGTCCCTGGAACCTCTCTCCTGCCCTTTTCCCTTCTCTTCCTCTCCCACAAAAGTAAGCTCTGTTCCAACTTGTAACACCATAGATGAGTTTTGCCTTTTGTGTACTTTAAATAAAGGAGGCATGTGATAGGTGATCTTTTGTGTCCAGCTTCTTTCATTCAACATAGAAAATACTCTGTTGTAGCCAGCAGGGGTTAAGACCATGCATGCAGGGTTTGTGTGTTGTATCAGAGCTTCTCAGATGGCTGCAGGCCTCAGGCCTATCCACCTCCCCAGTGTGTTCTCTGAATCCAGTACTGGGCCTAAGCCTCATTTGGGCCTAATCTCTCGGTTGCATGTGTCCTTGCTGAACTCTTTTGTTGTGTCTACCTTCCAGTAATTAATCAGTACCATATAATTTACCATTGCACCAAACTTTTAATCATCTTCTCTGTATTAATTTGTCACATCTTGTTCATATTTAACTACTTTTCATTGGACGCCTGCCTACCATGTGCTACATACACTCTGCCTGGAAGGTACAATCCCCAGTTTGCAGAGAAGGTAAGTGATTTCCCCTAGGTCATGAGTGAGAAGGTGACAGAGCCCCAGTCTCTACCCAGATCTTTGTGTGTGCTATAGCAGTAGTCCCTTCTGTGTCCCCCACTCTCTCGTTTGCTCATACTGTATCTCCTCAATAGATTAGTAGGTTCTGGAGGATAGAAAAAACATGCATTCACTTTTCTTTGGATTTCCCTTCCTAGCATAGTTCTTGGCCATGTAGTAAGTATAGGAAGTGTGTCATTACTAAGCACAATGTGATTTTTTATTTTTCTAGTACATCACCACTCTTTATAAATCTTTTTCTTTAATAAACCTGCATCACAATGTTCTGTAGTATTGTTCACTATTAGGGCCGGGGATTCTAATTCTAATCATTCAGTGGAGAAAATGGGTTTGGCATGACCAACAAATGGAAGCAGAAAAGTGCATGAGGTGAAACAGGTACAGTGGTATAGCTAGTATATTTGACTTGAAGAAAGGATCATCTTTTAAATATCATCCTCCTTCATATGCCAGAATTATTTTATGTAATAATTATGAAATGAAATGAAATGAATTAAATGAGAAGATGCCTATAAAAAGAAAAAATATTTCAGTAAAAAATAAGAAAAAAATGACCATTTTTATAACATTAACAAATATTTTAGAAAAAATATAATTTTAATTTATTGAATAAATCAGGAATAAATAATTAGTTTTTCCTTAAGCTTTAAATTGTGCAAATGTATTGATGAATTTGTCAAAATCGACATCCATATATTCCTGTTCAATATACAGAACAAATTTGTCAGTCTATTTTTGTACATAGTTGATCAAAGAACACATTTTATTAAATTTTAATTTAAAAATGTTTCTTTCCTATTAAAGTACCATGAAGTAACACATAAAACTCCAGATATTATAATACTGTTCATGTCTTTGGGATCAATTCTAGCAGCTTTCAAATATCTTAACTCAGGTAATTTTAAATACACATTCTTATTCTTCTGTAAGAATTTTCCTAACTACTAGTATTGAAGTGACTCACATTTCATAACTTCATGTTTACAATCAGTTGGCTTTCATTTTGTATTTCACATATGCTCTTTAAATGCAGGAAAATATACTACCATTGGGGTTGGAGAAATTAACTCTGCAAAAGTGAGCTCTAATGATTAAACTGTTACAAATTTGAGTCAGCTCATACCATGGCCCACTGTGTAACTGAGACTCTTGAATTAATTTCTCTGTAGAATTGTAATGTTTTCAAAGGAATAACTAATGAGTATGTGCCAATTTAAAGCTTATACACCTACTATGAAACTCAACAATAACCCTCAAAATCTATATGGTAACATCCTAACCCCCATAGCCTCAGAATATGACTGCACTGGTAAATAAATTAAATTAAAATGATGTTATCCATGTGAGCTCTAATCCAATATGACTGATGTCCTTTATAAGAAGAGGTGATTAAGAAACAGACACAGAAGGAAGACCATATGAACACATATATTTTTATATGTATGAGTATGGGCATTGGGCATAGAAAAAGACTGGGAAAATGCTCACCAGACTTGACTAGCAAGTGAAGGATGGTGATTTCCACTACCTACATTGGCCCTTTTATATTATTGGGATGATTTTTATGACAAGCATGCATTACTTAAACAATTTTAAAAGATAATAAATAAAAGGAGTCAAAGTGAGAGTTTTTAGATTATATGAGCTCAATTTAAAATCAGTTATAAAACCTGAATACACAAGATATTTAAGAATCTTGTATGTATTTACAGGGAAGAGCTAGAAACAATGTGTGGGCACTGTATGGAGCCAAATTTGGGATCCATATAAGAAATAAGTTCTTTGCCCTCCAATGATTAAATATCCTAGCAGCATTGTTTACATTGGTAAAACAGAATGAAAATAAATAAACAAAACAAAAAACTTGAGATCAACCTAAGTGTCTTGCAACAGAAAACTGAATAAATGAAGTACGATATAACACACTGGAATGAAATACAGCTGCAGTTATAGGTGACTGAGTGCTAGCTTTACCCAGGTCGATAGATCTTACAACTAGATTGCTAAGCAGTAAGAACAAATCACAAAAGAATACACTGTATGATACCATTTATATGAAGTTAAGAAACATGTATCCCGACACTCTGCATTGTTCAAAAATATGTATTTGTATTTATATAACAAAATTATTACATAATGCATAGGAATGGTGAAGACCTATTTT
This sequence comes from Manis javanica, assembly GCF_040802235.1. Lineage (NCBI taxonomy): Eukaryota > Metazoa > Chordata > Mammalia > Pholidota > Manidae > Manis > Manis javanica. The sequence continues at coordinate 53,636,239 of NC_133157.1, forward strand.
AGGATAGAGGTTAGCCTTTCAGGAAAAAAGTAGGATTAGAGAAGGGTACCCAGGGACTTGAAATATGTTTATTATGCTTTGTTTCTTATGCTATGTGGTGGGTCCATGGGTACTAATCACATAATTTGTATACCTTTACATGTGAAATGTTGTATAGGAATAGTGTAATAATGTTAATAATAATAGCAGCTTACTTAGCACTTACTATGGCCCAGCCACTAAGGATTTAGTATATTAACTTATTTTTTCCTCACAAAAGCCCTCTAAGATGGGTATGGGTATTATTATTAACCTAATTTTACAAGTAAGCCAATCAAAGTATAAGGAAGTTAGGTAGTATGTCTAAGGTCATATTTAGCAGGTGAGGAGCAAAGCTAAGGTTTAAGGCCAGGCAGTAGTCTATGTACTATTACCCACTTACAGGCATACATATGAAAAGATTTGTCTTGTGAGGTAATGTCCTGCCTTTTTTTTTTAATGTCATGGGTTACCTGGTGTAGTAATGAGCTCCTCAGGTTTAAAGATGTAAATAGATGACAAAGTCTGATTTCTGCTGGTGCATTTACATTGTGGTCTGTGGGATGTTGGGCTACACAAACTGAACTTTCTTTTTAATCTCACATGCTGAATTTTTAATGTCAGGAAGAGTTTGGAAGAAAACACAATGGGTTCTACTTGAGGCATGTGGAGCTTGAGAGGTATAAATGTGGCTAGCAAATAGAGATGATGGAATTCAGTTTATATTACAGCTAGGAATTTGTTAGTATAATAGTCCAAATATAGACATGGATGTGATTACCCAAGAAATATGGAGGAAGGAAAGAATGAAAGGTCCACACCTGGTGGGATGAGGAACAGGGGACTATTTCTGTCTCTCTCTCCTTACACGCACATATATGCATGTATATACACATATACACATGCATATTATTCATTAATATCAACAGTTCTATTCCTCCTCTTCATATGTGCAGAAGCAATTCTCAAATATGTGTCAAGAGGTAAAGAAACTATCCCTTTGAGATAGGAATTAAGTACACTCAATTTCCAATCCAGCATGGCTGGCTACTCACTCCATTCCATAGGCAAAATGTGAAGAATTAAAATACATGCACACACACATGTACACAAAGTACCATCCATTTTTCCTTATAATTCCATCTACACTGTTAAAGAAATAACTATGTCCCAATAACTGTTAAGTACTCCCTATTTCAGCCTCTATAGTTGGCAATTTAAAGAAAGTATACTCAGCACCATGGAAATTTTTAGAACTGAAAGTCCCTTGAACAATGTACAAAAGTGTGCTATTTGCATTAAACTTTATAACAATTTCATTTTGCACAGTGAAACTAATTTTAAAGACATACAAAAGTGTCTTTTTAGAGTGCTGACTTGTATATTTCTAGATTTGCCTGATGGAATTCTTTTTTTTCCCCCTCTGAGCTCAGGTTTGATTAGCCCATGTGCAAAAGGGTATTTCTCACCAAATGGATTGTAACAATTGTCTAGAGCATTAATAGTGCTATATGTGAATCCAAGTGTTACTGTGTTCAGATCCTAGCAGGATTTTGCTCTCATTCTGAATAAAGAAGCAGGTGTTCCATCTTTTCTGGGGTTATTGAAAAAGTGAAGTGACTGAAAAGGGGAACAGAGAAACAAAGTGAAAGGAAGAAAGAAAGCTAGTATGTATTGACTCGATCAAGTACTCTGTGCTATACTAAGCTATACCTATTTAATACTCCTAGCAATTTTCCCATTAGTTAGTATTATGCCATTTTGCAAATTGTGTGACAGAATTTCAGAGACATTAAGTAAGTTTCCTCAAAGTCATACATACAGGGCACAAACTCTGGTATGCCTTGGCTCGAAAGTCCACACTCTTCCATTCAAGTCACTAAGTACATAAAAAGAATATTAGAGTGTGTTTATCCAGGAGAAGAGTCATCTCTTCTTCCACCTCTTACTTAGCATCTTCAATCAAACTAGACCTGCTCTTTAGGTGCTATGTGGATTTTATAATATGTGTTCATACCTGAAAGGAAAAAAGAAGTTTTTGGTCCCAGCTTCTACCATTACTTTGGCATATGTTTCCTTTTTTTAATGCTTAACATAATGCTTAGAGTCACTGTACTATGTATTTCCAAAATGTAAATTTACTTTATTATGTGATAAATATGGTTCTGATTTGGTTTTATGTAAGCCTTTTTCTATTTGTGCCAGATACACTACCATTCCATTATACTTTTGCTGATTATTGGTTTGTAAGAATCACATGGAGTTATATTCCTAGTGGTGGGCTTCTTTAAATGAGAACTCTGAAGATGGATTAGGGACTACTTCCTGCTCCATCGGTGTACCAACCACAGTGCCTAGCAGAGTAGGTAATAAATCATTGCTCCTCCCACACCTCAGCACACTCTCATTCTTGTTGTTTCCACTTGCAACCAGTAGGTAACAAGAAAAGACACACATGAAATAATATGAGTTTGATAACACACCAAAGATCTCATCCGTTTTGTTAACTGGTATCTGCAGTGTTGAGCCTTCTATTGCATTTAATTTTCATCACATTTCTGTGAGGTTGGTACATTATTATGATCATTTATTATGATCATTAAACTAATATCATTTAACAAAGCCAAGGCTTGCAGGGGTTAGTGAGAATTGTTTATTTGAACTCAGACCTCCCATACTGAAGAGCCCTTGCACAAATCCACAGCATTAGTTGTTTCCTCTGAGAAAATTTGGTAACTGGTATGTTGATGAAGCCATAGTGCTGAGCAGGATAGTTGAGCAGGTGTGGATAACAAAACAAAGTGTCTAGGAAAACAAAGAATTTCCTGCAGATAAGTCCCCACTGGAAAAAATGCAGGAACCCTAGTCCTTCTTAGTATCCTCTGTCCTCTGGCATCCAGTCTGGTGGGAGTTTGAGAAGGGCAGCTGATGAGGTCGGCATGTGGCTGCAGGTACTCACAGGGTCTGGTTACCATCAACCTGGTTAATAACTGGCCTCATCACCAAACTTGTGGTGCTGTTGCTCTGCTTTGCCTTGGCAGCCCTGTAGTCATTACCATTGCGGACATCACATGGTGTCTTTGGTCCCAAGCAATTTTAATGTTTTCTGCCATATTGTTGCAGACACTACTGCCAGCTTTTGGCTTGGCCCTTTAAATGCTGCGTCACTAACAAAGCTCAATCAGTAAATATAATCAGTGCTAGTCCATCTACCATTAGGACCATCTTCAGTTACAGTGCTGGTCAGAAGTATGTATCTCTTTCATTAAATGAGATAAGGTGGCTTCACACCGAAGTCATGGACTCCTTCTGGCATGGATTTCCCTTCAGTCCTGTGTGCCAGTTTGGATGGGAGAGGCTTCATCATTCCTTTTTTTCCAGGAGCAAGGAAGGTCTCTTTCCCCAGGGTACAGGAGCTACATCTTCTCCGCACGTGTCATCTCTCAGCACCATTTCCCTTTCAGTGCGGGTTTCTCCTGGAAAGATATTCAGTCAGGAAGACTTTTCATCCTTTGTGAAAGACTATAACTTTCCCTATGAGCTGGAAAGATTAGAGTCAAATACAGTGGTGGGCAGAGAAGGAAGAGGTTCTTTTCCTCCTTCCCTGTTGCCTTGCTCTCTATCTTGCCCACCTGGGCAGAACTAGCTCTGGACCAGACTTGAACAGGCCCAGAGTAAGTGGGAGTGGCACAAGACAGCCACAGCATTGACAAGATGATTGCAAATGAATCAACAAACCAGCACAAAGGATATAAAGCAAAGACAGGAAGGACTTGCCATGTGTGGTTTCACTCTCTCTCTTCGTACATAGTGTTTGCATTCAGAAGCAAACACAGATCACCAGTTCCCCATTGTTTGGAACAGTTCTATGTCCCTTCCAACTTCACCATACCTTACATAAATCATCAGCCACCCGGTGTGACCCAATGACTAGTTTCCAGCAAAGCTTACCTAGTGTTCCTAAAAGGCACATCTAATGTCAAGGATCTTGAAGGATTTAAAGCTAAGGGGATTGGTCTTATCCATCAGTGTATAAGTATCATGTATAAATTAAAATTACTATTGAAATACCAACTTGTTTAATATTACTTAAGAAAAATACAATTTAGAGCAACACTGGAAGAAATTCAAATGCCTAGACACACACTATGACACATTGCTGTTCACTCTTGATCAATCTACTAAGCAAGATGGTTTTACTTCTCAGATCTAAATAGAACCCTATATGACCATTTTCCCAGCATCAGAAACTGTGTGGACCATTCACACTGGCAGTCCTTCAAGCTTGAGGACAGCAGAGCCATTTCAACCTGTTCTCTGCACTTAGGTGCCAAGAAGCCTTTAATTAGCTACTTATTCTAATTACTCTAAATAGAAACATAATCTGTTTATGTGTCCTCCTATACCAAAGGACTCAAAGTTTTTGTATCACAGCCTTAAAGAGAACCTTCTTTTTAATTCTCTGTGCTATTCTTGTGACTAGAACAGAAAAATAAGGAAAATAGAAGAAGCCACAGGTCTGCCTCCTGCATTACCCCATTATCAGTGCTCCATTTCTACTGACATGATTTGTTCAACAATCTAAACCAGACTGTATTCTTCACAATGTGAATTAGGCCAACTTTCAAAAACCCTTTTATAACCAGTTTGAACAAAGCAGACTAGTATTTTAAAACAATTGCCTAGTGACTTCTCCAGACCGGTGTATGCTGCATAACACGTAAGAAAATTAGAAAAAATTTTAAGGCGCCTTGATGGAAGTGAGGAGGAATATGGAGAAAATAAACCAATAAACCAAAGAGCACAACTATTAGCTGGCTAGGATAGATCTATGTTCTCTTCCTCCTGGTTACTGGTCTGTATGCCAAGTCCAGCAGAGGAAGGCCACGCTTTGGGGGACAAGCTGGTAGGAAATAATAGGTCCCTTTAATCAGAACATAGAAAAAGATCTGAAGTTGTGTATATTTCTTAGGATTTGGTGTATGATTTAAAACCCTTAAGCATCAAGAAGACTCAAACATGCATAAGATTAAGTTGTGAAATAAATCTAGAAGTTGCTATTAATAAAAATACAAGATTCATACATTTGCTGTAAACTAAACTAATGAGCAAACTCTGTAATAAGTCAGCAAGAGTATGTTTTCAAAATCATTGATTCAGGCAAGGCTTATGAAATGAAACTGTAGATGATGGGACTTGTATCATCAGTCTTTTAATTTTGTACATTTGAACATCATCCAAAAATATTAATCCACTGTTGAAATTCTATGAAAAGGAGAGAGAAAAGAAATATTCTACCTATTGTATTCTTCCAACCAAAAGCACTCATAGCCTGCTGTAAATATATCAGGACTATCACATTCCTTGTCAAATATGCCCTCTCTTTTGTTTTGGTGTTGTTTTTAACAACTTCTTTTACAGAAGTTTAATATTTAGTAAGAACATGTTTTTTATGATTCTTTTTCCACTTTAACTTCTGACTTTACATAAACAATGTCAAAAATTAACAAAAAATGGAAAATCTCAGGCATGTTCAATTTGAAACAACACAATTTGAATTTCAAAAATGCTCCTTTCTGTATTTGGTATTATGTTAGTAAGTTACAGAAAGAATTTTTGCCTATTGAGCAGAGACAGGAAAATAAATGAAAATCAATTATTTATGCATTCATATTTATCATATACCCTGTGCAGACTTTTAGAAAAACTGAAGAGTAACAGAGCCACAGTATTTTGCACATGGAAGTATGTCTATGTTTTCTAGTTGTATTTTTAATTTCATCTCACCCTCAGGTAATCATTGCAATTTGTATGGCAGATATTCTCATTAAATCATATTTTTGTTGTAATGCAGATTCTTTCCTAAAAGATAAACACATCTCTAAACTTCCACGTTCTTCTATAGAGCAGTAAGAGGCAGAAGCAGGATAAATGGCCATCTTTCCAATGATGCTCTGCCTGTGGCATCCCCTGAGGAAGAGAGCATTCCTGTGTCCTATTTGTTAGAAGATAAGTTTCTGTGGCATAATTCAAGTTTTCTCCAAATTGGCAGCTACTGTTCACATGACCACATAACTAGTCGACACTTGATAATATATGATGGTATTCAGTATCACATTTTTACGGTACAAGCTCCTTTGACCATACTCTTTGAAGATCTATGCCTTAATTTCCAATAGCAAAGCCTTCTAATTTATTGGGGCCGTGTTTGCTAAAACTTTAAACTTTCTCTTTTTATTGAAGTTGATTTCTCAGATGTAAGGAAGCCAAAACTACATTTCACTTGTTAAATAGGTCTGAACAAAATTTAAATAGCTTTTCCTTTTTCTGTCCAAGTTAATAGTTGATTATGATACTGTAAAAAGACTTCCTCCAAAGAACATCACCAAAAAATGAAATGTAAAGCTTGTGGGCTTAATTGAGCTTTTAAACAGGTAAGCCGCAATTGCATTAGAAAATCAGGGAGGGGTGTAGATGTGGAAGTGGCTATTGTGCAAGCAAACAGGGCATCTCACAAATGAGAGAATACAAGGAGGATGTATAAATTGCAAAGCAAACATCAAAGTTTTCTGGTAGCCAAAATACATAGAATTAGAATTATCTTTTAATCTGGTAAGATTCCAAAAGGAAATAAATAATGGTATTCAGAATTATTTCTTTAATGAAAGAGGTAGCTGGAATTGAAGCCAAAGGTTACATAACTCTTTGTTAAACATAATGACCTTAGGGTGGCTTGCACACAAATATAGAATATTTTTATTTAAGATTTGAGAGTATGAGCTGAAATTCTCTTGAACAGTCTCGTATGTTTCTCCATTTCCAAAAAATTTTTAATGAGGTAAATGTATGTTGTAAAATAGGATTAAGAAAATTAAGTAGGTAAAAATAACACGCTATAAATATTTCAGCATCACAAAGCATACTTGAATATCCCTTGAGCTTCTACATACTTTTCTATATTATCAATTTCCTGACTCTTTTCATGTCATAATTAACAAATCATCCCTTAAGATTTCAATTCATTTAATTTCATGAATGTCAGGAAGTAGAAATATTGTGCACTAGATAAAATATAACTGGAAGCATTTTAAATGAAGTATCTCTCTAAGCACCCTAGCTCCCTGTTTCCTCATCTATGAAAGGAAGAGTGACAGAACAGGACCTAAGTTTCTTTTAAGGTGAGCTGTTCTATAATACATACTTTTGCATGACTATATTCAATATTAGAGAAACACAGGAGGAGTAAAAAGTAGCTGCTTTCAGAAATGATTTTAAAATTGAACCTCAGGCAGTCAAATATGGACAATGACCAAACATTACAGTCCTCTGTCAAAGCCTCAGAACTAGGTGAGAACTTAATGGAAACAACAAGCACATCTTGGAATAATAATGGCAACACAAGAGAGCAAAAGGCTGACATTTATTAACTGCTTCCTATAAACCAGACACCATGTGGGACTCTGGGTAAATGAAGATGAATGGCATGGTCAGCTCAGAGCTCAGTGAAGGAGATAAAAGAGTAAACACAAATCTCAGTGTGATTATGATAAATTCTATGATAAATGCTATGATAGAGGTAAATACAGAATGCAGTGAAATTACATGGGAAGGAAGATGCTGCTGGCTGGGAAGGATGCACAGAATAGACTTATCATGAGTCTTTGGAAGTAGGTGGCACTAGATAAGGGACAATTTATATTAAATCTCTTAATCTATTTGAGAACATTTCCCCTTCTCAGTCTTCTCTGAAGTTGTTTTAGATCATTCTGGTCCTTTAGGTTTTTTTAGATGAATTTTAACTTCAACATCAATGTCCTATGAATGCTGTCAGAATAAGGAAACTGAATTTATCTTTAAATGTGTGTCTTTCTAGACATGAAAACAGTATATCTGTTCATTTTATATATTCTCACAAAATTTTTAATTTCCATACAGTGAAGAAAATTATACATGTTTTATTACATTTGTTACTCTTCTGAATGGAATATATAACTACATTTGAAATGATTTACTTTAAATTATTAATGGTATAGTAAACATTATCATTTATGTTGATCTTATATCCAGGAACTGTGCAGAATTTTTTATTAGGTTTAATAGTTTGTTCAGTAGATTATCTTGGATTTTCTATAAAAACAATCATATCAACTTCAGATGATACTTTATTCCATTATTTTTTTTAATCCTTTGAATATTTATTTGCTCTAATTTTTCTTTTACTGATATGGCTAGGAACTTTGAACCAATGTGGAATATAAGTAGTTATCATGGGCATAATTGTCTGATTTACTTAAGAATGCTGCAAATTTTTCTCCATTGAGTATGATATCTGCAGTGAAGTTTTTTTTTGCTATATCATAAATGGATGTCAAATTTTGGTCATACTCTTTTCCTTCCTAGTTTTATATTGTAAAATACACATGCTTAAACATATACAGATGTGCACAAATGTATAGTTTTTAAAATAATAATAAGGCAAACACCCATGTAAATATTAACAAGATTAAAGAATAGAACAATATCAGCATTTTTAATGCTCCTGAATCCTTTTTCCAGTCAGATTATCTTCACTACCTGATAAAATACACATTGTAACATTTGAAATAATCATTGACTTAAATTCCTTTAAGTATGTATCCTAAACAACATATTATTTAGTTCTGCTTATTCCACAGCTTTATACAAATGGAATCACGCTAAGAGTATTCTGCAGTAGTTTTTTTTTTCTTCCTCAGTGTTGATTTTTAGATACAGGCATATTGCTGTACAGGGCTATCTCATCCATTTTTACTTTTGTATGATATTCTATTGTGCACATGATTATAGTTTATACAATCTACTATTGAAAGGCATGCAAGTGGTTCCTGGTTTCCTACTGTTAGAAATAATTCTTTTGTGAATTATATATTCTGATGCATATCTGCAAGACTTCTTTAGGGTATATACCTAGGGCTGAACTGCTGGGTCTTAGAACATGTGGCTCTTCAACCTTAATAAAAAATGCCAAACTGTTTTTAAAAATGGTTGTTCCATTTGAAATGGAACAATTGTTGGAATGCTCCAACAATAAGGCATGAGAATTCCCAGTAAGCCCGATTTGCACCACACCAGTGCTCTCAGTGTTGCCCTATCAGTGGGTATGTAAAGATAATACATTGAGGTTTTAATTTATCCCTCCTTAAGGTCGAGCAACTTTTCATATGTTTATTGGATATTCACGTTTTCTGTGATGTGCATGTACAAGTATTTGGCCATTATTCTCCTGAAGGTTGGTTTTTTTTTTAAAGTATTCTGAACATTAGTGTTTTGTCAGTTATATGTGTTGCAAATATCTTATGCTAAAAAAAAATGACATGTTAAGTCTCCCTCTTGTCACTTGGTGAATAGTTCTTAATATTGGTCTCATTAAAGATATTCATCCTTTTCTTTGGTTTATGCATTTTTGACACTTGTTTAAGAAAAATTTGCCTACCCCAAGTTTATGAAGGTATCCTGCAAATTTATTATTTTGTACTTACATCAGAATCTTAACTTTCAGTTCATTTTTGTTTATGGTATGAAATTCATTTTTTCCTATAATAGCTAATTGTCCTGACTTTTTAATGAAAAGTTCATCTTTTCCCCAATTATCTGCACCACCATATGTCATATTGAGTCTCTATTTATGCTTGAGTATATTTCTGGGGATTTCTATCTACTCTGTTTCACTGGTGTATTTGTCTACCCCTGTGTGAGTGATATAGTGTATTAATTACTGAAACTATAATAATTTTGATAAACAGGAGGACAAATCCCTAACACTTTCTTCTTCCTCAGTTGTCTAGACTATTCTTGGCCTTTTAAATCCACATAAACATTTTAGAAACAATTTATCATGCTTCAAAAAGTAAAGGATCAATAGAAGAAAATACCATTGGTATTTTAATAACCATAAAACCAGTATGGAAAAACATGACAATTTTTACAGTATGAATTCTTTAAATTCATAAATCAGTTATAGGTATCCTTTTATTTTATATCATGCTTAATATCACTGTACATGATTTCAAAACTCACTATAAAACTATAGAAATTAAGACAGTGTAGTGCTGAAGAAAGATAGATATAGAGATCATGGAATCCAGAAACAGACCCACAAAGAGATTGGCAATTGATTATCACCAAATGCATAAAGATAATGCCATAGAGAAAGCAAATTTTTTCCAAAAAAAAGGTGCTGGAACAATTGAATACTAATATGCAAATATATGCATATATATATATAAAAAAATATGTATATATATATATAAACCTTGGTCCAGAAAAGGTTTATTTTTTTAGTGTAGGCCTTTGTGTAATATCTAAAACTACAAAATACCTGAGACAAACATAATAATCCTTGCTATTTCAGGATGGCAATGATTTCTTAGATACAATGGAAGTGTGGTCTATAAAAGAAAAAATGAATAGATTTGATTAGTGTTAAGAAAACTGAAAAGTAAAGCCTCAGACTGAAAAAATACATACAAATCACCTATCTAATAAAGGATTTGTATGTAGAATAGAAACTTCAACACTCTATAACAAGGGGAAAAAAACCTTAATCAGACAATGGGCAAAACATCTGAACAGACATTTATTTAACCAAAAACTGTATGAATGGAAAGTAAGCACATGAAAAGATAAAGAATTTAGTCATTAGGAAAATGCAAACTAGTGCCACAGTGAGATACCCCTACACACCAATTTGAATAAATTTGGATAAATTTTAAAAAAATACTCACCATAACAACAGCTGACATAGAGTACCTGAAACTTTCCACATTTTGCTGGTGGGAATGCAACATGGTCCAGACACTTTACAGAACAATTTGGCAGTTTCCTATAAAGTTAAAAATACATTTACCACACAACCTGGCAATCTTACTCCTAGCTATTTACTCAAGTGAAGCAAAACCTTATGTTCACACAAAAGCTTATATATGAATGTTTAAGGTGGTTGTATTCATAATTGTACAAAACTGGAAACAATCCAAATGTTTGAACTAGGGGCTGATTAAATAAATTCTGGTACATCTATATAACAGAATACTACCAGAATAGAAAGTTATGGACAAATAATACAGTAGCGTGGATGGATCTTAAATACTTTATGGTAAGTGAAAGAAGACTCAAAGTCTACATCCTGTTTTATTCCATTTATATAACACTGTAGAAAAAGCAAAATTATATGGACCCAAAACAGATCAGGGATTTCTATAGGTTACTAGAAAAGATTTAATGGCAAAGTCACAAGCCTGAGGCATATTTGGGAGTAGAGGGGGTTGATGGAACATGTGGCTGTCTTGATTGTGGTGGTGGTTAGAGATTTGTATGCATTTATCAAAACCTACAAACTAATACAGTAAAAAAATAACATGAATTTTACTGTATGTGTTTCATAGCTTAATAAATCATTAAAAAGGTGCCTACCTCATTTGATTTTTACATAATCACACCAACTTTATTCTGGTTACTGCTGGTATGATATATCTTTTTCTATTCATCTTTCCATTACCTTATAGTTAAAGAGGACTTATTTTAAGGAGGGCAAAATTTTTTTTAATTTAATACAGTTTTAAAATCTTTGTCTTTCACTTGGTCTTTTTAGCTCCCCATAATGGAATTACTCATCTAGTTTGGCTTAAATTTACTTTCTTTGATACTTGTTTTCCATTTGATCTATGTGTTTTCTCTTTTTTACATTCCTTTAAAATAATCAAGTATTTTTTTCCTTAATTTTTCTCCCTTTTGTCCATTTTCCATTTTTACTCCACTTTTCTTCCCTCATGTTTTCAAGGCTACACCTCTGACTCCTTTGTGGATGATCAGCCTTCAGTGCATTGGTTGTCACAAGGCCACTATCCCCTCAAGCCACCAAAGGCTTCAGGAACTTCACAATTCTGATTTCAAACTCTTCTTAATTTCTGGGACCTGGTAATTTTGCCTTGTTTCTTTTTTTAGGCATAGCATACATTAAAAATGCTTTTAGTTATATTTTATCCAGCATTTCTATATATTTGTGGTGAGAGGAGCTCTTGTTAGCTTAGTTCTCCAATATGCAAAATTCAGAAGTGAAAAAGGCTTCAAAGCTAAGACGTGTACATTGTGGGGATTTGAAGTATTTCCCTGTGGCCAGACAGAGTTCCCAGTGGAGGGAGTATGATGGGAAGTAACCAGTTGGGTGAGAATCATATCATGAAGAGCCTCATATATTATGGTCAGGGTTGAGGTTATTGTTGCAAAAGCAATGAAATACAAAGAAAGACAGAGAGAGAGAGAGAGAGACATTGAGTGAGAGATTGAGATTGAGAGTGAATAAATAGGAGCATGACATGGCCAGATTTGGATTTTAGATAGATTGTGTTGGCTGTTCTGGAGGAAATCGAAGTTAATTGTCATTGATTTCTGCATGAAGCCAGGTCCTCTGCTACTTCTCTTTGGGAAATTCTGAATCATAAGGGAAATTTCTAAAGATCTCTACATATTCCTCAGATTTTCTCTATTGATTGATCTAATTACCATGAGCATGTGCCACTTATATCATGAGGAAAAAGAGGGGGGGCTAATTTCAATTTGGGGGAGAAGAAAATCCAAGATCTCTGGTTCCTAAATGAAGATATATTTACATATAGATGGAGAAGAAAAAAAAACCCAAGGAACCAAGTATGAAGTGTATAAGCAAAGCAGATGAATGCTGAGGAAGCCAAGGAATGCCTCTGCAGAGGTAATGCTCATAAAGGCAAAGTATTTCCTGTCCTGCTGCCTTTTGCCAAGGGAACACAGAGGCCACAAGTGTGACTTTCTCTATGTCTGTACCTCTCTTAGATTTCACAGAGAACTGATTTTAGCACCTTGTGTTTTAGTTTAATACAAGGTTCTTGGTAACAAAGGCTGTGAAAGTAGAGAGGGGCTGATTCCATCAGGCTGCTTCAGTTATATAACTCAGACTGTACTTTCTAGCTGAAGCCTTCCCTTTTCACTCCCACCCACAGTGGTCTGCCCTTTTCCTGAACTCATAGTGTGCCAGGTACCTTGGCATTTGTTTTTTAATGATTAAAACATAACATTTCTAATGAATACAATTTATTAGGTTTTTACAGGGTGCCAGGGATACCTTATGTCCCATGTACATGAGCACATTACATAAATGGTTCAATTTATTTTTAACAACTCCATGAAGTTAAGCATTATTTCTCCCTTTTTACAGATAAGCAATGGAAGTTCATGAGTAACTTGGCCAAGATAACCCAGTTTATTCATTCACAAGCAAATATTTGTCTAGCATCTGTATTTCAGGCTCTAAATTTTAAGTCCTTGGCATATATATTTTAATCCTCACATCTCTAAAATAGTTACAGTGATCACCATTTTGCAGATGAGGAATCTGAGTAACATAAATATTAAGTAACTTGCCCTAAGTCACCCATCTAGTAAGTATTTAATCCAGAGTTTATAATCCAGATCTGATTTCTTCCAAAGACCATGTTCTAAAATATTTCTTCTTAATCTGAATTTGTCCATCTATTCTAAATTACTCAAGATCTGGACCCATGCTTTACATTTCAGGACCCCCACACTGCCAAACACATTCTGAGTATAAAGAGAAAATGTGTTGATACAAGAGGAGTGCCAAAAATATCTTTGTTAATAATTACCAGAGAAATTCGAGAAGAGATAATAAAATGACATCCGTTATTTAACATCACTTGGGAATAAAGTTTGATGTGAGTGCATCTTTTCAGATACCTCAAACAGAAATGTTTACATGACAACTATTTTTAATGGAAAGTCCTCTAGCAGAACTATGTCCTTTCTCACACAAGATGATCAATATCATTTAATCATTGTCAGAAAATCATTTTTACGTTTGCTATAATGAGGCTAATAAAATGTGTTTAAAATAGCTCATCTCTGAGTGAAAAAATCTTTAACTCTTAACTAACAGCTTTCACTTATTTTTTCCGACAAGTCATGTGCCTCCAGTGGTAACATTTTAGAATTTGCTGCTTCTAAATTCTTTGGACTAAAAAAAAACAGATTCAAGCCCAGAAGAATTATATGTAAAGTAAATAGACTGAGTAAGAGTCTGTAGTTAGCAAATAGGTCTAAAGGATAAATTTAATGGCACTATTTTCTCTATTCAAGGGCTTTTTAAATTTACTTTCAACTATTCCTTTCTTTCTTTTATTTTCTTTCTTTCATTTTTTTTTTGTGTGTGTGGAGGAAAAGTAGAGTCCTAGGTTAGCATTACCAGAAGTCTGATTCTTCATAAGTGGAATGTTTCTTTCCCTGATCCATATTTATCATTCTGGCCATAATAGCAACAGTAAATATTTCCTCTCAGGCTTTATTCTCCTTGTTCTTTGTTCATTTCTATTTCTTTTCTAATTCATTAAACTTGAACTATTAACAGAATGAGGTTTATTGGGATGGGGTGGGCAAAATGAAGTTGGTGCTTTAAAAGTTAAATATCATTTGCTATGATATGATTTCCTATTTCAGTGGAAGACATTGAAACTCTGAGGTCAAGAGATACTGTTAGTTTACATGACTAATTGGAGGCAGGACTCAGAACTAGATCTCTAGGAAACTCATTCCCGTGTTTCTTCAATGTTACTATTATTTACATAGTGGAGTCATTGCAGATTTCATTTCATTTCGTAATGGCAGTGCATTAATGATCTGTAATTCAGTCTCATTATTCACATCTTTAAAGCAGCCTTATTTTTAGATATCAAGAGGAAGAAAGACAAAATTCTGAGTACGGTAGAGTATAGACAACAAATACAGTTCTAAAGTATTTTCTGTTCACCTCTTTTGTGTATGAGGAGCACAGAAGATCTATGAACTGCAAAATGCAGAATTAACTTGCTGTTGGCTTCGTTAATGAATCATTCCCTCACTCAAGATAGTTCCTGAGCATTACTGTGTTTCTAAGCATGCTTCCAGGGACATGAGATACAAAAAAAAAGAGACAAATATCCTACCCTTGTGGAGTTTACACTGGCAGGGGAAACAGTAATAGACAATAAGTGTAATATGTAAGTTATTTTAATAATACGTTAGAAATGTTATAGAAAAAAAGTAGGGGAAGGTGAATGGGAGTTCTGAGGGGGAGACAGGGAGTTGTCAGGAAGATTATGGCACCCATGCTAGTTCTGTTCATCTCAATATTGAATTGGATCTAACTTTTTCATCATGTAAGTATCATCCTCTTAGCTATATGTTAAACTCCTATGTCTTAGACTTCTTATTATACTCTCCATAATACTTAACATAGTGCCGACCTCAGGGTAGGAGTCCAATAAATACTTGGTGATTTACTGTATACTTATTCTATTTAATGGATAGCCTTCATTTAAAGCTATTTCTTAGATTAAAATTGACCTTTGGATGTGACGTCTTAAGTGTACTTTAAATGTTCATTGAAAAGTTTAGCTTTTTTGTCTTAATTAGCTAAAGCACTTGGGGAATAAGGTTTAGCCCTTTATTGGGTACCAAAAATTTTTAAAAAGGGAGTCAGATATTTCCATTAAGCCACAGTCACCACTAGGGAGGTTTTCTAGATCTTTACTCTGATATAAGCATGAGTTCCAAAAATTCTTCATAACTAGAAGTAGGGCATTAGCTAGAAGTCAGAGGAAAGGGGCAGCACAGTGTGTAGGCAACTTAGAGTCCAGAAGAGCAAATAAAACCCAAGAAATGATGGCAATCTCTGTTTCTTGGAAGTCTATGGATAAATCATCAGTCCATGAAAGATGTCCTGGGGTCATCTATAAAAAAGAGCACATGTTCTCCACATTGTGGGATTGTCAGTGTTGGGAGAAAATCATTAGTTCACCCGGCTAATTAGAGACAGGACTGAAAACTAGGTCTCTAGAAATTCATTCCCATGTTCCTTCAACATCAGTATTATTTGTATAATGGAGTCATTGCAGATTTCATTTCCTTTTGAATTTAGCAAAGTCAAAAAAATGATTTTAAGCTGCAACTGGAGTTCTGTCTAGCAGTGAGCAGTTTAAACTCATTGGCATCATTGTTCAGTTGAGACAATAAACACAATCTGATTACATCAGCTAAGATGGAAATCAAAAAAGCCAAAGCAATCTGTATTTCATAACTTTTTAGTTTTATAGTAAATGATGGCAATAATAAAAGCTGACATTTGTTGAGTATTTACTATGTGTCAGGCTCTCTCTTGCGTGCTTCACATGCATTAATTTGCTGCATCCTGCAAACCTTGTTATAGGGCAAAACTCTTATTTCCACTTTACAAATGAGAAAATCTTGGACAAAGAGAAGATAAGGAACAAATTCCATAATCACAGAAAAAGTGGTAGAGCCAGGAGGTACATCTATTCTGGATTCCGAGATTTGGGAAATACTTTAGTGTCTTGCTACTCAAAGGGTTGAAGCCTGGACAGCGTCAGGGGCTTCACCTGGGAGTCTTGTTAGACATGTAGAAATTCAAGTGTCACTCTAGCCCTCCTGAACCAGAATCCACATTGTACTATGGCTCTCACTCATGCCCACTAAAAGCTGAGAAGCATTGTCCTACAACATCCAAGTAATTGTTCAAACAGCCTTCCAAGGCTTCCCAAACAAGGAGCTCATTAAACCACAGTCATTCTACACCTTTGTAGGATGGCTTTCACTGATTTTTTTAAAGAAAATTTCTCCATATTTCAGTTTTCCTATTCTACCTGTTTGTCTTCATGTTTTATTTTCAATCCACATGTTAAGGTAAATCATTCTTCTTATGATACTGAGCATTTGAGCATAGCTGCCAGTTTAGGTCTGACATTGTCATTCTCATTCCCCGCCTGTGTCCTCAACCCTCACCTACACTCAGGTCCAAGCTCATCAGTATCAGACAAAGCATCCAGATTTCTTTGAATTTTTCATAAGGCCTGCTTTCTTTCCTGGATGCACTGCACTGCATCACTTCCTTACAGATGTAAATTGCTTTTGATATTTGAGAAGTAGTGTTAGGATATTTTATGTTGCACTTAATTCTGAAATTTCTCCAATGATGCCTTCCACACATTCTCCTGCTGCTCATGGTAAAGAAGTAAAAGGTTTCTCTCTATACTGTTTGTTGTCTTTATCTTCCTGACCTCCCCACGAATTGACTGACTCAAAAACTTTTCTTTGTTCACTGGCTACCAAACTTATTGATTTGAAAAAATGGTAAAAAAAAAATCTCAGATCTTCCTCAAAGGCAAGATGTTTGACAGTGAGAGTATTACAGTTTTCTTCTGTGTTTTCATGAATTTTGAAGGCAAAGCTTAAGACTTCATGTACTAGGTTACTACTACTTTAGCCACTTGAAAAAAGAATTCAGAATCTAATTTTGCAAATCATCTTCTCTGTAGACTTTCTAGTGGTCTACATGAAATGAACATTTATGTAATTAGAAGTATGCTTTTAAGATTTAATGGTTAATGGCTGCCAAACTTTATAGTGCAAGAATATCACCAAAAAATTTGTTAAAAATTAAAATTCCTAGGCCCATTGGTCTAAATCACAGTGTCTTAGGTATGGGCTAGGAATTTTCATTTTCCACAAGAATCCCACAAGACAAGTAGTTCACAGACTACAGTTGAGAAATCTAAATCTTTTGCAGAATCATTCCATTTCTTCATCAATTTACCAGCATCTATATCATGCATAATATTTAATTTTATTTGGCAGGGAGTATTCATCATTAGCCAATATTCACTAAGGGTCTTCTGTGCATATGGCCCCACAATAGATACCTAATCAAAATCAAGTGTTAAAGCTTTCAAAAATGAGAAACTTCCTATTTATTGTCATTGTCACTCAGTGTTACCAAGAAAAAGCTACTAGGAAAATGACATCGACAGTAGGGAGAGGCCACAGAGTTCTTAGTGTTCCAGGAACTGCTGAAGACATATGTCTCCCTGACACTTCATACACATGTACAGTGTTACTGTCAGTAGCTGTGTCTTTTAATACAAATAAGGAGATATAAATGCAAAATGAGGGGCTGAAAATCTTATGTACTATCTCCATCCCATATTTTTCCATTTCCTTTCTAAGACATTTCCCCTGATAAGAAGCTTTATGAAAGAGCTTTACTGTATATATGAATAGTCCAAGTGTATAAACTTGTCTCCAATTTATTACATATCTTTCCAGATTTAAATGGGTTGAACAATGGGTCAAACAGTCATAAATACTATTATGTGTTTTACTATTACCTGTTTCTAGACGTTGTACTTAAGTAACTACTGCTTTGCCTCAATTTAGTAAAATTCTTGGTTAAACTAAAATGAAAAAACTCTCACTGGTAAATTAGTTCCAAGAATTGGTGTGCTCCAGGACTCCACATTTATTCAGGTGTTATCCATTTGTTTAATGTTGAGTGAGCACAACAAAATGCACATGTGAACGTTATGGTTTAATTGAAAAGCATATAGCATAACTTAACTAGCCCCTGCTGCACCAGGCTGAAAGTAGCAGCATGTGGGGCTGAGCTGAAAAAAATCTAATTATAAAAAGAACTATGGTAAAGTTCAGCCAATGCCTCCAAGCCAATATTTAGTCTTTTCAATAGGTTATGACTATACATTTGATAATTTACAAAACCTGGTTCTGTGTAGCATTGATACAGACAAGTTAAACACACACACGCGCGCGCACACACACACACACACACACACACACACACACATACACACACCCCAAGAGAACTCCTTTACAAATCAGCAGTCACTTGATTTACAAATTCTTCTGAGAATATATAATCTAGTTCATGTGTTTTTTGGCTCTTGTTCAGGATTTTTTACCCTGAGCCTAAGATAGATAAATAAGATTTTCACCTGGTAGAAATCACCCTCTATTCATCATTGAAACTCTAGGTCAAAATGTAAACTTTCTGGATATTGAGAGATGGCCTTATTAGTTACCAAGACATAATGAGTAAGAAACACTCATCCTAGTAAGTTATTATGACATAGCCTGGTGGATTTGCATGATTGAATGGATGCTCTGTCTTGCCTGTTTCCTATCTCTAAGTTCATGGTAGCTTGGCTCAGTGTGGGAGTTAGAATGAGGAGCCAGCTTTCATCAGCTTTCCCAAATGGCAACCCCTCTTTTCTCAAGTTAAAATGGACAGTGGATTGGACTAGCTTGTTAAAACTCACAACTGGGAAGTTTTATCCTGAGCTTGCTTTCTTGCTTTCTGGAACGTTTACCAACTTCTTTGTCCAGATAGGAGATTCACAATGTTCAAAGCAGATCAGCTCCTTTAGAAATTGATGGCTTCTCAAATCAGAGCGTGGGCCTTCATGGCCCCTGGAGTCTGAGAGGACATTAGATTTGTGAATCAAGTCACTGCTGATTTGTAAGGTTCTCTTGAGGTGTGTCTGTGGGTGGGTGGGTGTTGGGGGTGTTTTGTGTTGAACTTGTCTGTGTCAGTGCTATCTAGCGACCTATTTAACTTTGATAGTCTTTAGCCATTTCCTTGATTATTCATGGATGAACCTTTCCTTTCATAATGAACTACTTCATCTACCAAATATGTAAAAGATTTGTGTCAGTAAGAACATTTATAAGTTTTGATTGTGGAAATCCAGTGTTTGATAATTCTAGCCTTGGATTTTGAGCATATTCATTAACATTTCTCTTCTTGAGTTAGAACCTTTAAACTTAACAAGTATTAGCTTGACTGATATACATTCCATTTAGTGGTCAAATATTTTTTGCTTCATATTGGAACCAAATTCATCCCTGAATTTCATATGTAAATTTTTTATATAGATTCAAATATAAATATCATGATGCAACACACTAGGCAATCTTGCTGCCGTTAGGAGGAAAATCATTCTTAAATTCAACACGGATATGTTCAAATATGAGAACTGAACTTAAACGTATGGGAGGAGGAGAGTAGGACGTTTTACTACGTATTTTGCTTCAATCATTTCCAATAAACATGACTAGGGGAAAAGAGAGAGTAACTGGTCAATTGCTAAAGTTTCACTTTTGCCTACGCATATTCCCTTATAGTATGTCAGATGAATCATGACCATTTGTGAACGGGCTCTCACGAAAAGCTCCGTTTAGTATTCTGAAGACAGTTTTAATAACAAGTGAAGTCATTTCTCATTTCTCAGAAATGGTACATTAAGAAAATTCTCTAACAGGTCATATTGGTATAGTTAAAATACTATTCAAAATAATGCATTGTATAACTGGGTTAAGATTTCCACCCAGACCCTATTGCTGCAACCTTCATTCCATCAGTGAGTCAGCAGAATTTTTAAGAGCTTACTTAACTTACCATCAGTAACTTGATGAGAAAAATAAATTACAGACATGAAAAACGGAAAGGAGGAGATATAATTATCACCATTTGCAGGTAATATGATGCCGTTGAAAAATCCAAGAGAACCAATGGGAAAACTACTCAACATCATAAGGTTATCAATGCTCCCTAAGTTAATTAATCAATTTAGTACAATACCCATTAAAATGCCAATTTTTTCAATTAGACAATCTGATTCTACTAAAGATTTACCTTAAGAAAAGTTTTAAAAAGCTAACAAATCTCTGAAAGAGAACAGTGAGGGCAGAGGAGACATGCCAACTTTAAAGTATATAGTTGAAGTAACTAAAACATAGTGACATATACATAGATAAGCTAACGTAATGGAATAGAGAGTTCTAAAATACTGAGAAAATTCAATGTTAGCAAGATAACATCTCCAATTAACAGGGAGGTAATAGTCTATTCATAAATAGTGTTGAAACAACTGGATAACCATCCTTTTTCATAATATACAGTAAATTACAAATGGATGAAATAGTTCATTGTAAAAAGTTAACACACGTAGTAAAATGTCAAAAGGTAAAGGCTTTTATATGTATGACTCAAAATCCAAAAAATATGAAATAATGCTTGATGTAGAGGTCCGTGGAGTACAAAATACTTTCCATGGCCCCGGGAGCCATCAACAGGTTCCAAGGAGAGGAGCATAAAGTCTTTGTTTAACCCCATCTTCCACGCATTTAGTTACCATATATAACCATCTCCTCAACCTCAGGAAGCCACTTGCACTACTTTCTTATTTATCCTACCAGAGTTTTCCTTTATGAAAATACAAGAAAATACAAAGATTGATTTTTATATGTACCTATTTAATACAAGAACTATATTCTATATATACTAATATGCACCTGCTTTCATTCCATAGTACAACGTGGGAATCTTCTGAATCAGTACACAGTTTCCTCATTCTTTTTGTAAATAAATAATATTCTACTATGTGGATATGCCATTATTAATTTTTAAGTACCTCCTTGATGGAATTTTAAGTTGTTTTCAATAATTTTTCTTATAAAATATTAAGAAATGCCACTGACTATTTAAAACAGTATCTTGACACAGCTCTTAGACATATAACATTCTCATTCAGAAAATAGGCTTTACAAGAGGTGTTATACAAATCCTAATGGCATATCATAATTAAGCTACTGAAGACATTGTTGATAAGATATAATAGTTTCCCCTGAAAGAATCTTACAAGCTTTACTATGATGTGACAGGCAGTGTTAAAAGACTATCTCATATAAAGTGAATATGAAATTATAATCATTATAATGATCAAATTACAGTAATTAGTACATAGAGCAGAGAATTTATCTGTGCCAATTCTACATACTAAAATAGTTTAGGCAATAGTTATCTTATCAGTCACAATCATTTCCAGAGAAGAAATAATGACAACTGTATAACATTCTATTTTCAACATCATGGCACAGAAATTGTTAAATGCTATTTTTGTTTTAAAATGATGGTAGCAGAGATAGGATTGTGACATAATGTATTATAATGGATTCATTTACTCATTTTGGCAAATATACCTATTAATTATCTCAAACACATTCTACCAATAGGGTTAACCTGATAACTCACC
The DNA here is from genome assembly GCF_040802235.1 of Manis javanica. Taxonomy (NCBI): domain Eukaryota; kingdom Metazoa; phylum Chordata; class Mammalia; order Pholidota; family Manidae; genus Manis; species Manis javanica. Next base: position 53,658,222 of record NC_133157.1, read on the forward strand.
AGGGATAAGAATCAATACTTCATGTGTATATTTCCCCAAATTTTTGTCCCAAGATTCTCTAAAATGTAAAAGGATTACATGGTATGTTTAAAAAGATACATGAGAATCTGGCCACCTATAGCTCAGAAATCCAGAGATCACAAGAAATTTTACCCTTTTATGGGGATTGTTGATGGAGTATCATGGTGTTTAGTTAATCACAGTTGTTTGTTCTGTCTCTGACTTTTGATTTTGAGGCTATAGTAAGAGATACCATCCCTGAATATTTAAGAAAGTCATCTGAGAAATAGTAGATGTGTCTGGTTGGCATCTTGCCTTGACTCTTCACAGCTACCAAGAAAGCCATTGTCCTGTATTTTCAGATGGCATCTCACACAAGTTTGTAGTGTTTTCAACAGTAATTGCTCATCCTTTATAAGTTTAATACTCTGTCTTTATGGGTTCACTGTACCACTTCTCATCTTCCAAAGAGTGAGATTGCATAGTCTATTTTATATTTTCAATTGATTCAATGTTAATACTGCTTTGAGAATTTCACAACTGTTCAGCACTGATAAATTAAATGAAAGACTATAATATCCAGGGAATGTATTCCCGAAGACACATTTGACAATAATCAAACTTGAACAATGGCTAACAAAACATTTATGGCCAGAGGGAAATAAATGGTTCATTGGTTCTCCAGAAAAAGCATTTCAGTAAGTACTCAGCTGTCATACTCACAGGAGAGCTTAGTAGGAACATTCAGTTGCTCAGAAGTCAGTGGGAAGAAACTGAGCTACTTAGGCGTACTTTGGTCAAAATGAAAGAGCATTTTTTAAAAACAACATGTAATATATAATGTATACTGGCAGAATGCCAGCTTAAAGCTGATTAATTGTTCAGTATTCAATTCTAAAATGATTTCAAAATGGCAACTATCATATTATATGAAATTGCACAGGTAGTGGTGATCAAATCCTGTGTAATTTCTCTAGAACAAGAAAGAATGAACAGAATGATTCAGAACAATCACAAGAGATCAAGGTGGAAAGAACAAAGTCTATGAGATCAGCTGAGATCAGCAAAGGTCCTGGCTGTGCCATTTGCTAGCTATGTGATTTTGGACCAGTTATTTTATGTTTCCCAGCTTGTTTCCTCCTCTGTAAAATGAGGAATTAAATGAGTAAGAAATGAGGTAATTATCAAGCATCGCCGGGCATATAGTAGGTACTTATAATTTTTTGTTTCATCTTTTCTTTCTCCATATTCATTTTCCATGGAAACAACTGTCAGCAGTGTTCACTTGTTTCTGGCCTATATTGTTTGTATTTATATACAATAGTAAGTAACTCGATTAAATTTCTCCCTCTAGTCTTACTGATAAATAAATCATTCCTAGTCATTCCTAATAGTTTTACATGTATCTTTTATTATGATAACATAAAAAAATCTCTGGGAAAGCAAATTCCACACTTATTAGCTGGGCAGTATTTTATGACCTCTCCATCATTAATATTTCTAATAGCATAAGACAGAAATTCTTTTGACTTTGTTTCATCATATTTTTCATCCTTCTGTAATTGGTATATATACTGGTCAACCGATCCTCAAACCACATAATGGTTCCCTATTTTTTTCTGCAATAACTTTTGAATGAGAATGCTACAAGTCACCTCATTCATTCATACAGACAGCATGTGAGGATTTGTGGAATATTTCAGGTACTTGAGAGTAGTTTAGTTTAAGAAGCATATGGACTCAGAAGTCAACATAGTTTCAATACGGAATTAAAGTGAAATTTTAGCCATAGGAATAGTAATTTTAGTATTTTTGTGAATACTGGTATATAAGACTATTTCCAACTATGCAAAAGGGGTTAGCCACTGTGAAAAGCATTGGATACAGACTAAGAAAATCAGCTTAAGTCAAAACTACAAAGGTATGCTGAGGTCATGGAGCCAAAGAAGATTCTTCAGCATGGGAAATAAATTACCAGGACCTTACTTTCAGAAGATGATTCTGGAAAAGAGCCTTGAAATTCGTAGGTCAGGCAGAAACTGATGCATTGTGAACTCTAGTCAAAATGTCAGAAAGTAGAAGCAACCTAAAATTAATATTTCAAATGTTGAAATTACAGTTTGTTCAAAAAGTGGATTGACATTTCCCAAAAGGGCAAAATTTTAATACTGTGGTTGAAAGAAGTACAGTAACATGTCAGTTCTCCTTTAGGTTCCTCCTTATAATTTAGCTTCTTCCTCTCCTCAACTCTCCTTTTCTCCTCTTTCCTCACCTCTTCTCTTTCTCATAAGGTTGTTTATTTAAAATGTCATTTGAATTGCTGTTACAGAGAATCTGAAAACTCTTGGAGAAATCCAGTGCCACAGGCTGCTGTTTGATAGGTCCCTCCAGTTGGTCTGACTGGAGCAAACTTAGCAACACAGACATGGCAGCCGTCACTGGGGAGATAATACTTTTGTGTGGGCGCTGGAATGCAGACAATACCTGATGTCTGGAAAAGGAAAACAAACAGAGGTAAATGACCATGCTTATTTTGGCAAGACACACAAAAACACAGACTAAGTGCCCAGCCAATCTGATAGGGTTAGGAGAAGTCCTACGCATTTATACAATGACCAAAAAGGAAATAGGAACCTGACATGTAGGAAGCAAGAGAAGAAAGAAAGGGTCAGGAGATGCAGCGGAACATGCATACGGAGCGGTGCGGAACTGCTGTGTGTGTCCTTGTAGAGTCTCAACTTGATTAAGTCACTGACCAGAAAGCTCTAAGCAGAAATCTAGGTCTTTTCCATCATCATTTGGTCGCAATTCTATTCTACTAAAAGAAGTCACAAACCATTCACAGGGTTTGTAGGCAAAGTTGTTTTCAACAAGTATTGTTTTACAAGACAAATGTGAGCATCCGACTGAGAGAGGAAACCTAAATTAAGCAGTTCAATCCCTTCCTTTTACAGATAAGAAAATCAAAGCACAGAGAAGGTGGAATGACTTTCCCACTCCCACTTTGGCAAGCTGGAGCAGAACAAGCCCAGGAGTCCTGGTTCCTGATTTAGGGTACATTCCCTTTCACACAATTTCCACTCATATTCTACACAACAGTTACATCTTCTCTCCTCCTCTCTCCTTTCCTCTCCTCTCTCTCTCTACCAAAATAGAAATGTAAGATAAGAGTGTGACCCAGGGACTCCCAGTTATTCATTATTGGAAGTTGCTCTCCATCCTCTACACTGTATCATCCCTAACAAGTGAAACCCAACTTAAGTGGAGTATACACAGTAAGTTGACTTGCATTTTGTGATCATCTACCATCTTGTACTCACACGGTGTGGCAGAGAGAAGTTATTCTACAGTAGTGTGTGTCATTACTTCACACTTCCTTAAACATATATGCTATTATGGTTTCCCGCTTCATCTCTGCACTGTGATAAAAATGTCACAAAATCATATTCTTATGACTTCTTCAACTCACAATTTTAGGACTTCACTCTTTTTGTAAACATTTTCCCCACCCCCACGGATTTCAAACAATACATATATGCTGATATATGGAGTTGACATTTCCCACTTTCCCTCACTGGTCTAATGAAGTTGTCGCCGCCATTCTGAGTCCATCTTAAAGCCTCCGACTCTAGCTGATCTGCACTGAAACTTCTTGGGCTTCTGTGCTAAAGGCCACCCCAGTGCTAAAGCCACCACACATTCCCCACCATCTCGTGACTAGCTCTGTTTCATATACTAATATGGAAAATTCAAAGAAGGGCTCCCTTGTTCTCCCACATGAAGATTTTTTGTTAATACCTATCTTTCAGTTTGCTGCTCATAGAGTAGCAAATAGTCTTAGGTAAGATCCTTTGAAATCTCCCAGACGATTATACTGTAATGTGTTGCTCTTGGACTAAAGTTGTCTGCTTCTGATTTCTCTTCCTTTAAGATGATTTATTTACCAGAAAATATTTTTGATCCCTCATGCAACTAAGATATCTGACACATATCCCACAGCTCCATAAGCTATTATGCTCCACATCCATAGAGATGATGGACTCTACAGCACTCAGATATATAGGTCAAAAAACTAAAGGACCAGTGAGGGCTGAGATGCAGTACACACTCTACTCACTAAACTATACAACCATGACTAGGTTCTACCTAAAAGTGTCTTTACTAATTTACAGATGGGCTGTGGTCCTGCCAGAATTTTTAGATTGAGCTTTACACAGGACCTCCTGGGATATGGAGAGTAGGGACCATAACTTACATTCCTTTTGTGTAGACCTCCCTATATGGCCCAGCTGTGGGCATAGAAATTACAAGTATTTGCTAGATAAAATTGATGAGGGAGCAGATGGTTCATATCTACGCAAAAACTCTGGTTCTGGAAGACTTAGAAAATAATACGAAAATAATAAGGTAAAGGATTTCCTAAAAATGTAAAATACTGACTTTTTTCTCAATGTTTAAAACCAAATTCACTTAAACCCCATGACATTTCTTTTCAATTTACATACTGAATCATTGATACACTGTTGTGCACCAGAACATATTCTGGTATTGTTTTATCACATAACCTTAGTACTCAAAGCATTGAACATTTCTGGACCAGTACCATATAATGCCAGATACCTCCCTTCTTAACATATAATAGTTTGATAAATTAGGGAATGTTTTACAAAACTTGAATTGTAATTTTATTGTTATCACACCTATTGCTATGAAAATACTGAGATATGAAGAGGTCCAGAGACTTCCCTTTAGGGAATACCAGAATTTCTGGACACTGAGTGGCCCATCCTCTTTCCTTTCTCCCTCTTGGTCTGTGGGCTGTGCTAGCTAACTAGGGAGGACTATCTGAACTATATTTCCAATAGTTTGATGCTGAACTATATCTTACTGTCTGTAGTCAGCAGACTTTCACTTTCTTGCTCTTTGCAAATCTATCCTTTACTCTCCCAAGAGTTTTTGAGTTTATCATGAAAGTTCACCGATTCAGCACATGCCCTTCACAAAAGTCTTGGAACTCACATACAAAGATTAAACCCTGCTGCACAAAAAGTCAGACAGTCCAGCCAAGGAGCCAAGTGGTTCCCACCCTTCACACTCGCCACACCCCAACAGCCAACAATAAATCCCCTCCCGACATGAAAGTCCCTCTCCCCAACTCACCCAAGATAAATCCCCTATTGGCAGGAAGCCAGATGGAACAGATGTGTCTGCCACCATTTCCTGGGGTGGGTTCAGGCTGCATCAGCTTTGATCAACCAAAAGGAGGAATTTCCAATGTCAGGGGCCCTCTGCGGAGAAAGCCCCAGGGCCCACTCCAAGAAGTAAAGAGACCAGGAATTAGAAGGCACCTAGGAGAATCCCAACTGGGCAGAGCAGCACAACAGACTCATGCATCCAGAAAGGTTATGTCTTGGTCATTCTCCTACTTTCTTGAACAGTAGTGCAACTGCAAACAAATCTACCTTTCATGGCTAAAAGTTTTTTCTGAGGAAGGGAAGTGCCTTAGGGATGTTAAGTTCAGCCCCCCTCCCTATTATTTAGTAATTTTTGCTAGCAACTAAATGTACAAGATAGAATGTTAATCCTTATATGACTCAAAGATGTGTTACAATAATATTAATTAGGATTTATATACGACCAGGCCTGAAATAGCCCCAAGAACCAGTAAGCTAGTTCATGTGAGGCACCATCACTGTTTTCACCCACCTCTTTCTAGGAGAGTCGCATGTCACCATCTCCAGGTGATCCACTGAAGCCAGATATATCTGAGTACTTTGTTTGGATCTGTGGTTGCAAAACTTGAGAGCTTTAAAAATTTTTGGAACATTATTCACTGAAATTGAAGGAAACATCCATGATGAAGGGAAAGAAGAGGTCTTGCTCAGTCAGCCAAGCTTTGCTGTACACTGCCACTCAGGAAATCTATCATCAGTGAACTTTCTGTGATCTATTCCTAGTAGGAAGCCATGTGGCATTTTGCTTTGGAGATTTTGTTGATCAGAGTAGGTTAAGTATTATAATAAAAAATACCAGATGACAGCCTCCAAGGCCCAGTGCTCACATACGTCCCCAGCCTGTACAGATTGATGGGGAAGTCTGCTCCCAGCAGGAGCCAGGTACTTTCCCTCTGCCATCTCTCTCCATTTTCCCTTCCCATTCCTTCCCTTCTTTGAGGCACAGGCTGTGGCAGGGAGGAGCAGAGATGGCAGGCTGAGGAAGTGGCCATTTGTGAGATTTTTGCAGAGAAAGGAGAAAGAATAGAAAGAAGCTGGGAGCTGGGGTGTTGAACTACAGTTAGAGGTATGGGTATGAACTCATCCCATGTGTGCACACACACACACACACATATGCACATATATATGTGTTTTCATGACAAATATACACACAGATACAAACAGAAGTTAAGATGGATGTTGGAGAGTGTTTACATAATATGTATATATATATATATTTATATGTACATTTTTACACATTTTAAACATTTCCTCATTCTGTCTACTGAGAGGGCCTAGAACTAGGGGCATCCCAATATACAATTCAATGAGAACACTAAGTATGTAGATCTTAGCTTCTAAGTGTCTGCCTCTACTAAAAAGAACTAGGGTTCCTTTAAGAAATTGTAATTCCCAGAATTGGGGTGGGAAAAGTATAAAATGATTCTAGAACATATTTTTTTTTCCAGAAAATAAGGAAATGTATGATGAATGATGGGCACATATCAAAAGGCTTTAGGCATCCAAATGAGGACCTAAAATGTAAATACATCAATAAATCAATGAGGGAGAAGATAAAGCTCTTCATTAGTGTGGAATGCCCATGAATAAATGTAAAAGGAATGATGTAAATAGAGAACCACCACGTGGCGAACATCACAGAGGCGACTGATTGAGACAGGAGTCTTTAGAATATGCTGAAGCTGGTGGGTGGCAATTTGATGAGGCACAGAATATTGGCATAATCTCATAATATTTCCCTATAATATATTAAAAATCAATTTGTGAATTGAATTTAGAGAAAGTTGACACCAATATTATCAGTATAATACTGGTTTACACCGGTATTAGTGGCTACACTAATATTCCCAGTGATGGATAGGTTGGTATAGTCTGCCTCCTATTTTAATACCCTAAAAAGAGCACAGCACCGCCTCCATGGTTTCCTGCTTGAAATGAATAATGTGGGTCTGGTCATGAGAAATATCAAATGACGGGTTGAGAATCAAGATATAAAATTGAAGGTCTTTAAAATTGTACTCTTTAAAACTGTCAAGACATGAAAAACAGGGGAAGACTTGAGGAAGTGCTCCAGATTGATATTTTCTTAAGATACATGGTAACTAAATGGGCGAGTGTTTTGGGATAGGATACTGAATCAGAAAGGAAAACAAGATATAATTGGATCAGTTGCTGAAATTTAAATGAGCTCAAGGATGGATGGTGGAGTTGTATCAATGTAGACTTTCTGATTTAGAGTATTGTATGCTGGTTATTTAGGAAAGCAGCCTTGTTTGGGAAACACCTTCTAGAGTGTTTCAGGGTTATAAGCTACCATCTTATAGTATCCTTTCAAAAAGTTCAAGGAAAAAACTATAATAATGGGCATATAAGTGAGCAATTATGAAAATGCAATAACATGTTAACATTGGGAATCTGGACGAAGAGCTTACAAAAGTTTTCTAGCTAATTTTTGTTAAGTTTTAAACCTTTTCAAAGGAAATCATTAACAACAAAAAAAGAGCCTTCTTCATTTAAAATAAAGTGCCTAGTTTTCAAGTTGGATACACTTTGATATTTTTTAATAACTCCAATTAAAATTTAAACAGCTTTTAATTATTTTTGTGGCCACACCATGTTTTTCATATTCAATTATATTTTAAGACTGGACTCATGGAATCCAAGCTTTTCTTCAGGTTATAATATCTAACTTCTGCAAAGTGAAAACTGAGCTTTTATTCAGTGATAATATCTAACTTTTACTGAACACAACAAATATTTGCCTGTATTATTTCATTATATCCTCACAATAACCCTATGGTCTATGTACTGCTACTGTCCTCCTTTCCTAGATAAATAAACTGAGATGTATTAGTTAGGGTTAGGTTTGGCTGCATATAGGATTAGGTTTGGTTAATCCTACAGTAGCTTACACAAATTTAAAGTTTATTTTCCTCCAGTCTAAAAGATGCCTGCAGATACACTGTTCAGGACATGTCCTGGGGCCCCAGGTGTCTTTCCTTCTGCTCTGTGATCGACAGTAAGGGCTCCTCCTAAAATCAGCTCATGATCCAAGACGGCTGCTGGAGCTGCATCCTCCCACTTGCCTTTCCAGGCCTCAGTGAAGGGGCAAAGCAGAAATCAAGGGCTTTTATCTCTTTCCTTTTAGTTAGCCTTGCCCCAGAATCCCAAACATCATTTCTATCATGGTCCAAATTGCCACATGGCTATGCTCAGCTGTCCAGGAGCTTGGTGAATGGCCTGACTTTGCTGGGCATGTTTCTCTGAATTCTTTCGGGGAAGAATTCTGTTGATAGTGGGAAGCAGATAGCAGTCTCTGCCAAACAGAGTGTTTATCCAAGGTCACCCAGCTAGTAAACTGAGGAGGCACAGTTGTCTAAATCCAAAGCTTGAATATTTAATGTGATGGTAAACTGCTCAATCCTGAAGGAGCTAGTACCCTCCATGCAGGCAGCAGTGGTCTCTGCATGGGAAGCAGCAATCACTAAAATGATTCTGACTCTCGGTATGGTTTCAAGGTCATCAAGTATCTGTCAAACATCTTGACAGGAGGAAGAATTAGAGAGAGGGGGAAAAAGTATGAGCACCATGTGGTAACTGAGAGAACTACATAGTACACATAAAATGTTCTCAGTAATAATTGGTCAGTAGATCCCACAATAGGGGGTAGGGATGAGAGAAATGTGGCTGGTGTGGCCTCTGTTATTCCTGTGTACCCCAGGAGCAGATGTACTGGAGACCTTCAGAATATGGTCTCAGAGTCTGGAGGCTGAAAAGGGATTTGGAGGTGGATACAAATTATTTGGACTCATTCTTCTTATACTTTTCCTTGCTCATACCTAAAAACTCTTTCCACACTACAGTATTCTCACTTGCCATGGTTTAAGTAACAAACATCTGTACCTACTCCTGGCATTATCTTGAAGGTGGAATAAAATTTTATGCATCTTTTCCAAAATCCTCTAGAAGTACTTTAGGATGCCTCTATGGAAAGCTACCTAATATTAATTGCCTAAAACTAGACCCAACATTAGTCCATTAAATTGTCTGGAGGATGACGAAAATGCTGTCTGAAGCTCCACTCTACATGCCACTATGCCTGCAAGGAAACAGGACAGACCTGATGAGCTGCAAGCAATGGCAATAGATGATGCTTGTATCACTCAAGCTTGGGGCAAAAAAAAAAGTTTTGACACATTCTTTGCTCACTGTCTATATAGTTTCACTCTCATAATAAAATCTTTTTAAGCCAGAGGAGGGAAAAATAAAGTATCCCCAACTAGTCCAGAGCAAAATTGCTTTTGGCTTTTTTTAAACCTAAAAGAATCAGCCAAACCAATTTCAATCAAACCTTTTTGAAAACACAACAGTAAGTGTCCCTTGAGTGTGAGGTTGTGAAGGTCAAGGTCTACCCTGATATAAACAAAAATGTCTCCGTAGAGCAGAGTTAGAGGTTAAATAAATGTTTCTAACAGAGATTTAAAACGGAACCCTTAGAAATGATTTCACTGCCTGCACAAAAAGAAAAGAAGGTAATAACTACCTTTAATCTTTTCTCAGAGTTCTGAGTGAGAAATACAGATTCATTCGCATATTCTGGAAATAAAAGAATAAATGGATTTATGACTAGAAATATGGATGAAAATGTCTGGACAACAAGTAGGTAAATATCTAAAGTGCATGGTATCCTAGTCATTTCCATCGGATTTCAATAAAGGCTTTAAAATTTCATTTTTAAAACATATTCACCTTTACCAGTTACACATGGTCAGTCCTGAAAAATAGTACAACCAAAAATAAGAATTACTCCTAAACCCCAATACCCACTAAATGTTCAATGTTATTAATATTCGGGGGTATCTGTTTCTTTTCTGTACGTATTCATACATATATTAGTAATTTCTTCCAATTGACAACATCCAGTTGCAGTACTACTCTGTAACATCTCTTCTCACTTAGCAAGTCAAAGTAAGCATTATCCTGTATCACTAAATGTTGTTCTAAAGCATGGTTTTTAGATTGCTGCAGATTATTCTTTCTTATGTACATACATAATTTGTCCCACAACTTTTTTCATCTGAATACTATTATTTTGAATAATTTGCTATTAAAATGGGGTCTGCAGTTTATATTTTTCTACATAAATCTTTGTGCAAATCTCCGATGCTTTTCCTAGGATAGTTTTTTAGAATGAATTAGTGGACCACATGGCAAGAATATACTTAGAGGTTTGGAAACCTATTTCTAAATAACATCAGAAAAGTTCTACCAAATTTTCAGCAGAGTGAGGGACCAAATGTCTGTGCCCTCACAGGTATACATGTGGATTATAAATTTATGTATGCCTCTATTTTAATAAGTGAAATGTTTTTATTTCCCTAATTTCTAAGCATCAAACATTTTTCATATATTTTGTATGTTAAAGTTTTCTTTTTGTTTCTTTGCCTCTTCATGTTCTTTGATGTTTCCTCACCACCTACTGTATTTTTTGCTTTAATTTGTTAGAACTCACATATTCAAAGTGACAAATATTTTTGCCAGATTTTCATTTGCCTAATTATTTTATGATTATTTTGTTGTCATTGATGTCATACAGAAAGCTTAAAGTTTTTTTGCTTCATTTTAATTAAGGTATCATTGATATAAAATCTTATGAAGGTTTCAGATGAGCAACATTGTGGTTTCAACATTCACCCATATTATCAAGTCCCCAACCCCCACCCCATTACAGTCACAGTCCATCAGCGTAGTAAGATGCTATAGAGTCACTACTTGTCTTCTCTGTGCTATACTGTCTTCCCTGTGACCTACCTATATTTTGAGTGCTGATTATAATGATCCTTAATCCCCATTTCCTTCCCTCTTCACCTCCTCCCTTTCCATTGCTAACTGCTAGTCCATTCTTGGAGTCTGTAAGTCTGCTGCTGTTTTGTTACTTCAGTTTTGCTTATTATACTTCACAAATGAGTGATGTCATTTGGTACCTGTCTTTCTCTGCCTGGCTTATTTCACTGAGTATAATACCCTCTAGCTCCATGCATGTTGTTGCAAATGGATTTGTTTTCTTCTTATGGCTGAATAATATTCCACTGTCTATATGTACATCTTCTTTATCCATTCATCTACCAATGGACACTTAGGTTGCTTCTATATCTTGGCTGTTGTAAATAGTGCTACAATAAACATAGGAGTGCATACGTCTTTTTGAATTAGGGATCTTGTTTTCCTCAGGTGAATTCCTAGAAGTGGAATTCCTGGGTCAAACGGTATTTCTATTTTTAGTTTTTGAGGAACCTCCATATTGCTTTCCACAATGGTTGAACTAATTTACATTCCCACCAGCAGTGTAGGAGGGTTCCCCCTTTCTCCACATCCTCACCAGCATTTGTTGCTTCCTGTCTTTTGGATGTTGGCCATCCTAACTGGTGTGAGGTGATATCTCATTGTGGTTTTAATTTGCATTTCCCTGATGATTAGTGATGTGGAGCATCTTTTCATGTGTCTGTTGGCCATCTGAATTTCTTCCTTGAAAAAGTATCTATTCATATCCTCCACTCATTTTTTAATCAGGTTATTTGCTTTTTGCGTGTTGAGGCACATGAGTTCTTTATATATTTTGGATGTTAACCCCTTATCAAGTAGGTCATTTATGGATATATTCTCCCATATTGTAGGATGCCTTTTTGTTCTACTGATGATATCCTTTGCTATACAGAAGCTTTTTATTTTGATGTAGTTCCACTTGTTCATTTTTGCTTTTGTTTCCCTTAGAGCACTTAAGTTTTTATGTAGTTGACTCTATTAATCTTCCCCTTCATTTGCCTATACATGTATAAAAGCCTATACTATTCCTAACTAGAAAAATATTCAGTTTTGTTCAGTTCTATCTTTTAAATTTAAAGTACATCCTAACTGAAAGAATTATGACCTAGACTAGTTTAGGGGTCTTTATGTGATAACATAGTCCATTCAGTGGGGACATGGCCAAATGAAATAAACAGCATGTTCCAGGCTTCTGTGAACAGAGGGGGTTTCTGATACTGGAATACAGGAAAAAGGGTGGAGGGAAAGATGTATGAACAGTCAGGGAAACTCACCCTTTCAGCTGTAAGTCAGAGTGGCCTTTATGACTGTTAGCATAGCCATCCCACAAGATCTAAGAATTTTCATGTAGTTAAGCAACTACAGACAGCATTAGAAGAATGTGGATCTTACACATATGTACGAAGGCAAATGGAAACTATTAGAGCTGTGTAAAAACTTGGTGAAGCAACTATATTGAAAGGCTGAGCATTGACTAATTGCTTTTGAAAAGGTAGAGAATTTGCTTTTTAGAAGTCCTGATTGAAAACATGGTATTTGGATAAATGTGGCATCACAGAACAGGACAAACAGAAAAAGAAGGACACAGTCACCACAGGAAGATTTTTTTACAAGATCAGGGAAGAGACAGTATTTCTCAGCCACATTTGGCTAGCAATATTACCAACCCCAGTGGGCTGCCTTGTGCTGCCATTTCAGCCTGGTTTGTTAACATTTTGCTCAAGCTTAAGCTTTGTATCATAATGTGGATTCATCCTCAAATTATTTTTTCTGTTATTTTTTAATATCTCTAGGTCAAAGACCTCACTCAAATGTTGTTAAAGGCAGGATTCTAACCTATTTGGTCTCCTGTGACAACTGTAATCCAGACTTAGTTTCCCAGAGTGGAAACATTAGGTAAACAGCATTCCTTTCAGGGACGTACAGAGGCAAAGCTGACTACCATCTGAGAGCGCCATGCACGTCCCATAGTAGATCAGGGAGTCAGCTTGGTTGCTGCCATAGCAACCTGGGTTGTGATAAGGCAGAGTCACTTGTTATGTGAAGATATTGTCAGAGGAAATTATCAGAGTATAAGATTATGTACAATGTAGTTATTGAAAGCTCAAGCATAGATACTAGCACTGGCTTCAAATCAAGACCCCCCACCAACCTTCGAGCCATTAAACTTTGTGCAAGCTATATAATTTCTCTAAGCATCAGATTTCCAACCTGTAAAACGATGTTAATGTTCTTAACACCATACACTTGAAGAGGGGATTAAATGAGATGATGTATACTAGGCACTTAATCTTAGCCACATAACCACAATTATTTATTGGCTTACTAAATGAGGACTAGTATTTAGTATAATACTTATGATTATAAATAACTAATAAAGAAATTTAACAACACAGTCCCAGAATAGCACCTACATAAAAATTTGGATGAAATGATCATAACCTAATATTTCTCTATAAGCTATAATTGATCAGTATCCCATCAACTAGTATTGGCAGTGAAATTCTAAAGAAGAAAAAATGCCTATAAGAGTAAAAGTTCTAATGTGACATGACATTACTAAATTATGAAAATGAAATACAGTCAATATTACAAGTCATTAGCAATCTCACTTAATGTTTGCTTGTTCATAAAGTTGGTAATAACCTTCTATCATTATATAGCAAAACCATATATAGATTCACTATTCAATATTATTAATTCCTTATCATGTCCTAGGAGTTATGGTAACTGTTCTCATTTAAATTATCTCATTTAACCTTAATATACCCATGTCATGGGTGCTATTAGTCACATTTTATACAAAAGGAGATGGAATCACTAAGATTTAAAAATACTGTATGAAAACAAGCAGTATATACATAGTAAAGCTAGAATCTTCACCCAGGTCTCCTCATTGCAAGTTTGATATTCTGTCCATACACCATGAAGCAAATAAGAATTAATCTGCTGTAAATAGTTCGAACTCACAAATGGCTTTCATTGCAAATGTAACTAGAAAAAGGAAAACATAACCATACCCACCCAATCAGAAACTAGAGAAGCAATTTCAAAGCTTTGGCTGAGTTTTTATATAGCCAGAGAAGGAACCAATAAGAGGTGTTTGGATTTAGATTTGTGTTCCCAGATTTGAGGAGTTTGAAGGGATCAGAAGAAAAGAATTGGTCATAATACTATATCAACTCAGATTGTAGAGCAAGTCAAAAAATACTCTCTTCAAGGATTAAGACTGAAAATCCTTAAAATTGATGTTGGTCTTTGGGAGAAATGTAAGGTTGACTCAAGAGTTCCCGTTGGACATTTAGAAGAATAAGAGATGTATCTGAAGCTTTCACTCGTGGAGAGATACCCAAGGGGCTGGCGAGGGTAGCAGGGATTGCCAGTGGCCACTTGGGCCTGTTCCATAAGACCTTGGAGAGGCAAAGCCCACTGGGTACTTACCTCCAAACTGGGGAAATGTGCCATGGGAGGAATGAGACGGATGAGGGGCTAGACAAGGCTGTGTGTTGGGTTGGGTCTCCTTCAGCTGGGTGAGGAAGTCATAGACCTGAAGGTAGTGCTGCAAGACTTAGCTGCAACAGGTGAGGGTGCCAGCCTGTGCACGTTCTGGTTCCTGAACTAGGAGGATAATCCTATGTTGTGTACATTCTAAATACTGTCACTCATGTTACAAAATCTATAAAAATTTTGTGGAGTGGTGAGAGAAGGCAGGGATGTAGCCATGAGAGTGAAGAGACACACACCACATTCACACCTTTTCTGAGGTCCTCCTAGGTAGCTGGCAGTGCTTCCCCGCCAGGGTGCCTGTCACAGTGCCCCTGTGCTGACAGGACACAAACAGTAAGTCCAACAGTCTAGCAGATACAAGGCAAACATCTTTTCCCCAAATATTTTTTGAGTTCACCATTTGGGGGGAGGTATAAATTGAGCATTGATTTATACTTAAAAGAAAACTAACTACTACTGAGTTTCCCCCAAACCTTCTGCCTCCTCCTAGATTTGAGAAATGCCAACCACCAGTCTAGTGCCCCTGAGTTTTTACAACAATTGTTAATGGGAAATAAAGACAGTTTTCAGGATTGCATGCCAAAAGGAGCAGTTTAAAGTTGGATTCTGGTTTTCCTGAATTACATAGTGTTTTTCTCCATCATAAAGACCACAGCTTTGACCCTCCGGTTACTTGCACTGATCCTAAAGGCCATCCCAGGGAAAACGAGATGTGGCTGAGAACAATGCCACTTCTGCCAACCACAGGCGGAGCCAGCAGATGAGTGAAGCCCTGGTATGTTTCAGAAAGTCAGAAGAAAGGCACTCATTCAAAAATGAGAACAGTGATTGTGAAAACACTACCGTTAATTTTCCCCACAAACCAAAATTTCCACCTTCCCCCTCTTGCTCACCCATTTTCACCTGAACGTAATGCCTAGAAATGATCCTCTCTGCCTCAGACGCCCTCTTGCCTGCGCTCTGAAGCCCCTTTTGTGGTTTTGAAGGTGTGCCATCATTGTTGTTGTCTTTTGAATGACAAGTTTGTTCGATTATTCTCAACAGAAATCGCTAGTCCTATGAACCACATAATTTATACATACCCACCCCCTCACACACATAATAAGTTTAACCATAAGCATTTAAATTCACTAAGCTAGAAGAACATCTGAGAGGCAAAGGAATTATGATCAGTTCTCAAAAAAACCCCTCATATTTGGTCTAAATAGCTTTACAGAAAGATTTAAGATTTCTGTTATAGTACAGAAATCTGTGAGTGGACGATATTTTGCAGTTTTCACAATCGCTGTCACAGGGGAACACCTATGAAAATGAACAAGGGGAAAGATTGATTCCAATCAATAAAGCAATAACAAAGCATTAAGATATTACTGTCTATAACACAGCCCATATCTCCTGCTGTATTTCCTTTCAGTGTCCTTAAATTGAAACACAAGGATTTTTAGCATTTGAGTCAGTTGTAAAGGAAGGCATAATCACTTAAACCTAACTAATTTAGAAGAATATTAGCTCAAGAGCAAAATATTAAGCACAATCTATTAAATGTACTATTTCTGCTATTCATCAATTTAACTGGTTGCTACAAATCAGTAAAATATAAAGGCAATAGCCAAGGCACTTAAACTAAATGAAAGAGAAAAGTGAAGCTATGTCATTTCTCAGGAGTTGATTTTAAAAGTTCTTTTTCTTTTTCACCCTCCCCACCCTTTGTATCACCTGTAAAAATTAATGAGAAATAGTAAAAGTCAATATAAAGGTCCAGATCCCACATGTGAATAGGCTGTTTGTGAAAAAAGTCAGCTTGCTGCTCTTGAGGTCACCAAGTGCTTAGCAGATATTTCTGTTAAAGTTGTGAGGAAAATGGTGGCAAGAATATTTCTTCTTAAATCCTGGAGATGATTGGGCCAGTGGTCCTATAGTTTCCTATCATATAATCAACACCTTCATTTGAATCTTGCACTTTTCAAAAGTTGTTTTAATGGTTGTAATCACAAAACTACTAAGTTATAAGCTCTCTGAGAATAGGAACTAAGTTTATTCATCTTATTTTTCTCCCTAATGATTCTCATAGTGTTTGGCCCATATTACTGTAACTGTTCAATAATTGACTAGGAAAGATAGAACATTTTCTCAAAACAGCCCTTTTTAAAGTCTGACCCTTGATTTTGAATTTGGCACTTTTTCCTTCCTATTTCCTATTCAACTTGTCTTCATTGAGGTAGCTTATTAAGTTTAGAATGGCATCTCCCCATAATTAGTTTAGTTATCCAAGAACACCCCTTGTTTTCAATTCTGTTTTGCTATATACCTTGTTTTATTTTATTTCCCTTCTTGGCACTTAAATATCCTTTCTGAATTTGGCTACAGTGGTGTTGCTGATGTAGGCAGAAAACACAATTTATGTGTTGTCCGATTTCTTACATTGTGTTGCTGGAATACTTTGAAATCCTCTCATTTTATACAGAAACTGCCAATGCAAGGGAAAACTGGTGATTTATAGATAGAAATGTGAGTTTAAATGTCTATGTTGCCAAGCTTCTCATTTTAAAAACACAGTGAATTACAGGAGGTGAAAATCCACAAAACTGGGATGCTTCCCCTCATTTCCCAAAGCACAAGCAGTAAGTATCCTCTTTGTCCTCCTCAGAAGAATGATTTTCATTCACCTCATTGATCATTTACATTGAAAATGTCTTATCCAAGTTCCAGTTATGTCGTTTTTAAAAAGTAAATAAGTACAGTAATCTTTTGGCAGTATTGAATATTAACTCTCTGATCCTTCCTTGTGCCTAGTATGATAGCCTCTAACGTTACATGCCAACTGGCACTGAAGTTTTGGTTTGGGAGACTAATGACTTAAGGAAAATATAAACTTGATCCAAATTACAATTATTTCAAAAACTACTTTATATAATAATGCTAGTGATATAAATGCCAACTGAAGAAAGGAGAGTCATGCCTACCTATTTTGTAAAAGATTAAAAATTTAACTTTGAGTAATGAGCAAAGATCTATCTAAAAGTGCTGTAATGAGAAAGTAGCATCCCCTCCACCCAGCAATAGGTTAAAGCCGATGTTCCAGTCCTGAAGATAACGGGCCTCCAGAAAAGTAGAAACAGAAATTTACTGTCTCTTTTTCAATACTTCGCCTTTTTCCCCCTCTTACACTGCCATAATCTCTGAATTTCCTTGTCCTCATTCAAAAAACAAAAAACAAAAAAACCATCAAAAGTATAAAAGCGAAAATAGAACAAATTTCTTCTCCATTATCTAAGGCTCAGACTCATTCCTTCCTCTTCTGTAATCTCTCTCTTGACCTCTGTGACCCACACTATTATTTTTTCAACTCCTGTTTCACATTTAGCAATAATAAGCAGTTTAACACTAACTATTGGATTCCTTTTTTTTCTTCTAACCAAACTGTATATTCTCTAATATTAATAGCTAACACTGTGTCTACAGTGTCTCAGCCTGTCATTTGAGTGTTTATAGGTGTCAACTTCTTTGATCCTCACACAATTCTATTAGTATTCCCATTTTAGAGATGAAAAACAAGCCCAGAGAGGTTAAGTAACTTGTTCAAAGTCACAGCTAACAAGACACAGAGCTAGGATTTGGGTATAGAGCTATGTTCTTAAGCAGAATGCGATACTCTCTCAGAAAGGCCACTAGCTAGAAGCTATGTGCTTCTTCCCTGATACCTGAAACAGTGCTCCAGTAGCAGGGAATGATCATATCTAGGTTGGTATCTAGGGCCTGGTGAATAGGAGGTTATTAGTTGGATTTAATTATAGACACTTAACAAATTTCTTCCTCTGACAACCTGAAAGACAGAATAAGTAGTTCCTTGTAAAGTACATTGTCATTCCCTGGGATCCTTCAGTTAATCTAAAAAGAGCTTGTTCTGGCCTAACAGGGGTGGAGCATTTTGAGTAGGAAGAGTAAAGGGCCATGGAGGGCAGAGATACCTCCAGCTACAGACAAATCGTGATGTACAGCTCGCTGCCCACTCTTTGGGAATGGGCATTCTAATATCTGAATTGAGACATACTTATGATTCAAAATGGCCATGATCCTGCCTATCACTAAGACAAGCAGACAAGTTATCAGCAGGTCAGAGGAGTCGATCACCAACCAAAAAAGCATTACTCTCACTACATTAAGGTGTGTGAGGGATAAAAATACAGTTTTATGTTGATCATAATCTTTACAGTTGAGTATACTGGCTACTCTGTTAAACTATATGTTTGTGACTTTATTTTATTGTATTAACCCCTATTAACATCCTTAATGAATTGCAGAGTAAGTTTTGAAAAATGCATTTAAATTTATAAGTGAGGGAGATGTTATGAGGATAAGATGAAATAGTATATGCCAAAAGGGAAACTACTCTGTTGAGTACCTGCTGTGTACAGGGCTGTGTGTTAGGTGATTGACATGTCTCCTGATGTAATACTCAAAAGAAGCCTGTAAAATAAATATTATCCCTATTTTACAGATAAGGAAACTGAGAAGGACATTTTACTCTCAGAGGTTACTGTGTGCTCACCATTGTATATTCTTTCATTTCCACTTTCCAGTTACTGTTAAACTTTGGCGTTACTGCCCCTCTTTTTATAGTTGATGAAGTTGAGCTTAAAGAGGTTATGTATCTTACTGTCACAGGTAAATCAACCAAAGAGCCAGGATTCAAACCCAGTTCTAATTCCAGCACCTGTGTTCTTAACTAAATGATTGAAATCCTTGAAAGGAATTTAACATTTAAACCGTAATTATTCAATGACTATTTCTACCTCATAACAAAAGTTGTGATCATGGCACAGGGGCCATCTAGAAAAAGAATGAAAATTAGCTCTGGGGTAATACCCACCTGCCTATTTGACAGCTCTACTTAAATCTAAGTAACATGTCTAAAGCAGGGATTTTTTTCTTTCCTCCAAATCTGCCCCACCTAGAGTTTTCGTCACCATGGTTGACAGCAAATCCATTCCTCTAATTGCCCAAGCTAAAAATGAAATGAAAGAAAACAAAACCTAGAACCACACCGTTTATGCTAGCAGGGAGAATTTCATAAAAATAATTGTTAACTGGGTATAAAATTGTTAACTGAGTAAACGATAAGGCAAAACGAGGTGTAATAGAGGTAGATAGAGCAGGAAGCAGCTACCGTGGCTGTGGAATGGAGGGAAGAAGCTGAAAATAATAACACTTAGGAGCTCAGTCCCCTAAGGTTGGGCACCGAGTGACAGGTGCTGGTGTTTCTGAGAGTGTGACCAGGCTGGTTCTCTGAGTGCTAGAAAAGTTACAGGCTCTTGCCAAGGGAAGAGACTCCTATTACTGGCTGGAAGAAGCATTTCTGGGAACAAGAAGCAAATACGAAGCCCACAAGAAGCAAATGGGAGGAACAAGTCCCTTCTTCCCCCTCCTCTGGCAGCCCCTCTGTTCCCGCCTGTTGGCAGAGTCTAACACGGAGTGACAGGGAGCGACAGGCAAAGCAAAAACATGGTTCACAGAGTCCCGGCCCCAGCACCTCAAAGCCAAGTACAAGATGGATGAGTTTGGAGTTGAGAGACAATAGTTTAATTGCTGTCACACCCACTTAACAAGTTAATCAGATCATGCCTTCCCTTGCTGAAAATCCTGCCAGGGCTCCCCATCTTACTCGAGTGAAAGGCAGAGTCCTGATAGTGACCCTCTGTGAGATGGTCCCCAGATCTCTGACCCCCTTCAGCTTCTCCGTTCTGCTCTGGCCTTCTTGCTCTTTTTCATACACACTTGGCATCCTACATCTGAAGGCCTTTGCTCAAGCTCCTCCCTCTATCCCTCTGGAATATTCTTTCCCAAGATATCTCTATGGCTAACTCCCCCACTTTCTGCAAGCCTTTGATCACATCTTACCTTTTCAAGAAGACTTATCCTGACAACCCTATTTAATTAGCTCCACCCACCCACCCTTACCCTGCACTCCCAGTTCTGTGACCCTGCTCTGTATATTCTTTTTCAATAGCACTCACTTTCACACTGTATGTTATTTATTTATTTATTTGTTATAGCATCTTTGACTCCACATATAAGCTCCACAAAAGCAACGATTTTTGTTTCTCTGCTCACATAGCTCAAGCATCTAGAACAACGCCTAGCACCTTTCAGCGTACATTAAATATTTATTGGTGTGAAAAGATTTCCCTTTAGTCAGCTCTGTAGAGTTATTAATGGGAATGGAAAGAATGAGACACTGGATGTTCTAAATGTAATTCACATGGGATATCTGGACTCACTGGGGGATTTTGCAGTTGTTTTACTTAATAAGCAAAAAAAAAATTGTGTTTTGCCCACTCTAATATGCAGATCCGTTTGCTTTTCTTGGGTTAAGCCTTGCAGAAGAAGGAGAAAGTCCTGAAATACAACAGCTTACTAAGGAGAGGTAACCTAGAATAAAAATTCCATATCAGATAACTATGAAGTGGTTGATCTACAGGCAACTAACTGAGATTTCTCAGCAAAATATATGAACATTAACAGTTGAGCTATTGAGATATTAAAAATCAAATCAGTATTTTCACTTATCTATTCCTAATAATTGCCATAAGCCAAAAGGCACCAAGCTTTGAAGGACCTTTTTTCTGCCTGACAGAAGTAGCATTTTGAGTAATATAGTGGTAGGTATGTAGCTATTTGCTTTATAGTATTTCATAACCCAAACCAATGTTTTATATACTTTTTGTAAATGTCTATCATATTTCACAATAGAGGAATGAAAAAAATGTTTTTAAAATCCTATATAGCAAGACTTCTGTGAAGACAGAGAGACAGAAAACAAACTGAGGTAAACCCCGAATGCTTTGAGACAACCTGATGCATTACCTTCAAAGCCCAAGTCCCTTCGCCCTTCCACCTCTGTGAGCTGGTACTGTGAGGTTTGCTCAGCCTCAGACAGGGTGAGCTGGGAATGCTGGGAAGTCCCAGGCAGGAGGTGCCCGGCTGTACTGGGAGGCAGGCAGCGAGGAGACAAAGGCTGTGCAGTCTCAGACAGGACAGGATCAAACTCTCTCTGGGCCACTGAGCCTCTGAGGTACCCAACAGTAACAGACTCGAGGTTCTTAAAACAAAGTAACAGCTTTCACTAAGTCAAATACTTCTGGGAGTAAGCCATAGGCATCAGCTCTCCTGCCTCACAGAGGCCTCCGGAAGCCTGGTCCCCACAACCTAAAGGGAGGTTTAAAAACCTCTATGTCTCAAGCCTGCAGAATAAGGAACAGATGACTCCAGAGGACAGATGGGCCACTCCTGGACAACCCTGTTCTGTACTTGAACGGAGGCAGGACGAGAAATCTCTGTGGAGAGAGGGTAGTTGCTAACTTGCTGACTGAGCAGTGACTAAGCAATAACAGGAAGGGAGCGGCCCCGTTCAGCCTGAAGGCAAAATACACTGACAATGGGGCCTAGAAGACAGGGGAGAGAGCGCAGTCAAAATAGGCATACCAGGAGCTGTCTCAGCAGGCCTCACTGAGAAAAATCCAGCCTTGCCACAGATTCATATGGGATCAAGACTGTTTCTCTACTTCACAGGAGAAATGAATGAGGACCGCTAAAGTGCTGCATATAATCCAATCCAGGTCACCTATTGTACTATAGCATGTAAATATCACACAAGGATGTCAGCCTTAAAAAAAAAAAAAAAAAAATTCCAGAGCATTAGGAACTCAGTGGTTTTCTGAAACATTTCACTTTACTGAAGTTAATAAGTCCTTCTTTATCTCCTTAGAATCTGGGATTCCCCTCAAGCCATCTTTCCTTGCCCTTTGTCTAAGATATATTAGGAAGAGGTCACATGGAATGGCCCTTGGAGGTAAAATTATAAAGAAAAGCTAAACTGTATTACCTCCATCACCTCCATCCTTGTCCCTCACCTTGACTTCACCCCTGCAGTCTCACACACACACACACACCCTCTTTTTTACCCCCATTTTGCCTCCAAGGTAAAGTTACTTCCTTGAGAAATAAGAAATGAAGGAAAGGCCTATCTAAGCACCTACTTTTTGAAGCTTTAAAGTCATGAACCCCAGCATTTTAGAGATAGGTGCAAATCTGTTCTCCATTTCAAGTTGGAAAACCATGTTTGGAAGAAAATTTGCTGGGAGAGTAGGTAAGTCAGTAGCTTCTTTCTTTCTAGCAGGCTCCAGCCACTCCTTTCTATGGTAAATATGTTTTTCAAACTTGGCAGCTTTCAGCCACGAAACCTTTCTCAACACAAATGTTCATTGGCAGCTGAGAGTGTGGTCCTGGGAGCAACTGCATCCATGATTTTTGTTGAAAAATTACTTCAGGTCCTACCTCAAGAGATAATATGCTATCAAACCATTAGCATATCCATTATCCTCAACATATTTTATGGACTCCGTTTTGTATACTTTCGTTTTTGAAATATCTCCTACTCAGAACTCTCCTCAGTTCTTGATTTATTTCAATTATACCCCTTTCTTCAAATTAGAATCCAAGATATATTTATTTATGAAGCTTGATTACTGCAGCTGCATAGTTAAAAACTCACCACCCATAATGCTCTTCTCTGGGAACTATAGCTCCCATATCCCATGTTGATGAGCCTGGCTCAAGTTTGCTCCACGTGATCCTTCTTTCTAATCTCCATGGACTATAACCAAGGTGGAAAACCTGCCCCAACACCAGTCAATTCACTGGCTGGCTGGAATTAGCCAGGATGACTCTTATTCTCTCCTGAGTCTAAATTAAGACACAGAAACAGAGACTTCAGTCAAGTGTGCCCTTTAAGTTTAACATTTTGTTCATTCCCCAGGAAAATTTTAGGGAGCTTTAGTGTCCGTAATTCTCATAATGAAACAATAGTTAACTTTACCAAATATAAAGTTCATATTATAAATGAAAAGTGGCTATTTAAACTGCTCATTCCCTTCCTCTCCATAACTAAAGATTCAGATACACATGCTCCATCCGGAGTAGGTGTGCTTCCTCAGTTGAGAGTCAGGGCTACAGCTGGCAAATGGGAATATTGGACCTATAAGATCAAATAAACTTGGGGTGGGGGGGGGCTACCATTTTGGACCATGTGTAAGCAATGGAAGCCAGCCTAGTGAAAGATTAGGTAGACAATATCAAGATAGCTAGCGCTGAAATAAAGCATGCAGACCCTGAAAGATGGAGTAAAGACGTTTGTGACCCTTGGGACACCCAGACTGATTCTGTTTCTTACATCCACCTAGCTCCAGTGTATGGTAGAACCAACTATTCTTTAATTCCTGGGTTTGGAAGCTTGCCATACCATAGACTCCCTTTTCTCTCAGTACACAACTAAAAGGTTTCTGTTCCTTGAAGCCAATCTAGGCTTGATTTAAGGCTTAATTTAGGCTTAATTGCCAATACTAGGCAACCTGGCCTTCAAATTATCATAGCAACAGACCTAAACTCCACTGTCCTTGACTAGAGTAATTCTGGACTTTTGCTGATTTTAACTATGTATACATTTTGTCTAATCATACCATAATTTAAGGTACTACATTTTAAAGTGATATGACATGCTTAACCAACCATAGCTTTGATGTCATATTTATTTTTTCTCCTTTCTGATATCCTACAAACATTTAGTATACGGAAGGCAGATGATGTAGTAATGGGTATTTGTGATCCTGAACTGTGCATTTGGTGTATGTATGACTGCAGCATTCTTAAATGAGAGAAAGGTTATGTTGAATCCTTTTGGTATTTAATAAATGGAGGCAAATTATAATATCCTGATTTTACATGTTTATACTAAAACTGTAGAAAAATCATGAAAACTAATCATGCATTATAATTTTTGAAAATACTCTAGAAAAAAAGGTTAGAGATGTTTGGGGAACTTTCAGAAAATCAAATATATAATCAGTGGAAAAGGCAACACTTAAACTCAGCTGTCCTTACAGTAAATTTAATAACGTCTCCAACAGTCCACAAACAATCTTCATTTTGAACCAGGGCAAACCTGGTTCAAAGATGTTGTCTTATCTACTTTATAATGTGGTATCTGCAATAACCACTCACAGATGATTCTCCTAACAGACAGGTATCCAGTATCAGATGCCAGGAGGCCAAGGGTTGATCCAGATATCAAAACAATGTCACTGTAGATGTTTCAATGGGCTCCTAACCTGCAGAGGAAAGGCGCCATGCCAGTCATCTTGACTTAGAACGAACAGGGCATAATTCACCCTGTCCCCTTATCTTGTGTCCTTTTTCCTTTTCTTTGAGCCATTGTCTGAGGATAACATGCTTTGTGTATAATCCAAACTGACTGAAAAAAAGCATTTTCTTTCTTGATTTTTTTTTGTATGTCTACCTTAATTGCATCCCAAATAACCCCAAACCTAACCATATACACACTTCTTACTGATCCCTCATTTTCTTCTAAATGTCTCAATATCAATATCATGTTGTAACTTGTTCTCCTTACAATCTACTAAAATGTCAAAATTACTAAGCATTTTCTGAATAAATAGTTTTTTCTTTTTTGGTAAACAAAAGGTTTGATATTAGGCTGTCTAAGTGCTATTTCATCAGGGCTCTTGGGCTCAACCAAGATGCAGTATAGTGTGCCTACCTTCAAACCTGGACTCTATTTGATAACGATCAACTTTGAGCCTCAGTTTCTATATCTGTAAAATAGGGATCACAGTGGTTCTGCCTCATAGGATTTTGTAAAGATTAAATAAATTTATACCTGTAGATAATGTAGAATAGTGTTTTGCAAATAGTAGGAATTCATAAAATGTTTAGCTATTATTATGCTACTAGAACTTAGTTGAAACTGTTCTAAATGATGAAACAAAGAAAAAGAGATACAAATTTAATACTTGTGGCTTGGTTCACCTTCCTTTAATTCTATTCTAATAATTTTATTTGATTTTTGGATGAGTTAAGTGAATAGCTTCCTGTCATTGAGAAGCAAAGTGATTAATTTCCTCCCTATGCTGATAATTTTTGTTGCTATGCACTAGAAGTAGCCTTACTACACAAAACAGGTTCTTTTTTCTAATTACTAGCAGAAAGAATAATTTAAGACTATGAAAACCAAGATTATCAGCTTTAAAGATATTCTCCGGCATTACCTGCGTTTATCCAAAAATTTTATGTGAGGTCAAATCATTCAATTACCCAAAGGCATGGTTTTCAATTAGTTAACCATAGAAACCTCACAAATATCTAAATTAATATAAAGCTGACATGTATTTGAAATAATGACTTTTTTTCTATGGGTGGTAGCTGGTAGTCATGCCATTTTGAATTTTTTTTGCATCTAAAACGTATTATGATAAAATAACTTGGTATATAACTATAGTCTCAATCACTATCCTTTCATTAAAATGTTAGGCCTTCCTACAGATATTCCTTTGATGTGGCACAATAACCCAGGCTGGCCTGTTTTGGGGGATAAGCTCATTAATTTTCCTTATCCATGTCCCTCTCCAAATAACTGTTGAATCATATGGTTCTGCTCTCAGTTGTCACCATAGAATATTCTAACTAGAGATAACAGCCTTGCATTTTCTGCTGGTCCATTTGAGAAAAATAATATTACTCTGAGGGTTCTAAATGCTATTCTTAGATATAGTTAGATTATCAAAACTATGCACCAGAACTGTTTTATCCCTGTAATGCCAGTAGACTACACTGAGAAAGAGAGGTTTTGAATTACAGTCTTTGCAAGCAGTAACACTGTTTGTGTACCAATGTGGATCTTGTCTACTGTATCCATTATATCCATGAAAAAACTCAAAAAAATTACTTCTGGTTGTAATGTAACTATGTACTCTTTGTCCCCTATGAGGTCACCAATTTATTGGAGACCAATTAATTATTTAATGTCAATCAAAACTCAGGATTTTTGACTCAAGGTCAGGACTCTAAATAAAAATCCTTCCCTGTAAGAGTTACTTTTCTTCCTGTAAATCCCAATCCAAATTTATGTAAAATATTTCTTAAAGCTCAACTGTCCTACAAGTACTGTCTAATGGGCTTCACTGTTTGGTTTCTTTAGCTTATCACAAGTGCTGATAACTTCTTGTGTACATTAACTAATAGGCTTTTTTCTAAGTATGCTGACATGCTGACATTTAGTTTAGTGTTAAATGGTTTTTAATGAGCTCTGCACCATCCCCCTCCAGCCTGAGTTTCTGCAAACAAAGCCCATTTTATTTATAAGATGGAAAACTAATGGTACTTTTCATTCCAGTGAATGTGAACCAAGTCTGGATCCTAACTGAGTAACTTCAAACCAAATGACTACCAGGAACAGGAAGAAAAAGCATCCTCGTGGTTGACTACATTGTTTTTTTTTTTCCTTTTGGCCAGACATTTGGTAACCCGTAGACATAGCTTCCAGGTCAAAGTATTTAGTCCAAAGAACACAAAGAGTTTGACTATTTGAGAAATTTGATAATTGGGGCAATTCAGTCATAAATTCTATTTACTTGGAATGTTGTGTAAATTTTATTAAAGATTTGGGGAGGGTGGTGGTATTTATGAACTCAGATTTTCTCAACAATAACCTCACTTCTACCATTCACATTTTCAGTTTGATCTCTGGGAAAATCTCTCTAGACCTAAAGCAAGTGAGATGAGAGTATAGTAATTATTTTGTCAAATTGGAGATTATAAAGTCTATACTATATCCTTGGCAATCAAGCAATGATTCATACTTTTTTTTATGTCTTAAGGGTGTGTGTGTGTGTGTGTGTGTGTGTGTGTGTGTGTGCATGGATGGAGGTATGTATATGTGTGTACATGCTGTCCTTCTTTCTTCAAAATTTAGATGAGTGTGTATCTGTTTCAACCCTTGATATCAAACCTCAAACACTGGATCCTGATAGTCCTCTCAGCCACTTGTTCTTTCAGTCAGCAGAGGTCTATAGCCTACAGCAGGTGAGCACATGGCCTTCAAGAACAAAGATGTACTCTCTTCTTTTTGTTCCATTGTATCTGCTCTTTACTGCCATTTATTGATTTCAAAAAATGTTCCAGTTCACTGCATGCCTGTTTCTAGGAAGAGGAAAAAAGTAAATAAAAATAATGTGCCATATAAAGTATCTTTAGAAAAAAAATTGCATAAATATTTTATAGACTGTACAGTAAATAATATATATGTTTAGAAAATCTATGTAAATATTTTATATACTGCAGAGTAACAGCTAAGGTCAAAATGAAATAACTGTGTTTGGAGAATCACACTGTGTCCTAAATTGCACCACACGATTTTGCTGTAGAGGAGTACAATACAGCTCATAAATCAGTGCATTTTTTGCATTACCTGGGAGCTCAAGAGAGTCCCAAGTGCCACGTAGGCTCCTCCCTACTTTCTCTGTTGCTTTGAAAGACTCCCACTCCCATCCCACCACTCAAGGCCTAGCTTTGAACTATAGCAGTGATCAATATGGGCTCCTTGAGCAATGGAACCAGAGCTTGCGAACGAACTCACCCAGATCGCCTAGTTTTCCTGGGGAGGGTGGTGAGAAAACCGATCAGGAATGGAAGGAGAAAACATGGAATGAGTTCCAGATGTACCCTGAATTTCTGCATATTTTTTCAGGTGGCTGAGGACACATCATCTCAGTTTCCTGAAACCCATTCCTTGCGAGTCTTGATTGGCCAGTTCAGGGTTTGGTTATGCATCAGTGCCCTGGTGGGTCTTAAATTTTATAATATTTGCCAGATTGTGCGAAAAAGACACAGGTGTGTTCTGAATGATGGGTAATACAAATCTCAAAATAAGCAGGGGAAGGGCAAAATAGTGTCAGGCAGCTCTTTTCCCAGTGAACTGAAACAACGGGGGGTCAAGAACAATGCAGTAATCTAAGAACAATGAAAGTGCTTCACAGTTAGTTACTGAGGACCAGAACCGGAGGTGCGTCCCCTTTAGGTTTTTTAAATGGCTGCAGTGATAATGTCTTTGAGAGAGAAACATTCCAATCCTCTAAGAGAAACAAAAACAAAGAGATTCGCAAAGAAGAAACCTGTAAATTTAAAGATTATATTTAGAGCCCTTTGATTAGTCAATCAAACAGTATGAAGCCAAGGAGACCTAAAATGGCAGGACATACACACACAGGAAAAACAAAACGGGAAAGGAGGAGAGAGAGGACATAACTCCCAGTAGGTTAAAGCTGTTAAACAGTATTAAAAGGATCACACTGAAATGCCATAATGGGAAGGGACTGAAAGTAAAAAACAGCGAAATGTCCCTAAATATAGTAATTCAAGCAGAAGATCACCTGGAGGCTTGTTTTAAATGTAGACTGAGCTTTCCTCCCCAGAATTCTGATTCATGAGGTTTATGGAGGCAGGAAATGTGCATTTTTCTCACACTTTACAGGTGATTTTGATGCAAGCAGGTTGTGAGCCACACTTTGAGAAGCCCCTGGTCATCATGTCAGGGTGAGGCAAAGAGTGATGGGTGGAGGGCAAGTAAGGGTGTGTGAATCAGAGGGGGACCAGCTCAGCATTCCACTCCAGGCTGCACATCAACTTTTGCAAATATGTGGCACAGGAAATCACTAGAGTTGTATATAATGAACTTATTCATCTTTAAGAAGGTTAAATTCAGTTTAGTAGTAGCAAGAAAAGAAGAGTGAGGTGGAAGCAGTTATGTTCAAAGTGAATGATCCTCTAAAGCAGGATACTTTTTGCTGTAAATCTCATCTTCCTTTAGAAGCAAATTGTTTATTTTTTAATACGGACAAATGATGGATGGGTCTCATTGTCAATTAAACTTCTCTTTGACTCTTCAGATATCAGAGGACTTTGAGAACAAAGAAAAGACACTTGTTTTCTTTAGTGGTATGGGAGCATTAGAAGATACATTGACACAGTGTGAGGGAAAAGGGAAAACAAAGCAGAAGTGTGCCATGAGGATTTCCTGGTTATCAGTTGCTGTGTAACAAGCTACCAAAACCTTAGTGATTTAAAACCATATCCATTTTGTTGTATTTCACACTTTTGAGGTCAGGAATTTGGGCTGTGCTCAACCTGGATGATTCTTTCATTCTACATATTATCATGGTAGCTACTTTTATTCAGCTACAGAGAGGATGGTCTGTTCCAGTGAGTCCAAGATGGCTTCATCCTCAAGCCTGATTCCATGGAGGAAGGGACTGGAAGTCTGGACTCAGCAAGGTCTGTCAACTGGAGAATATAAACATAGCATCTCCGATATGGCAGGCTAAAGGTACTTGAACTTCCTCCTGGCAGCCTAGGGCTCCCAGAGAATGTTTCAAGAAACAGAAAGAAAAAAAATGCCTGTTTAATGCCTGAAACTAGAAACTGGCATAGCTTCACTTTTGTCGTATTCTGTTGGTCAAAGCAATAACTAAAGTTGCATGTATTTAAGAGGAGAAGACAGACTACATTTCTCAAGGGGAGGAGTGTCAAGGAATTTATACCCAGACATCTTATATCTATCACAGAAAATGTTGCAAAAATGCGTGTAAATATTTCTTTCGTTGCTAGCATATCCAGGATGGTTGGACATGCAATCATTACTTCATTTCCCCTCACTCCCAAAGGTGAAAAAGCCTTCAAAGGATACTTACAAAATCAGGATGCATACAATTTACTCTCTTTCCTTATTAACTGTTTGGAGTTCTTTCTCTAAAACAAAGATACAAAATTTTGTTTCATATAATGACCCACTGGTATATGTTCATTTGTTTTAAAGTGTATTGCAAATACATGTTGCTAATAACTAAAAATGATTTTTCAAATAATTTACTTATTTTAAAAAATGGAATTGGGTTCAGTGTCACTTTCACTCATGTATGGAATTCCATGGGGCTCCTAGAGATCCCCCTAACTTGGGATAAGCCTGTGGGAATGTTCCAGGCATGTAGAAATCACCAGGCATTGGTCAGGAAAAAAATTGCTTGAAGGTGTAATTTTTAAGCTGAGACCCAAAAGATGAGTGGGAGTTAACTGTGCTGAATGTTAAATGTTTCAGACAGACAGAACATGTGTAAAGGTCTTGAGGCTGAAATAGGCTTGTCTTAAAGTGTGGGAGAAAAATCAAGACCTAGGAAAGCTAAATCAAGTCAGAGACTTGGAGCCACTTAAAATCCCTTGGGCAGGGACTGGTGCTTAAAAGCAAAAACAAACCCTAACAAAAGCCCAAGAAATCAAGGTTAGTAATTAATCAATGACAACTTCTCCAATTAAGTCTTATCAGTTTTACAAACAATTTGCCTAATTGGGCAGAAAAGTCTAATCTTTCATGTCTCCTGAGTACCTTTAGAGACATGTATGACCATTGGAAAATAGGTAGTGAGCAGGGAGTGGATCAAGTGATGGCACAATCTTGAATGCCATTAACAAAATAACAAGCTGGTTGTAGAGAAAATGAATATTCCTATGGCCTGGATTCTCACTTGACCCTGGTGGGCTTGCTCACTACACACGTGTGGGCAATGCATTGTTATTGACTCAATATAAAGAGCTCCACCCAGGGCTCTGGGCTTCATGGCTGCAGGAGAGCCGAGGCTGAAGGGGGCCAGTGCCCAGGACAGAGATTGAGACGGCTGTGGGAGCACAGAGGCCCAGAGGCTGAGACTGGCTTGCCGCATGCAGACTTGCTCTGAGGTGGAGGAGAGTCTAGCACTTGACCTGCCACCAGGGGAGTAAAGTTGGGTATAAACCACCCCAAGAACATCCCATTGTCATTTTTCGGTCTCACCGAATCAAGAAACCCATTGGCAAGACACTGTTACTTTTGATATTTCTCATGAGCTTTATCATAGAGTTGTAAAATTTTTCTACTGGAGTATCTCATTTTATTAAATTTTTCTTAATTTTATAGAAGATGGAACTGAGAACCAGGGAAGTTAAGTGACTGCCTCCCATGGCCAGTTAAGGAGCAGTTCTGGGAGAGACTTATCATTGCCTGATTATTTCCAGGCCATCACAACCCACCCTATATCACTAGAATGGAGTTCTGAAATGCTCCTTTCAGTTTTAGTTGGAAGGAAAAGAACTTCTATTGCAAAGCATCACAGATTGTGCTCTCCAGGAAGCAGACTCTGAGGCAGAGATCGGCGTTTATTAGGAGTTCTTTAGGATCAACACCAGTATGAGAGAAGGAACCGAAGCAGGATCCGTGCTGAGAGGAGTTGTGGGCAGTCCTGAGGCCTTAGCCAACATGCAGGGGAGCTGTAAGGCTGGACGGTCTGTTGGCATCGTCCTGCACTGGCTCCAGAGACCCAGGCTTTCTACCCCTGTATCAACAATCTTTGTGTTTGGGCTGCCCCAGGCAAGGAGCGGATGGCTCTCTTCAGAAGATACAGTTCCCAAAGACGCCCGAGAGCTGAGTCTTGGCACCCAAAACCTTCGCGGCACACCTGAGCGGCACAGCACAGGGTCCAGGGTCTAAGTGCCCCCACTTCCCACCACCTGCACTGCTACCATGCCTGCCAAGCCCACGTGCGACTGGTGCCGTAGCACCCCGGATGGTCTCCGTGCTCCAAGGTCTGCCTGCTCGGTGTGTCGGGGCATCACAGGCCGAGTCCACCTCCTAAACCGTAAGTAAAATTACGTCACTTCTTCTCTAGAAATCTCCCAATGAGTTTGCATCTTACCCACTGAAATCCAAATCCTTTACCACAGCCTGTAAGGCCCTACTTGATTTGGGCCTTCATCCTTATTGTTTTCTCTTTTTAAAATGCAACGTATAGATTTTAAGTGTAGAGTTTGATGAATCTTGATAAATGCGTGCACCCACGTAACCACCCCAATTAAGACAGAGGAAATTTTGCTTCCCTCCAGAAACCTCTCTCCCTTACCTTCGCAGTGACCCTTCCTCCCACCTACCCCTCGCCCCTATGACAGCAGTAACCACTGCTCACAGGTCTTACAGAAGTTTAAAACAATATAAATAGAACTGATTAAGGATGTTTCATTTTTCTAGTAGCTAACTACATGATTCACCTCTCTCAGAAGGTAGGTGGGAAAGACAAATCACCAAAATTCAGAATCACTTCCTTTCATGAAAACACGGTAGGCCTCTGTCACCCCCCTCCAGCCAGTATTTCACAGAGGTGAGATAAGAGTCATACTTAGCATTTGTTAATGGTTACAAAAGATTCAGGTTTCATTTCCTGGTGTGAGCATGTGTACTTAGGTTTCTGCATAATGAGCATCTTCTGGCTGAAGTTTGCTTTGCTCATAGGAATGTAAATATAAAAGAACCAAATGTATTCCTTTTTAATGACAATCATCCTATTATAAGTAAACAAGTGGATGATGCCACTGCCATTCATGTTAAGCAGTAAGAATAACTTTAGAGTGAATTACACTCATGCCAGTGCAAAAAAATTATGGTTTTACGGAGGTGCAGATGTTAAGGGGTTTGTCATTGTGGATCTTGTTGATTCCATGCTTGCACTGAAATGCATCATTTCATGAGACTGATTTTGGCAAAGGTATTTAGCTTTTGAGATTTTTTTTTATGAGGTGGGTTACAATTTAAGACTAAGAGAGATTTCAAATGCTTCAACTTTATCCCTCTGGATGATTTTCCACATAGCAAATCTTGTTAAAATAAGTTTGACTGCAACCAAGGGTGGACATCAGACAAGCTTTAGGGCATTCATCCAAAGATCTTCAAAGTAACTTGGATAGGGTGGGGAGAAGAACCCAGAAGTGAAGGATGCTAGGACTTGTCAGCAGGGGCATTGAATTCTTAGTGCCCAGGACTGTTTGGAAGTCACAGACCTTGCAGTTAGGACGGACTAGGGGAGGGCTTTGGGTCTCCAACCTATGAATCGGAAAATGGTAGGTGATTCTTCTTGGCTGATAGTATTTGAACTTATTCCTTACAGCTGTTTCAGATGACTGTTCATTTTGATGGCCCCTTTCATGGGAAATTCTGGGATGTTAACTATTCTCCTCTTATAGGCAAAGTTGTACCAAATTCACAGAGGAAACAAATCACATTTATCTATTTCAAATACAAAGTCATGTGAACAATGAAATTTATTGTATTTAAATATTCAAACAGTTCCCATCAGTACACAGTTCCAATCAGTACTTGATAAAAAACACACTGTAACAATCAAAGCTGCCAATGAACTCTTTAAAATGTCACCAAGGGAAGAATTACATATTGTTTCTTAGGATCTTACTGGGACTAGCATACTTCTCAGCATTGTCCAAGGGCATGGTTCTGAAAGCAAAAATGCCTACATTAATGAAGATGCTAATGTTTAAGTATATTTACGATACAGTTTGAGTTCATAGCCATTAACTTAGACTGAGGCCTTATGACAAATTTGTATTCACCTAGAGAATTTTCAGGTAGAGTTTGGGTACGAGTATTGGGGGGACAATACAAAAAGCTAACCCTACAGATTTAAAATAGTTGAGCTTTAAATTTTATCTACATTTATCTGATAAGGATGATGAAATAGACTTTAAATTATCAGCCTTAGGAAGCTTCAGAATTTCCACCCAAAATATAAAGGGAAAATTATAGGATATCATTTAGTTACATAGTATCACTTATTTATATACTTCATGCTATATGAAGTGTCATATAGCTTTGCTGCAGAACCACCCAAATATTTAGTGGCTTGACCATTTTATTAGCTGGCAGTGCTGTTGGGTGGGTCTCTTTCTTATTCAGGCCAGGCTCCTGATCTCATCTGGGTTCACTCTTGTGTCTGCAATCATTGGGCAGGTTGACTGGGGGCTGACTGGTGTCAGGCTCACAGGTCTAGGGGCTGTGTGGCAATGCCATGGCTAGAGCTTTGGGAGTGTCTTAGTTATCTGATTCTGATCATCCAATAAGAGTCCAAGCCTATTCATATGGTGGCACTGGTCGGAGTTCTCAACCCAGTTGGAAAATAGACTTGAAGTCCTGTTTTCAAGTTTAATTGGCTAACATATTTGTGGTCAAGTCCAAAGTAAGTGTGGGGAGGTCCACACAAAATCATGGATACAAGAACAAGTGAAAAATTGAGGACCATTATTTCATTAATCTACCACATATAAAAGGGTTGATTTTAATTTAATAGAGAGGAATATGGAATTGAAAAATTGAAGCAGCAGTTAAGATAATGGATGCCTTTGAATGGTAACACTGCCTCTAAGGGTGCAGCTTCTTTGACTAACGTTATAGTTTTTTCTCATACTGTCCTATATTGTTAGGGGTTCAGTCCTTCTCTTTTCCAAGAAGTCCCTTCCCATGTGGAAAGAGCTCCAGTATCACTGCTCCTCATGGAGGAGGAACAAAGTCTCCTTGGTATGTTCAAGGAGACTATATTGGGTAGCTCTTTTCTCTTACTCATGGAGGTGAAACTGGCTGAAAAGAGCACATGTTTGTGCCATGAGGTAAAAGCAGAGACCTTAGTGTGACTGGGTTGGTGAGTCTGCTTAATTTTTTGGTTTCTATTATAAAGATCACCTGTGCACATCTTCCAGTTGCAGCTTTACATATAGTATCTTCCAGTTGAAGCCTTATATATAATAAAGATGATACGGTTATGTCCCATTTGCCTTAGTCTTTTGTTGTTTATCTCAGAACATGAGATAGAACATGGATCAGAACTTGGGCCCTTCCAAATCCTAACAGTGATGGTTGGTTGAAATTAATCCTATCCAATTTAGAAAAGTAAGCAATACCTTGGAGATACTGCAGGTTTGGTTCCAGACCACTGCAACAAAACAAATATCACAATAAAGTGAATCAGATAAATGTTTTGGTTTCCCAGTGAATATAAAAGGTGTTATGACTCTACTGTAGTTTAATATTTGTGCAAAAACATTATGTCTGAAACAATATACATACTTTAATTAAACATTCTCCATTGCTAAAAAATATTAACCATCACATGTGCTTGAGGTGAGTCGTCCTCTTTTTCGCTGGTGGAGTCTTGCCTCTGTGTTGTAGCCTGCTGGCTGACTAAGGTGGTGGCTGTGAATTTCTTACAGTAAGGCAGTGATGAAGTTTGCTACCTCAGTGGACTCTTCCTTTTACCTGCAGACTTAGAGGCCACTGTAGGGTTATTAACTGGCCTAATTTCAGTATTGTTGTGTCTCAGGGAACCAGGAGACCCAAGGAGAGGGAGAGAGTTGGGGGAATGGCAGTTGATAGAGCACACAGAACACACACAACATTTATTAAGTTCATTCTTTTATGTGGATGTGGCTTTTGGGTCCCAGAACAATTGCAGTTGTAACGTCAAAAAAAAAGTGATCATAGATCATGCTAACAAACATAATAATGAAAAAGTTTGAAATATTGAAAGAATTACTAAAATGGTGACACAGAGAAAAAAAGTGAGTAAATGCTGTTGGAAAAATAGTGCTGATAGATTTGCTCCACGCAGGGTAACCACAAACCTTCAGTTTGTAAAATAACACAATAGACTCAAGCCCAAAGTATAGAACAATAAAACAAGGTCTACCTGTATATGGAGCACAACTTGAAAACTTACTTGCTACCTTCCAGTTTCTCAAATGCAATGTCTAATATGTCTACAGCTTTAGAATAATCCAGAGCACTTGTTAAAAATTCTTTCAGGGCCCTACCCCATACCTACTAAATTTCTGAGGGCAAGGGTCAAAGAAGTGGTCATCATTAACAAACACCTGAATTGCTTATTTATTTTAAATTACTTTTTAATTATGTAAGGAATAAATACATTATTTTCAAACGGCCACTCTCCTCTTCCCAGATATCCACATATCATGTTTTCTACCTTGTCTGCTAACCAGAGTAACCCACCATTCTTACTTGAGCAGGAATCCTTGCAGAGCTTTTCCTTTGGTATTACCTATCATCCTACTCCTTTGAACTAAGTCACTAAGTCCAGCTCACATTCACGGGGAGGAGGGCAGGAAGTCGATCATCTACACCTCTGGGGGTGCTGTTTACCTGAAGTGTTTGAAATTCTTCTACAACAAAGACCTGTCTCTTGTTTCCTATATACTTATTTATTGAATCATTTATCTATATCAGTATGGACTGTTGTATATTTATTTTATACTATGGGTTATAATCCAAGACTGTGTTATTTATTTTATTGCTTAAATTGTTCCAGCTTTGCCATTGGGAGTTCTTTTAGGTTGGTTCCTCTCTCCCTTTGACATGCTATCATCATTCATATTTTGAGCACTTCTTTATTTGGGGACACTTTGAGATACTGTGGACTTATTTTCTGTTTTTCCTCTTTTGCTTTTATATTTGATAAATTTTTTATGTATCTTAAATGATTTTTACTTTATATATTTTAGATGTGTCAATGTGTTTTGTATAAATATTCACAAGTGTTTTTCCTAGTTTCCTCCTTGTCATATAATTTTGATATCATAATTATGCATATTTTTCTTTATAGGTTTTTGTTTGTTTAAGAAGACCTTCCTTGCCCCTTTAGTTATAAGAGTATGCTCATATTTCTTCTAGTAAAGTTACAGTCTTATTTTTCCTTTTCATTTTTAATCTTTCGGGAATTTATCTTTGCATTTGATATAAGGGAAAGATATAGCTTTATTTTTTTTTTCCACATAGACAACTAACTTAACATCATTCCCCACTGTTTGGGATTGTCATCCTTATCATTTTGCATATTCACAAAAACTGGATCTCTTTGGGGGTTTCCTTTTCTGCTCCACTGATCTATTTGTCTATTCCCTCAACAATACCACACAGTTCCAATTACTATAGCTTTAATACATGTCTTAATTTGTCTGTGTATGAACTTTCTTATGTATACTAGGTTAGAGAAACACAGTAATCTAATGCAGGATTCTCACTCTCAACATTGTTAACATTTTAGTCCAGGTAATTCTTTGCTGTGGGAATTGTAAGATGTTTAGAAGCATTCCTGACCTCTGACCACTAGCGCCCATGATCACCCTTCCTGCAATATGACAACCAAAACTGTCTCCAGACATTGCCAAGTGTTTTCTGGGGGGGCAAATTTGCCCCTAGTTGAGAGATACAGGCTTAATATGAATGCAAGACTCCTAGGAATCCTAATGTAAATTATGATATTCTTGAGTATCGTAATTCTGGTTATATGGGAGGAGTATACCTCCCTGTCCCCTTGCAAGGATGCCTGGATATGACTTACCTGGCCAGAGAAATAGGAGCAGACATGGTATGTGTTCCCACTAAGTGGAAGTACCTAAAAATGCATGTTCCTTTGTTCTTCTTTCTCCCTTGTCATGTTATGGAGAGGTTGGAAGCATGTGTTAAACATCATTTTATCTTCCAGTGACTTAGTTGAGCACACCCCCTACTAAGCCAAGTTGAATGTACAGTGTGAATAGTTGAAAACCTAATATTTTAAGCCAATGGGATTTGGGGATTTTTGTTATCATTCAGTCTATCCTGACTGATACAAGGACATCTGTGCAATAAGAGAAATATGATGCTGCCTCTGTACTCTGACTTAATTAGAAAATTATTTACCTGCTCTCTGTGTCTTCTGTGCCTCAGTACTTGGGGAAAATGTGAGCAAATAAACTATCCTGGCAAGTGAAGTTGGCAGAAACTTTTGTTCTTCTTTACTGGTGCTTCCAGATACTAATTAAGAACTAGGAGCTAAAAGTTCTGGTGATGTGAAAAGAGGGTTGTATTCCAATCTCCATTAGAAGCAAAAGCATGGATTCTCCTTCATCCATTTGAAGGTTTCACTTCTGCAATGATGCTTCTTGTAAATGGATAGCCTTTTAAATATTTTTATCCGTAGGAAAATCCCAGAAACAACAAAGCAGGGTCAAATGAAAACAGACAGAGCCTTCATAATTTTATGGAAAAAATCAACAGAGAACTGCATTTAAACTTGAAATTCCTTTCTTTTATCAGTATTTCTAAAAACATTTCATGATTGAGTCATTGGATTTATCAAATCTAAGACCTTGCTTAATGGTCATATTTCTCAAAGTCTAGGAAATAAATCACATCTAATAAAACAGTACAATGACTTCTTCAGGTTATTTTCTGGTAGTGGTTTACCTTGTTTCACCATGTTCTCTGAAGAGTTCATCCTTCAGAGAGTCATCAAAGGCTTGTATAATAGATTATCCATATTTAAATGTTCTATTGTTTTTACAAACCATTCCCAATGCCAATGAGACATATTCTAAGGAATTACTCTGTGGAGAGTTTGGATTATTCAAACATACCCTTTTGGAGCCAATTCCCTGGAGCGGAAACTATCTCTAATTTTCTAAATTGGTAGGTGTGCACCATTACTCACCAAGCAAATTTATTGCCTAAGAAAGTGGAAACAAATGTCACTGACTCATGCCAGGTATAACTCCAGCAGGTGTACAGCTGTCCTGCCCACAACATCAACCCATTTCCCTTTAGTTCTTTGGCACCTATTTGCCAGAGACTCCTTATTTATGTCACAATTGTTTGCAACTCAGTTCCATGGGACTCTGCTAGGCAATGTCGTTCTCACTTTAAGTGACTTCTAAACAAATGAACTCAATTATGTGGTGGGAGGAGTGATGGTACTGAAATTTCAGTTACTTAAATGCCAGCATTGGCTTTTTAATCACTAACACTGAAGAGGTTCTCCATGGATCCAAACATTGGAGGCATTTATCCTCAGGAGCAAGATAACTTCTTTGACGTTCTGAACATGATGGATAACAAATGTGATTTTAATAAAGGGAAAGAGTGAAGAAGTTGTCTTTCCACACTGCCCCCATACAAGAGTGCTTGGCACATAGTCGGCTCTCCATAACCTTGAAGTGAAAACATCCAGTGTATGATCACTTTTAATTGCCAAAACAGAGACCTGAGGATTTTACAAAAGGATTTGCACTGAGAAAGTGAGTAGTCAAAGTTCTACACTGTGTTTTTCTGAACAGTGTCATATAGTTGTTTAAAATGACCCTTCTATTGCTCCTCTAGATGACAGCATGGAATATCTTTAATAGGAACTGTGGAAATGTGATTCTGCATACTTTTATTACAGTAATTATGATGATAATAGCAAATTTATGGTGTGTTTACTATGTGCCAACCACTGTATGCTAAATGCTTTCCTGGATTAACCACTATAGATTCCATGAAAGCAAGATCCTGCACTGTATCCCCGGAAGCTGGAGGTACACACAGTGTTTGATACTTGGAAGTGCTTCATAAGTACTCATTGAATGAATGATGACAGAACCCCATTTTATCCTCGTGCTGTCACCTCCACTTGCTGATGAGGAAATTAGGCTCAAAGCTCACATCTCGCTAACAGATGGAGGAGTACGATTTGAAGCCTATGTTTTTGACCCCTGTGGTGTCCATTTACTCTTTCAATTTTAACCTGCAAAAGAACATAGAAAATTCAGGGAAGGAAGTTGCAAGGAATTCACTTTTTACTGGCTTTCCCCTCCTTATTCCACTAGTTACAGAAGGACCAGTACAAGTCCAGTTCCCCTGCCCATTCAGGAAAGAAACATAAGTGCAGGATAAATAAAGAGTGTCATGTCTGAGGAACTAGGATGTGGGGGATTAGGAAACTATAGACATCTTGTGCAACTTCTATGAGATTTTCTTGTACTATCACCCCAATTATGCAAGTCTTTCTATTCACATAAAGCACTCCTATAATCCCTGACACTTATAACTGACTTCTTCTTGGAAGATGACAAAGAATTCATTGTATGGGCCATTATTAGACAATTACAACAGGTGAAAACTTCTGCATTCCTTTTTCATTACGTGTTTGGCACTTCTGAGAATAGGAAAGGCACTGAGTTGCTTACATACTGACCAGTGCCATGCAGTTTTGAGCCGGCAAGGGTAGCTACTCTTGGATGAAATGGTAGAGAATAATGCCTGCATTGTCAGGGAAAAAGGAAAGCCTGCAGCTGCCTTGCTGAAAGGTAAATAGAAAGGGAGATTCTCTCCACATAAAAACCAATTCTAATGCACCCTACATTCCTTGGACCATCACATCAAACCACACATGGCATGAAAAAGTGCAGATTTCAATTTAGGTAATGTACACTCCGTTGAAGGTTAGCAGAGGACCATGACCAGGCCAATTCATCTTCAGTAGATTAATGTCTGGGTTAGGCAGGTATGTCATAAAACATGACCAATGCAGGGAGACACTTGGGGCTTGTCTCCTTCTCTAATGCACTGCAATGCTTGCCTGTTAGAGAGCTTTGGTACTAGTAGGGCCATTGCTTTTAAACATTGCCTCTGACCCAGATAATGTCAAAATGTCTGAATGCATGTGATCCCCTTTTTCCAAAAGAGCATCTCTAATGTAATGCAAATGCACATTGTAGGGGAAATTCCAGCTGAGAAAATGAGGCCTTATATTTCTAAAACCATATACATGTCAATAGCCCATTATTCTCCTGTTTTAAATGTAATTGCAGCCCAGCTTTGAATGAATTCCTGAAATAATAAAATACACTGAGTAGCAGTCACTGACTCTTGCAGTTGTTTTATGACTGCTCTTCCTCCCCTTTATTCCTCCCCAGCCTCAAAAAAGCAGGAAGAGGTTGTGGAGAAGGAAGGGGAGGAGAGATAAAAGTGAAAGTCAAATCTCTTGTCTTGAATGTGTTATTGAAACACTATGTGCAAAGCAAATATATGGCATTACAACATTGGTGCCTCTAAACCATTTGTATAAATGTATCATGCATAGTCCAATTTTCTATGACAAGTTATTTCCAGACAATTACAAATACTTACAAATGTTTTCTTTGGTAAGAACTTCCTTCAATTTCCAATTTTTCATTTAAAGCTAATGTTTCCTATAAAGACTAAAGAACAATCTTTTGAAAGAACCCTTCAAAATGGCTTTCATTCTTACACAGGGGCTGTCCTACCTCCCCTTGATAAATTTGGCATTTGTGTAGTACAACTTTTATTGCCTGAACTAGTAGATTTAAAGAGACCATTATTTTATTCTATTGCCCTTCTGATCGCCTCTCCACCCTTCCCACCTCCTTCCCACTCTCTCCTTTTCTCAGGAATAGACTAAGAAATACTTCTTATGGCTAAGGGTCATAAATTAATTCTACAGCTGGGAGACTCAAAGTGATCTTCCTAATGTTTTCCTATCTGTAGAAGGTAATTGAGACTCCGTCTCATTTTAATAAGTAAAATTAAGATGTCTCGACTTCCTGGAACACAGACATGGAACTTACTGAAGAGATTTCCAAAAACAGCAAATGAAACCATTTTAGAAAACTAAATAAAATGTTATTCAGTACATCCTACATGTTTGCAGAAATTCTAATTTCTCAATTCCTTTTATCTTTCAGAATATCAGAGTGAAATATGATTCCTTTATGATAAGAACTTCTTGAACTCAACTGTTGCTTTACCTGTGAGTTGGGTTAATTTTTACAAGGGAATGATTACTCGTGTTCAAATTCTTCTCACAATTTCTTGCAGGAAAACACCTTTGAGTAATCACTGTGGTTCTTTGGCCCAAGGTTCTCAAATCTATTTCCTAATATTTTTTGAGACTCTGAATTCCATGATGAAGTGCCGCATCCCCAACCCCCTACCAAAAAAGAGTCTATTGAGTTTATTGGTCAGAAAGCTTTTTGCTGCCTGCAATGAAATACTCAACCGAAAGTTGCTTAAAGTAGGAAACATTGATTGCTTCCAGAACAGGCAAGGTGCAGGAGGTGATTCCTGAGTTGTGTTTGGGACTTAATGATTGATCCCTGAGGGCCCCCTCTTTCTGAGCTTCTGTTCTGCATTGCCACAGTGAGGTGATGAATGGTGATCTCAGAGCGGCTGCCAATGTGCCAACCATCAAAGCTTTTTAGAACCATATTCTAAACTGAAGGAGAATAGGAAGGGATGGCAGAAAAGAAAGCCTTTTTTCTTCATAGTTCTTTATCATCCCATTGGCCATACTGGCACTATACCAACCCTATACCCAGTCCTAGAAGAGGGGCAAGAGATAGCTATAATTTCCTATGACAGCAGAAGGCACTTCCAGGGATAAGCACATTGCTACCCAACAAAATTAGGGTTTTCTTAAATAAGAAGGAAAGGTAGAATGGTGAACAGACACCTCATGATGTTTGTCCCATCGAGGAACAAAAGGAGTAAGGTGCTGTGTGTTCTTCCAGTTAGCCATTTTGAATCTTACCATTAAATCTACTGCCCTTTCAAGTAAATGCAGACTCTTAATCAGACTGAATAAACTTGAGACTGTAGTCCCGTTAACAGACATTTCAGTTTTCAATGAGAATCAACAATTTGCTCCATTAAAAAAAAAGTTATAAAATACTTGCACTAAGTAAGACTAGTTTGTTTCCTCTGGACAACTTTGGCATTGCAAAACAAACTGCTTTAAAAAGCTAGTTTTTAGTTGGCTGTTTAAAACTTTGATTATGTCTCAATAGGGATTCTCAAATCTTATGGTTGGTCTTCTAGCCAGTCCCCCAAACCTTATACCTCCCAGGAGATCCCTGGGGTAGATATTGCTGCCTGCACCCCTGCACTTACTTCTTGTTTCCTGACCAATAGTTACAAGTTAAGCAGCTGTTAGTCTTGGGTCACCTGTATAAGTACTTGGAATTTACCCTCAAACTCTAGTGTTATGCCAAACAATCTGTGTCCTAAAGCAATCAAATCAATCCTTTGCTATGTCTTTGATGTCTCCTCAATGAGGTCATCCTTAAGTATTTGAAAGAGATGCACTGCCCTTCCTGTAATTGTCACTTGGCTCAGAGCCATACGGATTTGCTGCTTCTGATCGTGTAATCCATATAATCAAAAGTTTTTCCACCTCCAAAGTCAGCTCATTCCATTTTATTACTCTGTGTTGATTGCATCAGTCTAGGAACAATGGATGGCGTGTGGCACCCCATACTTCAGCAGCAGCCTTTAGGTGGTCAAAATATGAATTTTATTTCTTTGGCAGCCTTATTTACTCTATATAGTCTTAAAGATGAGGCCTGGAAGGCTTAAGTATATTTACAAGTTCCTTCTTTTTTTTTTTTTTTTGAGAGGGCATCTCTCATATTTATTGATCAAATGGTTGTTAACAATAAAATTCTGTATAGGGGGGTCAATGCTCAGTGCACAATCATTTATCTATCTCAAGCCTAGTTCTCGTCAGTCTCCAATCTTCTGAAGGATAACGAACAAGTTCTTACATGGTGAACAAATTCTTACATAGTGAATAAGTTCTTACATGGTGAACAGTACAAGGGCATTCATCACAGAAACTTTCGGTTTTGATCACGCATTATGAACTATAAACAATCAGGTCAACTATGAATATTCGTTTGATTTTTATACTTGATTTATATGTGGATCCCACATTTCTCCCTTTATTACTATTATTGTTTTTATTTTTAATAAACTGCTGAAGTGGTAGGTAGATGCAAGATAAAGGTAGAAAACATAGTTTAGTGTTGTAAGAGAGCAATTGTAGATGATCAGGTGTGTGCCTGTAAACTATGTGCTAATCCGAGCTAGACAAGGGCAATAAAACATCCACGGATGCAGAAGCTTTCTCTCAACACTGGGGGGGTGAGGTTCTGAGCTTCACCACTGTTGTTCCCCAATTTCTCACCTTATGGCCCCCCTGCGACTGTGCCTGTCTTAGGTTGTTCCTCCCTTGAGGAATCTTACCCGTCTCTGGCTAACCAGTCATCTTCCGGGGCCATACAGGGAAATGTAAAGTTGGTAAGTGAGAGAGAAGCCGTATTGTTTGAAAAGGTTAGCTTTTTACTTCTCTGCAGATTTATGCCCTGTGGCTTCTATGCCCAGCACTTGTCTCGAGGTATATTTACCACCTGGAGGAATTATGATACTCGGTAAATTCAATATGAGGCACGAATTCTATTTAAGGGTTGTAATTAG
Source organism: Manis javanica (assembly GCF_040802235.1). Classification (NCBI taxonomy): domain Eukaryota; kingdom Metazoa; phylum Chordata; class Mammalia; order Pholidota; family Manidae; genus Manis; species Manis javanica. Next base: position 53,702,640 of record NC_133157.1, read on the forward strand.
GAAGGAAGAAGAAAAGCTATAGAGGTAGCATATGGAAGAAAACATGGGAGGATTGATTATTTCTTTGACATATCTTCTTGTAGAGTACCTTAAGTATGTATAGGTTTTAAACTACTAACTTGCGCACACATATTAACATAATAGGAATACGGTGACATAAACAAAGCAAATCTATAATTACCAGCCATCTCCAGTGAGGCCAAGAAAACCATTTAGGCACCCTAGGCATTTGTGAAAATTAGTCTATGATATGATGGATATTGTCCATACAATTCTTTCTTTTTATTAAGAAAATATTGGTCATATAATGGGATGTTTTGAGAATCAGTTAGGGGTTCTTTTCTACCATAAAAGGTCTGAAGAGAGCCAAGCACTGATGTCACAGTCATTCAGTGCATGTGAATTTCTTCCCTTCCCTGCTTCTGCTGGATTCAATACCACCAAATCTGAACCCCTGAGATGTGGTTAGAGTTGGGAATGATGAGAGTGAAGACGAGGAGGTGCCAGCAAAAAGGAAAGGGGTCAGAAAAGAAGGAAATCCTCATGGGGACAGCAGGAAGGAATAGGGAGACATTCCCAGATAGGTAGAAGATGCGAAAATATATTAGCAAGTATGGTGGGGACTGCCTATAGTGGAGTCCTCAAACATTACTTACTGAGGTGTTATCAAGAACCTCAGAGCTTTCATCTTTCTTTAATTTATTTTCCAGATTGTATTCATATAAATTCCACCTCTTATCTGTTTCTCATCAAGCTGAATTTCTATCAGTGTTTGTAACCCTGAGGATAGACAAAACTAAAATTAGCTCCACTTCAGTCTGAAGGGAGAAATTTTTTGCAGATAAAAACAATCTCTTTAGGTCTTTAAGTCTATGGTAGTTGATTAGTCCCTGCAGTAGGGAAAATTAAATTTTGTGGTTGAGACCCAGCGTGCTTGGATAGTTTAATAATGCGATGGCCATCGTCCAATGGCTAACTACCAAAAACTAAGGTACACTCTGTACTTTACTCCCTCATGCAACACCTGAAAATCCTGGGGCGAATCAAACAGCAAATTAAAGTGCAGACAACCCTCACCTGCAAACCATGCACAGTATAAGGAACTCATTTTAATGTTTTTTGGCTGAAGTCATAGAGGATAGGAATACAAAAGAATGGCCACGAATGAATCCTAGTAAGTTCTTTAAGCACTTTACATTGTGATATTTTTCCCCTTTCCAGTTTCTGGCTACTTTAACTGTGCTTAAAAGTAGTGATTTTTTTCTCCAAATTCCAAGCTATGCAAGGGCCAAGTGGGACACTGAACAGTAAAAAAAGAAATAAAAATCTTATGAATGACTTCTTGTATAAAGGATTGGGACAGTGTGGAAAGAATTTAACTTTGTGTCTGTGGAGCCCTGTGGTCCTAAACCGAGACTCACTGCAGAGGATGGTTCAGTGACTCCATGACTCCAAATAGTGTCAAGTTCAGGAGCAAAACAAATAGGCAAATGGAATATTTGTGCAAGAAGATCTTGGATTTTTTTTTTTTATCAGTTGAAACTTTACAGGTACTGTACTATTTGGCTTGATGATATGTGTTTCTATTTGTAAAGAAATCCCAGGAGAAAAATTCTGGTATTTTAGTGTATTTTTAATGGGTATGAGTTGTAGGTTAGGAACAGAGATTGAAAATAAAAAGTTAAAAACAACAGAGATGGAGGATAGGGCTGTACATTCATTTCCTATTATTGATGCCACACATTACTGCAAACTGGGTGGCTTACAACAAAACGGGTATGTTATCTGGCAGTTGTGGAGGTCGGAAATCCTAAAATCACGGAGTTGGTAGGGTTGCGTTTCTTCTGGAGGCTCTAAGGCGAATTGATGTCCTTGCCTCTCTCAGCTGCGTTCCTGGGCTGGCGGCCCCTTCCTCCATCTTCAAAGCACAGGACTCCAGCTTCTGCTGTGCACACGCCTCCTCTCTAACTTCGACACAGCTACCTTTTTCTTCTATGGACTCCTGTGATGAGATGGGGCCCACCTGGACGATCCAGGACACTATCCACATCTCAAGATTCTTAACGACACTGGCAAAATCCCTCTTTTCCATGTGGGGTGGTTTATTTACCCATTCTAGGGACTGAACTGTGGACATCTTTGGGGGGCATTTTTCAGACTACCACAGAACATTCATTTTAAGCTAAACTTTCAAATTCAGTTGTTGATTCTGGGATGTGTAATATGCATTCCTTCTCAACTAGGGATGGGGAGAGTGCTGTTTCTGTACCACTGCGAGTATTTTCTTCTGAAACTTAGTTCTGAGACAAAAAAGATGAGAGTGGTTTTGCTTCCAGTTCAAAAAAGTTGGAAGAGCTTTCCATGATGTAAAATAAAATGCAAATACATGCTTAGCAAACCATTCATCGAAAGTTTTTCCCATATGGTCCCAACTCATTTTGTACTATTATTTCCATTTAAACCGCTCACTCACCCTATGGTGCATTTTCTTTCCCATAAATCTTTTCTTAAACTATTTACTCCCTCAGCCAGTTCTTCAGATACATGATCAACAACCAATTCATTCTATAAAAATTATTTCATATCCCATCCCACCTCCATAAAGGGCTTCCAGATAGTTTAATAATGATGGCTCCAAATTTAACAAATGCAAAGGATGTTAGTTACAGAGACATTTCATATGCAGGATGACATTTGTTTCCAAACTCTATTAATATGACTTTGTTCCCTTTATTTCCAGGTAAAGAAACTTAGTCTCAAAGAAGTTAGGTTAGTTGGTGAAACCCAGGATTTTTTTAACTCAGATCCATGTTTATTTTCACGAGTTTATATCACCTCTCTGGACCATCTCTTAGCTGTCTCTCTCTCCTGGATCTTTCCCTCTGAACTTTGTTTCTCCCTCATGTATTTGTCAGAGCCTGTTTGGTATCATGGCTGTTCGTACTTACCTGCTCGTATCTGCCATCCTGTGGACTCTGAGAGCAGCAACCGTGTCTTTTCTCAGTTTTCTATTTCATGTAGACCCCAGAAGAACAGCTAGTACTTATTGGGAGCCTATTATAAACCAAGCACATCTTACTTTTAATATTATTCGTCCCTCACTATTTGTGAAAGAGGTATTATCATTTTCATTTAGTAAATGAGGGCTTTGGAATTTAGAAAAATTACATACATTTTTTGTGGATACACAGGAGGTCAGCAAGATTTTCAAGCCCACATTCTTTCCATATGCCCTGCTGCATACACACTCGATAAATTTTTGTTGAAGTGCAACAAATATCCCTGTAGGGTGACTCTCGTGAAATATGTTTCCCTCAGGGAAATGGTAAGCTAAGTGTGGAATTTGCCTTGAGGTGATGCTCCAGGATTCTGTTCTGTATGCCAAAAGCCACGGGAAGGGGAGCTTTGTGAGACCACCTTGCATTCTGAGGCCATCAAAATATCCTCCCCTACCAGAAAACTGACACATGAAGCCAAAGCTTACTTAAGAGGCATGATTTTTACCCTTCAGAAAATAAAAAAAGTACCTTGCACTCAGCTAGCCAGGAGAAATGATTTAAGTTTTATTTCTGGATAATAATTCAGTAACAGTTTGGTATGTAATTCACTGCCAAGTGGACGCTGTTGGTTTCACACAGCTGTAGTTAGGGATGGCAAGAGCTATTTACTAGGAAAATGATAATGCAATTGGATGTTGTACTGAGCCCAAGGGCAAGATAATTTCTGTTGTACTGCCTCACAGGCCTGCAGTTAGAGTCTGTTTGGTCAGCCTGTGGGCAGGGCCTACGTGGTTGACGCTAATTCATAGGATTCAGTTATAGAAAAGGAAAGTTCACCTTCATTTGAAATTAAATCAAATGGGGCAAAGTTTCAGACCCAGTCAATTGGTGTTTTCCAGATTCATAGTTTACTTTTCAAGCATATAGAATGTGTTTTTCCCTTTGGACTTGTTGTGCTAAAATGTTTACACTTTGACTCAGTAATCCCACTCCTGGGAATGTACACTAAGGAAATGATTTAAAATAAGAAAAGAAGTGATAGGCATGTTTTTGCAACATTATTTGTAATCATGAAACATTGGAAAAAACCTAAATGTCCAGCAATCAATGAATGCCTAACAAATTATGGCACGTCCTCTTAAGGGAATCATTATGCTGCAATCAAATCATAATTATGAAGGCCATTCACTAAACAAATATACAAAGCCATGTAGCAATGTGGGAAATGTTTATGATATACATGTAAGTGAAGAAGGAGAATGCAAGCCTCATTCATTCAGAATCTTTTGTTTTGTTTCATCTTTTCTTGTGAGTTTGCTTGCCTGTTTGGCAGCCATTGAATGTGTCCTCCTGCCACCATATGGACCAGTTATTGAATTAAACTTCCCCCTGCCCTGTCACGGAAAGAGTTGTAAATTTGGGTGAAGCTGGGCAGCTGGAGCGCTCCTGGTGGCTGGAGAACAGGAGTCTTCATCCTGAAAGGGCCTTGCAGTCCAGCATGTACTATTGTCCACTCTTTGCATACTGACATCCCTTTGTTTCCTATAATAAATATGTTCCAAATGGGACCAACTTTTCCAGAATTCTAGTTGGTTGCTTTTACCTGGGAAATTTACAAGAAAAAGTACAGTGAACTAAACAGGCCTGATCCTCAGCTTCTTCTGCCCTCTATAGCTACAGGAAAGGAGAGTCTCATATGGTGCCAAAGCCCTCTGGTTTTCACTTTTAGCTTTAAAATTTTTGATTAGCCCCTCACAGATATTTATCATACTTTTTCCAATACATTAATTGTCTCAAGAAATAGCCATCTAATTTCTTAGTTCTTAAAGGAACTACTTCTCCTGTCCCCACATACCTAATGTTAAATGCCAGGGATATTGCACCAGCTAATGCATTTCCTTCCAGAGTACCCCTCCCAGTTCAGCACTGGCAAAAGTTTAAAATATTCTACTGCTACCATTATCTCTGTCTTGCCTGAAGGTTTCAGCCCTGGGCCAGTTCGCTATGGATTCAGTGAGACCAAGAAATGACAAGGGAACATTCATGGGGTAAAAGGGTTTATACCTGGCTTTATTCTCTTGGTGATAAGTCGAGGACTAGAATCACCTCTACATCCATCAGTCTGCAGGTGCATAATCCCCCTCCATCTCTGCCTCTACCCAGAGCACTGGACAGAGATCTTTATATAGTGACTCAGTTAATAATAGCTCATTGCCTGTGGATGTGGAAGCAGTAGCCTATCAGCAGGCCAGTTGCATCATCAAGTAGTTTACGTTCAAGTGAGGATCCTGGCCATAGGAACTTGCATTTTCCCCATGATGTCCCAACACTGTCAGTATTGTGCCTATTGCCAATTATGGTGTCCTCATTACCAGACAGACAAACACAGATCCAGCTCCACAATCTCATTCAGCATCTGCTATAAGGAGCATTCCTGGAACCAACTGTTGAAGGCTGGCAGCCCTAGGAAACATTCTAAGTTGGAGATTGAAGTTTATTGAACAATGCTCTTGGTAACAACTGGAAGGAAGTCAGGGGAAGCAGGATGGGCTTATGGACACACTGAATCGTGATGCAGTTACAACAGAGAGAGTTGAACCTATGCCACAGGGAATGAAGTGGGGATGGTTCTTCAGAGAAGTCCCAAATTGAGGCAGTTGTAGCCCCACATAAGCAGTCATTGGATGTGGGCAGCTCTGGGAGAGGGAGCTGCAGTAATTTTTATATATAATATCCTGCAGTAATTTTTGCCTACTTTTTCACAGCCCCAATCAGCAGAGACCATAGCTTAGGGAAATGCTTAGTTGTAAGGCATGAACCATCACTCCCAGAAGCTGAGGGAATGAGCAGCTCCATTCTTACTAGGGGAAATCCAGGTGGAATATAATAGCATCTACTACCTCATCCATCTCATACTTGCAATTTTCTACAAGGGTTTCATGAGTGAGCTAAGTCACTGGTGCTCTTCTAGTTAAAAAGACAGAGAGATGGCAATTTAGTGAGGAGCACTGAAAAAATTCTCCCAGTTTACTGAGCAATATCACCCTTCCTGGGCTTTACTATGACTGTTCAAAGAGGCACATGAAAAAAGTGAGAGAACTTTTAGAAAACAAGATTCAAAACTAATATATTTATGAAGAATGCTTATTCCAGAACTCTTAGAGGCTAATCAGTTATTAGTTCACAGGCTCATGAAAGGTTCTACCACTAACATGAGTAACCAACTGCTCAGTATCACCCCAGGAAACAAAAGATACTAAAGAATCTGGAATTTCAACACAACATATGTGGAAAGTTACAAATAATAAAGACTAGGTAACCTGAGAGTTTGTCATTAAGGGAAATGATGGTGTATTCTTTTTTGGAGATACTGAAAAATAAAGTATATTCTTATTTTTATGCTTGTAAAAAGGCCTACTCTGTAAACTGAAGAGGTTATTAGTCTAGGCACTGAAATATATTATTTTATTTTATATGCTCTTCCTACATTTTACACATGTAATTTACTTAATTCCCACACATTCTAAGATATATATTATAATATCTCCTCTGTTGGATATAGGGACACAGTACAAAATTAATTAAAAATAAAAAACTTTGCACAACGAATTGACAGCCACTCCTACCAGCTAATTGTGTCCTGAGTTGATTATATCCTGCAGTATTTGAGAGTTATACATTTGTGTATGCACAGCATGAAGAAGTAATGGCCTAAGAACTCTGCCCTAAATGTCATTTCTCAAACTCTGCCAGAAAGGGATGATGCTATGATACAACAGATGTTTACAAGTAATATATATGATTAGTATCATTAATTAACCTGTAATTTTCAAAAAGCTTATCTTCATGTACTCTTTTTTATCTGTGAAACCTGATTTCCACTTCCTTTTATTATCTTAAAATTTCCTTTTTCCTCCTTCTTCAGTAAATGCTTCAAACTTGTTTTCTATTTCCATTTTTGCTGCTAAAATACCTTTCCTAATATCTCTACTAATGAAAATAATTAAAATAATACCATTAATAAAGTATAAAATGCAAGAATTTCCTGTAGTTACCTTTAAGTAGAGAGGACGTTTAAATCTCTTTTCCAATGTTTAATGAAACACATGTGCACTCCAAACACAAACATGCAAAGGTTTCTTTTCCCCCAGTGTCCTAATGATATGCTGTAACTCCTGAAACAAATCAACCATCTTGAAAGAAAGATCCTGCCATGAACTTAAATTCTCAGAAAAGAACCACAAAATTACCATCTCAACAGTTGTCACTGCATGAGGGCTAACTCGCTAAGTCATATGTAGGAAATAATTGGCAAGTTGAAAAAAATACTGAAATCTTCAGGAAATAACCAATAACTTTGTTGAGTACTTTTCTTTCTGGTTCTCTGGGTAAAGAAGACACTAAACACACATGCATATGCAATAAGATGCATGATAAAAAAGAAGTGGTGCGGAATAAGAGTTTAAAAACCATAGAACAAAAAAAAATAATAAGCATCTATTTTATCTGACTTCCCAAAGCGCCTTGGGAGCACAGTCCTCTTCTTCTCTCAGTCTCTGAGTTCTGGCTGAGTTAAAGCTATCTCATGCTTCTAGAAGTGACCACAAGCACCAGGCCTGGTCCACCAGCGCATTCACTCACCCTAACCATAGTGGCCGGCTCAAGGGTGGGCACTTGATTCTACTTAGACCAGTGAAAACACTCATTCTGGAACACATTTCTACCGTTCTTCAGTATCATTCATATACAATCTTATGATGGTTTCACAGGAACAACATTGTATACCACAATTTCTATGTGGATACTCAGGCCAAAAATTTTGCCTCTTTTGCCATCTATTTCTAGAATTGACAGATTATTATCAAAAAGAATAACTTCTTTGCTTCTAAGGCATGCATTTATCCAACTTTCCACCGCATCTGGAGGCTCCTTTCACAAAGGTAGTTTGCATACCAATTGGAACAATGTCACTACATGACTGACTTAAAATGTGCTTGTTCTGAGTAAAGAATCTTCTCAACCTCTGAAGAATTTATCCAGTGTAATTAGATACACCCTGATTCATCCAAATGTTATCCAAAGGCTAAATGTCTGTGGTTTTAATTGAGAAAGCTCATTAGCTTTAAATACTGCTAAAGTTATTGAGGGAAGAAGATCTCAGTAGAAATACTGTAATAGATTGTCTAGTACAACTAAAAAGGAAAGTTTGTATATTCTAAACTGATTAATCTTGACGTTGTCTACATAATTCTACTTACTTTGTTCTGAGTGTAAGTGCTTTGGAAAAAAAACCAAGCAGGCATGCTGGCTGAATTCTACTCACTTGCTAGATACTCAGCAGACTTAAATATTTTAAACTAAATTATCTCTCTGAGTAACCAATAGTAGATGAGGGGAAATTTCTCCTTATAGAACTTTCGCAGCTAATACATGAAGATGAAATGATACAATCAGAATATTACCATTTTGCAACCCCTAATGAGTGAATGCTTCTAGATGTTCATTATCAATAGCTCCCTGCATCGCTAACAGCTGGAAAGAAGCACTCAACACCACTGTAACAGTCTTGCTGCAAAATGTGAACTTGAATCTGACCACCCCTCTAGATCAGGGTTCCTTAACTTCACCGCTGTTATTTTAGGCCAAATCATTCTTTGTTGTGGGAGGTGTCCCCACAGATTTTCCAGCATTCTCAGGTATTTATCAGCATCTCTGGCTTCTACTTACTAGATTCCAGTGTCAACCCTGTGTTATGAAAACCAAAAACATCTCTAGTTCCTACAGGGGTAGGGGGCACAAAAATTGCTCCCAGTTGAGAGTCATTGCTCTAGATTCATCTACAAATTTACAAGAAGTACATAGGATAGCCAGACACTGTGAAATTATAAAGGACAAATAGCTTCTCTGGTTGCTCACAAGGTGAAAAAAATAAATGAAAGGGAAATCCATAGATGTAAAAGTGATTTAGCAATATATGGACTAATCACAATATGTGGACCTTATTTGGATTTTGATGAAAATATACTTAACAGTAAAAACAACTATAAATCATTTGACTACTGCCTATTTTAAAGAACTGTTAATATGTAGGTGTTCAGATGCTACAGCTATGTTTCTAAAAGAGTTCTTATCTTTTAGACATACATATAGACATATTCAGAGATGAAATGAAATATTGAAGGTTTGCTTCAGAGTTATATAGGAGTGAGTGAAGTGGGGTATGGGAGCATCAATGACACAGATCAGCCATGAATAGATCATTTTAAAACCCAGGTGGTAGACCCCTGAGGATCTTTATTCAGTTATGCCTATATTTGTCCAAGTCTAAAAAATTTCATAATAAAAGTAAAAACTATATTTCATAATAAAAGTGAAAACTAAAGTGAATTATTTCTAGGAAATAGTTTGGAGAAAGGTTTCTTTGGAGGAATGACTATGCAGAGTATAAGAACGAGAAAAAACATGTATGTATAATATTCACAGACCTCACAGGAAAAACAACTCTGGAAATGTTTTTTTTAAAATCTTTAAGACCAGTTTTTTTGGGGGGATGCCCTTATTGTCCTGGAATGACCCTGTTTTGGGCAAGGGACCTCTACAAAAATATCAAATATTGTAAACTAGTTTAACGAGATAGCCGTTAGGACCAAAGGCATTTTTAACTTCCTCAGAGTTAAGGTAATATTAAAACCACTATCTATTAATTCAGCTAAAAATTTGTGCTGATCAAATTTCTATCTCTCCTACCTAAATTCACAAAATAATTCTTCAGCTTTCTTATTTTCTCTTTAATGTAAATTCCTACCTTGGCACTTCCACCATTACTGCCGTAAATAAGCACCTGAATTGTTCTTGCCTGCAGTCTCTTCCCTCACCAATTCCTCATGCATGCAAAGTTATCTTTATAAAATACAGACATTATTATATCACCTGCTTCCTTCAACACCTCAGTGTCTTCCAAAGTCATCCACATTCATTCTTAAATCCTTAGTCTGGCCATCACAGCTCCCTATAAGCTAGGTGTTGGAAATTTTTATCATTACCTACTATATTAAATCTAACCCCTCACAACACATTCACACATAAACCCAGTGCTCCAGGGGACCCTGTCCTTGAATCCATTCTGTAGTTTCTTTCCTACTTACATCATTCATTCTGTATCTCTATTGCCCGTCTTGCCCACTTTTGTCTTTTGCATTCAAACACATTATTGCAAAGCCTGACCAACCACCAACTACTCTACAAATTTTTACCCTTTTTTTTCAATCAAGATTGATGGCTCTTCTACATTCCCATCCCTCTGTATTTGTTCTGCTAGTAGTCGATGCCTCCATCACTTTGGATTAAAGTGTAACTGTCCAGCTTCACCGTTGCAGTGAGATTCCCAGGAAGACAGACACCATATTTTATGTAACTATCATGGCTGTGGCACCTGCCTGCATACAGTTTGCAGAAAAATGTTTGCTGAATTAGGTATGTGATTTTTTGACTCTATGAAATAACAAAATCTACCAGCCAAAGTAGAAATGCATGCAAAAGCATCACAGAATTCAGAACCGTCATTTTGAAATAAATAGTACAGCAGAAATCCCTGCAACATGATCCAGTCACCAGAGGAAGGAGAAGGTAAACCTGATAAGTTAGACATTCAGGATGTCCTGCAACTTGAGAGCACAGCTGAGAAGTCTAAGTGTGGGGAAAGTTTGGAAGCAGAGTCAGGGATTTCCAAAGGTTTCTAGTGGTAGTGAGAGCAGCAGCAATCCCTCTGCCAAATCAGTCAAGAGTGAGGTGGGGATGGTATTGCAGTTTACAACCAACCGAAGCAAGTTCCTCCAATCCCTCTCCCAGACTTAGGCAACCACTAATCTACTTTCTGTTTATATAGACTTAATTGTTCTGGACATTTTATATAAATCGAATCATGCAATAGGTGGTTCTCGGTGAGTGGTGTATTTCACTGAGCATAATGTTTTCAAAGTTTGTTCATGTTGTGGCATATGTTGCTATTTCATTTCTCTTTATTGCTGAATAATATTCCATTGTGTCAATATACCACACTGTATTTATCCACTCATCAGTTTGTTGGCATTGAGTTGTTTCCACCTATTGTCTGTTTTGAATAGTGCTGCAGTAAACAAGCATGTACAATTGTTTGTGTGAACATTTGTTTTCATATGTATATGGTTAATAGTAGAATTACATGTTCACATGGTAACTTAGCTTTCTGAGGAACTGCCAGGCTGTTTTCCAAGCTGCTGCACAATTTTACATTTCAGCAGCAATGTATAGGTTCCAATTTTCCCATATCCTCACCAACACTTGTTATTGTATCTTTTTGATTATAGCCAGTCTAGTGAGTTTCATAAAGCAAAATTTCATTGTGATTTTGATTTACATTTCCCTTGTTACTAAAGATGTTAAGCATCTTTTCATGTGCATATTGTCTATTTGTATATCATTTGGAGAAAAATCTATTCAGATACTTTCCTCATTTTTTAATTGTGTAAGAGTTCCATATATATTCTCGGTGCAGCTCTCTTATTGAATAAATGGTCTGCAAATATTTTCTCCCACTTTGTGAGTTGTCTTCACTTTCTCGATGGTGTTTTGTGAAACACAAAAGTTTTAAAATTTTGTTAATGTCAAATTTATTCTTCTTTCTTTTGTTGCTTGTGCTTTCAATGTCATGTCTAAGAAAGCATTCCCTAGTCCAAGATTTATGCCTGTGCTACCTTCTAAGAATTTTTGTTTTAGCTCTTACGTTTAGGTCCTTGATCCTTTTTGAGATAATTTTTGTATATAATTCGAGGTAGTGATTTAACTTAATTATTTTCATGTGGCTATCCAGTTGTCCCAGCACCACTGTTGAAAACCTATTCTTTCCCTGCTGAATGGTATTAACACCCTTGTGAAAAATCAAATGATCATAAATGTTAGAGATTATTTCTGAACTCCCAATTCTATCCCACTATCTATAATGTTTTTCTTTATCCCTTCATCACAGTCAAGATTATGGTAGATTTGCTGTTAAGTTTTTGACTTAGAAAGTATGAGTCCTCTAACTATATTCTTCTTTTTCAAGATCGTTTTGGCTATTCTGGATCTCTTCTATATCCATATGAAATTTAGAGTTAATCTGTCAATTTCTGCAGAGAAGAGAGCAAGGCTTTGGATGAGGGTTATGTTGACTTTGTAGACCAATTTGGGGAGCATTGTCATTTTAATAATCTAAGTTCCTATCCTTGAACCTGGGATTTCTTTCCATTTATGAGGTTTTCTTAAATTTGTGAAGATTTTATAGTTTTCAGGGTATAGGTTTTACATTTCTCTTGTTAAATTCTTCCTACTCCCAAACTATTTTTATTAAAAACAAGCCTCCTAACATCTACTTTCTAGTTTATTGTTTGTGTTTGTTTTCCCTCGTAGACTAATCTCTGAATGGTTGGTGTAGCAATATGCCCAGCAATTGAGCCAGTAGTAGCATATTTACTCCCCAAACCCATGGAGGCTTCACCAAGGAACTGGATGGTAGATAACGCCTGAGCTTTCAAATTTAATTTCTTATCTTTCTCCCATATTAACTATATGTCTTTGGGTTTGTTATTTAATTTCTGGGCCTTGGTTTTTTTCTTACCAGCAAAATAATAGCTGATATATATAATTACTTTTTTATATTCTAGGCACTCTTTTAGTGTTTTACACATAGTAACTAATTCCTCACCCTTCAATGAAGTAGGTACTAAAATTTTCTGCATTTCATAGGTGAGGACACTGATACTCCAGTTGGCTAACGATCTGTGTAGTCACATGGTAAATGGTAGAACCACAAAGCAGACCAAGGTAGTTGGCCTCTGAGAACATTCTCTTAATCACGATAGTATGCTAATTCTTTCCCATGGTAGCAAAGAAAATTGAATGAGAAAAAAATGCATAATGTCTCCAACATATGGTAGAAATTGTACAAACGTTGCTCTTTATTAGGTGAAATTCTCTGCAATTAGTGATTGAAGGCTATTGATCTTTGCATTGAATGAAAATGATTTTGCATGTGCAATTTATCTTTATCTGTATGGAGATAATGAATTCAGAGGTGGATTAATAATGAAACCAAAGAAAGTTAGGCTTCAATTTCCCTCACTTGCAGTGGCCCCTGCCAGGTCACTGTACCTGATCTGTAAACATGTTTAAAGATAGATATTTTTTTGAAAGCTGTTTCCTCAAGCTATATAAGCTTTAGATTCCAAAAAAAGCTGTTTCTGTTCTTGAATATATATTACCAAAAGAAAAGATAACCCAAAGATTTCAAGTTTGGGAAAGTAAAGGTAAAATGTCACCAACAGGAAGATGATAAAAAAGAAGAAGAGTAAGAGAAAGAAGAGGAGGAAATGGAGATGGGAAGGAAGAGATTTGGGGAAAGCTCCATTATAGATATGTTCAATTGCAGGTGTGGGGCAACAGTCAAAGGTGTCCTTTTTGAGGAGTGCTGGGACAAAGATATAAATATGGGAACCATTAGCAAGGGTGGTAGTTAAAGCTGCCGTTACGATCCCATCGCCTCTGGAAAGTATGCAGCATTAGGCAGTGGTTCTCAATAAGAGGCAAGTTTACCTCGCAGATGCCTGTGGCTGCCACTGCCGTCTAGTAGGCAGAGGCCAGGGATGTTGCTAAACACCTGACAACGATCAGAGCAGTCCTCGCCAGTAAGGAATTACCTGCCCGCAAATGCCAATAGTGCAGAGGCTGAAAACCCCTGTGTTAGATGAAGACCAAGGCGTTGGCCCAAGAAAAAACTGAACAAAACTGCTGAGAAAGGGCTGAGGAGAGTCAAGGTTCCTGCAGGAGGAGGAGGGTCAGAATGCGTTCTGAGAAGATGGTCCCAGAACTCAGAGGTGTGAAATGCTTTATTCCCCTTTTCTTAGTTCTCCCCAAAAGGCCATCATACTGTGCTGTCAGTTGCCCTCCAGTTTCCCTCTACAACTGCCTTGGGGATGATGACTCTCAGATGAAGTAATGGAACTTAATTATGTCCAGGATAATAAGGGTGTGAATAGTATGCAGATGCTCAACATCTGCTAATCCCAAATTGAGTAACTCTTCAAGTTAATGCTTTCACAGGCTCTGAAAGAGTTGCTGACATATAGAGTCCCAAATGTCTATTCTGCAACTTTTGTTTTGCATCTCATGTTGGGGTGTGTCAGGATTGGTGTCATTATATGATATTTATGGTTTATATTAGTTGTTTACTCAAAGAGAAACTGAAAATAAATGATCATTATGCTTATTTTCATAGATAATAGCAGTAACTATTCATGCGACCTTTGTGAATGAGTATATCTGGGGAAAGATATATATACTCACCAAAAATCCCCTATCCCACACATCCCTTCTTGTCTATCCCTGAACAGCTCCTTTAAATCTTCAGTGGCCTGCATTAAGTATTGCCCAAGAATGCATGTGTAGGGTCATAGGGGGTACTGGTGAAGAGGCGGGAATGGAATCCTGACACATTCTCTCTATGAATTCTTATTAATCATTATCATACCTTACATTCATGTCAATGTTCCCCTCTTCTCTACAGTTGCTCCAATTAACTTGTTAGCATCTTGTCTTCCATATTTGATTCCTATTGTCTTCCTTCCAACTTGGATCTTCTCAACTGTATTTTTGATTCCTCACTATATGAGGACATCTAGTCATTTTTGTTTTTTTGTGTGGTTGTTGGTTTTGTTTTCTTCTCGGCATCCATTATCCCTTGTTCTGGAAATACCACCTTGGTTTTCTTTTGCAGAATCACCTGCTCAATCCATATAGTTTGGGTGGGGCAATAACTCCATACCCCAGACGTGGATCTTGGACCTTGGCCTAGCTACTTTGTGTACTATATCCCCTTGACTGTAGTGAGTGGCCCATGGCTGATTTTGTGACCCAGGGTAGCCCAGAAAGATTCAATCCTGGGGCATTTTCTGAAATTCTGGGGAGATGATTTCTTTCTGCTGGATTTATTCAGCTATGAATATTTCAGTCTGAGTATATCAATTTTCTGGATAGAGTCTGTTTGGAAATGAGGCGAACAAAGGAGAGCAGATTCCTGGGATGGAAGGAAAGAGAGAGGGAAGAGACAGGGAGAGGAAGTGACAGAGAAGGAAAAGAAAAAGACAAAGACAGTAGGATAGAAAGAGAGTAATACAGAATTCTCATAACATCAGTTGAGCTCCAGGATCCAGCTGGGCCTGAAAATCAATCTCCAAACTTTTTATTGCTACACAAATGGTTGAGTTTCCACTAATTGCATACCAAACCTACCCAACTAATGGCTTTATTTATTTAATCAGTAATTCTTAGAGGTACTGGGAACTGAGGGTGAAAAGGACAGAAGCAGTCCTCATGGAGCTAGCAGTCTAGTTAGGAAGGCAAATTTTAAATAGGATTGCCAAAGAGAAGTATGTGCTAAGGAAGATATACAGGGTGCCCTGAGGACTTGATCTGGTTAAAAGACACTTGTCTCTCAACTAAAACCCCAAGAACACTTATTGACACTACTGTTTTAGATTGTGCAGTAGTTCCCTATTGCTGTATGCTTTTTATTTCATAGTTACTATGGGCCAGGAGCCCTCCAACAGCTCAGCTGTGTGGGCCTGGCTCAGGGTCCCTCAGGAGGCCACAGTCATGGTGTGGCTGGGGTACAGTCATCCCAGGTTGCAACTGGGGAAGGCTCTGCTCGCGAGCAGCTTCGGAAGACTCGCTTCCAAGCTCACTCACCTTCCCCATGGAGCCGCCTCGCACCAGAGCAGCTGCTTTCCCCTAGTGTGAGCCATCTAAAAGGAGAATGGAAGAGCTCCCAAGACAGAATCCATAGTCTTTATATAACCTAAACTCAGAAGGGACATATTTTCACTTCTGCCATATTCTATTCATTAGAAGCAAGCCCTAAATCACATTAATTCTCAAGGTAAAGGGATTACACAAGAGTGTGAGCACTGGGAAGCATGGATGTTGGGAGCCTTCAGTCCACTAACATCCACAATGCAGCACCGGTAGATATCTGGTCCATTTGAAATGACAAAACAGATCAAAATACAATCCCAGCTCTTAAGACATGTTTCCTTTACTGGAGAAGATAAAGTAGGTACAAAGTAGATATTATATAAGAAAGTTTGATACTAGTGTATACATTAAATATCATGGGAGAGAAATGGCAAGGCTTTATGCATAAAGAAGAATTTATCTGGATTTTGAAAAGCAAAAAAGAGAGTAATGCTTAGGTTACTAGAATTTTCTGGCTAGAAACAGCCAGAAATATGGTTTGACAAGAATCATCGTGTACCAGAGAAATTAATAGGAGGGAAGATTGGAAGTTGGGTCTAAAAACTGGATACTGTAAAGCCCTTAAATACCATGTTGTGAATTAGATTTCATTGTCAGTAGGGGGGATTCATTAAGATATTTGAGATAGATGTGCCATGGTCAGAGTCATGTGTTATAAAATAAATAATATCCCAGTGAGCATTAATATGTCACATTTACAATGAACAGGATGGAAAATGGGATTTGTAAAGTTTTTAAAGTTACGTTTTAAAAGAATTGCTGTTGGAATTATATACTATATATTATTACTGGTAAACTTTTAAACATGCCATTTGCATTACCTCAGTAGTTGAAAACTTCTTCCGTAAAGGGTCAGTTAATGAGTATCATAGGCTTTGTAGACCGTATGTTCTCTTTTGCAATCACTCATCTCTTCTGATGAAGCACGAAAGCATCCATAGACATTGTATAAATAAATAGATGTGACTTTGTTCCAGTAAGACCTTATTTACAAAAACAGGCCAGATTTGGCTCACTGACCATAACTTGCTGACCCCTGTTCTAGATCAACACTTCTCACATTTTTATGTGCAAACATCACTGGAGACTTGTTCAAATGAAGGTTCTGATTCAGAGGGTCTGAGGTGGACCTGTGCATTTCTAATAAGCTCCTGGGTAAAGCCAGTGCTGCTGGTCTTTGGACCACACTCTGAGCCACAGAGGGCATTAGCTCAAATTTTCAACTAAAAATACTGTTTGTAGTTTTAAGTCTTGGTATAGGTTCTCCCACTTACCCTAGGAATGTAGATGTCATAAAGAGTGAAGATACATTAAGCCTGCATTCTCCAAACTTGCATGATTTTAACAGTCACTTGGGATACTTGCTCTCTGTACAGATTCTCAGGCTCCTCTCCCTGGAGATGCTAATTCATCTAAGGAGACTGGGATGTGGCTCCAGAGTCTGTGCTCTGAAAGCCTTAGATGATTGTTATGATGAAGCAGGTTTGGGAAACACTGGATTTGAGCCCCATCTCCAACAATTTTCACTCAGTCTCATAAGTGACAAACATTATTGACATCCTGCCATGAACACGGTTTAGTGGGAGGCAGCAGAAGGAGATATGAGATGCTCTCTGGCCCAAAGAACCTTTGATACAAGGCATGGGGCACAGGCAAAGGCTCCCCTTAGGGTATTCAAAGGACCATACCCTGAAGCACGTATTATTTAGAGAAACACAGTCACTCAGCCTCCTCCCCAGGGACCCTTGCTTTACTTTCTTCTTCAATCCAGTCTAGAAAGAATTGGGAATGATAGTTACACTCCCCAAAGGAAAAGGTGGATAAATATACCTAACACTTTTGCCTTAAGAAAAATACGGGAATCATGGTACACCCTTGGCACTTGGAGCAAGAGACTCGGTGACCCAGAAAAAATCTCTTAGAGAATGCCTCCTTCAGAAAAAGAAGTACTTTTGTGACTAGTCAAAAATCAGTACTGAAAAAATATGCGGGTGTTCTTGAACACTCCTTTCCGTCCAAAATGCTAGGGCCTAGGAGTAAAGAAATGAATTGTATTTAATTATATGAAAGTAATTTCTTTAAAGAGAAAAGAAATAAAAAATGTATCAATAGTAATTTTTGAACACTATGGGCTCAGAGAAAGCCTAGGAAAAGAAGCACTATTGGTGAAATGGTTCCAAACCTTTTGTCGTATAATGTTCTAAATTTCTGGGGAGATTTTCCTCTGTTTTTGCTTGTAATGTCTCTTCAAGGGTTTCTGTTTACTATGGCTAATCCCTTCTTCCTCAGAGTTTCCTGAGCACCCCAGACTCGATCCTTCCTCAGCACTTGCAGGTCTTCCTGCTTGGAAAACTTGCTTCTGAGGCACTCCTCCTTCCCCTCTGCCTGCCCATCAAACTCTGACTGATGCTTCAAAATCAGCTCCAGCACTATGTGAAGCCACCTCTGACTTAGGAGCACAGTGCTCTGGACCTCCACTGAACCACATTATTTGCCTCCATCAGAGCATTATTTTATCATGCCATTTCTTTTCACTGTTTACACTCAGTCTATTTCCAGTCAAAACTAAAAACTCCTGGAGAACAAATACTATGCCAGTTCATCTTCCTGTTTCCAGTTCTACTCACAAATAGAGTACTTGACAAAAACACAGGCTCAATGCCTGTTCGAAAATGCCCACGAGAGTGAAAGAATTAATGAATCAACAGGGTGAAGATATTGACACTGAGCTCATGGTAGTGCTGGCCCTGGCTAACTGGATAGTGAACATGTAAGCTATCAGCCTATAGTCCTACAATACCCTTGCTTAGGAACAAGGTCTAGTTTCCAAACTTTTAACCAATTAAATCTATGCTTGAACCAAGCAGCTGACATCCCATAAAAACAGGTTTCCAATACCCTCCGATCAGTTACAACCTCAGTCCTGAATCACTTGCCCGAACCTACTCTATGTTCTACACTTGACATGTTTCCAACCCTTTGGCTTATGACCTCATTACACAATCTTCTGTTTGCAACCCCACTACATTCTTTAGGCCTGAACTTCACTTGCCTTTCTGGTTGTGGCCTGGGTTCTTCTCCTTAACTATGCCTGGAATTCTCTCTTTGCATTTAAGGCTTCCTGTGAGTAGGTACCTCTCAGTATCCAGTGTGCCCCGAGAACTCCTTTGGTTCAAACACTTACTGAACTTAACCCTGGCCTTCTGAGTGGAGCACAAATGCAAGGGGTGACCTTGAACTGCTAGTTGAGGGAAACTAACCTATACTGCAAATATTAGGAAATAATAGGGGAAAATAGAGTCAAAAACATAATCTCTATATCATTTCAACTGGCACAGATTATTCCATTGTAGTCATTGGCATGTGTCACATAGAGATTTAAGTTTTAATATTCAAGTCTTCAAGAGATAGATGCATTGAAATGCGTAAGAGAAGAATAGCTTAGAAGAGTATAGAAATAGGTGATGAAGGGATTAATGACAATTACACAAGAAAACCAATTTGGTATAACTGCCTGTGGCGGGGATGTAGAGTAGGACATTTTTACACCTGATGCTGTATCAACCTAGAAGTTCTGGCCAAAGTTCTATTGAAGAAGAGGCAGGAAGAGAGAGATTAAAAAGAAATTACCAGTGCAACAAGACAGAAAGAGTCTAAGCCCAATACCCAAAACTGTATATCATCTGTGGAATCCTTATACTTCACTGTTACATGAGAGAGAAATAAGCTTCTGTGTTGTTAAAGAAACAGAGAAGAAACTGCCAACCTTATGTAGGCTGGAAAGATTGGAGGAGTGGTTTGACCACTCATGCTAGAAATGAGAAGGAGAGGAAGAGATTTTGGTAGTCAAGAGTAAAAACGAGTTGAGTCAGGAAGACCTGGGCTTGAATGCGAGATCTGCTCTTTTTAGGCAGTGAGACATTAGGGAAGTTATTTGGTCATGCTATTTGCCAGTTTTATCATCTACAAAATGAGATTAAATATACCTAACTTTCAAGTTGTTTTAAAAATTAAATAAAATAATTACTGAAAAGTAGTTGCTGCAGTATGATTTAAGAATGTGTCTCTTGTGCTGATATCTGTGATGTCCTAGGAAAAGATGGAGGCTTAATTCCTACTATTGTGAACAGTGTCCACGCATAGTTTATAGGCTAAGAATAATGTCTGACTCTGTGATGGCCATAGCTATTAGAACATTACTGATGAGCCAGAACATGAATTAACATTTCTGTGGTTTCCATTTCTTCATATCAGGTTCCCTCCATTTTGCTCATGAATTTTCTCTTGGATTCTTTCATTGGCAGTTCAGTGAATTCCAATTATTTAGACCAACAGTTTTGGAGACATCCTTACATCCTCTCTCTTACCCCTTATCCAATCCAAGGGCCAGTTCTGTCAACTACACTGTAGTCCAAGTGGCCTGAATTATGGCAAAAACCTCCTATGTGGTCTCCCTGATTCTACCCTTGCTGCCCTTATATCCTGTTCTCCTAAGAGGAGCAAGCCAAAGTGATCTTTTAAAAACATCTTTCAGATCCACGTACCTCTTCTGTGAAAAATTCCCCACAGACTTCCCTTTTCACTCAGAAGCCAAGCCCTTTTGATGACATGTGAGGCCCTGTATAATCTGGCATCATGTCTTCTTGTAGCATTTCTCCTACTAGTGCCACTCTCACCCTTACACAAGCTCCTCAGGCTTCCTGGTGATCCTGAAACATGCTACACGCGTTCCTGCCCCACAGAATCTGCCCTCCTCTGGAGCACTCTTCTGTAAGACATCTGCATGACTTCCTCCCTTCGTTTCTGACATCTCCACTGAAAGACCACCTCATCACAGAGGCCCACTGCCTTGGCCTGGGTTTCTTTAAAAGCATAGCTTGATACAAAGGTTTGAATGCAGGGAGTTTTGGGGAAAACTGATCCAGAACAGTCATAGAGGAAGGAGAGAAAGCTAAATCAAGACTATATTAGTAACCTGATCAATGCTGTGGACAATCAGAGCTCAGTCTGACTGGGAATCTTGAAGAATGCTTACCCAGAAGTGTCTTCCCAGATGAGGAAGAGACAAGTGGTTATCTACCCACCCCCCAGCCCCGGGTTAGTCAAAGGCTACTGGATGGAATGGTACTTCCTTTGAGCACATAAGTCATGCATGTGCCAGGAAGGTCAAGGGAAGTAAACTCAGGGGAGCAAAAAGCCCCATACAGAGGCTAGAGATGCAAGACACAACTAAGTTGAGGTGCTTTTAGGTGACACCTATGTGAATCTGGCTGCTACAGCCAAGGATGAAAAGAGAAAGATTGCTGAGAAGTTATGAGCCAGGGCTCAAGAAGTACGTATACTTCCTTAATCACTTGATCTGACACAGCACCCTCACCTCTACCTTGTTGCTCCCACTCCTCTTATTACCACCTCACTTATTCATTTTCTTATAGGTGTGAAGTTCTTCCCTACCAGACATAAGCCGTATGAGATCAGGGGCTTTGTGTACTTAGTTTACTACAGTATTCTCAATTTCTGGAATGGTGTCTGATACATAGTAATGAATGAATAGTTTAGTATCTATATACTGATACGTCTGTACGAGAAAGGGAGGAATAAGTGTCTAAATATCAAGCTGTCCTTTCAGAGTCAATATGTGGGTGCTTTGTCACCACTGACCTATCTGCCCCTCCAACTTGTCTTGCAATTCAGGATTCTGTGTCTCCCCAAGTGAACTTAAACCAGGTTTTTAAGCCAACAGATGTCACTAGAAAGCCTGTTGATGCACCAGACCAGTGGTTCTCAAATGCTAGCAGGCATCACAATCACCTGAAGGGCTTGTTAAAATGCAGAGTGCTGGGCTTCATGCCAGGGCTGGCTGGGGCCTGAGAATGTGCTTGTCTCACAGTGCTGTGGACACTGCTGGTCCAGGACCACGTTTTGGGAACCACTACACAAGATGGTTCTTGTAGCCCCTTGAAGTGGGCATCTTGCCCATTATATAGCCTGGCCCATGATCGGTGACTCCCAAGGGAAGAAGCAGGTTTGTTATACTTAAGCTGCTACAAAGCCCAGAACAGCCCTGCTTTCTGGAGACTTTACAAGGTCACCATTCAACATGGGATTTACTTACTACATCCAGCTAATCCTGATGAAGAGTTTAGGCCTGTTTAAGAGCTCTCTTTACAGTCAGCACTAGGACCATATTTTTTAAATAAACCATATCTTTCTTTAATCAGCATGTCTAAGTGGAAGCAGAAAAACAGGATATGAAGATCAGAGTAACAACAGTGCAAATCTCGGAAATCATGAGGAAAATAAAAGAGGGCTATCCTGATTTAGGGACAGGGTTCTTTTATGCTTGATAACTTTAGAGGAATCAAACTGATTTCCTTTGAAGAGGGGCAGTAATCTCAGGTAATTAGCTCTCCATCTCTAGGAAAAGGGAGTTCACTATCAGCAATGACCGGCTGCTACTATTGTTTTTAATGCCATTGTCCTTATCAAAACCAGCTGTCAGCTGCTCTGGTTTCAGTGGGTGACCTGGGGCCCATATCAGATGTGGGAGACAGAGAGACAGTGTGCCAATAAGTGGGCCTTTGCCTTTACTTTCTACTGTGGCCACTTAGGAGGTGGCGGAGACGGGATGCTCTTCCAGAAAATTAGACGACCCATGACTTGCCCCAGCCTCCCACCCTGTCCCACCACCTTAAACAAATTGGGCTGTATTTTTTATACAGAATCTATTTCTGGATTAGGTTTCACTGGAGTATTTTTCAACAACAAATGCCATTTGTGATTCTATTAATAAAAAGCCTCGTATGGCACAAGATTAACAAAGCTAATTATTAGACAATATAAAATTAATTTACTAGCTGCATTTAACCAACCAGCAAATCTACCAAGAGAGTTGAATCTCCTTCTAGCTGAGGCAGTTTTTATTCCCACTGGTTATGATAAACTTGGGAGTTTTCTTCAAAGCTTATCCTAAATCCTAAAAGGTCTTCTGAGCATTTTGCATTCTGAA
Organism: Manis javanica; assembly: GCF_040802235.1. Classification (NCBI taxonomy): domain Eukaryota; kingdom Metazoa; phylum Chordata; class Mammalia; order Pholidota; family Manidae; genus Manis; species Manis javanica. The sequence goes on from NC_133157.1 coordinate 53,725,473, forward strand.
ATTCTGGTAGGATTGTGCTTCATTTTGCATACTAAGGATCTGAAATTGTAGATCTTTACTAACCCTTTTTAAGTATAAGGATGTTTATAGCATAAGACACATATATAGAGATATAGGTGAGATGTAAATATATAGATACTATATAAACAAAAATGCTTACAGTGCAAAGATCAAATTCTCAACCAGTGACTCTGGGCCAAATTTGAACCTTTACAAATAGCCCTTGTAAGTCTCATCTGAAATCTCTGCCGATTCTTAACAGTCTATCTCATTCTTAAAGCTTTACAAATATCATTACCCCTTAAATAATTGGAAAGTGAAATAAAACTGTGTAATGATCCTTTCAGAATAATATCCAGAATTCTTTCTTAGGCTTTAAAACAGGAAATATAAAATTTGAAATATAACCTGAAATTCTACAAGGCTTAAAAAGATATTAAATTTATCCCTATCCATTTATATTTCCTGCCAAAAAATCCTATCGAGAAACTTAACAAGATTGCTTTATTTCATGCGGTCACAGACTTGCCTTGATAGAATTTGCATATGTAGGTCCTGACCCCCTCCTCATTGCTAGCTGCAGATGGACCATCAGAAGTTCCTATCACATACCTGAAATCGAGCTGTTCATGTTGTTGTAAGCAGGGAATGATGAAATACACACTCTCTTAGTTAACCACTCAGAAATGACTATTTCCAGTTTAAAGTATTTTTTTAAAAATTGGAGACACTCGAAAAAATTGAAAGCAGGTCTAGAGCTGCACGGTTGCATCGCAACGGGCCTTCCAGAACTGCGTGATGTGATAGCCTCAGCGAGCAGACTTCCTAGTCCACCCGGAGTCAGAGATGTGGCCTAAACTGTAGAATCCCACTTGGGCTGTGAAGAAAATAAAAATCTAGGCTCTGAACACTAACGTAACTGTCTAGTTAAACACACACAAGATCTTTTTCAATATTAAGCAAAGGCATGGACATTTAGTCTACTTTGTTGTAAACCCCCACATCTCAGCAGCATTAACACTGAAGTGGTATCTTAGGGCCCATTCAAAGCAACTCCGGAAAATGCTTCTTGTGCAAAAAAAGCAACTCTCAGAGCAGGATAGCAGAGCTTTTGCATTTCATTGTCCTTGGGTTTTGTGATCATTTGGGCAATAAATAAGAAGTCAATTACAGGTTGAATACTCCTACTAATACTCATTTTTTTTCCTGTGTGCTTGAAGAACCTAATTAGTTCACAAAAAATAAAAATTCAGGTGTGTATGTGTGTGTGATTTATTCCTTATAAGGGTAAATGCCTGGTGGATTTTCATTGAACATTTAGAAGCCGTACAGTGATACTAGGTCACTACTCGCTGTGACACGTCACGAGTCCCCTTTGTTGCAGGGCACCACAGAATCCTTACCTACATCTAATTCCACTGCAGTGTGGTGTGGGCTGGAGGAGTGCAGGGAGCTTCATAGAAGCTTCCTTCTGTGCCCTCTGCATGGATAGGATCCTCTGGTGAGCTATCAGCTAATATAACAACTCTGGAAGATCAGGCCTAGTGAATAAAAAAAGGTTAAAATTCAAAAGTGGCTTCTGTCTAGATGCTACAGAATCTTGATGGAGCCAATTAAATCTTGAAAAATGACCTTAGAAATGCCCCTTTTTTTTGGTTTTCCCCTTATTCTTAGAGAATTTCCAGACTAAAAACAATGCTTCTGTAGTGTTCATAGATGAGAGACTTTTCAACCATGGACAAAAATAAAAATTCCTGGTAGCCCCAGAGAATTGGGTGGCATGGGGGAGTCTGGAAGCAGAAACCAAATGGAAATTAAGTTTGGAGGTTTAACCAAAAACGCGATCTGGTTAGCAAGGATACAATAAACTTTACTTTTATCTAATAACATATTGTTGGCCCTATTGAGTCAATGGAGCAGAAAAGGGGAATTGTGTCTTGGATTTCAGGCTCTAGTTTCTGTAGATAACAAAGAATAAATTTTCCAGGTCTTCAGTTTTTCATCTACACAAAGGGAGGTTGACTAGAAACCTCCAAGTTTCTTTCTAGCTCTCAGACTTGATAATTACAACAACCCACATAATTTATGACTCTGTTGCTACCATTTCAAGGCACCTGCACTGCTTTCTATGAGAACAATGAATAAAAGAATAGAAAATACGTGTTGTATCTCATTTTTCTTTACTCCTCAATATTATGGTAGGGCCAATGCTCTAAGTATACTTGTAGGATCTGCTTCTTACATGGCTGGCCAGTCGGCCAAGCTAAGTCTTGCAGAATCAACCATTTTGTTTCTATTGCTTCATTGAGTCCCTGTAGCTATGATATCTCATGGCAGCATGATGTCATAAGACAAAATAGGTGACAAGATGAAAAGGTTCTTTGGCTTATGCAACTCAAATATCTATTACAAAAATAAATAAATAACAGTTAGGGTGCTCCAGCCATCCAGGTTGTTGGAACATAAACTCCCGAAATGACTGCATCATTGAACAAGGCTGGGTTCTACCCCGTCATTAGGAACCTGGTCATTGGGTTTGGATATAAGCTGTCTAAACAACATTAGTATAGAACAAAATAAGTCAGTCAGATTCATGGGCCTCATTAGTTGCTTATCTTGACCAACTACAGGCTGGATTAGTGATTTAAATAGTCCTCCTGCCAGATGAAAGTTAGTAGGAAAATAAACATTATTTTTGGACAATACAGTTGTTATACATTTACATGTGCATATATGGTATGTATTCATTAACTGAATAAACACTAAATGCCTAAAACACTCAAAGAATACTTGAATCTATTAAAATCTTACATTTTTCTTCACCTTCTAATACCAACCCCTGATGGATTTAGGAAGAAAGGAAATATCTTTTAATGTTGTTTAATCAACCAGTTATGGGTCAGCCTTAATTCCAAGCAAACACCTTGTGACAAACTGTTATTTTATTATTCTCCTGATACATATAAAATGGGCTTTTCCCATCCTTAAACATCACAGGCCCATAGTTTAACTAAAAGGACTATGTGCTGTGTGCTATTACTCAGAAACATGAGCACATGATATTACAAACTATGCTGGTGCACACACACACATACATACACAAGAGTCAGCATCTCACCCTGAATATTTTTACATTATTGGCATTTTTGCAGAACATGTTCTGCTTCTCCACATTTTAACTGAATGGCAGCTAATGGAAGCACATGCCTTATCTTTGGGAGCAGCACAACCCAGATGCACAGCCCCTGGGAGGAGTCACTCCAGCGGTGTCACCTGGCTATCACTTTCCCTTGCCTGGTTTCTCCAGTAAATCCCAGGGTGGCAATGCTGTGATTCATGCCGGCTTCACACACTTTCACACCATTGTCTTATGATACTTTCACACTGTTCTCTTGTAAGTGGGAGCATCTGGTTCACTTTATATGTTTCCAAACTGAGAAGGAATGAATCACAGGTATGATGAATCTATGCTTTTAAATGATTGAGAAAATGAAAAAAGGTTTTCCCATGCTTTCACATGCAGTAGAATGTCCTGTTCATAAATGAGGGGCTGGACTGAGCAACAATAGATGCATGACCTGCTTAGGAACAGAGCTGAGTTCTTAATCGTTCTGCTATACATTGAAACCACACATGTTTGCATGTAAAAACCCAACCATAGGCTCTTCTTAGACAAAGAAGCATTGTTTGTGGTTTTGGCCCCAGAGTATCCGGGGCTTCTGTGGTTCTAGGCAGAAATGGTAATTCAATCAAATCAGCTACGCACAAAATAGGAACTGATTCTGGCAGATTGCTCAGCTTCAAACATATTCAACCCCTATTTGAAACAATTTTGCCTGATTTTCATAGAGGCCCCATATTAATGGCTCACATTACTTAGATGTAAAGACAAAGCATTGCTTTCTCTAGTAGTTTTGATATTAAAAGGAAGCAATTCCTATACAATCTTACCAAATCAATTGTCCTACATCTTGGTTCTGTAACTAATGGACAAAATTTACTCCAAACATTTTTGCAATTTCTTTGAAACAGGAAAATACAAGAAGGGCAAAACAGGGATGTTTTGCAAAAGACTGGTATAGTATGGAATGTCACTTTCATAAAAGAACATCAGTGTTATCCTTATGTATCCAGAAACAGTCTCTTCTGTACTTTCTCATGTTGTCGGGGGTGTAAAGTTGTTGCTGCAAACAGTGTGATGTTGCTAAAGCATCACTGATCCTTGTTTTCTAATATTCTTCACCATTCAAGTCAATGATCATATTTACTCAACAGTGAAGGTGATGGGCTGGTATATAGATTCAACAGTGTGTTATGCCTCAGCTCTGCTATATCTGTGTTCAGTGTTCTGTCTGATTTGGGTTAATGCTGACCATTCTAACAGTGGAAATGGTGTAGATATTGTTGGGTGATTTTAGTTCTCATTTTGGTCCACCAATAGCAAGCTCTGGGGTCTCAAGCAAGGCACTTAATTTCTCTGGACCTCAGTATCCTCATCTGTAAAAGAGATTACAGCTTTCCAATTTCTTTAGCACCAAAATTCATTTATAAACAAAAACTCCAATATCTAAAACAGATGAAAGCTGGTCAGATATTAGTGCTCACTTTTCTAAGCTCAAGCTCATAGTATGTTGATTGAACCTCCAGTAACCCCTGGGGCCATATAGATGAGAAAACCTCACTCAAGGTGTAATGGAAACTTCAAAGGATGCTGATTCTCTGAAGATTTTATGCAACTGTTTTACCAGCCCTGAGTGTCCAACCTCTGGGATTTTTATGAGAGAATAAAACTGTTCAGTGTTTAAGCCATAGTTAATTTAGCTTTTCTTTCCTTGCAGCTGAATCTGATCCTAACTAAGCAAGTTGTGCCCCCCACAAAAAAAGCTGAATTATTATTCCTGTTTTCCATAAGAGTGGCTTGGGGAGGAGTCCTGCATTGAAAGTACTGGCACCAAGAGGTCACAGGTGATTTCCTGTGCATCCATCTCTTCTCCCACTTCTTTTATGAACTGTCACTGAAAGTCTACATCTTTGCAATTTTAAAAGCCAAACTAATATTTGTCCAGGGCTTAAAAAAGAAAAGAAGATAGAACTGGGAAAGAGAGAGAAGAGAGTGCATGCTCACAAAGGAAATAAATCCTGGATCATCTGAGTTGAGACAAGGTTTTGGGGGTTGTCCATTTTACCTAATGTCCAATTTCCTATAAAACTTTTCTTTTCCTCCACAAGCTTTGGTTAAGTACTATAATGTAGTAAGTAGTGTTAGTTATGTAGAAATGAGTTTAAGACATTCCCCATGCTCAAAATGAACATATATACTAGTAGGGTAGCCAAGCACAGAACAAATGAGTTCTAATACTTTATATCCCCATAACTAGTCATCCAGTCTCCACTCAAACATTTTCTATGACAGGCTCTCATTAGCCCCTGCCTCCAACACGTCCCCTTCCATGTGCAGATAGTACTGATTCATTTCTCTGTCTAAAAGGGCACCCACCATGCTATCCTCATTATCTTTATAGAACTTATCACCTCCTGACATATTGCAATTTTTTTCTCTGTTTATTGACTCCATCCTCCTCACCCTAGAATGAAAGATCAGTGAGTGCCAGGACTCTATTTTGTGCACTGCTTTCTCTCCAGTGCCTAGAAAAGTACCTGGCACATAATAGATTTTCAATAAATATGTATTGAATAGGTTAATTTTAAGAAGGCTCTTCTGGCTGTTGAGCCCAAACACACCATGACTACTTAAATCCATTTTACTTCAATTTATAGCCAGGTTCATTTGGTATTGTATTTCACTTTATATTAGTGAAAGAAAGCTATGTACATCTAATGCTAATATCTTGACAGTAAAATGAGATAGTAAGTGACAACTTATTTCAATTAATCCTTGATAAGCATTCTGGAATCACATCAAATAATGTTAATGTCTTTATCATATGACAACTCGACAATTACTAGGAGACAGTTACACTCAACCCTGTTGCATCCTTATCGGTAGTCTCGTATTCAGCCTTAAAGTTTTCAATTCCTTAACATTATTTCTCATGTTTCTTATCATGTCTCTTCATCATTCCTGTGTCTCCCCTTAGTTGTGCCTTAATTTATCAAAATTCATTTCAAAATGCTGGGCCCAGTCTTGAAAGTAATGCTCCAGGTGAATTTTGAGCAGTATGATGCAGAACAGGACTCTCAACTCCCTTTCCTAGACGCCATGTTTCTACTGTCTCCTAAGAAAGATTCGTTTCTCTCCTTAGTCATAGTTTCCACTTTCTTATGTCCTAAATAATAAAAATGACGATTTAATAGCTGGTTCAGGCCAATCCCTAGCAGCTAAGCCAGGAGGAAGCAGCTTGAGCCCCGAAGAGCAGAGAAGAGCAAGCCTGGGGGAAGCAGGAAATAACCAACCAGCCCAGAAAGGGCTCCTGGTGGGAAGGAGGAAACTTGGTCTGCCGCACAGAGTGTAATCTTATGCAAATTATTATGTCCTCTACAAACACATCTTCCAATAAGTAACCAGGCTGCTCATTCAATACTGACAAGTGCTTAAGGCTATTTCTACAAGATACCAAACATCTGGTAGAAGAGAGGTAAAACTCACCCAGATGTTTGAGGAATGATAGGGTGGAGATGGCAGCTTGTCACAGCTGCCATAGGCCTTGTTTTGGCACTCTTACAGGACCTCATTACCCTTCTTATGTTTCTCCAGTGTATCCACTTTGCACACACACGTGCACATGCACACACACACACACAACACACACACACACACATACACACACACACACACACACACCTGAAAAATGTGAAGGACTTCCATAACTTTTCTAAGGAAAGGAAAAGGATTTAGATTTTTATCTTCAAGATTTACATCAATGAAATGCATCAGTTTGTGATTACTATTTACACATGAAAGTTGCAGTGGAATTTTCATGCTAATGTTTCAGTGTCTTTGGACCTATGGAACTTTTTGTCTTATACCAGAAACACACTGGTTCACATGATGACAGTGTGGTCAGTTGTCTCATCGGCACCATCAGATCTCTAAGATTCTCTTGTGTTCTGTTATTCTGGGAGTCCATGACACCACGATAACACAGCACAGTCTCATGATACTTAGGATGTTGCTTTTTATACAAATCTCACACATTAAGATAGTTCATGCAGTGAACTTTTCAATGAAATGTTAAAATTATGTTCCTCCATGGCATGCCCATTAGTAGAAAGACTAGGAAAAAAGAAGAAACTAGAATTATATTTGGGTCTGTTTCCCTATATATAGGTTCTCTTCATATTAGTTTACACTCTGAGTTATAGCTGATTTTCCAGTGGAGAAGAGACATGTCACAGTGACTAAATGAATGCGAACGTCCATACAGGCCTTTTTTTGGTTTTTTTTCGCCATGAAAAATCCTACTGTGATACTTAGGGAAATTTCTAATGCCATTGAGGAATAGGAAAGTAAAAGAACATATTGCAAAATATGGAAATTTATAGCACCACCTATTGGTTTCAAAATAAATATTGAAAGTTTTTCTACTTTTACTAATTATGAAGAATAATATAAAGAGACTTTATTACTATTTTTAGTAATATAAAGATGAAATATTTTTACTTCCCAAGGAATGATGCTTTGGACATTTTTTAAACAAAACTCATATTCAGGACTAATATAAATTAAAGCTTTTATATACCAGGGAAGTAAAATAGAATTGAGATTTTTATTCCTACATTACCTGTGCCGAGTTGTATTAAGTTTCTTGAATCACCCTATGAGTGTTATTTCTCACCTGATGATGGGTGCTGAGCTGCATTTTCTCGAATGACTAACTGGAACAGAGGGGTAAAAATACGCCTGGCTTTTAGTCTTACCATTCATGTCTTCCCCTACAAGCTGGAGAAGATGCTGAAAACCACTCAACAAAATAAATTTCTCAAAGTATCAGCTTCGCCAGACCCTCATTCAGATGATCTTTAGCCTCTTATTTAGTCCAGCTTCCAGAACAATGAGGAAGCCTTTGCGGGTTTCTTAGAAATGTTTCCTTTCCATTCTGCCTTCGGCGTGTACCTGTCTGCATCTTTCCAGGTTGCATGCCTCTTCCTAGGAACAGGAGAGGAAAGAAACATTTTGTCCCCTTCCCACACATAAGGATACATATGAATAATACTCTTTATGGAAACTCCCTTCCCTACCCTTGGGACCACTGAGTGTATGCAAAGATCACTTTAAGTGGGTAGTAGAATTTAAGGACATATTTGTCTCTCTGACCCCATTTGTTTTACATAGATTATTTTTAAAATTAAGTTCCCCTTTGAAGATTTCAAGTGAAATAAAGGTCTTGAGGGCATCAAACATGACATCTTGTTCCTAATATTTGCTGTGGGCAAATGATCTGGAAAACTGAACTTCATACTGGGCCTCATATAGAGGGCCTCAGAATAGAACTAAAGGAGAAACCATCTCATTTAGCCTTCACATTAAATGCAAGTTTGAAAAGGTTTCTTTTCATCTAACCAAATATTCACATCTCCAAAATTTCAATAGGCATTAAAATATGAGGGATGACTAATTTGAAAGCAGAGGAGAAGAAACAAAACAATACAAAAATAACACTAGATTGTAAGATGGCTCAATCAGAAGAAAATAGACACATTATCTTAAGGGAAGGAATTATTAGGCTGAACTATATAAAATTTCATTTTTGTAAGCCCCAAATTATAGAATCATCTAAATTTCACACAATTCAATCTGATATTAAGTCAAGGAAAAAAAAACATTCAACTATATTTAGAAACCAAAATGAAAGAGATAGAGGCAAAGAGCCAATAATGCTTCAGATAATTCAGATAGTAAGAATGAGCATTTTATGCTCTCTTAACCAAAACTGGCAAAGTGGTTCTTCTTAGCTCCCTCATGACTGGTCTGGTGCTCATTTCTAATCATGAGCATTTGCTGTTATTTTCACTCAAATGCCTTGCTTCTCAACCAGTTTCTAAGAGGTAGTTAAAAGTTTTTCTCTTTAGAACTATCTGTCATAGAATTCAAAATGGTTTCCATGATCTTATTTTGGGATTAAAAAAAAGTTGTTCCTCTGCCCTGTGTAGATTATAAGAAGGTCAGGCATAGCCACAGCCTGGTTAGACACAGAATCCTTCAAGGCCCATCTTATTTCACACCCCCTCACTAAATAGGCTTCACACCAGGCAGCCTTCGCACCCTCCCTGCGGGTCTTACTCACGGAGCAAGCCATAATAACAAGCTTCTATGCCCTGGCTGGCTTTTTGGCTCAATGGGACAGTTCTGTTGCCAAATCCTGCTTTGAGGGCTTTCATTGGTTTATCCTTACATGCACCTTAGTGACATCCTGTATTTTCTGTCTCTTCGGAATGCAGGTTCATTTTCTATGTCCTCTTATTGCTATTTGGGTGACAAAATGTCTACATCTGGAGCGAAAGAAACCCTTAATATATTTTTGCCTTTTCCTCTGAAAAAATATCATCCCATTGTGCATGTGAGGAAAAGCATGTTAGTAATAAGAAGAGGAAATGATGGGGTCAGCTGGGGCTTTTAGAGACAGTCCAGATGAAATTTAAAGAGAGAACTGCGGTGATGGTTTTTGAGAAAACCCGGTGATGTGAGTTTGGAAACCTATAGCCCATAATCTGCACTCAGCTGAAACATACCAAAAAGCTTAGCTCAGACCTACAAAGTTCACTTCTAAGTGTAAAACAGGGAAATACGAAACATTTGCTCTTTCTCTTTAATAAAGTACATTAACAACCTGCTTTGGGGAACAGGAATCTTTTTATGAAGTAAGAACTAGCTCTTTTAAAATGGAAAATACATGTGGGGATGGTGTTTATTTATGCACACATAAATATACACACATGTAGTGATTATTAATATTTATATATACGTACACGTATGGAAATAATTGTCTCTGAAAGTGGTTTAGATCTAGAGACAACTGACAGACAAAGGAAGGAAAGCTGAGAATGGTCCAGTCTACAAAACCATCCCAAAAGACAACATTCCCAACAATGAGAAGACAGATAGCAGAATAATCCCCATAAAAATAACAGGGGAGGAGGGAGTGGAAGATGGGTTAGTATTTTTATGGATTCATAGGAAAGGCTTTAGAACCTAAATTCTTTTCAAATCAACTTTTATTTATGTGTGCAAAAAGAGATAGACAGCTTCAAACGAAGGGTAGGTGGGAGTCAGAGTCTTGGCAACCAATAACTGCAATTCTTGAGTGGGTGTTTGCTAGATGGAGGGAGAAAAAGACAGACATCAAGTCCTCTGTTCTGAAAAGATATTTGCACTATGAACATGCCACTGTCCACTGCAGAGTACGTGTTTTGTTCTGTTTGTGCAGTTCGGGTTGATTTTTATCCCCATACAACACATGCCATGGAATATTTACATGTTTGGGTACATCAACAAAGAGGAAAAACAAAACTAAAGTAAACTAAATGACGCATACACAACACACACACATACAAAATGGGATTGTGCTCCTTTGTTTTGCATTTTCTGTAACTCAGATTGCCGTAATTATCTCCCTGGCTTTACAAGCCTTTTCTTTCATTCTAAAGGCAGTTTTTGGAATCACGTTACACTTAACTCAGTTTAACAAATAAGAGTAGTCTGGCAAAATGGCACCATGTGCTTTTCACAAATATTTGTGGTATAGGCAAGCTCTCAATGTTTTTGTTATGCCCAAGGTTTTTCGGTTTTAAAGCAAGTGGAATAATGTAAAGAAGGGAGAGAAGCACGGATTTGGGAACTGGCTGTGTGTTGGATGCACTTTGCAGATCCTTCTGTGCCAGAGAGCAAACGAGGAAAAAGATACATTTTAAAAATAACTAGGGGAATAGAAAGAACGAAAAAGGTTTGGAGGCATTTAGCAGAACACAGTTTACCCTGGCGTGAGCTACAAGCTAATGATGGAATAATAACATTTGGAGCTCGGAGCCCGGAGAGACTGACAATGCGCGCACTGTAGCCTGTGCGCTTCACACATTTGCAGGGCTCTGTAGTCAGGACAAAGAATTGTAGAACAGAGGCAAAGTAAAGAAGCAGGAAAAGAGAGAGGCTGCACTCAAGTTTACTGTAATATAAATATACATATACTGTGCTACAGATGTTCCTCATTGGGGAAGCCTGGCACATAATTCCGCTATGTGCTTCATAATATTTTAATGAGCTTTTTCTCCAAATAGCAACGAAAATGAACAATAAGAAGCTCTTAGGGAGGGAAAGTTGGAGGTGTTTCTGTCCCTGGAAAAAAAAAAATCTCATAATAGGTTATATTAGACTGGCAGAAAAAACACTGGTCTGGGTTTAATAAAATTGAATTGAATCTAAAATATTTCTGAAGCTAGTTTCCTTTTTTTTCCCTTCAACTTTAACAGTTCATTCAGGCTAAAGGAATAACAAAACAAGGGTTATAGCGTAATTCTGGTTGATTGCTTCTCTCCCTCTCCCCCTTCCTCTCTTCCTCTCTCCTTTTCGGGGGCAGGGAAGTAAAAAATAAAACCCTTAAGTGGAACTGTTGCAACAGTGCTGTTAATATATTGTGCCAATTAAAGTCTTGAAATAAATAACAAACCACTTAATATGTGTTGTAAATGTCGTGCTGATTTAAGCATTGTTACGCGTAGATTACATCTCTTCAGGGGATGGATGACTGGGTCCTCAATGGAGGTTTTTCCCTTTTTAGTGTGTGTGTGTGTGTGTGTGTGTGTGTGTGTGTGTGTGTGTGTGTGTTCCTATTGTTCTTTTTTATTTTGCTATAGGGTAAGTTCCAATAAAGAATAAAGAGCTAAAGTTTGATATCTGCAATAATGCAGTTTTCAGCATTACTACTGCTGCAAAGAAAGTAATTATTTTTGGCCATATGCAGTGTTTCATTTAAGAAAGAAAAAACAACTCTATAGCAAATTTAGAGTAAGCACCTAATTTTCAGATGTAGCCTTTTGGATGGATTCTCTGCACAGACCTTTTCTATTTCAGAGGGAGCTGAAGGAGCAAGTTTAGCACGTGAACATATGAGTTGTAAAATTATAATAATAGTTAAGACATACTAACCTCTGGATGCTACTTGGGGAAGTAAAACAACATTTCTACGTATAAAATACCATGTATTCATGCATGGAACAAGGACACTGCCATCCTACTTGTGGATTAGAGATCATTGATTATTATTCAGAATGTCCCTTTCTCACGTAAGAACCCTATCTTTTACTGAGTTTGATATTTTCGTTACTGACGGAGTAACTCATACCCTCTTCTTTTTGTAAATCCCTGTGTGGTATATGCATAGAGGTAACTTGTCATTTCAGGGAGCCCTAGGCTTAAATAACTCAAATGTGTTTTCACTCAGCATTTTGAAGTTAGGAAATAAATAAAAATCGTGGACCCCAAGGATGTATTCATATAAAATAACTTTTTAAAAAGTTCCTGAAATATCATTTAAAGATGGTTTTGTTGCCAAGCTCTCCTTTCTGCCCCACTTCTTTAGACTATAAAGTGATTCTAACAGAGAAGACTTAAGCACTACACAACTTGCCGTGCCCTCCCAATCAAAATTTTGATGAAATTGAATTATGATGAGTATAGTTTTAGTGTCAGGTTTATTTTAATTTTAAATTTTTTTAGAAGTGGATACTCTATGCATGACAGTTTTGTTAACTTAATTGGCCAGAATATATTAACCATCTGAATATCACTCACTGCTCTACTGGATAAATGCCCTGCATGTGGTAGATCTCTATATATATTTATGTGGGTATGTTTATATATATATTTATATATTTTTAAAAAAGAGTTTCCTGTGTACAGAGATGAACTTACATGAAAGGTACAAAATGGGCAAGCACAGTTTCTGATAAATTCTTTCTTTCTGATATATAGCCTAAAAATTTAGGTATTTTTTAAAGTAAAGCCGATTAACAAGCATGAGTTAAACATGTGGAAAGAAACAGTTAATTAAATAAAATATAGTATATAACCTTGCACTTAAAAGCATGGACTCAGTAGCTGGGTTGCATAGAATCAAACTTAGCCCTGCTACTTAAATAGCTGTGAAATTGAGCAAGTTAATTAACTGTAGCATGCTTCAGTTTATCCGTCTATAAAATGGAGATGAAAATAATACCTTCTTCATAGTCTTGTTATAAGGACAATATGACTTAATAAATATAACATGCTTAGAACAGTGTGTCTGGCACATAGTACTAAATAGATATTATTATTATTATTATTATTGCTATTAATACTGCTACTACTATTTAATGAATCCACTATGCTCCTGTTAAATTTTTGCTTTGCTTACCAGCTGAGCCAGGAATCAGAAGTCTTGATTCTCAGCATGGGCTCCATCATTGACTGACTTTTTGACCTGTCCCCATTCTCTACTTCCTTCAACTCTAAAGTAGGGAAAGTTGGAAGACAATTTATGAGAACATAAACCTTCTGAAATAACACAAAATTTCATCAAGTTTATCTAACGATGCTACAAAGAAAAAAAATGACACAGAAGAACATAAGTCTGGGGCAAAGGAACTGAGAATCACCAAGGCTATCCCAACACATTTTGCTCAAGGGAATTTTACCTCCTATGTGTAATGCCCCTATGTCCCATATGCCACCACATGGGATATTGGGGCCCCCAGGGACAGCTGAGTTCACTAGGACCTGAGGCTGCATTCAGAGTCTTAAGTCTCAGCTACAAGCTCTCTCCAGAGAGTGACTGTCACTTGGAATCCTGAAGTCCAAGCCTGGTATGTGACAGACCACAAACATGTCCTCAAGGATGTATAGCTTCTTCTCTCTGGACAATTAGCCTGCTTGGTTCTCTAGAGTATTTAACCCCTTCCAGAACATTAATTTATGTAAAAAAAAAAAAACAAGTAGTGGTGCACGGAGTTTTCTCCGGGCAGCTGACATTGCATTTTCTGTTGCGGAGGAGTCACTCCTGTGCCTTGACCACTGTCCACTGCACCATTCAGAACAAACTGCTTCTCAGCTGAGGTCTGTGTGGGAAATTAAGTAGCCAGGCACTACAGAGTTTCCCTGAACACCAGCAACAATAGTTTGCATTGACATGTTGCAAATACTTAACATTCCATCTGCTTAATAATGGTAACTCCTAATAGTTTCTGGGCTGTGCTACTTTCTAAGGACTTTCTAAGGACTTTCTTTATATTAACTTGTGTATTCCTCACCAAGTCTTATGAGGGCATTTTTATCCCATGTCTCAGATAGAAAGCAGGAGGACTGAGTGGTGAAGGTCACAGTGAGGAAGTGATGCTGGAATCTAAGCTTTCTCCGACTAGAGCACCCAGGCCCTTAGCAGCCATTCCATGACCCAACTCCATCAATAAATGCGAAACAATACATTTTAACAGCAAAGTCAAAAAGCTTCCCAACCAGATATTAGAATTTATGATTACTAAATCAGACTGTAAGATACATCTAACTGCTACCCTCTCATTTTAAAAATAATAATGCTTTATTGTTTGAATTGAGATTTCACATCTTGTTCTGATTTGAATTTCCAGTGACATCGAGAAGTGGGTAGAGCCCAGGTTTTCAGAAGATACAAGTTGGCATTTCCTTCTCTTGCCCATAATTCCTACTTTGGAGCGTTCCTAAAGAAACTTACTCTCTAGTACTTACATACTAACAAGCCACGTAAGAAAACCCAGTAGCTCCTTGCAAGATACCAAGCCCAGATCTACTAGATTCGGAAATGTGGGAAAAGCTCCGGTTGTATGGGACTCAGGACCCCCACCCAAGTTGTATTAGGGATATCTTATCTACCATTACCCCCATGGGGCTTAGAGCTGCTGCTTCAATTAGTGAAACCAAGTCTAGCCTCTTCAAAGTTGGCCAAGGAGCAAGCGGTTCCTTTGTGGAGGGTACCATCCTGCCTGCCTTCACCATCCTACCTTGGCTTTGATTTTCTGTGCGTTGCCAATCACACAGGACTGACATTTTATTAAATTAAGCAAGGCAGGCATGTATATATGCCCATTTGACAAAAAGGACAGGGAAGCCTGATGTGATCTGACACTGGGGATGGATTTTGAAGTAGTAAATGGAGTTGAAGCGAGATTGACTCTGAAAGTGTATGGCTTTGTATTGTCTTCTATAAGAGACATGAATATATGTTTCTAAAATATATTTTAATATATGTTTTTAATTTTATTTTAATCTTTCTTGCAAGAAAACAAATGACAGTGCCAAAAGCATTAAGCAGAATTAACAAAAATGATAGCTCTCTATTGCTATCAATTATAGCTCTGCATTAAAATGTCCTTGTCATCCAATCTAGAATGGCTTAAGGCAAGATGCTTGTTACCAAAATCTTGATCACCATTATAATATCTTAGAAGCTCAATATTCAGCAAAAGGAACTCTGGGTTATACTAGAAATAATGTGAAGTATACATGCACACTGCATCCTGTGACATGTAGGCAAGTCTCTACTTTTTCTGGTCAAGTGTCTCAAGTGTAAAATTTTCCATTCACTTCTTTATTTGTAACAACAGCTTTGAAAGCTAGTTTCTCTCTCCGGACAATCAGCCTTCTTGGTTCTCTAACGTATTTAACCTTAGAAAATGGCTTGGAACCCTAGCTCCACCATTTATGAGCAGTCTGAATTGGGAAGTTACTGAAAACTTTTGAGTCTCAGTTTTCTTATCTTTAAAATGTGAATAATAATTCCTTCCCAACAGCATTGCAAAGATGAGAGAAAATGTATGCTTCCTTCCCAGCAGAAGGCATGGCTCCTAATGGGTGCTCTATATACAGCCTAGCTGCTATTTTTTGTAATGAATTCTGTCTTACCTTCTCATATTTTCTGTATCTCTTGCTGTTGTCATCACAACTCCAGTCAAGCTCTTCATGATTAGACTGCCCAGTCCTACCTCAGCAGGGGTCAAATAACCAAGGGAGAAAAATCACACAAAGGAAATTAAGGCATAAGGAAAAGACCAAAGAAAGAAATTGTCTTATGTTCCTGAAACTGATATGTAAGGGGTAAGGGAGCAAAATGTGATGGGTCCATTTTCAGCATTAAGAGGCAGCATATTTCCATGCAACTAAAGAGAAGGTGACATGATATTTGTGAGTAAGTTTTTGGTTATGGGAGAGGCCCCTGGTCAATATGACTCTCTGGAAATATCCAAGTATGTGCAATTCCAATTCCCTTTTAATCAATGTATATTTATGCTTATGAAAAGAATCTATAGACATTGACTTTATTTCCCTATGAAACAAAGTCACTATAAAGATGATCTCATTTGATCTACTACTGAGTAGATTAATTTCAGCAGATTCATCTGAATGCATGCTGCTCTAGCACATTGAAAAAAATCTCACTAGAATGTAGAGGAAAATCTTGTAAAGCGAGGCCTCCCTTGAAAACTTAGTGCACTGTGCCAATTCTTCTCATTGCCAAGGGAATGAGAAACAGTGTGGATGGGTGTGTCCCTAGACAAGCAACCCAAGAGCAGAACTGGAGAAAACGGAGATACAGATGGCAAATATCTGGGCTGTCCTTCCTGGCACAAGTGTGTTTGTGACCTGCTCTGTCTCTCATGCAACGAATTCAGCTGGATATGAGCCTGGTGCATTACAAATGAGGGAGGGAATGGAGAAAGTTGTTTCCCACAGAGAGTATAAAGTTCAGAAGGCAAAATGAATCTGCAGGCGAAACGTTCCAGGCCTGCACTATCCTGGAAATATATATTCCTATTCAGCTAATATGAGGATCTGCTCAGGCTCCACCCAAAGGTACATAGTTTTCAAGGTGCCAAAAGGAGCTTCTTTAAAGGAAACCACATAGATATTTTCCCATGGGAATGGGCCACAATAGCAAAGAAAACTTTGGCTGTAGTGATTACATTTTGTCTTTTGTGGGGAAGAGGAGTCAGGCTTAACAAAACACCCTGCTAATGTTACAGAGAGGCCAAGTTCAGTGTAACAGGAGGAAGAACTTTTTGACAATTAAATCTATCCCAAACTGCACTAGGCTGGAGGTATCCCAGCAAGGGCTGAAGGAGCATTTATCGGCATGTTCAGGAAATTCTTGCCTTGGAAAAATGTTGGACTAGAAGCCTGAAATTTTATAAAAGATATTTGATTTAAAAAAATTGAGAGCAAAGCTGCATCAATTTTAAAATAACACAGGAAAGCAAAGCTAAACCGCTCTGGTTATTCTCTCCACCATCCCACACAAATCCGCACAGTTAACATATGAGCTGGGTGCCAAGGAGACAGGATCCTACGCTGAGGTCAGTGCTTACTGCCAGTGAGTTCAGGAGAAGGCGAGTTGCGAGACCTAGGTGACAGTAAGCTGCACATTTCTAGTGGCTGGGAAGCACCCTGGTTTATTTGGTTCTGGGGAATTCTTCCCCCACCTCGTGAAGGTCTCCTCTGTTGCTTTGCACGGCATATAGAGAGCACAAGGAGGTTGTTTTCTCCAATTTGTAATCATTTCTTTGCTTTACCCTTCATAAAGAGGATAACTTTAAAAGTTATGCCAGAAGTGTGTTTAATAACTTCGATCATAAGAAATGTTGATGGCTTTTGCTTCTAGGTTTTCATTATTTGAATGCCCTCCCGACTTTGTGCACTCAGCAAACTTGGACATTTTAATTCTCATCTCCTGAGCCCTTCCTTGGTCTTCCCAGGAATGCCTACCTGGATATTTTACTTTCTCTGTGCTTTAACAAAGCTGTGTATAGATTCCCTACCATAGAACCTATGACCAGGACCTGTTAGAAAACTTGCACCAGTGCAAAATAAAGTGTGGAGTCCCTTGTTTGTAAATTGTTAAGAATTCAAAACTGATGGTATGGATCATGAAACCCCCTGTGGGGGCTGTAAGCATAGATCACACGTCCATGAAGCCAACCCTACTTACAACACTGTCATCTGATTCTGTGTTACATATTTTGTGTTGATTTTGGGCTACTAATGGCCCATGACCTTTTCTTTTTTTGTAGTAGCATCCACAGTGCCATTTGGGGGTTACTTCTCCCCTGCTGTGGATAGTCTCAGTGCACCTGTAATCAAGATACCCCACCCTCTCTTTCTAATGGACAGACACAGGACTAAACTCAGGCTCCATTTCCTCCCTCTCCCTCCTTCCCTCCCTTCCTCTCTCTTTTTCTCTCTTCCCCTCCTTCCCTCTCCCCTGCTTCTTCCCTGACTCATTCTTCTTCATTTCTCTCTTTGCTTCTCCTAAGACTTGCATCTTTAAAACAAAGATAAAAGAACAAGGGAAAAAATTGGAATGCACGTGTTCACTGGCAGTGTCCTCTATGACTGTTGAGAAGGTCCTGAGACTTAAACCCTTAGATATGCTGGTTCTTCTTCTATTTTCAAGCCTGATTCTCCAGCCTTCCTAGCTGATCCTGCGAGTGTCCCAGTACCTTTCCAAAAGATTTCTCTCCTGCTTAGGGAGCCAGAACTCGTTTTTGTTGCCTGCAATCAAAGAACAAGGACCCTAGAAATGGTAGATGTATCCTATTCACTTGCTGCCCTTTGAGTTTCTGTTCTAATGAAAATCATAGCATACTTGCATTAAGTAAGTACTACACAACAGGAAAGTACAAACTGCTTAACATATTGTATTTCATTTAATTCTTAAAGTAAATCTTTAAGGCAGGTATCACAATCCCCACTTTTCAGATGATAAAAATGAGGTTCTGAGAGATCAAATTTTCTGAAAGTCTCCCAGTTACTTAGTTATCGGATCAAGATTGGCAGACTGAGTTATTTTCTGACTCCCAAGACCACCTGTTTGATAACATTCTATTCTTTTTTGTGTATTCCCATGGCCTAGCCCATTTCTGGTACATTATATTCCTAGTAATCATTCAATGAGTGAGTGAATAAATAGGATATTCATATCCATGTTTTCATTCAGTATCAGTTCATAACTAGTACATAATGGCCTACCATTATGCAGATTTTTATCTTTTTTCTGTCTCATCATAAAATTTTATTTGTCATTTACTACTATGAAAACATTGGCAGATCAAACACTTATTTCTAAAATTGGCTTAGCATATCAATAATCTCAGTTTATTTCATACATTTTTTTAGTGGTTAATTGTGGCTGCCAGTTTCAGATCAAAGGCACAATTACTGGCACAAATATATATCAATTATTAAGTCCCAAGGAACCAAATGCAACTTTAACTGTACTTAGCCTTTACTTAATAGAAACATTCTCAAATTATTGCCTTTTACCCAGAAGTATTTGCAAAATCAGTAATGGAAGGTATAAAGGTACGTAGAAGCTGAGAGTCTGCCTAAAAATGGAATTGTGAAATAGCATTGAGGAAAAGCAGAAAGACAAGGAGGTAGCTAGAGCATTTGCAGATTCTAAATAGGACCTATATATGGTATGAACAGAGGAAATACATTTGGCAGGTAAAAACAGAACCCATTATTTTCCCCTTTATATGTGTCTAAACAATTCAATGTAAATAAGATGTTACTGAGCAAAGGACTAATCTTTACTGTTCCATCTACAGGTTCAGAGGTAAAAAAAAAAATCAATTAATTAAAAAAGCTTCCAAACAATGCAAACAGCATTAAGCACAGTAATTATAAGATAAGCATTGAAGCAATTTTCAGTTGATTGGGTGTGGGTGTACAGAAGTAAACCTACAGTCTGCCTGCTGGTGCAAGAATGGCTTACATGCCAATTAGTGGTTATTGCTACTAATTATTAAAAACATTTCTAAGAGTAATTAAAAATTAAATGCACCTGTATGATGGCTCATAACTGTGTTGGCAAATTGCTCAGATTTTCCTTATCAATCACACAGGAAATGCTTGGTGAGGTGGAGGGGCAGTATGATACCAGGTATCAGAAGCCAAGCTACACATGCCTGTACCCTCCACGCAGAAGCATTGCTGAGATTAATTTTTTCTGCTCAAAAGTTTCTGTGAATGAAGCTACTAGGCCAAGCTATTGAGGAAAATAGTTGAGGACATAATTCTTTCCTTCTATCTTAGTTATAGCCTCATTGCCACAAAATACTGTTGAGAAAAAAAAGTAAAGGTAAAGCTTAGCCTCACTTGAGACCTCACTGTGCCAGGGAGAACAGCTTCAGTATTCCAGAATGAATATCGGGGTCCCTGTGTCATTTCCACCATTAGCTGTAGGATCGCAGGCACTTCAACAATCCTGGTTTTGCTTCTTTACCTTCAAAGCATGAACATAGATTAACTGGCCTTAAGGATTCCTTTCAGTAATAAAAATATGTCCTGGTTAGGCTAATACTCATATGACATAAACAGGAAGAAATAGATAATACTGAGTGTTCATTTAGCTTCAGACTTTTCCGTAAGTTGCTCAAATCCTTGGCTGCCCACTGGAGTCATCAGGGGGGCCTTTAAAAACTGCAAAGAGTTTTTATATTTATAGTTCTCTGGGTGACTCAGATGTGCTTAGAGGATTTCAAACTATCATATATATTTTACATACATTAGAGCACTAGTTCTGCTATTTAAAAAATATCCTATGATGTTATTTATTCTGGTCCCATTTTACAGATGAGGAAATACATTCAGGGAGGTTAGATATCTATCATAACACAAATGTAACAGAGATAGGATTGAAATCCAAATATCTGTGTTCCAAAGATCTGGGTGTTTTTAACCTTAAATGCCAATTTTATAAGTTGTTGATTGACTTCCTAGTGTTTCTTCCCTTTGGTTACTATTTTTAATATCATAACATACATCCTTAAATGTCTTTTATGTAAATTTCCATATGGTTCTCAGTTCTTTAAATGGAATAATACATAACATTAGGGGCATAAATTTGCTTGCTAGTCCCACAAAGGGTTCTTTTACAAACTGGAAACAAAATGTTGGAAATCTGGAGGTGATGTTTCAGAAAGTCATAGCAATCCAGGCTCTTTTGATATCTGATGGGAATCTGAAGAAGCATCAAGTCTCAAGTCTGCTGTCTTACACTAACACAAAGTGAACGAGATAGTGGTGGGCAGGACTCAGGCAGTGAATCACATGTGAGGGAAATTTCTATTAGTCTCTGCCTTAGACCTTTCAGGCTTTCTGTTTTGTTAATCTTAAATTGTCACCTCTCTTTCTCATGACACGTCACTGGCCCCAGGACATTCTTCCTACTTATTTGGTTGTTTTCTCCATTGGAAATCTCAGTATCTTTTCACAAGGTATGAACAATTTAGTACCACCATCATTTTATTTACATATTAATCCTACAAAGAAAGCTAAAGTAAAGGAAATGGTCACTACCTATGAAGATCTAGTGTCCTGGTATATTATTGGAGCTTAAAGAAACAAATAACAATGACAACAGCAAAAACACACAGCATTCACTACTCGTCTGTTTATTGGTGGTCCCTCTACCTGCTAGTTCACACCCCAACTGCCAACTCCCACACCTGAAAGCAAGAAGAACTTGTATTTTCACTTCAGCATGTAATTGGCAGATCCATATTTTGTTTTTGCTTGTTTTTTCCTTTCAGCAAAATCAGTGTGCCTTCTTTCTGGCTTTCCCTGCCAAACATATCAGACTGTGTGAGGTTTACGGATACACAATAATTCATGGGCAACCCGAAAGTCAGGGAGGCCACAGGAGAGACTGGGGGGAAAAAAAAGTATGGAGAGTTATGGAGAAAGCATGAGTGAATAATAGAAGACAGATTTGAGATAATTATTGGAGAGATGACAGAGAACATCACCATGATTTGTTTTGCCAGGTTGTTGTTTCAAAGATAATGAAGAACTATTAAATCGATTTTTTTTCTCAGGGAAATGAGTACACAGATATTAAAGAATAAATGAAATGAATACACAGATACTAATTATGAATACTAATTATGATACATTTGAGTAGCTAGCTACTTTATACGACACTAGAAATATTTGTTATGCAAATGCATAAACTCTACTCAGTGGCTTTATAGATCACTGGCATTAGGTCCAGAACTATTATACAGAAGCAGGATGATGGCTCAACTCAGTTGGGGGTCATTTTATTGCCAATTTAACTAGTGTTAGATTAGTGGGTATTTAACTGTCACTAAAACAATTTGGGGCTCAATTCACCAAAGTATCATTTTTACGAATATTTTAGTGAAAGTCAAGAATTGTTCCTCCCGATGCTGTACTCTGATGCTGGGCACCACTGTTTGCTAGTCTACAGTAATGAAACTTGCATTAGCAGAGTGGGCTGGTTGCCTATCAAGGAAAAAAAACAATCTCCTTGAGAACTTGGCATCCTGCTGTATTTTATTGCAGTAAAACCATTTTAACATCCCTTTTCACTGAACGAGATTTTTAAAAATTCCTAAATCATGAGCCAAATTACTAGAACCCACCCAATATTTCACTGAAGAGCTTCACTGTAAGATTATTGCATTGAACTCCCAACTTTTGTTTTAATTTTATATATATATATATATATATATATATATATATATATTTCTCCACCAACATGAAACAGGATCAACTCCAAATTCAGAAAGATTTGCAAATGCCACAACACAGTTATCTACCAGTAAACATATCATTTCTTTGTTTCATAGGACACCCAAGATGAATTATTCATGAGACCCCATTTCAGATGCATAGTGTGTCTGGTGGCGAAGTCTCCGCCTGCTCAGCCCCAGGAAAGCTCGGGCACTTTGCTGCAGGCACAGTGCTCTGTGCCATCCAGAGACCAGCCATGTGCTCTCGAGTTACTGGAGCAGTGCAAGCAGTTCCAGTGGCCTCAGCTGTGGAGACAGCTGTTTGCCCACCGTCTGTGATGGCAGAAATGTGTGGTAGGCTTCCCCCTAACAGCATGCCCCACAAGTACACACCACACATATGCACACACGCGCACACACAAACAGCTCCCACGCCATGCATCATACATATACACCCACAAGCCATCAAAGGGGTGCAAAGGGGTCCATGATTTAGGGACCAGAATGAGCAATGCAGCACAGTTTAGAATAGCTTTTTATCTTGTGCACCAAATATCATAAGAGCAGCTGTACCTTCCAAATCAAAACCTTTCCTGTAATTTATGTATCAAAAGGTTTGGGCATGTGTGAAATTCAAAATGATTTATTGTTTAGTTACTGCCTTATTTACTTACTTAATGGATTGATTGATGTGCCAGAATCCCAAAGACAACAGAGGCTTTTTTTTTTTTAAAGATTGCTTTAAAGGAAATAGATTGCAAACAAGAGTTTCACTAACACAGTAAGTCAACCCCTCCTTAGTGGTTTGTATTCATAATGAGGTCCTTTTGGCTCTTGCCTGCTACCTGTCCATGGCTATTCATTGACACAAAATGCTGCACTTTGTACACAGTGGAAAGTGGCAGGGATAAAAGAGTAAAATACTAGGTGTAGGAGGGTAAAATATGGGGAGAAAATCTGGATCAAACCCCAGAGTTTCAGTGAGCAATGTCCTGCGTGGAGCTTGGACTGGAAACGATAGAGGTACTCTCCAACAATGGGAGTTACTAGCATTCCATCTGGCATCATTTCTCTGCAGAAGAGGGAGACGCAGATGAAGGAGTCCCTCAATATGAATTCCTCTTGTAGAATTCAGGTTATCTGTTTATCTTAGGGATGCTGAACTTACTTTTATTCTATAAGGACACACTATACCTGAATTAGTCAATGTAATAAAATAAAATTATCTACAAAACATTAAAAAAATGCATACAAGAAAAAGTTCCACAAACCTCTCACTAGCATGCCTCTTGAATTTTACTCACTACTTTATTAGAGGTTCTAATTTTCTCATTGATCCTAGTGAACAGGGGCCTCTTCAGGCGTGGGGGTTGGTTCACTCCTTGCAGTGGGATGTTGAATTTGTGCAGAACTCTTGTTCACTCAGTGTTCTATGTGTGCCACTTCTCCGTAAGATCCCCATAGCCTCTTTTCCAAATGAACTCTAACTTGACATAATGCAGCATAGAATGGCACCAGTCATCGGGCTTGCGTCAGAAATGCATTTTCTTTGGATTCGATTCAGATTCTTAACGAACTGGTTCCTGTAAATGCAGCAGATGGGAGTGCGGCAAATGGGAGCATGTGGGGCCTCACACCCAGCACCCACTGCTGCTTCACTGTGTTAAAGCCTTCCCTGAGTTAGCTGGGTGGGTAGTTAGTTAGCTAATTAGTTAGGCACATTCCAGCTGAAACTTGTAATTATAATGAACATATCTATCCTCCCAGCCCACCGACCTGAGGCACCAAGAAGCTGTAGTCCAGCCAAGGCCAAGTAGATTCTTCCTTAGCTTTGTCTCTCCTACTGATTAATGCGGTGAATGCTGCCAGAAGATGGTCCAACGGTTTATAAACCTGGCAAAGCTGTAGCCAGACCTTCTTTTCTAAAGGTCAATTAAAAATGCTAGTTGCACTGTAAACAGAATTCTCCATAGAAGAATGCCTTGCAGTGCCCAGAGTGGTCTCTTAATACAAAATATCAATTTGATTTTCCTCAGGAGATTTGCTCTCCTTTTGCAATGCAAATATTTTCAAGTGTACTAAACACGTTTTAGCACCTCAACATAGGCACTAAAACTATTTGCATGCAAAATTACCCAGAGTAGGCAGACAGGCACAAGCTTATGCTAGCACCATATGTGCTAAAGAATATGAGCCAGGAAACAACTAGTATCTGGACGTTATTTACAATTTAAATTTAATTTTACATTATTATTCAAATGAGAGCTTATATATAAAGTCTCTATTAAAATTAATGCTTCGCATGGAACACAATTTCCCCTAAAATTGTATGTTTAACAGTGCTGGGGTTTTTCTGTTGCAGCTATCTAAACCACTCATGAAGTACAGGACAGCACTTCTGTCCCTTGTCTTCCAACTCTACCTGCATGAGGGGCTCATTTTTCCTTTGAACAACTTCTCTCAGAAAGAGCAGCCAAATTAATGTTGATTGGAAAGCCCAGAAATCAACACAAAATGTAGACCAAGCCAGATACATGGAAGAGCATAAGGGATTTAAGGAACTACATGGAAATAGCACAGTACACCATCCACACTCAGAAAAGGTATACCTTTTTCTTTTCTTTCTAAAAAGGTCCACTTGATGTTTGGAAACAAGGGAAATGACTTTGGTTTAGCATTTATTTTGCATATATTTCAATGTTTCATACTGTCCCAAGAAAATGGCACTTCTTTATGTACTCAGGAGCAATTAACTCTATATCTCCAATATGATTTCAGGGTGCCTTAAAAACTCTTAAATCTGTTGGCACTGATACGGTGGTACATTTAAGGGTCATTTGTTAATGCTCATCAAGACAGAACACTGCTTTCTTCTTTATCTTTTCAAGTAATTTTTCATTTCAAGTTTGGTAAGATTTCACATCTTATTTAAACAGTTTAATAATTTATTTTTGTGTTCATTTTAGAAGGGGAAAAAAGGAGTAAATGACTGGATCGATTATTTCTCACTCCACCTTCCTCTTACCTGGAGAGTAGACGAGTAGATTCTCAGAGACGGTTTGAGATGTGCTGTTACTATCAGAGTAATCACTTCCCAGCTCTCTGTCCAGTTATCTGCTGAACTGTTACAATTGCAGTCTGTGTGTACATTAGGCATTAGAGTCTATTGAGATAAAGATAATACTTGGTGATGTGTTTGGAAATCATTACATAGTAATCCATTTTAACAAAAATGTGAATACAAAGAGGAAACATATATTTTAAATACAAGGCTATGAAATCAGTCCTTTAAAACCCACAGCTATGGACATGAATTTGGGGTGGAGGAAATTCAAGAAAAATCAATGTACTGTATTTTATCACAAAGACACCGTCAAATATACCTATAACCTTAACTACAGAGAATTCTTCCCCCTGGCTTGAAGATACTCAAATGTATTATAAACTTAGCACACATCATTTTGCTTTGGAAACTTCAAATTTTATCCTAGGTCAAATATCTGTTTTGCTTGCTTTTCTCTCTTCTTTCCTTCCTTTCTTTCTCTTTTAAAAGAGCAGGAGGAAGAAGCTGATTTTTCCTTTGATTTGCAGTCAGTCTTAGACTATGTTGAATCATTGCCTAGGTGCATGAACTCAATTCTGAGCAGCTTTAATTTATAGCAGCCAACATTTCTATAACATAAGCTCTCTAAAAGAGGCCCACAGAAGAACCAGAAATCTGTGGTTGTGTAGAACGTTTAACAGGAATGGAAAATCTCCACGTTTACATGTCTATCCTTGCATATTAATATCATTACATTTAAACGATGGTTTGATTTCAAACATTGAATTAATTAAGAAGGGAACTTCCAGGTCGAGGTGTAAGGCTAAATGGAATGCCAACAGCTCCCTCTACTGGCTACTAGGGGAAAACATTTGGTCTCTACGTATAAAAAATTTGTTTTTTTTTTAGTTAGGAAGCATTTCCACCAAAGTAAATTTTTCAATAAACAGCTTCTTGGGAAACCTAAAATATGTTCACTTATAGTGATATGGAAAAAATACTGAGAACTATAGAAACAGAAGTTGACATGTAAATTTTCTACTATTAATAAACAATTCCTGCAGCCACTTAAAAAAATATCTGGTCATTCTCTTGCCCAGTATCCTCTATATGCTGAGTTTGGGTTAAGGTTAAAATATAATTTTTAAGTTAAGTTTAGGGTTATTTTCTCTCAAATCTGACACAGATAATAAATTTGTTTTCTGGAAGTTGAGAAATCTTAATGAAGTATCAATTTTTTTCTCTCATACCTGCTTGGTTCTAAAAAAAATTTTTTAAAGAGAAACCAAGAACTATCTTTATTATTATTTCAATGAGGATAAATAGATCACTTTTAGCCTGTATATAGCTTGAAAGCAAAAATGTTCCCTTTTTAAATTTAAACTCTAATATTTCATGTAACAAGTCATTTAATTAGGGCAATAAATTTTAAAAATAAAAATATTTTCCTCCTGAACTCCTCATCTCCTCCTTCATGGACAGTACTGCCGTCCACTACCTGAAACAATCCTTCTATTTGATTTCACTCATTTAAAGTAGTTTCTCACTGAAAATCCTTACAACACCATCCCCACCGCGCCCCACCAGCAAGACTTGGCTTCATTTTTACACGCCATATTCCCTGAACATAAATGGAAAATTTAGTGGCACACTCAGAAGTTTTCAAATCCCACTCATTTCAACAAGTGAGACATGACAAGGTTGGTATAATAAGTTCATGGGGGAGGTTTTAGAGTTTTGATGTAACTGCACTGTGAAGGAAACCTTTCTCCTTCAGAAAGGATGAAGCGCAGCACTGTAGAGACGTCAGCTTCTCAGCTCTATAGTGTGCTTAACGATCTGGTCTCCGCAACCCCCACCCCCACCCGCTTACCATATGAACTTTCAAAACAAACATGCATTTTGGAAAGATTACCAAGATAGAATGATTCTTTTACTCTTTCTCACTCTTTCCACCAACCCTCCCCCTCCCCCACATTACACATACTGCCCCAAAATATATGTACCCATCTTTGGGAAGTGAGCCATTTCAGTTTAAAAAAAAAAAATCTTGCCTCTCAAATTTGATATCTTAATTTAGAAAATCACAGTCATTTCCTAAAGCATCCGTAATTAGCGTCAAAGCCACAGAGAATCTTTTTATGACAAGTCCTTCCATGTTTAACAATATAATTGTTGTTGAATTATAGGACATATTGACAGGCGGCATTTATAGGGAGTTTCTTATTCCACTAATTCTCTTTTAGAAATTGACTTTTTAAAATATTGTGTTAAAAATTTGGTTTACAGTCAAGTCTCCTCAAGTCAAACCTCACCTCTGTCAATTATAAACTGTGTGACCTCAGGCAAGGCACTTAAACTCAGAGAGCCTCTCTTCTCTCATTTGTTAAAAGGGAATAATAATGTGTCTCTGCCTCATTGGGTGGCTTACTGAGGTGGCCACTAGATAAGATGTGTAACATCTGCTAGCAGAATGCCTGGTACTTAATAGCCTATGTGGTCACGAATGAAGTAACATATAACTGGTTATTTTATTTCCTGGGTAGAAAAAATACCATCATCATAAGTCATCCAAGGGAGCTCTGAACAATTTGATTAGAAAATTATAAAGTAAATATTATCTGAAACAAGGATTCAAATTTGATGGGTTAAGCAGTCATATTCTTACCTGGGAGGGCACAGCAGAGTTCTTCTCTGGTGAAGAGGCACTATTTGCACTGGGGCAGCAAGTTAGAACCTAGAACCAGAGAATAAAGTCACCCTTAGTGGATGACCCAGAGACAGTCTCTACTGGACATTGTGTGATAGTATGATTGTGAATCCTTGGAAGAAATAATTGTGAATATGGACTCTAGAAGTGGATAGATCGTGTTCCAATCCCACCTTTGGCACCTAAAGGCTCTGTCACTTTAGACCCATTCCTCCCTTTCTCTGGGGTTCATTTTCCTTTTTTGCAAAATTAAGACATTCTCTAACTCACAGAGCTGGGTGATAATTTGTGATCATAAATTTTTGTAAAGATCCTGCATGATCTTTACAAATCCTCTGCAGACCCTTCTCTTTTAACCCTTATCCTTGCCTCTTCTGCTGCAGCCAAACTGACCTTCTTGGAAGCCTGGGACTCCTTTTCTTGGCACGTTCCCTCACACTGCATTATCTGTTTAATGCCCGGCACCTTGTCATATCGTAGTTTAGTCATCACTGTCTGTGGAAACCCTCCTTGAGCTTGCTCAGTAGGCCAAATTCCTTCTACTTTGTCAAATACTTAATAGTTCTCCTTCAACCTGGCATTCATCAAGATGTAACTTAATTTGATTGACTATCTCTCTGTAGACTAGGAGACACCTAAAGGCAGGGAATGTCTGTTTTCGTTCACCATTATATCCCCCATGTTTGGCAAAGAATAGGTAACTAATGATGATTGAACTAATAAATGGAAACCACACTTCAGAGGTACGTGCAATATGGTAGCTATCACTCCAAAATCTCAGTACCAAAGGGACCTTCCAGGTTCTCTAGAGGTTAGTCCACACCACTCTTCTTCAAATATGTCTGCAGCAGTTTCACACCCTCTCAAGATCAGTGAGCAAGGAATCAAGACCTCAAAATCAATGGATGCCTTTAAAATCTGCACTTATTATCCAGTAACATCTGTATTTCCTTTGGTTCTCCTAAATTGCACTTCGTTTCATAATTAAACCAATTTCTCTGTGGCAAAGAGCTCTGAGTGTGATGACAGTAACTCTGAACCATGCACTCCAATGTGGGGTTTTACGCAGTGAAGAAACTGGAAATTATTTACTTGTGAAGAGAGTTCCTGTGGAGATTTCTGCCCAAGCTTTTGCATACTGTGAGATGCTGTGTGTATCTGTGGGGCTGGGAGATCCTAGAATTGCATTTTCACATGTTCCTTAGTCCTCTGTTTATGTATTTACACCACCACCCACCCCCTTTAAAATTCTATCACTGGGTAGAAATGGTGATAATTCCTGGGAAATATTTTAATGCCTTAATAAAAGTCACTGGCAATGTGGCAACACAAGAAAGAAAGTGTAGTGGGTACACCTTAGAAACATTTAAATTTTTTTTCCACTCATTAAAAAAAAAAGAACCCTTGGAGACTTGAAGGGCAGGAAATGCTGCCAGTTTATTGCCTTTTTAGTCAAATACCTTTATGGGCATATCCCTTTAACCTGTATTATTAATACTGATCCCGCAGGGCCTAACACAATTTCTACCTCCTCCCTGTTCTGACTACTCCAGGACGTTCCAATCTTTTTCTGAATTCCCGTTAATTCTCTTTCCTCATTCCTCAAGCTTTCCTCATTTGAGAATTGTTTTTGATGTTGCTTTTTCTCTCACTTTCCTTGGAAGGTAGGCACACTGAGGCTAGGAAGCAGCCCTTTCAGGAGGGCTGTGTAAGAAAACTATAGAGACTTTGGGAACACAGGGGTTTTGGAAGAGCAAGACTTGGTTGCTGTAACTCCGGGAGAGGGAGGATGTCCCAGGGCAAAATACCTTTGAAATTGAAATCAATCAAAGGGAGAAATAAAGTGGAAGAAACCTATTTATTGCCCACAGCAGTCATCCACTTCCACTCTCCTGTGTCTCTCCATTACCCAGCTGCAGAAGAAGGGACCCACCGGCCCTCTCTGGTGCAGATATGCTCTAGCTGCCCTTTGTAATTACTTATTGATATGGAGATGGACTGCTTCTCTCTGCCCTTTGGAAACACCTATTGATAAGGAGATGCACTAAGGCCAGGTGAGATATTCTGGAAATACTGCAATTTTACCCACAGTTGGAATGCTATTTCTTGACCCTTCTTACCAGTGAGAAGGAAGCCCAAGATCTAGACAGGGGAAAAGAATGACCAAATTATTGTTAGAATTAAAATAGATTAAAGGGTGGTGAAGTAGCAGCAGTTTCCCTTATCATCATTACCCACCAATGGCTAGTTAGAAATTTAGTTAAATTAATTCCAATATATTTTAATCCAACTTCTGTATTTTTGTTTTCATTTTCTGATTAGGAAACAAAAACATTCTCTTAGGAAATTTGAACAATTCAGAGAAGTGTAAAAGAAGAAAATGCAATTTGCAGCTGCCATATTTGAGGGATTACTATGTGCGGTGACTATACTGTTTGTTGTTTATTTACAGTATCCCTTTTAATTTTGGCAGCAATCCAGGAGTAGACACTATTGTTCCCATTTTACATGTGAAATAGCAAAGGCAAAGGGTGCCTAAGGGCACACACTAAGTGACAGACTTGGAAATCAAATCCAGCTGCTCACTGCATAGCTTAACCACAATGCTAGAGTAGGTACCAAAATTATCTGTAAGTCAACCATGTCCCATCATAGAGAAAGAAAATTCACGCTATTAATATACTGTGGATTCAATCATATTTCCTTCCAATTATATGTTCACCCATACACACACACATATGCATACATACACAAAGCTACACAGTATTTTTTAAATCAAAATTGGAATCATACTGTATGTACAGTTTTTGAAATTAACAGTATACTTTTGGCACTTTCACAGTGAAAGGAAAGGAGCGACACACAGCAGCAATTCACTGGAGAATTCCACTTTATTAGAGAAAGGTGCTGGGTTATATAGGAAGGGGCATGAATTGATTGAGGTGTCACTTCTACGGGGCTGGTGGCTGTTGGCTAGGTACTGGGATTGGGAGGGGGGCGAGAGGTGATTGGGCTTCAGGTGGCGCCGGCGGGAACCGAGGACCCCGAAGAGAAGCCAGAAGTTTGCCATCTTACTGGTGGGGGCCCTTCACACAGCATAAAAATTCTTCAGATATATGCTTTTAGTGGTGCCAGTGTGTGCATGTTTTCCACCTCGCTGGACCATTCTTCTCTTGTTGGGCTCAAATGTTCCCCAATCTTTAACATATAATTTTTCTCCAGGTTAAATTTATCATCAATTAGGATTAGGCACATTGTAATCTTCAATACACAAGTTATTTATTATAGCAAAGAGATAATTATATAATCTCTCAGATGTGCTTTTTGTGATTCAGGCCCGGTCTGAATACTAATAATAATCATGCTCCGGCCATTCTATAATGCCACCCCATTTTTGAACAGTGTTTGAAAAACTAGACAATCCGGTTCATCTAATTTTGCCCACTATACCAAAATGCTTAACTACTGGGCCTATAGGCCAAGAATGAACCCTCCTGTATCATTTCAACTAATTTGGTCACTGGTTTAGGGAAGGCAATGTGCTGAGATACAGCAGCTAGCCTTAGAGAATAAGTCTGGGGTCCTAATCACAGGCATTCCTTAGCGCTGTGTGACAATTTTTAGCCAAGGAAATTGATCTTTGTAAGCCTCGGTGTCACTGTAAATTATAGTAGCAATATTTTCTCTGCTGTCTTAGAGGGTAGTGATGAAAATTAAGTGTTAGAACATTCTGCACACACTACATTTTTATTAATATCAACTAGTCTGGTTTAAACAATCATGTATTCAGAAAGAAAAATCATAGACAGTTATTGGGTCCATCCTTTTAAATACAAAGAAATGTCTACAAAATTCACAGAGGCTTTCTTCATTCTGGCAAAGGAAAAATTAACAGACTGTTTTTGCCCCATGGAAGGGAAGATGGTATCAATAATGGGGATTAATTTCATTTTTAATTAGACATGTATGAAGGTGCTTAATCTCTTTCTGTCATTGAATTCTATTTGAAACTGAAAACTGCGTCTGTGTTTTTAATCATCCTTTTTTCTTATCTTGGGTCCATGGAACAAAGCCTCATGATTCTTAGAATACAGAGAAGACAAAAATAGTCAGTGTTCCTTACTTGAATACAGGCCCCTTGCCCTCTCTGGCTGTGGCTTATCTAGCTTGTTTTGTGGCTTGCCCAGGGAGCAGAAGACTTCCAGCAGTGTCCTGGCCCGGGTGAGTTTGGGAACCTGCTCTCCACACCATGGACACTCTCTTGATCATGCTGCATTTCTTGACACCCAGGCTTTGGAAATAGCCACACTGCATGAAATTCCAGTGAAAGGTGAACCTTCTGATGGATGTAGGTTTCTAGGATCCTTCTTGAAAAAAAACTTGGGTCAGACAATCATACCACGACTGCTATATGAGCTCTAATTTCTATTCTCTCATTTTTTTTCTGAAAATTTCCTTGTCCCTTTATTGTTGTTCTCTCAGCAATTCATTGGGAACACATCCCTCCAAACAGTTGAAAATTCTCTTAGTGTTACCAGAATGCAAATATGGACTAGCATGGTGTGATTTTGAGACCGTATTGCTTTCTTTGTTGAGCTTTCTCCTGTGTTTTATTTCAAAAGAGTTTGTCTCATGGTGCATATGGCTCTACCAGGCACATATTTCCAAATGATGGACATTATAGAGATCTTACTTCTTTCCCTTCCTGTTCTTAAACATTTCCTGTTTCCTGTCTAGCAGGCTCTTGAAAAATGAATCTGGCTTTCTGGAGTGAAAACTCAGTAGCATCTGCCCTGCCTCTGTAATAATGGGTCCACAGTCTTGTCTTTAAACTTGAGCCTAAAATCCCAGAGGAAGTATTTTTCTTATACTTTGTACTCCTTGGGTGGTAGCATGAGTCCTGCATCAGGAAGTATGTAGTAAGTATGGTTAACTTCAGTAATATGAATGTTTGCATACAAAAAAATGTGAAAAAAAGAAAGAAAAAGAAGACCATATTAGGGTTGAATTTCCATTTGGTTCACATGCCCAGCGACAGGTTGTAATCCTTATTCAAGAGAATTTCTGGCTGGGGTCACTTGCCCTCAAACGTCAAGACATGGCTTTCATCCTTCTACTATGTTTAAATGAGGACACCGTCAATTGAAATCTGTTAAGGTAACTTTTATTAGAAAACAGATCTAAATATAATATAGCATTCACCTCTTTACCCTTGTTTAAAAAAGATTCTCCAGACTGCCACAGTTAAGAAATTGTACCAAGACATTCATGTGTTATGTGAGAGAGGAGGGCGAAAGTGGGTGTTGTTTAAAAAGTGGAGCTTTGCCAGCTCTAATTCTTATTGGTGAAATGACCCTGCGCAAGAGAACTAACACTTCAGAACCTCAGTTTCCTCCCCATAAAATGGGAACAAGGGCGCTTCCTGCCTCCCAGATGCCGCCATTCCTCAGATTAGTGGTAAGTGTGGGCAGAGGACCTGCAGGGAACTACAAAACATTCATCAGATTTTTTTGACCACCCGCCTCAAAGATTTGTTGAGTAACATTAACCCATACGATGTTTTCCCTCATATCTTGGCTTCACAGAGTATCTGGAAAATTGTGTGCAGTCAAATAAAGGTTTTTCTATAAATACATATTTTGAATCTCTCAAGCAATCAATCTTTCTTTTTAAGTATACCACAGTTCATAAATAAAATGGCTATTAAGTCATACTATCTGCAATCACGGGAATGTACTACTCAAACACAGTCCTTGCACTAATATGTTTGGAGAAGAAAATACGGATGCTACTAGCAGAATGCTATACCTGGCTGGTGCCTGCCCTTGAAAGCCAGCTGCTACTGTCTTAGGAATTTTGTAGTCCAGTTATTAAAGACAGTTATAATTAAATAATAAATATTAAATTAAATTAATATTTAAAACAAAAACTCATAAATACTCAAAATTTATCACTTCCTAATTATTTTACTACCCTATACTATTATCTATGCTCATCAAGTTATTTACATCTATTGCAGCTATATGGTGATAATATTGTACAACAATATGCTACTATGCATCTCTTTCCAAATATGGATTTAGTGATGTCCCATTAGTGGTTTGAAATCTGCCAGATGGGGAGTATTTGCACCAAGGAAATCCACAACTGCTATGAATCAGAACTTTTTTCCCCCTGGATTGCCAGTTTTTAGCCAGCACACCACTGGCTCTATCTCAGTAGAAGATTGAAATAGTAGCTTGAGACACTATTATACAGCATATTTACAATATGTAAGTTCAAAACTATTTTCATTATCTGCACTGTCTCTTTTCAAATAGAATTTCCCATTGGCACAGCTATTCAGGGGTGCAGCCAGAAGCAGAACCGAAGTGTCCAGACTGATTTTATTACTGCCTCCCATGCACCCACTCTGTTAGTGGTTCACTGGCTGGAGAAGTCTGTGACGTGTCCTGGCTCAGCAAAGAAGACAAGAGAGTTTGCTATTGATAGTTTCAGCGGTCAGCGAGGGCAAAGATGGCCTGGTTTGCTGCTACTTGACTTTTGGCTTACTTGTCACTGGCTTCTCTGAGACTATATCTGTTTAATTGCCTGGTAAATGATAAAAACACTAAGTCTCAACAGCACTGTGGTTATATTTGATCTTGTCTATATCAAATAGAAGGAAAGGTATTTTGTTAATTCTTATTTATTTTGGACAATTTTATTTAATTGTATGTATTTAAGGTATACAGCATGATATTCTGATGTAGGTATACTCTGTGAAATATTTACCGCAATCAAATTAGTTCATATCTTCATCACCTCCCATAGTTACCATTGTATCGGGGGGAGGTGGCGGCAAGAACACTTGGAATCTTCTCTTCACAAATTTCAAGCTTACAGCACAGTATTATTAACTATAGTCACCACACTGTATATTAGGTCTCCAGAACTTACTCCTCTTATAACTAAAAGTTTGTACCCTTTGATGAATAGCTCATCTTTTCCCCACCCTTTACTATCTGTTACTATAAGTTTAACATTTTGGAAAAAAAAACTCTTATCACTTCAGCAGAGAGGATAGGACTTGAATGGAATCCTGAAGAGTGGAAATGATACACCTGGGTGAGAGAAACAGGTAAAACATCAACAAAGGCATAAAGAGAAGGAATGTGGTGACCATCCTGGAGAAAAATAAAGAAACTGGTTTGGTTGGAGAGCAGGATTTATAGATGGGAAGAGTGGGGAAAGGGACTGGAAAGATGGACAGATGGAAGCCTGAAGACCAGTGACCCCAAATGGTAGTACTGACCTTTGATGCTATTAGTGCGGGTTTGGAGGAGAGGGCAAGAGCTGAAGATGAAAGGAGTTTTAGGGTTTGCTTTAGAAGTTTATTTTAAATAAATATGCTTGTAATATACATTTAATTAGTACTATAAGGCAATTTAATTTAGCTTGCTCTATACAAATTGGGCCAAAATATATTCTTTTATATGTTAGACATGTATAATAGATCCTTTCTCAAATATTACTACATCAGGCATCAAGAACATGAGAAATTTACCTGTAGTTTACTTTAGAAAATATATAAAGTACACATATATTGTACCATAAAAAGCTTAAGATCTAGTACAAAAAAATGTACTTCCATGCTAGCTTACAAAATTTCAGTATTTGGAATATTGTCTTGGGGGAAATAACATGTGCACATTTGAAACTATCAGAATTCAGTTAATTGTGAAACCCAGATTCAGTTATTATTGAATGTTGATTGTAGATACACATGAACCAGAATTCAAGAAATTAAATCTGAGTGATACCATTAGCTCAACTATTCAGCTAGAGTAAACAAAGAAATGTCACAGAGTAATGGTTTACTTTACTGATTTTTATATAAAATGAAATACACAGTTTTATCCTTAGCTTTTCAGAATTAATGACTATACTATAGCAAGATGTTCTTTTTACACTGAGTGTACATGGGGTGATGTGCCACCCATCTCCTTGACTTTAAGTTGACCAGCCTTCAGTTACAATACAGAACCAATATAAGCTTAAAATAATCAACTTTTAGGAAAGAAGGTGGACCTCTTGGAAGATTTGAGCAGAACATTTAATTGTACTTTTACAAGGTCTTATTAATGAGAAGTAGCATCTAAAACAAAAAAGCAACTTTAACACCACAGAAAATTTTAAGTTAAACATCTTAAAAAACAAAGTGAAATGCAAATTTAAAAAAATAGTTAAAGAGATACACATTTCATGACACTAATAAATATTAGATCTCTGGGATTTCAGGACTTCCATGACTAGTAAGTTAACATAACTTGGCAAGTACCATGTCCCTTTTTTTATCCTTTATCATAATTAAAACTTTGAGTTGCCATTCTATCAATGGGGCCAGAGCTGAGACAGTAAGGATTCAAGGGCAGTTATATGCAAATATCTCAGATTTCAGATGAAATGAAATACTCAACAGCACCCAAAGTTCATATGTTTTTCACTGATTAAATATGTAATAAATGAAAATAAATGGTATTAGGGTACAAAATATTAATATGTAAGCCTTACTGTCATACCCTTGTTTTCTTGGAGAAAAATGAAATTTCATACAGCTTCCTGTAACACACAAAGGCATCTTGCAGAAGAGTTTATTAATTTGCTCTGCATTTTTTCTAAAGAGGTTTTTTTAAACAAGATCAGTGGCCATGTTCAGAATATACTAGAATGGGGTAGGAGAACAGAAGAAGCAAGAAAAGCTAGTGTAGTCTGATTGTCTTCCTGTGTCCCAGGTTTTGCAAAGGAGATTTTGCCAAGGGCATGCCTTCAAGTACAGCTCAGACCTGCCACCAGCCGGATATGTGCATCTTACCAGTGACCATACCTCATCCATTTAAGTAGCACCTGGTTAGGACATAGCTAAAGAGGAATACAGCCGAACACTGTGGTGCTCAGGCTCTGGGATCAGGCTTTCCAGATTGAAATTTGGGTTCTACTGCTTAGACTACCCCTGAGACTGTGTTGTTACTTAAACTCCTTAAGCTTCTCTTCTCTGTAAGAAGTTGATAATCATAGTACCTCCCTTAGAGGTTGAGTGAGAGTAGTAATTATAAGAATGAATAAAAAGTGCTTAGCTTACATCCGAGCCCATGGTGAGCAAGTTGACTATTGGCAGTATCATACTGATATTGGAGACCAAAGAAAGCATACTGTATAAACAGTCGGACTTGACCACAATAAGGAATCATACAATATTACAGAATTGAAGTCATATGCATTTGATCATCTGTACACACGTACATTCCCACATGTAACCATCCCTATATGTAAATGTGCAGTGGTCATACAACTATATTCCATTACTCCAGTCCTGCTCATTGCCCACCTCTGTGAAGGAACCTATTCTGCAGTAAGTTGGAGCTTCACCTTTCTTCCTCTCAGAAAGGTCCCAACTTGGGCTCTGACCCTGCTGGGAAGAGAAGACTGAGTAAGAAGCAGCTGTCCTCACCTGTGGCTCAGGGGATAAAGATGGCAGGAGAACATAACATGAAGCAGAGCCAGTGCAGGGAGTGCTCTGGTCCTGGAAACTGAAGGACAAAGACAGAGAAACCTTGGAGGGCATTCTTTAGTAGTTTGTATCCAGTTGTGAGAGAAAAAGGATAAAATTCAGCCCTCCTAAAGAGAATGTGCTTATCTTTGTACTCCCCTCACTTCCAGCCCTAAGACTATTAATAAAAGAAAGCATTCTTTGTCCTCAAGATAATTTGGCTGGATCAAGTTTTTGTTTTTGTTTTTTATTTCTCATTTTTTTGTTTCTCATTTTTTAAAGAGCTTGCCTGCAGTGTTGGATCCAGTGAAGCTCCATGAGAAGATCGGTGAAATATTTGGATTCCTAGGGTACCTGTTGCTTATTTACCTGCCTATTGTCCTTAAACTCACAGCAGATAACTCCTACCAATGTCAAAACATCACTACTCATACTTTAAAACTGCATTATTAACAAATCCTACCATTTGCAACAACATGGATGAAACTAGAGGGTATTATGCTCAGTGAAATAAGTCAGACAGAGAAAGACAAATACCAAATGATTTCCCTCGTTTGCGGAGTATAACAATGAAGCGAAGCTGAAGGAACAAATTAGCAGCAGACTCACAGACTCCAAGAAGGGACTAGCGGTTACCAAAGGGGAGGGGTAGGGGAGGGCGGATGGGGAGGCAGGGAGAAGGGGATTGTGGGGTATCATGATTGGTGCACATGGTGTGTGGGGGGTCACGGGGAAGATAGTGTAGCTCAGAGAAGACAAATAGGGACTCTGTGGCATCTTACTACACTGATGGACAGTGACTACAATAGGGTATGGGGGGAACTCAATAATAAGTGTCGCGACCCTTCAGGGACCGAAGCAACACGCCCAAGGTCTTGATTCTTCTCTAGGCTTTATTGTCTAATCTCTCACGGTGGTTACAGCAGTTGTCGGGAAGCTCTTTTTCCCTCCCGGTGGGCTCCCTTATATTCAGTCACCCAACCAATCTGGGACAGTATCATGCGTGACCTTTAAGCGGATAGGTGTCACGCGCCACTCTAAGCGGGCAGCACGAGCTGTGCACGGGTACGGAAGTCTGCTGGGCCAATCCCCAACAGGTAAGCAGGCGCCATCTTTAGGGCATTGTCCAGCTGGAGTGGGGCTCAGCCTTGGCCGTAGGCCGGGCCCCCACAATAAGGGTGAATGTAATAACCACATTGTTTTTCTTGTGAAACCTTCATAAGAGTATATATCAATGATACCTTAATAAAATAAATAAATGAATTGCTGGCAAAGAAATAAAAAGAAGGCATGAGCATTTGTCTATGAGGGTATCTGTCAGCTGTCTTCAAGATGCAACAAAGAGATGATACTCCTTTTTGTG
The DNA here is from genome assembly GCF_040802235.1 of Manis javanica. Lineage (NCBI taxonomy): Eukaryota > Metazoa > Chordata > Mammalia > Pholidota > Manidae > Manis > Manis javanica. Next base: position 53,764,615 of record NC_133157.1, read on the forward strand.
GGAAAAAAACTGTATTATTGAGGAAACCAACTTTACTGGATAAACATTTCAGGAAGAAAGTGAAGCCTTCATTACAAAAATGTTTATTTGGGGGTATTTGCCGAAGTTTATCTCTGTTAAGTCACAGCTGATGAATTTCCTCATTGACATTTATGTTTAAGATATCACAGGGAAGGTTTTTTTAAAATGTCTCTGATATTTTCATGATTCCCAGACTTTTTTATTATTTATAACAGCAATACACACAATTTATATTATTACTGATGATATTGGTTATTATTACTTATGATTGTACTCTGTCTCAGTCACTATATATGGATTACTTCTAAATTTTAAAGTAATTATGTAAATATGTTACTTTCTCATTTTTTCAGATAAGGAATCTGAGGCTCTAAGAGTTCAAATATCTAGCCCAAGGTCACATAGCTAGTAATTGACAGAGTTGGATCTTCAACTCTTATCCCCCAGATAACAAAATACATGTTCTTTCCAAAGATTTCACATTACCTCTGGTGTCCAGAAAAACATGTATTCTGTCCATATTTGCTCCCACAATGGGTGTTAATCAACTGTCATATGCAAAGCAATGTTTTGGGTACAGTACAAGCTGTATCATATCATAGGCATTTGAATGTCATTCTTTGAAATGAACTAACAAAACTTTCGTCCCTGATTTGGTAATGACACTACCCTTGGCTCCACAATTCCTACATATTCAAAGAGAAATTCTTCAGATGACAGCACAATGCAGACTTCTTAATGAAACTCAAAGGTGATATGAGAACAGCTCCAATGGATTATTCCTGTACTGTACTTATCCTCCCAATTTGAAGAACAAATGTTAGCAAATTTCCAAGTTTATCTTGTTGAACTGTAGTTGCTGATGCATAATAGCCTAAAATCTATAGTAATTGATGAGTGTGTTTTATAGTTATTATTCACCTTCTTCTGTTATAATCCATATATTGATTATAGCAAATTAGGTCAAATTGTAAGACAGTTTCATGGTACTCAGAAAGCTGAAACTTACTCTGCAAATATCAAATTTGAGGTTTTTAAATCTTTCATTTACTGTATTTATGACAGGGACCATGTGCTATCTCACCTCCCACATGGTTCCTCTATTCACTGTCAAATTTTAGGAGTAAATATATGATGTAATTTTACTTCCAACAAGATGCTGGGCTGTCATCCATAGGAATAAGGGTTTAATACAGATGAAATAATGGTAAGAACAGGTGAAGAGTTTCAATGACTGCTGCTGGGTGAAAGTTGAAGGAAGAGTCAGCACAATTCACGCCTCTTGAGTTGCTTTCTCCAAATATTTTAAAGCAAACAACCTTCATTCAAAAACCAAACATAAGTTTGAGGGAATTTTAGTTTATCTGATGAGATCTAAAGGAATAAAGAACCAAAAACTAACCCTTGTGTACATACTCTGGGCTAGGGCACAATCGCAACAACACATTTGGATGAAGGAAAGTTCTTAACCACTGGCCTCCCATTTGTCTGAACTAACATTTCTTCTAATTGGTTGATCCTGGTATATACAGATTGTTAAATATTTTTAATAGTAGCCCTGGCTAGCACTTTGTAAATACTGTTTAACTTAATCCTTCCACAAGCCATTGAAGTATTTTTATCCCAATATACAGATGAAGGGACTGTGAAATGAGGGGGAACATTCATATCTGTACTGGTTTGAGAATGTTACCTTTGGGGTTAACTCTTATTTCTAAACAAGAAGAGGGTTAAAACTTTGTTATCTCTGTACCCTAGTGTCCAGAAGACTCCTTCCGTGACTTAGTGCTCAAAAGTGGTTTACCCAGTTGACTTTAACAGACAGTTGTTCTTCTTGGTCGGGATGAATAACATCTCATCTGTTATCCAAGTTCCATGTGGGACTCAGCTCAGGATTTAACAGTCCCATCTTTTGTTTCAGGCTACAGCTGTACAGATTTGAGGGTTCCACCATATTTACTCCATCAGCAAATGCAATTGCAGACAATTTATATGCATTAATCCAGCTCCCCATTATAGTGTCATTTCTCCTCAGGAAAGGGGCAAATACTTCCAGAACTCTACCCCAAATTAATGCAGTGCAAATGAATATTTAGGTATAAATATATTCATGATAGTGTTATGTGTAATATTAGAAAGTAAAAAGCTAAATATCTAACAATGGAAGGATGACCTAATCAATCATAGTAAAACCTTGTAATAGAATGTTATGCAGTCATTATGAGTCATTTCCCAATTAATGTGATTTTGTATTAAACTTTTTATTGAACTACAACATACAGAACATAAAATCACACAAATTGTAAGAATGCAACTAAAAAAAATTATAAGATTTATCAGAAAATGATATCCACAGCCACCATCCAGTTCAAGAAAGAAATTATTTCCATTACCCCAGAAACTACTTCATGCCCCTCTTCAACACTACCTACCTCTTTCTCCTCAAAGTTATCTGTTACCTTGACCTCAAATTGGATATGGGGAAATACCTATCATAGCATAAGTGAGAAAGGATGAAACAATATGTGCAATGTTCTCCCAATTATATGATTACTGATATGTAACTAAATGTGCAGGAAAATACTAGAAGGAAATAACCAAAAGGTTTGCAGTGGTTATTTCTTAGCAATGAGATTAGGGGTGGTTATTATTGTTTTCTTCCACAGAAAATATATGTTACCCTAATAAATAATTAAAGGACAAGTATTAAAAGGAATAAAATAGATTACAATTAATTGGAAACATGAATTTTCTTATTTGTCAAGAGCTGGCATTTTTCTAGTCCTAAAATGCATAAGAGCTCATAAAGTTGCCTAGGAAATCAGGCTATTGCACACAATGATATTTGAAACAGTGTCCCCTTTTAGAACATGAACAGTTATGATATGTTTTTGGCTACACCGTGGAGACCAAAAATACTGAGAACCCTGAGTACATAACACAAACCACATACGTTATGGTTACTCTTCTAGCCAGTGTGAATTCTTTGCTATCATCACAAACCTTGTAAGGTTCCCATTATGCTAGCTTTGCCATATTCCAAAGAATTTCCCTCCCATCCTCATGGCTTTGTTAGAAAAGAAAGAGTAGAAAATGGTGCTGGAGATTTTTAAGTCAGACTAGCAGAAATTGTACTGACAAGGAGGCAGAAGTTTCTGTGAACAGCTCTAGAGTTCTGGAAATCAGCCAAGGTCCAGGAGCACATAGAAGGCATTTTCTGTATCTTGCTTAAAATTAACAAGAAAGAAAATTGTAGCTGTTACCTTTGATTTTTACAGAAATCAGATAATAGATTGGTTATTGGTGTGGAGGCAGAGATGGAGAAAAAGATTTAGTTCTCAAATAAGCCTTAAATATACAATCAAGATTAGCTGGCTTCTTTTTCATTCCACCCTTCCTCCTAATATTCTTTCACCAATCGTGTATTTATTTTGAAAACAGATTAGAATTTACTATATAAAAGGGATATATGAGATCTAGAGGGAATGAAACAAGAACTAAATAGAAAACAAATGGAAAGGAATTCAACAAAAGTAATTCACAATATGATTTATGTAGGAGAGAAGCTGAAAAACTTTCCAAATCAGAAAAACTTCCCTCTTGGGAAGGCAGTTTTCCCAAAAGGACCTGGAAAAAGGAACACATGTTTGAATATTTGATGGTAAAAGCATAGTCCTTCCTCCAAGCAGAGGACCGGATTCTGCTCTGAACTGTGGAGAATGTTCCAGACTGAGTTGCCCAGGTTGCTGAGGAATTGTGAAATTTAAGTTGAGGGAAGGAGTGGAAATTGTTAAGAGTCATCATGGCTCAAACTTCATAAATAGTAAAGAAGTTTGCAAATTTTATGCCTCAAACTGCTCTTTTTATTGTCCAGGAAGATACTATTTTTCCTGGAAAGAAAAGCCCAGGACAGTGGAATGTCTAAAAATCACTGCTCTAATAGCCAGACCAAGAATTTAGTGGCCAGCAGTGGCCCAAAGTGGTAATTTTTCAAACCCTGACATTTATGTAATGCCTTTAATATGGCTATGTAAAAATATTTCACATACACATTATTAATATTTAGGTGCCAGGTGGCTGCTATGCATAGTGGTTTATTATTTATGAGTCTCTTTCTTCTGGTTCATGGGGAGATGAGTGACTGCCACTGACCCAAGAAGGATTCTTTTAACATCACCCATTAATTTCTTTGGAGAAAGAATAACATTACCGTGCATCTTGGTGGCAGTGCAAAGTATACTAATGTACTAGACCAGGGGCCAAGAGAATTGCTTGGCAGTTGTTCATTTGTAGCTAGTGAGGACCGTAAGCTTAGCCTTGTATATGCCTAGCCTCTCTGAGACTCAGTTTCTTCATCTGTCAAATGGGAATGTTAACAACCTTTTTCATAGGACCACATACCATATGCTTAGCAGAAAGCTTTGAAAATTGAAAATGCTTAGAATTAGTTTCCTACCTCCCTCTAGGGCTCTTGTTTCCCTTATCTGAAAAGGGAATCAAGTTAAGTGGGTTTAGTATGAAATGTCAAATAGTTTCACATCAAATGCAGATGATATAAATCACCTTATCATGTCATGTGATATGAATTGCCTAGAGTGAATAGAGGATTTGAAACCCAACCTGGGAATATCATGAAATGCTAGCTAGATTATTCATGTCTGCCTTGGATAAAAGGAAGAGTAACTGCACATATGCTGCCTATTCACAGATACGAAAGTGTTAGATTTTGAACTTGGCCTTTGTGCTTAGAACTACCTTGGATATAATAAAGGGAACCTAATGAGGACCTTTGTTACTAGATCCTTAAAGTGTGCATAATAAAATTTGGACACAACCTGGCAATTTCCCTACTCAGCTTAGGGATTTATGTTAACAGACAGTGCATAAAACCTTTCCTTGCCAACTTTTGGCCAGTGAAGCTCTAAGTCAAAGGCTGGCATTTCAGTATTTGACAATAAAAGCAATTCTGTGGAGTTTTTGTACCTTATGTATTCCCAAAGGAGTTATGATAGGATCTCTGCTTATCTTTTTTCTTTAAACCATTCCATTCACCTTACTTCCCTCTGAATTTCACAGGACAACAGGGAAGAATATGGTTGAAAGAAATGAGATAGGAGATATAGTCAACAATTTGATTGTTCATAAATATAACTAAGAAAGTAACTTTAGAAATTAAATGCATCATCCTGTATAATTACTACATTTTTGAGACTCAGTTTTAAAATATTAAGTTCTATTTTCATGAGTGTTCTTCCACTTGTATGCAAAAATAACCAACATTTTGAAACAATGATTTCTAATTGCCCCAAACTCTTACAACCCTAACACAACTATTATGATTGGGGTTTATTCCATTCCAGTTTTTGTGTATATGCATATGTACAGGTACTTTTAGTGGCTTTAATATACACATAATTTTAAATTATAATCATTCATATAGAATTATATTTTCCCATATTTTCTATCTTTGATTTAATTATAAACTGAAGAAGTCATGTTAATGGCAGCATAGTATGACACTCATGTTTGGACCATAATGGATAAGTCATTTGGTTCTCATAGGATTTTTAGACTTTCAAAGCCATATTAAGGTTTGAACTTAGATTTTTTTCTACATATTCCAACATGGTATACTATACAAACTGACAAAGTTGTCCTGTTCTATTGGAGAAAACCATTTTGTGTAAAAAGAAAAAAGTTCTATAGTCCATCATTTTTTAAAAAATGGACTGAGTGTATATACTAGCTGAAACATTTTAAATTTATCTTATTTTAAAATAATTGGCATTTCATTGTTTCCAAATATCTCACGGACCTTGAATAATATAATGAACATAATGATGTTCATTTAAATAGTGTGCCATAAAATGATGTGGTGATATTTGAAATGCTCACCATCAGCTTAATTTTTGTCAACAACATGACAGCCAACCCCAGTTCATACATCTGTGAAAACAGACTTCCACTTGTATTCATGGAAAATTAGTGGAGGAGGCCACCAGAGCTCTACTTATGTGAGTTTACAAGGAAACTCCAAAGTGAAAAACTTTTAAGAAGAGTTGAAATACAGTTGAGAAGTATAAAAGACTTGCTTCTAAGTAAGACAACATGGGCGACCTTGCCAAAGTCATTAACTTCTCTGTTTCTCAGTTTCTTCATCATATGGTTGATGTGATGATTCAATTTCTCTTTGAACAGTGGCTGACATATAATCCCTCAATAGATTTTAGCTATTATTTTACAAACTGAGTTCAAGGACAATGAGGTAGGATTGCAGAGAGGTAAGATTCTGGGAAAGCACGATGCCTGTCATGCAGATTGTCTTCTAGCTCACCTCCTAGGAACTCAGGACAGACTCCAAGGATGAGAATCTATGAAAATAAGCAAAATGCGAAAGCCAAAAGAATCATTTCATGAAAAGTTTTAGCTCATGAGAAGAGAAAGGAACAAGTACACAGGGTCCTGCATGGTCACTGATGACACTGGTGTGCTCAGCATTAGCCGAGAGGTTCATCTTTGATGCTGCCATTATCTAAAAGAATCAACAGCAGGGCCTTGAGGAGACAACCAGTGACAAGTATGCTTTTTTGCCTTTGACAGCAAGGGAGATGTCCCCCCAACAAAGCTGTAGAGAAGGAGGAAACATAAGATAAAGTACAGAAAGAGTGTTCCCAGAATTCTTCATTCCTGACAATGGGGGCACAGATTGACAGAAATAATATTCTGTGGCCCTTATTTACCCACAGGCAGTTATGATATAGCAAACCCAGGTTTTAGGAGGTGTGTACCATGATCTACTACAAAAATTTAGAAATTTATTCGTTCAAAAAATGTGTACTGAACAGCTGCAGTGTGCAAGGCATTATTCATTAGTGAGGGTCAGATGGATTATATCGTGGTAACAAAGTACCCCCAAAATCCCACTGATGCACAGTAGCAGATGTGATTCCTCATTTAGGCTACTGGTCTTTTGTGGTCAAAGGTGACTTTCCTCCATCATCATCTTCACTTAGACCCAGCTATTGAGGAGCCTCTGCTATGATAGAAAAGAGAAATGGTGAAGCGTGCACTGCATCTTACCGCTTTTGTGATGAGGTACTGCATGTCAGCAACTCCCACAACCATTCCTGAACTCCACAGAATGGGGATATATAATCTCTTCTAAAGTGGGAAATCAGAGAGGAGAAATATGAATAGTCAGTAAATAGCAACGCAGCCTACTTAATCATGCAATCTGTCCTCAATGGTACAGGCTAATATCAAATGAAATGTCATTTCATTTGGTCATATTAATCTTAAATATGACACTAAGTGGAGTGAATGTTCAGATATCAGTGAAAGCATGAATGTGGTAACATAAAATCAGTGCTCTTTTAAGTATTAATTGCTTGAGGCTATTTGGAATTGAGGATCATATGAGTTCAGGGCCCTAGGATTCAGCAATGACTCCAAATTATTTCATCATTCCCCAAAGGAAAAGCAGTAATAAATAGGATACCAGACATTTATGCAATCTCTCTGAGATCATAAAGGCTTTGTTAGGGAAGTTTTCCAAAAGCAGAAATAGTTTGCAATTGCTTTGCAATAGATGTTATTCAATAAATACACAAAACATCATTCATGGCTGGAGACATACCACCTTGGGGTGTAATCCAGGCAAGTATCATGGATTCTACAAGGTTGGACAGGTTAAATTCTTACAGGGAAGACCTTTTTGGAACACTCAAAGATTCCGAAAAGCATAGCTGTCTTTCAGATGAGATTTTTCTGGGTTTTGCTTGTTTCAGTGATACTCCCTAACTATAGTCAGGATACATTTCATTCAGTTGCTTTGGCCAATTTATCTTCAGCATTCCTAGTTTATGTACCTGAATTTGTCTTGCCCTTTACTGTGTTTAGGTGGATGTAACAGTCTTGTTTTAGACTTCTGAAACTATTTGTAGACCTTTGCCTTCACATGTTTGAAATAAATGTGAGGCATTAATTTTAGTCAGACAACACTGAACCCAACTCACTTGGGAAAATGCATCTCAATGTGTAATTTATCATCCAGGACCTGTCCACTAGTTTGTTACTCCCTGGGAGTAAATTAGGCACTTTGAAAGGTGCATTAAACTCTTCTGGTTACTAGATACCATTTAGAGCTGTGGGGCAATAATTTACGTAATGATACCGAAGTGACCTCAAAAAGTTTCTGTTATTTCAAAGTTCTTAATTTTCTCCCACACAATAATTTATGCACTAGAACTTCATGTTTATAAATGTTTCCAGAGAGGCAACAGCTATCGAATACAATAAATAACATTGTTATGCTGATGCAGACATTAAATGTTTCACAAATGTGTCATTTATCCTGTCCACAGAATAGATCCATAGCTCACAGAACAATTATTCTTTGGATTTCTTTGTTCTCTCTCTCTTTTTTTTTTTTTTGCTTACAAGAAGACTGCCTTACATTTCATTGTAATTAGTAATGCTTCACAGCTATAAGGATTTCCAGATTCACATCACTGCATTTTTCCATAGTACAAAATGCATTTATCCAAAGTTAGAATAATGCACAAAATATACTGAAATTTCTGACAGCAACTTACATTCTGCTTCTTCCTTTCATTCACAACAGAGCTTCATCAATATTAAATAAATTGGTTTTAAGTTTTGATACTCCCTACTTCAGCCACTCATTTATTAAAATACATCAAATTAAGCTTGATCTATCAAGTCAAGTAAAAGTGATATGCTTTGGATTTTGCTTTCATTTGGGGGAAAGAATTACTGATAAAAGGAAATCCAGCATTCATAAATTCTAACATGCAAATATTGTCACATTTTAATGTCTCTAAAATATGTATTATATGTATGTGTGTATATATATGTGTATATAAGATATATATATATCTTATAACTGATAGTGTGTCTAAGTATTTGGAAACATTTTTCTTATAAAATTATAGTGTATCATAATTGATGACATTATATTTTTGAAATATAGCAGGACAATTTACTTTGAAATTTTTTGAAGGTATAGATCTGAGTGAGAATAGTTCTAAAAACATGAAAATATTGCCATTAAGAAGGGCAGAATGTTTTCATACCCATTTTAGCCACACTATCCCTATGAAGATGAGTTTATTACCACTAACCAGTTTTGAAAATGTTTTAATGGGTCAGAAACTGACCATCTTATGGATGTAAAACCTATGAGAAATTTTAAGGGAATATATAAGGCCGTAATATGCAGTGGAAACGTTTGTTTAAATAATAATTAAATATTATTCTTACTACTCTTCAAGTAATGGAGGGTGAAATGGTGATTTGCTCATGAAGCACAGCTTTAGGGAGAAGCAACGACCCAATAAAACTTATGTTTGCACCTGATATATTTTCCTTTGTCAGAAGGACCTGTAAGGGAATGTCCTTTTCAGAGTAACACCACTCAGATAGTCTCATTTACATCTACTATGACCCTTTTTGGATAGAACACCTAGCTCACATGTTAATGACAATGGAAAGGAGGGAGGGTAGGGGGAAAAAAAGCACGAGAGAAAAAGAACAAATCCAAGTTTTACAATTTATCCAGATGCAGAATTCCTGGGCCCTTGATGTTCTCCTAAATGCTAAGAAAATATTTTACTAAACATTCTGCACATTTTAACAACGAATAATTGTAAACAGGACAAGTATGCTTCATGCATCAGTAAAATGTGACGCCTATTAGTTTGCTTGCTGTATTCTCTCAAAGTGCCATCATACAACTTGAAAGCCCACTTCTCATTTACACAATGTCAAAATTCCAAAATGTGATTTCATGAATACTCAACACCAGTCTCTCTGGATAGGGCACTTTTCAGGAGAGAGTTAATTCAAATTTAAACAAGTAGCTAGGTCATAATTAAATTTGCAAATAGAATATATACTGTTGAATACCTTCTGACTAAGCTCTGGAGTCCCACAAATCTGCAAACTAATACACAATAAGAATTTGTGATGTATCTACATATGTCTATACAACAAACCATTTCCGTTGTCTGTGAATGGAGGAGTTAAGGTCCGATATGCATTATAATAGTGGGAGGTTAGCTGTTCTAGACACATTACAACATGATTTCACAATCAAGTTGAGTCTGCTAATTGTCCAACATATATTCAAACCCTGAAAACTTTAATAATGTTTACAGATCAGTAAATTCTGCATTTGACAGAATTACTCTTCAGAGGATCTCATTTTTTATAATGTTTATAATTGTAGAAACAATTAGCAGGATTAAGAAAGTCCCAACTTCTTTGGAAATTAGAGAAAATATTGTAACTAATTTTTTTCTTCAGACTCACTTCTATTGACTGTACTAATCTATTTACAACTTATGAGGATAGCCAGGTTCTGGTGGCAAGCAGCAAAGGCTATTCAATTTGAAAAGAAAACATGACATTTGAGCTCTTACTTGCTACTTACTACCTCTCTTACATCCAGCGAATTACCTTACTTATTTGAGCCTTAGTGTCCACATCCAGGAAATATATTTACTTTTATAGTTATCAATATGAGAAAATAAGTTCATGTATGTAAAGTACCCAGCACATAAAATATGTTCAATCATTGGTTGCCTAAAATACATCCCATAGTAACTGAATAGTAGTAACTTACCTATTAGTTTTGTGTGACTAGACTGTACTTGGTAGTTCACCTCTAATTTCTTCATAAGCATTTAGTAATTCAAATCAATGAATATTTATTGAATGATGTGCTAGGTCTAGAGAGAATGGAAATTATAAAGTACCTCCCATAGAAATGCTCATAACACATATGACATGTCAATAAATATTTACAGTAGAAGAGCCCTGTACCCTTATTTTGAAGTCTTAACAAGCAGTGTGGGACTCCTGATAACAAAAGTGTGGTACAGAAGATTAATGATAACAAGTATCCTGAAACCACTGATGGGAAACATCCAGAAGACAAGCTTGAAAATGCTCCCTAAAACACAGAAGCAGGGTCTATAGAAAAGAAGGGAAGAAAATGGTACAAGGACATATTAATATCCAGATAACTTTTAAGACAAATTAAAACCCAGAAGTAAGAAAACTCAGCAAATGTATCTGGCAGAAATAGAATGGAATGAAAATCTTGGTCACCTTGCTAGTTTGATAGGTTGAAAGACAAATAAGCTATATCCATGTGGTCTTTCCTGCCACAGACAGCTAGTCAGATGTCTAATTTTAGCTTAGTTCACATATTAGGGTCATGTCTTAGAATGAGAAACCATTATTTCTTGCTTGAAGTTTTAGGTCCATGTGGCATGGGGTGATTTATTTTACTGATAAAGAAATGTTAGGTGGCCTTGAGGGAGACATAAAATGACCCAAGAATTTGTAGGTCATAAGGGAGGTTCTGATCACACTCTTCCAGTGGCCCTGCACCCCTCCTTCACTCTTCATCTTCTCTGCCCTCCAAACTCACCATGTCTTCCTTTCATCTTGCATAGAATAGATGATCTTTCACATTTAGTTCCTTTGGCATTACAGTTTCTAATCCCACAGGCATATCAATAACTTTTCCAAAAAAGGCACTTTTCCTTAATGTAAGAGAAATTCCTGTGCAAATTCAGAGAATACTGTGTTCTCTATTTCAGCACACCAGAATATATTAGAAATTCTGGTGATTCACAGCCCTTCCTTTCTCCACTTGCATAATTTTAAAGCCTTTGGGAATTGAGAATGAGGAGTAACTGAAGCTCAGCTGTAAATCAGGTGACTATAATCAAGTTGTTAATCAAGGTCATGGCCAGCATATTGTTTAGGAACAGCTTCCTTGATAACAATGCATAGAATAGTCAATTTTCCAGCCTTTTCAAAGATCGTTTTTGTTGCCAAATATTTGTTCTTTTTTTATACAATATTATTTGTTTGTTATAAACAAGAAAAAGAATTCACCAGCATGCAAAGAAGAGTTTAGAAAGACAGGGAGGCTAATTTTTATCACCCCAAAAGAGCAGTTGATAGGATTATCCTCCACTTTTTTTAAGAAAAAGTATGTATAGTAGGGAAGATGGTGTTAAAGGGGAGAGCACCATGGTGGTAAGGGGCTATGGGATGACAGGAAGGTGAAGAGATTTAGTGCCTATGATGAGTGGAAACTAGGAAAAGTAGGAAAGATTTCTAATATATATATGTATGCTGTCTAAAACCCCTTTAAGGAATATTCAGACTTTAATTTTTCTTTGACACTGCTGTTTCTTTATATGCTACATCACATACAGATTGGACAGCATGGGATATCAGATGCTGCATGTGTTGTAAATTTATGTATAAGGAAGATATATACATTTAGACGCACATACACACACATAAATATATCTTTTGAAGGCCAAGCTCTTATTTTTCTTTACATCTTCCACGGCACCAGACATTCAATAAATATTTGTATAGCCACACAAAGAAGTTTATGGTTCCACACAAAGAAGTGTTTACAACGGTGGAAGCATTGTGGAAAGAGTCTGGACTGGTGGCATGAAAGAGCTCAGCTATACTCCTGGCTTAGTAAACTCAGTGGCTCTGGAACCTGCAACAAGGTCTTGCTATTCCCTGGAATCAGATTCCTTCTCTGGATTGTCAGGGTGTTGATAGGCTCATCTCTCACTGCTCTTCCAACATTGTACATACAACACTTGAATCTGACAGGTTCCCAGGTAGTTTTATTTAGCATGGAGGGACTAAGCACTGTTTAGCCAAAAATGCCATCAGGTCTGCTTTGGAGTTCTTTAAAGTTGTATTTGGTTTCCTATTGTTTATTGTTATAAGATAAATAGCTGAGAGAAAACTCCCAAATAAGGCTGATGAAAAAGTACTTGTTTATAGTTCATGCCACTAGCATCTAAATTATTAGAGATGATGAAGTAGCCCCAGTAATAGTAAGAGTTACTGTATATTATTGTGGGTTCTAGGTACTATGCTAGTCATCTAACAATAATTTTTTCTTTTATAAAAACTCTAGTAAGTGGGCCTCATTGTTTTAGCTGCATAGGTGTCTCTCCTAGACAACACTGTTTGAAATCAGCATAACAATTACAAGGAAGGATGATGGAGATCAGTTGGGATTAGAGGTTAAGGATGGTCCTGCTCTTCCTTAGATAGTAACCCCTGGAGTTACAGGAAACACTGGGCATATTTGCATTTATGGATTTGTATTTGTACATATACGACTATCAGCAGTTTTTTTTTTAAGGAAATTGATATCTCTAAAAAGAGGAACTAGGAATATTCAAATGGATCTCACTTGCCCTAATGAATTTTACTAGAAATATCCTTTGTCTATTTTTAGCTGGTTCTATTGGAATTGGCTCTTCCTTCTAAAGTTAGCGGGCTAAAGATTTATTGTCCTCAGAACATGTGGAAATTAGAAGATGGACTAATGGAACCATTAATATCCTCTCAACAATTAGATGAATTGTAGATCAATACAGTATTTAATAGAGTCAAACTGATTTATCTAAATATCCCATTGGGATGGCCTCAGGGAGATAAGACTAGTCTCAATTGTCTTGAAAAGGACAAAAAAAATCATACTTACAAGACAAAGACCTCCTTCTCACTTTGTATTTTAACAAATTAGAAATAAAAATAAGTTAGCCTATATGGCTTGATGGTAACATATCACTTCTGTTTGAAAACTGAACATCCAATAGTAGTATCAGAGTGAACAGAATTCTTGTAATAATAAATAAATTCTTTCTCATGCACTCCATAGTCAAATATTTGTACTTTTTAAGAAAAAGATTTTAGATAATTATTTTAGTTTAGATGTCCTTTTCCTTTTCAATATGCAATTCTGAGAAAAGGAACTGACTAAATATAATTGATATAACAGTTGCCCTTCCCTGTACATGTTCTCCATAAACCTCAAAGCCTAACCTCAAAGATAAAAAAAATAGAATTCCAAAGAAATATTACTGCAAAAGTACTTTGTGTTAAACTGGCATCAGACATAAACATACAATAGTGTCCATAAAGCTTAAGGGACTAATTAAGATTTTAATGTGGTCTCATTCCTAGGAAAATATTAGGAATTATGAGTCAAGAAGTCTTGTGTTTCACAAATTAAAACAAAAACAATTGATGTAATCAGTTTATGAAAATGTTACAGGATTGAAATTTAATCAAAACCTTTAATTAATTTATATTGGGAGCACATTTTATCATTATCAGTGCGAATCATTAGGAAAATAGAGAATGGCTTGAACTGCCCACATTCCCATTAAAAAAAGAAAAGGTCAAAAGGTAGAGCATGGCAGTTCAGTAAAAGAAAGAAAACAAACTGTAAATTATCTTCTGCACAAGGACAGCATGTTCAGCCAGACACTACAGGTTTTATTTTTTTGCCACAGTTATAGTAGCCATCAGACCCTGTACAAGTTAGAGGAAGATGCAGAATAAAGAAGTCAGCTGTAATTCTGGAGGAAAGGTGGGGAAAAGCCCAAACATCCTTTCCATTTACTTTGACAGCATACAGAAATGAAAAGCAAAAAGGAAGCATAAGTAGAAAGCTGTTTCTTATTATTCTGACTCTTAAGAGGAAAAAATGCATATTGAGCAGACATGAGGTATTGATTGTCATATCACTGATTATGAATTTAATTTCCATTAACATAGATGCCAGAAGCGCTTCCACTGACCTTTCATAACAATCCACTGTTACTTCAATGTACCTTAAATTTCTGTGTAGCTTCCAAAGGCAAGAGTTATGTAATTTAATTTTACAGTGCATATTTAAAAGTATGAGACGAAAGATAGCTGACTTGCGTTGGTCAATAAGAAAGTAAATTTTCCTTCCCAATTAATCTCCACCCTAAGACGATCCCTATTAATACAGCTGACTTGGAGTTTGCTGTAGTCCCTTGTTGAGGACAGAGAAGATTGACAGGGTAAATCAGGAGGTACAAACAGTAGCTCTTTCCAAAATGACCTGCCATAGTGGTTGTTTGTTATTCATCAAATTGACATTTGAAGGTTTGTCCACGGAAATCTATTCATTTCCACAATCACCTTACAGGGAACACAAAATTAAAACCAGAAGTAAGCTGATCATTGACACCTAAGAGTTATGAAGAACTCCCACATTCTTGAATTGTTAGGAGTGACACAAAATGAAATAGGAACAGAGGAAAAATGTGGAGAAGTAGCAAAGAGTGTTCAGGGGGAATAATACTACTTACAAGAATCTTAGGTTCCTCATTCTTAGGGTTCCACTCGGGAAGAATCTTCCTCCCTCCTCAGTTCTAGAACTCATGGTGTTCCTGCAATAGAAAAATGGAGGACTCCAACCTTGAGTCTTGAATATATTTGTTCAACTTCCTGAGTCAAGTGTCTAAATCACATCTCTTAAGAACAATAATTATAACAAGTATAAAGGAAAAGGCATGCTGTCAAACATCTTCAGGGGATTCTCTGTTTTACTTGCCACACCAACCCTGAGAGAAACAGATGCAATGACTACCCTTATATTATTAAGGTAAGGTGAAATATTCCCCAGAACACAGTCAGTAAGTCATGGAGCAGAGTAAATGCTCAACTTTAAAGTGGTTTCTGAGCCCCAGTTATCACACTTCTTCTGGGTTGTGCTTGAATATGGTAGCCACAAGCCACATGTGGCCATTTCAATTTAAATTAATACAAATTAAGTAAACTTAAAAACTCATTTCCTCAATCATAATAGCTACATTTCAAGCATTCAATAGCTATTGTATTTCATAGCGCGGATAAAGCATTTCCATCCTCACAGAAAGTTCTGTTGGACAGCACTCTTAGGACGCAGGTTTTCCCTTGGACACGCTTTGACTTTCTCTTCCATTCTCCACAATATTCTGAACCAGAATAAAGTCAACAGAGAATATATGGGCTGTGATGAACCTTTTCTTCCCACCCCATTAGGAAAGGACTACTATCCTCTTATCAGCAGAAAACTATTTCTATTCCACTTCTCAAAATGAAGCTGCTCTAATAATAAAAAATGATTAGAAATGGAAGTTTAAAATTACTGTTGAGTAGATATCTGAAGGGTACTCTGTGGGAGTCAAGGTAGATTTTTCACCAAACCATCTTTATGATCTTTGACAGCTGAGAAAGAGAAGTAAGTGAGATTATTATGAAGCATATTTTATGATGTTGATATTATTTTGGCATTACATGAAGTACTGATGAAATTTCACTAGGGAATGCTGCATAGAATGCTACAGGAGGACATTCTAAGTCTGAGAACACACATCAGAGAATAATCAGAATAATTCAGAGCTAAATTATGACAAAGAATTAGCCAGTCTTGGCCTGAGTCCTATAGACAAAAATAAGATGTTTAAAGCGTATCACAGGGGTAAAGGGGATCCAGAAGGAAGCAGAACAGGTTATTGCCAGTACTCTTCCAATAATGGCAAGTCAGTTAAAGGTTAGTTAGTAGTGTAAATTGCTGATCATTAAGCTAAAAATTAAAATGTTAGGCAGCAGACCTAAAACCAAACTTCATACATAGTAAAGAAATAAATTCAGACAAAACCTCAATTGCGTTTTTTGAAAGTAGAAAATGAAATCATCCAAAAAGACGGACAGAACTGAGACGGTCATTTCAGCTGATCTAAGAAAATAAGTGGAAAATGAAACAAAGAATCAGTATTGTTGGCTCATAGATAGTCTGGCTACTTCATAGCTTTCATTCCTAAAATGAAGGTGTACTAGCTTATGAAATAATATGCTACATTAATTTGTTCACTGTCTTTGAATCAACACACTTCATTGTACACATAAGAAAAAAATCGTAGGCTCTTAAATATTTATTATTGAAGGAAGCTCTGGGAAGTCCTCTAGTTCATCCCCTAAATTTCATAGGTGAGGATACTGAGACCTGGTAATGGTCAACAATTTAATGAAGGTCACTTAGTTTGTTGGCAACAGAATAGGAAATAAAACCATGGCACCAGACGAATTACTAGAGCCAATTAAAGAGCCAGTAGTAGCAACTCCTCTGCGTATCTGAGACCCAAGAAATTTGGATGAGATTATCTCTAGGGTCCCTCCTATGCTTAACATTTTGAGAATTCTTTTTTAATCAAAAATAAACTTTAAAATATTCATTTTTGAATAAAAATTCTAAGAACAGGAAAAAAATGGTCAAAGTTCCATAAAGCCATCCAAGGAAAACTCTATGTCCATCACAGATCTTGCTGTAGAAGGCACAGATATTGCAAGCTCTGTGTAGAATACATAGCAACCATCTCTTTAGGAATAGCATCCATGCCTCTTTTATCTTTGTATCCCTAAGGCCTGGAATGATGCCTAGATCATAAGAAATGTTTATTGAATTCTGAATTTTAGAGATGAGAAAAATCAAGCAGAAGCTGGCCTAGTGGCTTGTCTGTCAACCTAATCTATGCATTCTCAACAAGGGCAACCTTGAGCCAAAAGGGGTGAAAATTGGTTATTGAGGGGGCAAAAAATATCTCACTCTTGTTATGTATAAAACACAGATACACATAGAGTGCTTAGAGAGATAAATGGTATAGCTGCAGAATTAGGATTTCATGAGGGATGGACAATTAGAGAAAAAAAAACTAAAAAGGGTTCTATGGGGACAAAAATGAAAAAAATCTTAAAGGTTAAGAAAGACTGTTCTAAGCCTATAGAAATTCCATGAAGTGAAGAAAATAAATGTCACAAAATCAGACTAAAGAGATCACTCTTTTAGATTGGTCCTATTTGGGCCTTGAAAGTGTTTTAAATGTTTTACGTTCTGTTTACTGGCTCCAACATGGTATAACTGTGATTTAGCAAGCTTTCCCTTTCCCCTGAATAGGAAGTTTCTGAAATAGACTTGTCCAGTTTCAAGGCCAGTTATCAAAATGGTCTTTTTGTTATCAACAGTTTTCTTAGGATTTATTCATTCATTTTAGGACTTCACTCTGATATTCTATTCAAAGCCATCTTCTCTCCAAGCATTCATTGCCAGGTCCTTGGGACACTCCCCCACCTCTCCTAAGAGCCACAATTCTCCGTGTGATCTCCCAGCATCATCTGGCCTCTATTTTTACCTGACCTCTGAGCCCCTCCGTCCCGTTCAGGGTAGAAGGCTCTGATGGCTCCCTCTTCCACCCTCCTTGGAAATCTCAGCATCTCTCTCCAGTGCTATTATGCCTACATCGAAAGGCAAATGTAGGTAAGCAAGGTATGGCTAGGCAGATCTGTAGTGTATGATACTGCACCTCCTCCAAATCTTGAGGCCCCTCTCATTTGGCTTCAATGAGCGGAAACACTCCTGCCCTCACTTCTACTAGGAAGTAAGATGAGGGAGTAGGTTTTCCTCACCAGCACTGCATTCCCATAAAAAAAGACTGCCCTTCCCACCCCCTCAGTGGTTATCCTTTCCACCCTCCTCCTGCTCCATTTGGAAGTGGGCTGGCTTCCCCTTGACACCCTGATAAGAGGTGGCAGGCCACTGCAAATGACACTTCTCTGAACATCAGATGTGGAACACTCACTTGATTCTCAGCCCTGACTTCATTCTCAGTTGTTAACCCTCTTTGCTGAAGAAGCCTTGGGTTCCTAACATCACACTGCTAAACCAGCTGTCAGCTAGCTTGGAGACTGTACCAAGCATTTGATATGTACTCTCTCATTTACTTCCCATAACCAGCCAGCCAAGTGAATATAATTTTCCCCTTTTTACAGGTGAAGAAAACAAGTCTTCAAAGTTAAAATACTTTTCTAAGGCACATAACAAGCGGTTTAGCTACTAATGGAATCTAGACCTCTAAGACTCTCAAGTCCAAGCTCTTAACAGAAATGTTTAGCAATGAGAGTGAATTAAAATTAACTTGTTCAGGGCCTGCCTGTTTGTTATATATCCTTTGAGAGACCTCATATACAACTAGTAGGGAAACCTGTGTCTAAAGTTGGGGCTCAGGGAAACTTTGTAATTTACACCATCAATTTTACCTTTTTATCTAGACACATCAGATCTTGTTTTTTCAACCTGAACCTAGAGAAGTGTTTTATATGGGAAGCTAAATAATGGAAAATAACATTGTGGCACTGAGGCATCTGGGGGAAGCCTCAAAGAACTAAAGATACTTCTTACTATTGACTTTTTTCCATCTGTCTTATGTGAAAAATCAGGAAGAAGATAAGAGGTTCTGCCTAAGTAATGGGAAAATTTCCAAAATAGCCTAGCTAACATTCTGGGCCACCATAACTGAATCAGAGCACGGCATCATTTCTGGTTGATAAATGAACAATCTGTTGTAAGGCCAGCCAAGAATTCTGGACCCTGTGCCATCTCTGATTCATCCATGTCACCAGAGCCTGAATCATAGCTGCATGACCTCAACTGATTGATGAAAAACAGAGGAGAGAAAAGAGGAAAAGATTTGGAATAGATTTGTCTTAGAAGTTGGTACACTTTCTGTCTTACCTACAAATACTTGTAATCCCATCAGTATGTGTATAGTTTCTAAAATTTGTTAGTAATCTCAAAGACATTGTAGATATTCTTATCCATTCAAAACAAGCTATCAGTTTCTTGAAGATGTATTTTTAGCATTCTAGTCCCCATCGATCATCTATGAGCAGACTGCTTGACTCTAGTGCTAATCCGGTGGCCTTCTGATCAGGGCCATGGGGAAGTCCCAGCAGCTGCCTGACCGGTCACTAAATCTGCACTCCAGTCTGTCTCCTGAATCTCTTAGCGATGCAGCGGATGTCCTTCATTTGAGAACTCCTTACTTGTGTAGAGATTTCAAGCCTTCCTAAGACTGTCCCAGGTTACTTTCATTGAAACCTACATGGGAGTAATTGAGTAATGTTGGGATTTTAGTTATCAGGAAAATTGCCTTCTCTGAGGAAGCCATTCTGGGGCCAGCATTTCTTTCCCCTAAGTGAGAAGAGGGAGTGGGAAAGTCAAGTTTAAGGTCTGGTATCTAGCATAGGGGTTGCAAAAGCAGCTGAGAAGGCTCTTTAAATTTTAATGCAGCAGACTGTAGAGATGCTGGGAATACCAAGTTTTCAAGCATTCCGAATGAACTACACCAAATTCAAATTCTTGTTGGCAAAGTGCTATAGCTAGCCTGTGTGAAGACTTTGGAAAAATTCTTCAGCAAACCCTTCTAATTTAGAAAGCTATGAAGTTAAACTACTCTCTGGGGAGAATTGCTGGTTCACTAAAAACAAAAACAAAAACAAAAACTTTGGAGGAGAATAGGGTAGAGAAAGAAAGAAGCAAGAAGAGGCTAGCCAGTAGTCTGTGCCTATGATTTGTTCTTTCCCATAAACAAATAAAGGAGCCAGGCCATTGAATGTCTGACAGTTCAAGCAATTGTTTTGAAAAATTGTTGAACAGGGAAGCCTTGTGGTCAAAAGGTCAGAAAAACACTAGTGGTACAAGGGCTTCTGCACAGAGTTGTATAACTTCTTTGCTACATCTTAATTTCCTTATCCAGTCTTTTGAGTCACCATCTACTATCTTAGAGATCACAGTGCCCACTGCCTATGTTGGGGACCAGAGCCTGACCACCCCCAGTCCTGTAACAGAGTTTCCAGCTTCTCCATCACGCACAGGGGCTCTTGGACAAACCACTTTTGAGCTCCACCAGCAAAAATTCTTTTGAGCCACAATTATTACTAGTAGTACAATTCTATGGCATAATAATGTAAGAAGACTTATTAAATTGAATTTTCAGGAAACTCTTTCTCTAGTTCCATGAATACTTTCTGGAGGGGTTCCACGTGTCCAGCACTGTCTTAGTCACTTGAGAGACATCAATGAACAGGACAAAAATCCCTACTTTCAGGGAGCTTATGTTCTAGCTGCAAAGAATATGAATCTCACATCCCTCTGCAAGGCTACAGACCAGGGGAACCTACTTTGACTTATGATATAATATTCCTTTTATTTAAAAACCGTATCTAAAGTCAAAACATTTATTAAAAAGATGGACAGGGAAAGAGAATGAAAGTAAAAGGAACAAGAGAGATAAGTAAAATTATTAAATATAGTCCAGAGTTTTGCAATCCCAATCTTCAGTACATTAAATTTTAGGAATAGAAGAAAATGTGTTGATAGGCTGACTGTCATCAATCATGTAGACTGAACAGGAATGGAGAATGTATTGTTATTTTAATTTAATATATTTTATGTCTCATTCAACTTTTAGGAAGTATTTCCAAATGTATGTTTATTTTGTCCTAATTTCCATTAACTAATACATTCATTGAGCATCTTCTATATTTAAGACACTGTGGTAGGTGATATGCATAGCAGTTAGTTTATATGTTAAACCTTAACATAGTTGTTATCCCCATTTCATAGGTGAGAAAACATACTCAGACATTAAATGATTTTCTCAAGATCACCCTGCTAGTAAATGCAGGGTGAATCTAATCATTTACCCCTCTAAGCCTGTCCTGATTGATAAATAAAGGATAATAGTAAATATTTTGGAGAGATGTTCTAAGTATTACTAATAATATATGAAAAGTTGCTATGGCAGTGCCTGGCACATAACAGTCTGTACACTGTCTGATAGCTGTTATGTATCTCAGCTGGGGATGTCAGCCTGAGACATCTTGTGCCCAACAACCTAGACACAACTGTGTCAAAACTGCATTATTAGCCCCAAGAGAACCCCAAAGTCCTCTATAGTATTTCCCTAATTTAGCAGTAATTTCCCCTCTGTGATTTTCTAAGTCTAGCAAATTTGTTCATCCTCTAGCTTATGGTTGTTCCATAGTTGGAACAGCATAAAATCAAATATTAGACATCTCTTCTTAAAATCCCCTTAGCCATTTTATCTGAATGGTGTCTGGCTCCCATGCTTCAAACATGCTCATTTCTTACACTGAGCAGGATAGCTCTTTCTAGAATTCCCTTCTAATCACTATTGCCTCAAGGCTTCAGCCTTAGCCCCAAGAAGGTGAGCAATTAAGTGTTTTCTTAGGCAAAACAAGTTTCTTCCTTAGGAAGACCCTTGATACCAGCTAGTGAAATAAGTTTTCACCCAATTACCTATAATCTGCTAAAGTACCCAGAGGATCCCTCATTTACACCAGATCAGGCTGGATTTCTAGTGTGGGCTCTGAGGCTCAAGGGTGAATGGCTGTGGACAGGTCATTATGGCATTTATTCTCTAAATTATAAAATAGGAAAGTTGGACCAGATGGTCAGCAAATCTCGTTTTGCACAGTAATTTTATTCTATTCAGAGCTTTCAGATAATTCCCTTTCTCATAAATGTCGGCACACAGGGTGGGGTTTGGAGTGAAACTTGAGAGTATTTCATAACCAATTGCACAGTGAAAGATACTTTATGCATAAGGAAAAATCATCAACTTTGTTTTTGCTGGTTCACCAAAAATGAAATGAAAGCCACAAAGTCTCCTTTAGCACTTTCAATCATGGTGTGCTATATGACCACACTAATAAAAACAGAGGCAAAGGTGATACAATGTTTAGAAAATGATGGAAAAGGGCAGAAATGTAATTGTTAAGGATAAAATGTGTAACAATAATATTGATAGTACTAGGAAATGTTTTCCTATCTAGCCACTGAAATTCAGGGAGGTGGCTGTTTTGTTCTGCTGAAGCAGTTGGCAGTGCCGACAACTCTGTGCAACAATATATTTTTCTGGTTAAAAAAGAAATACATGCTTATTATAAGGAAATTAGAACATTCAAAAGGGTAAAAAGTAAAATATAAATTACTGATTATATTATCAGCCAGCAATAACCATTGTTAACATTTTAATTTATTTCTTTCTATTGCCATTGCTTTGAACTGTAGTATTTGCCTGAAATTATATTCTGCTTTATTTTTCTTAACGTGGGTGGCCATTGTACCTTTCACATAAACCTAACATTTTTTTATGAAGTGTTGAGTCATGACTAGGTCATATTAACCAGAATCAGGGTGGGTTGATGACTTAGTCCTTGGAATCCTTGGAATCAGGATTATGACTGTGTTTGAGATGAAATAAAGTTGAACGCTTGCTTTCCAAAACTGAGGGACACTGAGAACTGTCTAAATATTGGAAGATGGTTTTCATGTATAGTTGCTGTAACTTTTCATTGCAGCTCATGGGCAGTTGTTGCAACATACCTGAAAGTGAACACCTTCATAGACCCCAAAAAGAGCCCATTTGGGGGTGGGAAGCAGACAAAAATGAGGTTCAGACACAAAGCAACTGGAGGCAGTATAGTGCTGTGGGGAACTCAAACACTTTGGGGTTTCCTCTGCAGAGGTCAACACCCAGTTCTTAACCCTTGCTGGTTCAGTGGCCTTACACAATTAACTTCTATGGGACTCAGTCTCTTAATATGTAATATTATCTCCTATCTCATTGAGATTCTGTAGGAATTGGTATAATGCATGTAAATCACTTAGTGCAGACTGTAGTTGGAGGTGAAAGACAAATATTAGCTATATTTTATTATTGTCATTACCACCAATTTTCAACAAGTTCTAATAAGTGTCTCAGTAGGGAATATAATCATGTAACACCTCAGTTTTTCTCTGGCCACAACTTTTGACTGCTTCAGTCTTCCCTTTCCCATCCTTTAGCAATATCATTAGTAAATGCTATAATTTTCGTGCCCCATCAGATTATTAAAATTCAATTCTGTTGAAAACTTCCATCTCAAGTGACTGAAATCTCATCTTATTTCTCCACTGTTGTCACCCCAGCAGCCTGGCCCTGGAGATCTGACTGCCTAGGGTGAGGGCAGGTGAGATAGCGCCGACTCCTGCCAGCTCCCCCTTCCAGGCCCAGCACCCCTGCCTGAGAACAGCAG
This sequence comes from Manis javanica, assembly GCF_040802235.1. Taxonomy (NCBI): domain Eukaryota; kingdom Metazoa; phylum Chordata; class Mammalia; order Pholidota; family Manidae; genus Manis; species Manis javanica. The sequence goes on from NC_133157.1 coordinate 53,788,456, forward strand.
GGAGAAGGAAAGGCACAGGTGCTTATTATCACCCCATTTCTTAATTGGCTGCTCTTGCGGACCTATTCATGTTGGTTGTTTCTTCATGTCTGGGTGGTCATGACCAGCCTGTTGTGCCTCATTTAAGGCTGGATCCCTCCCGAGATGCTGGCCTGAGCTCTCTGGGAGAGGCCACGTGTGGCTTGCCCCACAGTACACTCACCTGGCATGGTGACCCGGGTCGGCACATCAGTTTGCTAGGGCTGCTGTAACAAAGCACTGCAGACTGGGGGGCTTGAATGGTAGAACTGTTTCATCTCATAGTTCTGGAAGGGCCATGTCTGAGGTCGGGGTGTCAGCATGGCTGGTTCCTTGGCTTGTAGAGCATCACTCTGATGTTTGCCATTACGGCCACATGGCATTCTCCCTATGTGTATGTGTTTCAGTGTCCAAATTTCCTCTTCTGATGAGGACATTAGTTATTTTGGACTTGGACCTACACTAATGACCTCATCTTAACTAATTACATCCACAACAACCCTATTTCCAAATAAAGTCACATTCCAAGACACTGGAGGTTAGGACTTCGACATATCAATTTTGGGAAGATACAGTTCAACCCATTACAGTCAGTATCAACCATTTCCATATCTTCCAGCCCCTGTCCAAGCCCCTGCCTCTGGTAGTACATGCACTGTAGGCAATGAGAGGGTGCATGACATGGACCCTTCCCACTGACCCCTGCCTGTTACACCTGTGTTTATGGCAGGAATCAGTAGCTAGGCTCTGGAACCCCAAGTCCTCCCATTTGAAGGAGGTGCCTTGGGTGCATCAACTTGAGCTCACCTGCTTTGTGATTCTAAGTGGCTGAGCCTGTCATGCCTCCAAAGAAATATTCTGACAGGAAGTCTATTTGAGTCCCAGACTTTGTTTAACTTTCATATTTATTAACTCCTTTTTCTGAATCTGATCACCCCCAAATGACTGTCATGAAGTAAATAATCTGCTCTCCACCCCCCGTAGATCTTGTCTGTCTGGAAAGTCAAAGTTCCTGGGAAGAGGTAGGAAAGCAACAGGGCAGTTTAGTGATGCTGCGGTTAATTTCCTCAAAGGCAAGCACAGCCGTGTCTGCTTTGGGTCACCCAACATGGCACATACACTGTATGATTCACTCTTTGCAAACCCCACTGTGTTTTTTCATGTCTTCATTTAAAAATAAATCATCTTTTCAATATATTGCCCCAGTGCTGTCATAGTTTGGAACATTGGTTTTAGTATAATTGGTTTTGTAGGAAAACCCTCTGGCAGGTTTTAGGGCAGAGGCTTAATTGATAGAATCACAACCCTAGGCCCCATAATGCCTGCCCCAAATAATTGATATCTTTCATGATAAGCACTTCTGGGGATAAGAATTATATTCTCTCATCTCAGAAAAGAGTAGAGAAAAACAAACCCAGCGGAAGCTGATGTTTTTCTCAGCTCTTAGCAGAAGTGATATAATCCTGGAAATTACACCATTTTTCCAAAGCAGTGGTTCTTAAAATCTATTCCCTGGGTCAACAACATCAGCAATCACCTGGGATGGTATTAGAAATGCAAATACCCGGGCCCTACTCCAGACCTGCAGGATCAGAAACTCAGAGCAGGGGTCCAGCCAGCTGTGTTTGAACAAGCTCCCAGGGGATTCTGACGCCCTCAAATCTGAGAGGCACTGCTCTAAAGCAGTAGTTCTTAACCATGGCTGCACATTAGAACATCTGAAAAAAGAGTGTCTGGGCCCTAACTCGGAACCTGTGTGAGCATGTTTTTAGGAAGTACCGAAGGTAATTCCAGTGGGCGACCAGAATGGAGAACCACTGCTCCCAGACACCACTCTGAAGAGGGCTTCTGGGTTGCTGTCATGTGGAAATGGACCCAGCTGCCAGAGCTTTGGGCCCCCACCCTAATTCACCTGGAGCGACTGAACATTTATCTGTTTTCCACACTTGGCTTCAGTGTAATATTTTGTTTGAACAAAGGTTTCTGTGGCTAAAAAGTACAAACATTAATTCTCTGGAGGATAATAAATTGCAAAAGCCAAGAGCCCCTTATTTCCTTCTAATTCCATTTTATGGAGAAGGTGAGATAGTAAAATAAATATATCTGGAGCTTATCAGGAAAGAATAGCAGCAGGAGTCTTCTTATGAGGTTATAGGAAATCTGAGGTTTTGGAGCGGACTAAAGTGCATGGAAACATTTGTGTGGGAAGGTCAGGAATGTGTGTGCTGTTCCAACTGCTCAATGCTTCACTAATCTGATCCTCTAAAACTCCTTGCTCATTAGGACATAAATTATACTATCACAGATTGAAAACATGTTCACCATATGAAAAATAATTCATGGTATGAAAGCACAAAGTAGAGAATTTTTTTCCTGATTTTGATTAGCCAGCATCAAACCTATGAGCAAAAAGTGAAATACAAATTACAGAGATGCTTAAAATAATAAGAAGATGAGCAAAGAGGGGCCACATCAATATACACAGACCAGATTAAGATTTTTTTTAATGGCAAATAAAATGTTGCAATTGAAACTACTTTAGAATTTTAGGATATTATTTTAAATATACTTATTTTAATTGAGGCAGTTTTTGTACATAAAGATTCCAAGGTGTATAAAAAGGTTTAAATTAAACATAAAAGGCGGATAGCTTCATTTATCAAGGTAGATAGATACTCCAGAAGGCGATTTGACAGCCTCCCCTGGTACACATACTCATACACCAGTGAAAGACTTTGCCAACATCCGTGATTAGGAGCTTTCAAATATCCACTAGGTACATGGAAAAGGAAACTTACCAAGGATAAAGTCTAATATATTACACACAGTTACTATGCTGATGATGGACATGAGTTCTGAGTAAGCACAAAAAACAATGAACAATATATAAATCTGGCTGGGTATGAAAACAAATGCCTGGTGAGTGTCATAAATGTCAATTGAACAGATGGAGAGAAGAATGAACCTGCAGGGTGGGAAGGCAGAGGTGGCTGTCAAAAGGTGGTGAAAACAGGAAACTCCAGTTGGTGAGTTGCATGGTTAGAATTATAATAACAGTGATCATTATAGGCCTCCCTCCTTTCCCCCAACCCCCACAATTGTATAAATAAGGAACTAGAGTATGACAAACACTCCATAAAACACTCATAAAATCACTTTGTCCTTCCAGCTCTGTTTATGTGCTCTCCTGCTCTAGAAATTCAACAAAGGGCCAGAAATTCTGGCAGAGAAGAGTAGGACTTCTTTATTGAATAATGAGAACTCAGGACTGACAGACAAAACAGAACAAGTGCAATGCTTCTTTCATCCCGAATATTTAATGCTGGAAGATCAGACACTGTGGCTTGATCTGAGGGGCCTTTGTCAAAGCTTTTAAACTAGCTAAGGACAGGGATTTCACCCACTCATGTTTCCAGCACTCCACAGCAAGCAAAGGACCTTTAGTTTGAAGAGGAAAGTAAACATACTTGGAATTTTCTGTTGATTCTCAGAATTACTAGTAGGGCTTCAATACAAATTCCCAATGGCCCTGTGTCTCTCAAACGTGAAGTTTAGATCACACATAATTTATGTGTATTCTTCATATAATTTCCTAGAATATGTTCAAACATTTTTAGCAGTGGAATCTGCTTACATATTAAGTCTTATGGCCAAACCACAATTTACAAAGTTGACTGAAGTAGAACTACACTGGTCAGTGCAGGGGCAGGGAAGGGCAAGATGCTCAGGCATCCGGGTCATCCTCACTGCACTTCACACAGTGACCCTGAGTATTCTCCATGAGGCACCGGGACTTAGCAGAACACTTTTTTTTATTGAAAGTCATTTTTCTAATGTACATGCATTATATATCATAAGTGAATATGAAATATATGTGCAAAATTAGGACAAGTGATAGATTTTTCAACAGTGGTAACTACTTACCATGTAAAGCAGTTAACATGCTGATGTACCTGCTGTAAGACAATCCGTGTGTCTGTCCTTCATTGACACAGACACCATCTGCATAGAAATTGCCTTGCTGCAA